>NC_059104.1:23489830-24689830 GCF_020740685.1 Jaculus jaculus
CAAATGAACTCTAGAGATGTGCACCCCCTTGTGCATCTGGCTAACATGGGTCCTGGGGAATTGAACATAGGTCCTTCGGCTTTGCCGGCAAACACCTTAACTGCTAAGCCATCCCTCCAGCACAGAGATGAGGGTTTTTAAGCACCAATATTCATTTGTATTTGCTTACTGACTGAGCTCACTTAGGCTCCTGCAGTAAAACCTCTACTCTTTTCAACTCCCCTTCATGTTGTATCAAAGCCCAGAAGCCATCCCACAGGGCACACTTAGGAATTCAGGCAAAGCTCCGGCACTTTGCAGATCTTTAGGCTGGAAATTCCAAATCTATCTCCACACCTTAGGACTGGTTGCTTGGACAGATATGGGTCATTTTCCCCCAGTTGTCCGTGAAGTACATTCTAGCATTAGACACGCTGACTGGGGACTGGCTCTCTTCTAGCTTCAAGCCATGTTATTCCATGTTATGTGTCAACAACATGTGGTGTCTTCAGCAGTAGGGTCTTAACACTAACCTTTGGTGGGTCATCAAGTACTCTGATAGAAATCTGTAATTATTTTGGGAAACCTTGTAGGTCTCTCTGATCAAAAGCTCATTGTGGATGATAGCCACCTTCTAGTACTGGGAGTTACAGGTCAGTGCCCAAGAAGAGAGGGAAGAAAAAGATAACTAATACAAAAGAGTTATAAATAAGAGAGAGTAAGAGATAGAAAGAGA
Organism: Jaculus jaculus; assembly: GCF_020740685.1. Taxonomy (NCBI): domain Eukaryota; kingdom Metazoa; phylum Chordata; class Mammalia; order Rodentia; family Dipodidae; genus Jaculus; species Jaculus jaculus. Next base: position 23,490,546 of record NC_059104.1, read on the forward strand.
GAAGCAGTAGAAGATTAAGATCAGTCTTCATCATACCCTCTCCAGGGCAATGTGACTCAGGTGTTCCCTATAAGGGCCTGGTGAAGGTTCAACCTTTTGGTCTGTCTTTTAGGATGTAGAATTTTATTGTTTCATCACTGCTTGGGTCCAGATTTGTGTCCCCCACCCTCTACCTTACCCTCCCCTCCCTCCCCACCCACCTTATTGTCTGGTCCTCAAGATGCTTGCTTGGTATGTTGGCATCTTGGGTAAATTCAGGTTAGTTGCCATAGATGAGTGAGACTATGTGACAATTATCTTTCTGTGATTGGGTGAGTTCACTGAGAATGAACTGTTCCAGATTCAATTACCTCAGGCCAGGTGGCTACAGATTTAAATTCTAAACTTTAGTGAAATCCTGAATATATTGTGGGCCATCCATTCAAATTGCCACACCTGTTATGAAGACTCCAAGCCAAAATAAACTGCTCTTTCTTGATATTGCTTTCATCAAGTATTTTGTCACAACAAGAAACTAATCAATATTTAATATCAACTTTATTCATTCCAACAATGGTGAAAGATGCTAGTGATAATACGAGTTAGTTTAGTTCATTTCATAAAGCAAATTAAATTTTATTTAAATCTCCCCTAATATTCTTCTCCCCATTTCCCTTGCCTGACTCCGTGTTTATCTTCCCATCCCCAGGATTCCATTTCTCTGATTACACATACACTATTCTCTCTCCTTATGTGCTAGCCCCTCATGCCTCTCATGGCTCCTCTATCGCTTCCTGCCTCTGCTGACTCTTCCTGCAACTTGCATAGAAATTTACACATTAGAAGGTAGAATTTACATAGGTGAGAGAGCATGTGGAGTTCATCTTTATGAGCCTGGGTGACCTCAGTAGTTACATTCATCTTCCATGCAATTTTTCTTTACATTGAATAAAACTCTATGATGTATATGTGTGGTATATCCACTCCTCACCTGATAAGCATGTATGGTGACTCAATTTCCTAAGTAGTGTGATTATAAAAGCAATGACCATGAGTGAGAAAGTTTCACTACAGTGATGTATGGAGTCCTCAGAGTATATGCCAAGGAGTCATATATCTGGGTCATGTTGTAGACCTATTTTTTTTTAATATTTTTTAAATATCACAATATGGATTCCCATAGTCTGTACCCATTTACATTACCACCTGAATTAGAGCCATAAGGAAACCAATTTCACTGGTAACCAATTAAAATATATTTAGAAATGTGTATAAAGGAGAGCTTTATGTTGGCCCCAAAATACCTATGGGTGTATTATATGCTGCTTTTCAAAGTCACAGGTTGTTACAGTTAAGCATCAATCTAAGCATGGGATGCCTCCCAGTGAGTTGTTGGCCACGAAGGCTCCTAACAACCCCAAACAATACAGCCTTTGCTCAAGGTCCTTGCTTGTCCACCAGAAATTGCTAATAAGATTATGCTGTTGAAAATACCAATGATCTTGGCGGCAGGACACATAAAAATCAACCTGGTACAGAGCTGAGCTTCAAGTATGGCTCATTGCCATAGAGTTGGAAAGTACCATTCAAACTATTGGGGAAGCAAAGCTACCAAATGGCTTATGAACCTGTGGGTCTGCAGTGTATGCTGCATAACTAAGTAGCCAGACAAGAGACCTCCACAGTGTAAACAGTGATATGGCTTTCCATGGCATGGAAACCAACTTCTCTCTGATGGGAACTAAGACATACGTGCGGGGAAGAAATTCCTGCATGGTACTGAAGACATAGTCAAAAACCTATGGATAGCAAGGTCATCAACCTGAGCATTAACTAGGGGTCAATGAAGCAGGGAGGAAGGGCCAGGAAGCAACTGATATTGTTTGGCTAAAAGTGTATGTAGTACCCATGAAATTGCCTTCTAATATTTGTATTATGTCTGTTTCTACACATTAATGCTGCTCTCTCCTCTATTCAGAGAAGCTTCTTTGTTCAGATGGCAGTGATTACTAGGGAGACTCAAAACTTGTCAAAATGGTGAGATTGAGTGATAGTCGATTTGCTCAACATTAAATGAGACACCTTACCAAGCTTTTTAAGATTCAAGTAACATAGCAAAAGAGGATGCAGAAAGAATATAAGAGCCAGAGGATGCAGTGGGGTACTGTAGGGCACTATATTCTGGACACAAGATAGCTTTTCCTTGGTGATCTCACAGTGGCTATTACATCCACAAGATATGCACAATACTGAGTTCATCAACATTCTGACATAGATGACAGAGGACAAAATAGCTATTAAAATAAGAGAATGGCTAGTTTGAAGAGAGAAGTATGGAGGACCTTGAAGTTGACAAAGGATGGCAATGAGGGGAATTATTATCACTGTGTATCATAGCCATGTATAAAATTTCCCAATAAGTCATTGGAACAAGAAATTAATGGTCACAAAGTTATTATGTGACTTTGTAGGTACAGGATGAGCTGCATATTTTCACAATTGGAGTACTTGTTGCTGCAAATTTAGTAACAAGGAGTTGGATCAATTGTCCCACATTTCTCTGAAACCAGATTCAGAAACACTGATTAGAATCTTGGCCTGACATAGACGTTTATTTACAAGAAATATCAATTCTAATGCAAATTAGTCCTGTCCCTATAGGATCATGACTTTGCACTTACTAAATAAAATTACTGTCAACATAAGACTCATTTTCCAAATGCATTCTCATATAGGATAGTCATATAAGGCACACGATTTTCAGACCAAATTTCAGGCTAAAGAAAAATATTGTCTTGAAAACATTTATACTTTTTTTTTTCCTTTTTTAAATGTTTTACTTATTTATTTCAGAAAGAAAGAGAGAGAGAGAAGATAAAGCACATGCATTTCACCCTGTTATAAAATGTCAGTCTATGAAATCAGATATTTCTTTTTACCTGTTGAAGGAAGTAAACATTACTGAGCCACATTAATGGGCTCTGAATTACTTTTCTTATTGTTCTGCCAAAATTATCTGGCAAAACCCACTTCAAGAAAGAACGGCCTACTTTGGCTCATAGTTTGATCATACAGCCCATCATGGGGGAAGAGAAGTGACGGCAAGAGCGACTCTAGCCTTTCATATGTGGACATGGAGAAGCTCACCCTGCTATGTCTGTAACAAAATCAGCACAAAGGAAATCAAACAAAATGTTGACAAAGCACAGTAGAGGTCAGAATATTAGCAAGCTAAGTGCCACACATCCTCTGCATGACAAAAGTAATGCTGGAGTAGATGAGGTATAAAATTAGTTACCTCTAGGTTGGCTTTTGTGTAGATGTAGGCACAACAGCAAGGAGAGAATTCACTAGTACATGAAAGGTCCCAGAGGAGAGTTTTGGTAAACTGCATTATACCATCTGGAACTGTCTTCTGAATCCATAAGCTATGAGCATGTCTGTACTAATTAAGGAGGACTTGGCAGCTAGATATGTACTCCTACTTTGAACCCAATCCAGATTTGGGGATATAACGTGCATTCAGAAACAGACACAGCTGCCAGTTTTATGGGAAATTTGAACACATCATAAAGCTCACAATATTTAGCAGATTCTATCAAACAGGTAAGATTTCAAACAGTTTATAGTGTTAGTAAGATCATGACTCCATATCAAGTAAAGGAACTTGCTAGACTTGTCTAGAACTAGTGTCAGCTAAATAGGCTAAGGATTCTGAGAATCACAAAAACTGGATCATCAAAGCTTCTGCTATTGCTCTAAGGTAGCAGAAGATTACCTAAAGCTTTCAGGGTCAAGGTACATGTTACATACCAGCTATAGGCCGATGTTCTTTTTTTTAATTTTTTTGTTTATTTTTATTTATTTGAGAGCGACAAACAGAGAGAGAAAGAGGCAGAGAGAGAGAGAATGGGTGTGTCAGGGCTTCCAGCCACTGAAAACAAACTCCAGACTCATGCAGCCCCTGTGCATCTGGCTAATGTGGGTCCTGGGGATTCAAGCCTCGAACCAGAGTCCTTAGGCTTCACAGGCAAGCTCTTAACCGCTAAGCCATCTCTCCAGCCCAGGCTGATGTGCTTTGAGAAACACATGAACAAAAGGACATGGAAAATTTAAGCAAAAAGAGGCCCATTTTTACAAAAATAAATGGGAACTTTTGTCCACAAAAAAAAAAAAAAAATCACAGTCATGGTTTTGGGTTTTATATTTAATAATATTAAGATAGAATTACTGAAATGAACTATCCATAAAGGTTATTGCAAGACAAAGAAATCACCATAAAGATAAATTTATCTGTGGTACTTAAAATGTACCACTTGTACAGAAATATTAAAATAGTAAAGAGATAATAATCTCTTGGGCACAGTAACCACCTATACTTTTCATGGGCACTCTATTTATATCCCTTAGAGTATATGCATTCCTTACTATGAAGTATGATGAAATAGCTATGTGGTTAATTTTACTATGCATATCACCACTGTAATCACCACAGCTGCTTTACCAGCATGGCTCCAATTAAATATAAAGAACGGAATGGCAGCTTATGTTAAAGTTGTCTTGGTCCTAGTCTGTTCTAGATTTTTCAGTCTCTTTCCATTCTTCTAGTCATCATCAACTGTCCCAACAGTCTTATGTCATCTTCCATCTTATACAATGATTTATCTACCAGAATCCAGCTACCACCTGCCATCATACTTCCAGAGCATTGTCCTCTTTTCTCCCTTCTAGTTATGTGAATGTTTCCTACCACTGGTCTTAACCTCAAGTAAAACATCTTCATGGAATTCATTATGACCTCAAAAAAATAATCACTGATGAAAATGAAGTTCATATCCTATTGAACTATAAATTGTCTCAGACGTATACTTGCTTTGTTTATAATCAGATGGATCATGATATATCTGTGGTTCACACATTGTATAAGTATTAGCTGTAATTGTTAGAAAATATAAAGAAAATGTGAACTTAGTTCATTTATTGATATTGACAATCCCATTTCTAATCTTTACAGCCATTTGATATAAAAAAGAAGTATAAGGCCTGGAACAATGGCTTAGTGGTTAAGTGCTTGCCTGCGAAGCCTAAGAACCCCAGTTGGAGGCTCAATTCCCCAGAACCAACATTAGCCAGATGCACAAGGGGGCCCACACTTCTGTAGTTCATTTGCAGCAGCTGGAAGCCCTGGCACACCTATTCTTTCTCTGTGTCTCTATATGCCTCTCTCTCTCTCTCTGTCACCCTCAAATAAATAAATAGAAATGAACCAAAAAAAAAAGAAAAATTTAAAAAAGAAACATAAGAGTAAAATGAAAATTCTGTACTAAACATGTCAAACTTCTGACTTGATGAAGAATAAAAAGACTCCATAGACCTGATTATTCAAAGGTCACTGTTAGTGGGACCAACATGCAAATATTATGTCTTTATATATGCTATTTCCTATCTCATACACTTTATATTGATGGACATGATAAACATTTCTTTATTGTAGTCACACCAAAAATTCTCAAAGTAGAAATAGTGCTATGTGCTACAAAGTAAAAACCTCCTGTAAGTTCCATAAAGTGAAATCAAAATGATAACTCTCTCCAACACACAGTACAATCATGTCCACTGTCAGTCTTCTAAGATTAAATAGAGAATGCCCAATACCTCAAGGGCATAGGAAGTTAGAACTCTAAACAGAAGCCAGGAGATAAAAGAATTTTAAACAGGAGAGGTAACTCCAGAAAAGCTTCAAAGCTAGAAAAATAACCTTAAAAAAATATATATATATATATATAAAACCTTTATATTATATATATAAGATATATAATATATAATATAATATATAACCTTTTATTACACATATATATAACCTTTTATTATATATAACCTTTAATTATATATATATATATAATTATATAATATATATAACCTTTATATACATATAATTATATAATATATATAACTTTTAATTATATATATATAATGTGTATATATATATATATATGAATATGTATCTTTTTTTCTAAAAGCTGAACATAGAAAATGACTTTATTTTTGTAAAGTGTTTTTTTTCCAGTAATGTGTAGTACCATAAATTCCCCCTGATTATGTGGTTTCACTGCAGAAATGGTGATTTTTTTAATAAAATTGAAAACAAAGTTCAAATTAAATTTTGGGTGCAAGATATGTACATAATGGATATAGCAATAGTCCAAGGACCATGCCATTGTATTCTCATACACATACAAGCTAAAATACTATGGAAAAATCAGTTAACCTTATTCTCTTGCACTGAGAAAATTGCATTACCTGCAGTGTCTATGGTGACTGCAGCTATATATCCCATCAGAAAGAATGTTGTGATGAATGTGACTTCTTGCTATTATTAAAAATTGAAAGAGGAACAAGGATTGCAGCATTGCATACAATAAAAAATAAAGTAGATAATTTCTAAACTCATCCTAAGGTCAGTGTTCAAATTTTAAGGAAAAATGCACATCATTACATAGAATGATGTGATCTTTGTTGTATTCAGAGAAATTGGACTGAATATTAGTTTACCTAAGAGATACATTACTGAAATTCTTCAAGATGAAGAAATTTATTTTTAACTATTCACCTGAGCTTAAATTAATATTTTTAAATATTTTATGTACATAACAAATCTGCTTTTAAAAAATCAGAACTATTTCTTAATATTTATTCTTCCTGATAAGTGCAGCTAAAAATATAAAACAACATAAGAAAAGTGGAGAAAAGGCAACAGATCAGGAAGGGACTTGTCCTTAAAGAACTACATAAAAGTGAGCTCCTGCCTCTTATTTTTGCCTCATTTACCCAGTACTGACTGCTGAGGATAACTATGACCTCTAAGCTCTTAAAGGCTATGACCAAAAAAAATAAAAAAGGATATCTGCCCTATCTAACCACAGAATAAGTGCTAGGAAACAGCATTCTTAGGTAGTGCTCCACTTACTCCAGTGAAATACCATGGGGAAAAAAAAAATGGCTCCACCATGAGCTGAGTAAGAACAGGACACTTCACCGCTTATACAAGAAGTCTTAACTATTCCTCACTATACGTATAAATAGGGGGCATATTTAGTAGCAAACCTTTCATTAATATCTGAGAGTAGTATAAAATATCTCACCTGTTCCCACGTAGTTGAATCAGCTGAGGTACAAGGCCATGGAGATCTCCACTTCTGCCGAGCTATCAGTCCTAAGTGAAGACTTTTGCTTCACCTTAAAGAGGCTGTGTGGAGATGTGGTCATTTCTTCCTCTTCAAAGAATAAAGGGGAGATAAACTTCTTTGTACTCTTTCTGCAACTTCCAATGAGAAGGACTACATTTAAAACAAAACGTTCAAACAAAGGGACAGAAAGGAGGAAGAAAATATTATTAGTGCCTTAAACTTGCCTTCTTTAAAAAAATATTTTGTGTTGGTCTCCTTCCCCTTTGTGCTGGTATCAACTCCTACCAAATCAGAGAGCCAGAGCCTCAGAGGCCCCCAACACCTCAGCACTGAAGCAGACCAAAAATAAACCCAATATGGCTCAGATATGTGGACACAATTGTGAGGTAAAAAAAAATTTCTAAAGTAGATAAATTGCAAATACAAAATTTATGAATGATGATCCAATTAAAATAAAAATGTAAGGAAAGTCAATGTGTATTTTCAACCAACACAGCCATAAGAATTAATTTTTTTAAAAAAAATGCAAAAGCATTGTTTAGAATGGGGCTGTATACATTTTCAAATTAGGAATGGGCAAGACAAATTAAGAAACAAATGATTACATTAAAGTAATGATCCATTTAAATGATATGTTGCATATTCTACTTGAAGAGATTTCTCATAAGGTGGAGATTATGTCCAGTGAGGAAATATTCTCTAAAAGAATATCCTAGGTCAACTTTTTCTCTTATAGTTTGGAGACATTTATATGTCAGTAACAATAAAAAAGCATGTAATTTATTTTAAAAATTCAAATCAGAAACTTGATTTTCAAAAAGAATGATACCATATAACTGAGTGAGAAATAAGTCCAGATGAACACAGTGGTACATGCATCTAGAGTTGTTTAACAGCAGGAAGCCCTGAAAACTCTTATTCATTCCCTCTCTTTATTTGAAAAAGTACAAATGTTAAAAAAAAAAAAAAAAGGCCAATGATGGCCAGAGTATTAAACAGGAAGAAGCAGTAACCATTGCCTCTCAATATAGAAATGAAAGTGAGTGAACAAACACTAATTGACAAAACTACACCCACAATAGGTACCTGTGTTACTTTGCATTCAAAAGGTACTTAACAATTCAGTGAAACAGTTGCTACTCAATTAGAACTCAATTATATGTTAAATGAAGTAAATGCCATTTCATTTGCACAGAGGAATCTTTAATAATGATTAATGGAAATTTAATCAAATATGAGTGGAGACACAAATGGGTTTCACAATAGAATATGAATGAGCTACATTGGTGCTAACTAGATTTGTTGTCTAGATCATGACACTGATGAGGTCAAGTTGGAAGGTTTGATCCTCATCCTGCAAATCAAACAAGTAGAGTACCTTTGCAAAGCTGGGTGTGGTGGTGCGTGCCTTTAATCATAGAACTCAGGAGGCAGAAGTAAGAGGATCACCACAAGTTCAAGGCTACTCTGAGATTACACAGTGAATTCTAGGTCAGCCTGGGCTAGAGTGAAACCCTACCTCAAAAAAAAAAAAAAAAAAAAAGAAGAGTATTTTGTAGAGTCCCAGATGGTACCTCACAATCATATCTTCTCCTAATAAATATATACTTTGGACCACAATGGAACAAATAATTATAAATAAAAAATATTGCTTTAACTAGATCAAAATATTTCAGGCAGAATATTTGCATTGAATTGTAAAGAGAAATAGTGAAAATTACTTATTAGTACATTCATTTGTAACATTTAAAGAATTTCATTTATTTTCATAAAAGTTAGAAAGAGATTTAAAATCCTTTTTTAGTACCTTTTTTCATCATTCATAGATTGTAATTACCATCTCATTGCTGGGTCAAAGTTCATGAGCAACAGCAACTGATGGGAATTTTTTTAGTTTAGCTTGCAGTCTCAAGGTGAAGCGTCACGATGGCAGAGGAAAACATGGCAGAGGTGGAAAGTAGACATGACCTCGGCCTCAGCAGGTAGGGGAAAAATAGCAAGAAAGTGGGCTGGAGAGATGGCTTAGCGGTTAAGCGCTTGCCTATGAAGCCTAAGGACCCCGGTTCGAGGCTCGGTTCCCCAGGTCCCACATTAAACAGATGCACAAGGGGGTGCACATGTCTGGAGTTCATTTGCAGAGGCTGGAAGCCCTGGGGCGCCCATTCTCTCTCTCTCCATCTGTCTGTTGCTCTCAAATAAATAAATAAATAAATAAATAAATAAATAAATTTAAAAAAAATAGCAAGAAAGTGAGTCAAACCTTAGCAAGGAGGAAATGACCATAAGAATCACAAGCCTCCAACAGTGGGATAACCATTATTATTTTAGAGGGAATTTAATAGGTGTAGTCCCTCTTGTAGCCCAAGATTGGTGCCACCTCACCAGGGCCCCAGCTGAAACCATAGAGTAATTGAGGAAATGAGCAAGAGTGCTGGTTTCTTGGTGAACATGGTACCAGGACAAGGGCAGAGGAAATAGACACAGAAAACATTCAATTCTCACCAAACCAGGTTTCCAGAGATTCCAAGGCTCTCAAGACCTCATCATTGAAGTAGACTTAAAACAAGCCGAACCCAACATGACTTAGAGAGATTCATGGAAGAGGAGGCAGAAAGTGTGTTAGAACCACAGGTTGGGTCATTATGCACAGAGACATTAGCTCTTCCCCATAACTAATGGTTACCCTTACAATGCATGATACACAGTCTCCAATGAGGAGGGTCCCTCTGGAGGAGGGAGAGCAGGGTGGAGGCTAATGATGGTACCAACATAGCTATGTACACATTCGTATGTACATAGCTAATAAAGAAAAAAATTAAACAGCAAAAAAAAAAGAAAAAAGAATCATAAGTCCACCCAAAACACCACACCTCCTCCAGCAACACTCTTCCAACTTGTCATCACCTGGGGACCAAGCATTCAGAATACATAAGATTATGGGGAAAATATGATTCAAACCACCAAATCATATGAACTAATTATCTCTTAAGTTTGGAATGTGGAATATATTTGCATATATAATAATTCATTTTTAATATTTTAATCTATATTAATGCAAATATACATATGAAGTAAAGAAAGACAGTAGAGAAAGAAAGAAGGGGCTCACCAGGGTCTCAAGCCACTGCATACAAATTCCAGATGCTTGCACTACAACATTCATCTGGTTTATGTGGGTGCTGATGAATTGAACCTGGGTCCTTAGGTTTTGCAGGAAAGTACCTTTACTGCTAAGCCATCTCTCCAGTCCATAGCTTAATTATTTAGAAACAAAACTTGGTTTCATTTTTACATAAATATGTACATTAAATTGAATAACAAATGTATAGTGCTCCCTTATAAACTGTACATTATTTGATGCATTAGTATGTTTTATTAATATTTTGTTAGTTTTATGTTTAGTTTGCTTTATTATAAATGTTAATGGTGTTAGTTTGTAAAATTAATGAAAAGCTAAAATATTTATAAAGACATTCTTTTATCTTATTCTAAGTAAGTCATGCCACACTATGTCAAAAGTCTACTTTCGTATAATTTAACATCCTCAAATTTATCTGTGTAATTATGCCGAACTCCTAGCACCCTAGCAGTATTAGGGAAGCAAAATTATAGTTTACTTTCCATATCACTTGGTGTTTAATGAATACTTTTTGCATCAATAGAAACATCCTGACTGTATGAATATTTGCCATTTAGGGTTTTAATTTGTGCAGAGTAGAGTAGAATATATAAACTGACTTGGACTATTATCTGCTATAATACGAAATATTTCTAACCACTATATTTTATCCATAAGCGATTGAAATGAGAATTCATGGTGATGTTAACACTATGTCACAGTGCCCTATTTTCTGTGCTATAAGAGGAAACAAAACTTTTATATTGTTTGGTGGCACACCAATCACAGCATAGTGATATGCTTCAGAAAGTGTGTAAATCCAAGTTTTAACAAAGTCTACAGATACGGAGTTAGTAAGGTCTCATTTGAGACACATACTGTGAGCACTGCAGCTATTCAATCTAACAATAACAGCATAGACTGTGTTGTTGGAACTCAAATCATTGTATCAAAGAATGCCAGTGAGGCTAGTGGACTGTCAGCTGAAGAGATTGGCATTATTAATAAAATGCCTATGTGAACATTCTTTCATCAGCAACTCCAGTTTGCCAAACACTCTTGCAGTGCTATGTAGTCTTTTCAGTTGTATGGTTTACAAATGAGACTCCTTGTACTCTAGATCTTGAAACACTGGTTTTGTAAACAGTGTCATGTCAAATAACCCTAAGCCAGTTATGTGCTAAAATGTGATGCATCTTTAATTTTTACCTTTGATGTGTTTTCATTGGATCCAAAAGACCATGCACAAAGAACTTAAGGTATTGTATCCATTTTGACTTTCACTGGGAATATAAACTTAGAAAAGTCCAAGTTGGGATAGCACTTCAGACACTAAGCAGGGTGAGGATTGGATCATCACAAGATAGCAAGCAGTTGATTAAGGAGTTAAGCGTGAGGGACTGGAATGGAGACGCAACAAAATGTGCCTTGTCAGAAACAAGACAGGATGTTGGGGGCTGGGTGAGAGCTTGGCAGCCAAGCATAGGAATCAGAGTTCATGCAGGGCCGGCATATATGTGTTCAGTATGGTTCAGTGTGTTAGCAATCCAGAAGCTGGTGAGGGAACAGCTGCACTTGAAGGTTCCAGCTCACTAGAGATATAGGGAATCTGCGCAGGTGATGGCCTGTATAAGTTCTGTGGAAATGTGAGTTTGGTGTGCTAAGGTGGATGTCTGTGTGACGGAAGCAGGTGCAGGTAGGACATGGCAGGGATAAGTAAATGTGTAAGCACTAAGTGTACATTTGATTCTTACTTGGACAATACTAGCTTTATCTTCTTCAAATTTATAAATCGCTTCTTCAGTAGGAAAGCCATGGGTCCTCATTCTGAATATACTTGCTTTTCTGGGCATCTGGTGTGTACATGTTTACAGGTGTGAGTCCTTAGTCTTTTGGGGGTGGTATAAATTATTACTTTTCTTTTCTATTTATATTCAAGATTGGTTTACTTCACTGCTTCTCCTCAACAACCCTCCAAAGTTACGTAAAGTAAAGCAAATACAAATACATATTTCGAAATTACTAGATAATTTTGTAACAAAATGTTTAAAACTACCATTTGCATGTGGCTTGGCTAAACTTCTTATAGCATATAGAAAACATTTATGTGCATGTGATAAGAGAAGACCATAAAGGATACTACTTTATTTACACTCCTGTGAGCTTCAAGTTTGTTTGTTTTCTTTTCTTATTCTATCCCCTGGAATTTACTATATAGTCTCAGGGTAGCCTTAACCTCATGATGATCCTCTTACCTCTGCCTCCTGAGTGCTGGGATTTTGTGTGCACCACCATGCCCAGCAAATTTTTTATTCTTTTCTTATTTTTTAATTTTCATAAAAAGTATTAAGTTTCATTGTGATGCTTTCAAATTAATTTTATTCCCCTTACTTTTTACACCTCTATTCTCCACTCCATCACTCTTATGCTCCCCACCATAGACTTCTTTTTTCTTTCATATTGATTTCAATTTGTCCTTATATAAAAATAAATATATTTATATATGCTATAGAATTTGCATAATTTTCTTAAAAAATCAAATACTGATATAGGACAAAGCACATTGTGGAAAACCAAATAAAGTTATTTAATATGAAATTAATATTCTTTCTAGTAATACTTTCATTTATACATCTATGTATCTCAGTGTCAAAAAAAAAAAATATTGGCCCAGAGATTTTGTTGTTGTTGTTGTTATCCTTGGAACTCTTATGTAGCAAATGTGAATATAAGGAGATAAAATTAAGACTACAGTTTGGCTGAAATTAAAATGATTATATTCAATGCAATTTAATAGCAAGTGTACAATACAGTTTCAAAAATAAAGCACATACTAGGCCACATGTGACAAGTGCCCTAAATTGGGAAGTGAAAGATGTCAAGAAACTAGAACCATTATGGCATTAGCAGTTAAGTGAGGCAAGTGTCCTTAGAAGCAAACTCTCTCATAATAGTCAGCCTCCAGGGTGTCTTTCTTTTCTCTGCCCTAAAATCTTCTTGGGGAAAAATGCTGAACATGCCCAGACATATTTATATCTGCCATTTTAATTCCTCAAGTATTCCCCTGAGCTTATCATCTATTAAATGATCCAGTATCTTGCCTTCATGAACTTTGATAAGAGCATACTCTGCAGAGCCCACCAACCTAGAGACACACCACCTCCAGCAAGACTCCACTTTTCAAACTGCCACTTGCCAGGGACCAAACAGTCAAGCACATGAGTATATGAGGAATAGCCACATGAACATTTCTTCATTTTTTTTTTTCACTCACCATGACAGGGTTGCACTGTGCATGGCTCCAGTGACAATAAGTTTCATGCTCACAGAATTTTAGAATGGAATCCTACATGCTGAAAGACACATTTTTTTCCCAATGAAGTTTGAGGTGAAGGGCTTAGCTTCAGAATACTAAAATGAATTATGTGTTGTGATAAGTCATAGAGGCTGTGGTAATTTGTCACAGCAACAATAAATAACCAAATAAAATCAGTTTTAATAATTATATGACAGTGCTAGGTATATCACAATGATAGTTTCGTATTGTACTATTGGAATAGTTTATATCATGATATACGTTTTGTGTAGAAAATATATGTTTTAGGGATAACTACTTAGGTACACTGTGATGGTGATAACTAGAAATTCCCTTAAGTAAATACCAGAAAATATTCTAGGAGATAAATTGTTATTTATGTGTTTCTTTGAACATTCTGGAGACAATGAGAATAACCATCTTTGTCTTTTAGAAAAAAAAAAAAAAACTACTACGTGATAGATAATTACCCTGCAAATCCCTGTGCAACTGTATAACCTAAAATTAAAGCAGAGAGTTTTAAAAGCATATCCTAGGGAACCAGGAACAGTTTTTTTTGTCGTTGTTTTTTAGTTTTTATTTATTTATTTGTTATTTATTTACTTATTTGGTGCTAAGGACCGAACCCAGGGCCTTGCGCTTGCTACGCAAGCGCTCATCCACTGAGATAAATCCTCAAACCCCCAGGAACAGTTTTAAGGTATGAGCATATTAACCAAACAAAAGGAAATATAGAATAACTTGTGCCACCTTAAATCTCCTTTTGCAAAATACTGACTAGGCTTTCTAAAGTTATGATATTGTTGTATTTTAGGTGTAGTTTGTCATTGTGAACAAATGGGTTCTTATTTACAATAGCGTTTTGTTAGAATCCATGTCATCTCTTTCTCCCTTCATTTTACTTTTGTCCGTTTTGTATACACAAGTATTTAAAATAATTATTGACAAATGATGTGATATATTATTGAGAAAACTTTTATTCAATATAAAAGCATGCATATGGCTGGAGATATGTCTTCTCAGTTAAGGCTCTTGCCTGCAGAGCCTAAGAACCCACACTCAATTCCCAGATACCCACATGTACATGGTGGTGCATGGGTCTGGAGTTCATTTGCATGGACTAGAGTCCCTGGCATGCCCATTTTCTCTGTTTCACTCTTTCTCTCTCTAATAAATAAATAAAAATTAAATTAAAAAAAATCTATGTATAGATGATATTTGAAGACATTTTTTTTGTTTGTTTGTTTGAGGTAGGGTCTCCCTCTAGCACAGGTTGACATGGAATTCACTATGTGGTTCCCATGGTAGCCTCAAAGTCACAGTGATCCTCCTACCTCAGCCTCCAGAGTGCTGGGATTAAATGTGTGCACCACCATACCTGGCTACTTACAGACTGTTAATATAAAAAATAAATATTTATGATAATATTAACAAACACAAAGTTGTACAAGCCTATAAAAGTATAATGAAAAAATGAGAAAGGGTATAAAAGAAGACATGTTGCTATTTTTTGTCCATACTTGAAATCTTCTCTTTTTAAGAAATAATTTGAATGATATTTTAGAGATATCAGTATTTATCACATCTCATTCCAAATGCATAACACTGTGTTAACATTCATTTTTTGAATTTTTTGCATGAAAAATGTTCACTTTTCTCTTCATACCCAAGGCAAAGACAGATATATATCTCATCCATAACAAAATACTTTGGATTTACTAAGCAATAGTGTTAGTTTAGGTTTGAATACTTCTAAACATAAAAGAATTATTGTTATGGAAGTTAAGGTTTATGACCTTGCTAAATGGCACATACATGTTCAAAAGAGATCAATTGCCAAGCTTCCCCTGAAATTGAGAGTAAAATCATGTTTGTTTGTTTGTTTTTCTAATATGTACACTACTATAAAGAGTGGCAGGTCTCTGAATAGTAGAGACATAGGTTGATTAAATAACACCTATGGAACAAACTGTCAAACATGGAAAGTTAATTGGAATTACATTAATTCTATATATTACCTTTGGTAGGATTGTCGTCTTCACAATGTTAATTCTACCTATCTAGGAGCATGGGAGGTTTTTCCATTTTCTCAAGTCCTCGTCAATTTCTTTTTTGAATGTTTTTATGTTTTCGTTGTAGAGATCTTTCACTTCCTTGGTTAACGTTATTCCAAGGTATTTTATTTTTTATTGCTATTGAAGGTGGGACCATGTCCCTTACTTCTTTCTCTGTATCTTTGTCATTTGCATATAGAAATGCTACTGAGTTTTGAGCATTAATTTTGTATCTTGCTACTTTGCTATAGGAGTTAGTCACCTTCAGGAGTTTTGGGATGGAGTCTCTCGGGTCTCTAACATATACAATCATGTCATCAGCAAATAGAGCTAACTTAACTTCTTCCTTTCCAAAGTGTATCCCTTTTACTTCCTTCTCTTGTCTTATTGCTTGAGCTAGGACTTCCATTACTATGTTGAAAAGCAGAGGTGAGAGAAGACAACCCTGTCTTGTTCCTGATCTTAATGGGCATTCCTCCAGTCTCTCTCCATTAAGTATTGTTTGGGCCTTCGGAGCTTTGTATATTGCCTTTATTATGTTAAGATATGAACCAACCATGCCAATTCTCTCCAATGTTTTGATCATGAAGTAATGTTGTATCTTGTCAAAAGCCTTTTCTACATCTATTGAAATGTTCATGTGGTTTTTATGTTTAACCTTGTTTATGTGGTGTATTACATTGTCAGATTTCTGTATGTTGAACCACCCTTGTGTTCCTGGGATGAATCCCACTTTGGTCAAGGTGGACAATGCTTTTGATGTGTTGTTGGATTCGGTTTGAGAGGATTTTGTTCAGGATCTTTGTATCTAAGTTTATTAGGGAAGTAGTCTGGTAGTTTTCCTTTCTTGTGGCATCTCTGCCTGGTTTTGGAATTAGGGTGATACTAGCTTCATAAAAGGAGTTGGGTAGCTTTCCCTGTTCTTCAATTGTGCGTCACAGTTTAAGGAAGATTGGTTTGAGTTCTTCCATGAAGGATTGATAGAATTCAGCTGAGAAGCCATCTGGACCTGGACTCTTCTTTTCAGGGAGGTTTTTGATTACTTTTTCAAGGTTATCTCATTTGTCCTGGTGCTAACCTATTCTCCATTGGAGAATCTGCTTTTATTTTTCAGATAGATGCAGATCCTAAGGAGAGAGCCACCCCATCATACCTCAAAAGGGCCCTGGATGAAACAAAAGAAAATTGGCAAAACAAGCAAGGGTGCTGTTTTCCTGATGAACCGGATACCAGCACAAGGGGGAAGGAGACCAATACAGAGAAAAATCACCTCCTACAAAATCAGAGAGCCAGAGCCTCAGAGGTCCCCAACACCTCATCACTGAAGCAGACCAAAAGTGAACCTCACATGGCTCAGGGAAATTTTGCAGAAGAGGGGGCGGAAAGAATGTCAGAGCCACATGTTGGGTCATGATATGCAGAGACATTTATCTTACCCACAACTGCGGGCTAACTCCACAATGCATGACCCATATCTCTCATCAAGGAGGGGCCAATGGGGACGGGGTAGGTCACGGATGAGCCTAATAATGGACCAAACTGCCTGTATTTGCTGAATAGAAAACTAATAAAAAAAAATGTAAAAAAAAAAATGGAAGGTTAATTTCAAAGAATCAGATAAGCATTCCTTTAAGAAATTATCTGTTAACTTGATTGGATAGACAATGTCCTAAAACATAATTTTCCATGTCTATTGTTCTGTTTTTGAATTAGGTTAGTTTTGGCTGGGAAATTTATCCTCATTTTTGGAGGCACCTTATCCTTGGGTTGGACTCCCACACTGAATAAAAGGAGTATATGCAAGTTGATCTCTGTCATTCATTTCTGTCTCATTCCTGCCCACAGATGCAATCTAAACAACTGCCTAAATCTTCTACTGTATAATGAACTGTGACCCAAAATTAGCCTGTTTCCTTAAGTTGCTTTAGTCAGGTATTTGCCATAGCAATGTGAAAAGTAACCTACATAGTTACTTACAGCAGAAAAAAAAAAAGTGAACTTATAAATTTTTACTGCCCTCCTCGCCCCCAACAACAACAACAACAAAAGTCTAGCTCTGCCCATACTGATGCCTAGAAATGTTAGAACAACTTAAGTTCCCACTGATGGCAGACAAAATTCACTAGTGCTTTACGGGTTTCTGTGTACAGTTCTTTAACCTCCTTCCTTAAATGTGTTTATAAGCATTTTCTTGCTATGCTCTTGTAAGTGAGATAGTACTTTTGATTTCTTTTTCAGTTTGGGCCTTATACATGTATGGAAATGCAATTACTTATTTTATATTTTATATTTGTTTTGATCCTTCAAATTACTGAGTTCATTCTCTCTCTCTCTCTCTCTCTCTCTCTGTGTGTGTGTGTGTGTGTGTGTGTGTGTGTTTGTATGTGTGTGTGTGTTTGAGTTTTCTACATCTAGGCTCATTGCAATGTTGCATATTGATAATTTTATTTTTCATTCTACATTGGATACATTTTATTTCTGCTTTTGTTTGCTAGCATGCAATTGTATTGACTAAAAAAATTATAAATTTGGACATGTTTTGCCTATGGTAGATCTTCAAAAGATACCTATTCAGCAGTACTTCATCATTGAATCTGTTAGTAGGTATGTACTTTTTGCATGTAAATTTTGTTATATTGAAGAAGTTACATCATTTACCTTATTTATTCAGACTGTTTCTCAATAAATGTTATCAAATATAGTCATTATTTTTTCTTCAACTGATAATGTCAGGTCTCTAATTTTCTTTCATCCTCTTCACGTGACATATTACATTGATGGGTTAGCATATGTTAAATCAATTTTGTCCATCAGAGGTATAAGCCACATGAGGTCATTATATGTAATCATTATGAAATGTTCAATATTTATGCTGACTCTTGTTGAGATGTTTTTCTTATATTTGCTCATCCGAGATATTAGTCTATAAATTTATCTTCTTGTGAGTTTGTTGGCTCTTGATTCAAGATGACATTAGCCTTATAAAATAAGCTTGGAAACATCCCTTCTAATTATGTCTTTTGTAATAGTATAGAAAGGACTAGTATAATTTCTTCTTTGAATGTATCCTAGAATTTGGTCCTGAAAAAAAAAAAAAATAGTCCTGTGCTTTTTATACAAAGTGTGTTTTTAAGTTGGTACTTCAATCTCAATTTAATATTGGTATGTTTAAGCTTCTATTTCTTCTTGATTCAATTGTAGTATGCTATTTTTTTCCTAGGATTTTTTTTTTTCTGGTGTATCCAAGTTTGTGCATATAGTTTTTCATAACAGTTATGTTTCTTTTCATTCCTGAGGCATCTGCTGAAAGTTTTCTTCTTTTGCTCATAAGTTTATTTATATAGAATGTTCTAAACAATAGTTTTTAAAATCTTAAATCTAAAACGGACAGACTTGGAATAGATTATACTCAGCGAACCCACACAATCACAGAAAGACAAATGCTGCAGAGTATCACTTATCTGTGGTTCCTAACCTGGGCCTGCTTGAGTGGCTTTCAGACCTCACAGAGAACTCAAGGGCTAAACAATAGGGATGGAAGGGTTTGGGGGGAAGGGAAGAGGAGGAGGAAAAACAAACACAAATTAAATCCAAAATGTGCTGATACCATAGGAACCTTTATCCTTGGAGATAGCCTAAAAGATAAAACCATCAAAAGGAATAAGGGGGAGCACCTGAAAAGTAGGGCTCTGGAGAGGGCGGGCTGAAATCTAAGCTTAAATAAACTTTTTTTTTTTTTTTTTTTTTTTTTTTTTTTTTTTCAGCTGGGCATGGTGGCACATGCCTTTAATCCCAGCACTTGGGAGGCAGAGGTAGGAGGACCGCCATGAGTTCAAGGCCACCCTGAGACTTCACAGTGAATACCAGGTCACCCTGAATTAGAGTGAGACGCTACCTCAAAAAATCTTTTTTTTTTTTTTTTCCTGTCTATGGTGCCTAACTCCTGGTACCAGAGATTGGTTGCTACTTACATTAAGCTATTAATTGAAGAGATTTACAAGTTCCCTAAATCAAGACCACTTTCTGTCAAAGCACTTGATTACTTGCTTGAGGCAAAAGCTAAGACCCTATTTCTGAAGACACCATATGCTGCTGACACAGAGCACTGGAGAGACCTGGTTGGAATTCAGTCCCCAGACAGTTAGCCGATATAGTGCTGGAAAGTGCTACATGAGCTACTGGGGGAAAGTGACCAACAAAATTCAGAGCAACCAGAGGTCTAACCTACTCAGAAACAAACACCTGGATAGGATGTACACACCAGCGCAATAGTGGCACAGCCTTGATGGGTAAGGAATAGTTTTCTGATTGGCTAAGCAATCTGCTCAGTGTAAAGGAACCCATATCTGAATTTTGGAACTACATCAGAATCCTATGAAGAAAAAGATTATTTTCTCTCACTAGTCTTTGGCAAAAAAAGGGGCTAAATTAATAATGCTTATCCCATTTCAATGCTGACGTCACCCTCCATTGGAGAACCTGTTTTTCGTTTTCAGAAAGTAGTGAGACCAGAGGAGATAAACTAACCCTCACACTTCAGCCAAGCCACAGCTGAAACCAGAGAGGAATTGGGGAGGCGAGCAATAATGCTGCTTCCCTAGTGAACCTGATAATCAGTACCAGGGTGTAGAATACAGACCCTGAGGATACTTAACACCTATGGAAGCTGAGACCAAGAGGTTCCTAAGAGCTCATCACTGAAGTAGACTTAAACCACACATATCATAGCTCAGGGAATTATAAAGAGGGGGCAGAAAGAATGTAAGAGCCACAGGTTGAGACATCATGCCAGGAGGCATTACCATCCCCCAGAAAACTGACCTTTGTTCTCACAACATATGGCCCACAACCCCATGACGAATACCTGCAACCCCACATAGGCATGTCCCTGATGAATGAATGCAGGGATGAGAGAATAGAGGGTACCAACACATTGATGTATCCATACAAAATATGTTTCTAATATATTTTTTTAAATGAGTGAAATGATCAACTAAAAGAGGGAAAAATAGGATTTAGCAACTTTAGGAACAAATATTTATCTTCCATGTTTACAAGAAAATATGGACTTTATATTATTTTTTATTTTCAGACTCAGTTGCTACCTAATGATATCTGGAGAGGTTTTAATTTTTTTGAAAAAGTAATGACATGCAATAATCTTTTTGACTGTTAATGGTCCCATAAGCAATTTTTCAGTGTCTGGAATTTGTCAAATGCTGTGTTACTTACTAACTATACTACAATAAACACCCAGATCTTTTGGAACAGGAACCCTGCCCATAGCATAAGGTGCACTGCTATTTCAGTATCAGACACTAAGGTGTGCGTCTGACACCTACCGTAGAGAAGAGACATAGTGAGTCTATTCACAATACTGTCAGCTTTTAGTAACCCTTGCTGCTTGAAAGAAAATTTTTTTTCACCTGATTTTTTTTTTGTCTTAGCAATGTGAAATGTAAAGTATTACATCACACTCCTTACATCCATCAGCATCAATCAAATATAATTCAAGGATACATGATGAACCAGTTCAAAGGTTGGTATGGAGCCAAATGAATGGAAGTTTTCAAGTGAAACTCTTCCTCTAACACATTCTCTGTCAATATAAAATATACATTTAGTAGTTGCCAATGTGAAAACTGGTCATGTTGATGCTGGCAAGTCCAAAAGTAGTTGGGATGGTTCAGACATGAGAGGTTAATGCACACCCAGAATAATGGAATGGGAGGAAACCTCAAGGTAAAGCAGAATTAGAGCTCTACCATCCTTGTGGTCTCAACTTAGTCTTCATTTTCCTAATGCCTAAGTTTAAAAAAAAAAAAAGAAAGCTGGTTTTGAAATATCTGCAGATGGTTGTAACCTTTTTATGCTTCAAGCTTGTTATCCTTCCATTCTGTTTTGGAAACTGTTAAAATAATTCTTCTAGAACAGTTCTTCTAGTACTTCTTTGGCAATGTTTATTTAGACCAATTCCTCATTTAAAAAGAATAGGAGCAGAATTAGATAGATGACTGATAAAAGATAAAGCCTAGATAAATATCTACATACATATATATGTTTTGGGGGAAAAAAATCTCTTTGGCAAAAATAGTCGTGTAGAAGGGGAAGTGTCTTTAATGAAGTTACACTGAGATGTGAAAATATATTTGGCTTATAGGAATAAGTACTGCATCTACTTCTAGAAGTTATCATGGAGAAATAAGATGTATTTGTAGTACAGAAATTGCCCCAAATATTTAGAATATGAGTCAAGTGCAGTGGTGTGCAACTATTATCTCATAATGGGGGAAGCAGAGACATGGCATTATTGAGTTAAAAACCAGTATGACTTCAGAGATAAACCCTGCAATAAAACATATATCTTTGGAATTTTATAAAGAAAATTAAATCAGTAACTTTCTGTATACATATATCCAAAACCAATAAATCAAAGGTGTGTATATTTACATAATTAAATTTAGGAATAAGGCAAAATGTGAATTTTATTAATTTTATTTTTAGGTACTATATATGACTTGTATGTTATTATTTGGACACTTTCAATGTAAAATTTGAAGTCAATTTGTTCATCTATATTATGTGAATAGTGAGAGTTATGCATGTATATTTTGACAAGTACCCAATCTTCTATCTTCTGCAAACATCATTAACCAGAGATTTACAAAGCATTACAGCAAGTCCTTAAAAGCTAATCTCTCCTAACTGTAACCTGCTATGAAGACAATTGAAAAAAGGTTGTATCACATGTTTTAGAGAGACACTTATTAGCAAAATTGTTGATGCAATTTGAAGCATTTTAGTTGTTTGAATTCAGCATAATACCTTACTTAGCAGTTATAATCGCTCACCTAAATTACTTCCCCCAGTTTCTGGGAATACCAAAATAAAATTTCTTGTGTCACAAGTCAGATTACAGCCAGTAATGCTTTTATTCCACATTATTACAGATTAAATCATCACATCTGATTAACTCCATATTTTCAATAGTCTCGAATCCTGTCATCTTATACTCACATATAAAGGATGGGTAAGATTATTTCTCATTTGGGCAATCAACATTCTTCAATTTCCTGAAAGTAACCTGGGAGAACTTTCTAAAAACATAAAATTTCACCCCTGCCTTCACTCTATTATATTTAGGATGATATGCTACCATTATCATGCACCCTTAAAATTCCTTATTCTCTAATTCCAATCTAGCCACATTCTCTGCCCCCTAATTTTTTCTGAGCAGGCCATAAGGAGCTTCACTTTGATTCCTTTTTGTACCCTCATTTTCAGACTTCCAAACATGTGTTCTCTCATTGCTCCTTCTCTCATTTTGCATGTTTATCATGTTTTCAATTTTTGAACCACCCTTCTCCAACAAATGCATTCACTGTCCCTTTATGGAGCTACTGTTTGATTATCCACCTCCTTTTCCCTAATGCTCTTCATATGTTTAACTAACTTGTTCATTTTGTCACAAAGTGACAGGCCACCCCAATAACTTCTGACCAATTTTGTTATAGGAATCAGTGAATGACAGCTAAGAGGGAGGGTGGGTATAAAAGTATGAATTTATCTATACTATACAAAAAATTCACTTACATTGTGATATGGTCCAAACACATTAATTAAAGTGTAGATATAAAATGAGAAAGTATCTAAATTTCTAATATAACAGCGTACCCCAAATTCTATTCTCTCAACAAATACCCAAGTGGGAGGTTCTAATTAAAAATCTAGATCTACAGTCTCTCTCTCTCTCTTTGTCTCTTCCTTCCTCCATCCCTCCCTCTTCTAACTATTTTATATTACTTATCTTTTACATCCTTCTCTTAGTGGGCACTTTCCTGTAACTACCACTATCATCAGGTGGCTATCATCCACAATGAGCTTTGGATCAGAGAGACCTACAAGGTTTGCTAAAAAATGACAGATTTCTGCCAGAGTACCTGATGAACCACCAAAAGTTAGTGGTAAGACCCTACTGCTGAAGACAGCACATGCAATTGACACATAACATGAAGTGACATGTCTAGAAGCAGGAAGAGAGTCAGTACCCAGACAGTCAACAGGTCTAGTGCCAGAAGGTGCTACATGGACAACTGGGGAAAATGACCCATATCTGTTCAAGCAACACATGATCTAACGTACTTAGCTGCAAATAATCTGTTGTGATGCTCACACAAGTGCAATAGTGGCACACAGCCATGATGGGAAACCAACTGCTCTTGATTTTAACTAACTGGTCTGCTCAGTGGAACAAAACCCATAGCTGGAGCTGGGAAACAAGTCAGAACCATATCCAAAAATTAGCCTACTCTTCATTATCAAGCTACCACCAATTGTGGGTATAAGAGGGGCCTATACCTACTAAATTCTCTTTAAAAAATAAGGGTTATCCCATTTATCTGGTGCTACCTTTACTCTCCACTGGAGAATCTGCTTCTCTTTTTCAGATTCTAAGGAGTGAAACCCCCTATCATACCTCAAAAGGGCCCCAGCTGAAACTAATAATAATTGGCATAACAAGCAAAGATCTGTTTTCTTGGTGAACCTGGTACCAGCACAAGGGTGAAGGAGATCGACACAGAGAACAATCAACTCCTACCAAATCATATATCCAGAGACACAGAGGCTTCCAATACCTCATCACTGAATCAGACCTAAAATGAACCCAACATGGCTCAGTGAAATTTGTGGAAGAGGGGGCAGAAAGAATGTCAGAGCCACATGTTAGGACATGATGCACAGAGACATTTCCTCCTACCCATAACTGAGGGCTAACTCCACAATGCAAGACCCATATACCTCAACAAGGAGGGGCCGGGGGGAGGGCAGGGAGGAGGCTAACAATGGCACCACTTGACTGTATTCACTGGGTACAAAACTAACTAATAAAAAAAGTAGAGAAAAAAAGTTTAAAAAAAAGTCTATTTAATAAATCTGCAAGACATAACAAATGTCAATATGTGTTCTACGTAATTGAAATAATGCTGACTATTAACCAATTGAAAAGAAAATAAAAACATATTTCAGTAAAAAATATAGATAATAAATGAAATACATATATGCATGTTTGCATCTACAAGTGAGAGAGAAGTGGTACAATTTAAATTTGCAAGGAAATTTATCTCTTTAACAGAGTGGAGACTGTACTGGAGAGATGGCATAGCAATAGTTAAGGTGCTAGCCTTTGAACCTTAAAGACGCTTGTATGATTCTCCATGAACCACACAAACTAGCTGCACAAGGTGGTACAAGTGTCTGGAGTTTGTTTGCAGTGGCAAGAGGCCCTGGTACACTCATTCTCTCTCTCTCTCTCTCTCTCTCTCTCTCTCTCTCTCTCTCTCTCTCTCTCTCTCATTTTCTCTCACCTTTATCTCTCTCTTTCATAACTAAATAAATTAAGACTATTTTTTTAAAGAGTTGAGATGCTTCAGCAGTGAGAGCCCCAGCACTGCCTAATGAGCAATTGAGGCAGCTGCTTCTTTGTGGTACTGACAGATGTTTCTAAGGTTAAAACAGGAGATTTTGATACAATATTCTTCATACCCACAATTACAAAATGGTAATTTTATTAATTATAATCCTTATCCTTCCAGAGTCTAGACCACACTCTGAAAGGCAAGAATGATGGTATAGTTTTTCTACCAGTGACAAAGTCTTAGCACAATTTTAGCAGCATTATTGTCTGATGAAAATTATTTATTTTTGCCTTAGCAATACTACATAGGTCCAAAATAGGGAGCATACATTTGAAAGCTCCTTCAAATATGAAATCTATTGTGAGTTCTTGGAATTTGCTGTTGAACACAAAAGCCTTTCAATTCCTCTGATGGTCATAGAGCTTGTTGCAAACAGAAAAACTATATTAACTCAATGTGAGAAATAAGAACAAAAAAATTGATCTGAAATTCATATATGATAGTAAAATTTGAAAATACTTTATTTTTCTCTTGGCAGGTTCAGAGAAAACTTTCTCAAATTTGCACTTAGTGAGATACACTAACTCTGTATTTTTTTTGTATTAGATTATTATGTTAATATTACCACTTTGTGATATTTGCAGGCAATGTGCATTCAATACTGAAAATTAAGTTACTGAAATCATATTATATATGAATTGAGGTTGTTAATTTCATTTAAAAAATATTTTCTTCAGCTACATATGTTATAATTTCATTTTATAATTATAAAGGCTTTTAAAATTATTCCATTTGCACCCTCTTCCAATAAGCTCTGTGCTCCCATTTACCTCATTAGGCTAGGGCTTTCTCACACAATGAGTGGATTAGATGGTAGGTCCACACTCCATCAATTGTACACTGAGCACCACCCTTTAGACCAAAAGTAGGTGAAATAAGAGTAGAGGATATTTCCCATCATACATTTTAAGTTTCAATGTGTCTCCTCAGCTCCTTTTTAAAAAGTATTTATTATTTTGAGAGAGATGGGAGCAAGAGAGAGAGGGGAAGAGGCAGGTAGAGAGAGAGAATGGGCATACCAGGGCCTTGAGCCACTGTAAAGGAACTCCAGATGCATGCACCATCTTGTGCATCTGGCTGACATGGGTACTGGAGAATCGAACCTGGATCTTAGGCTTCACATGCAAGTGCTTTAACCATTAAGCAAACTCTCCATCCCTTTTTGTTACTCTTTATGTTTCCAAGGCAGTCCACAGGACCAGTAACGTTTTTTTGAAATTTGCCCAACATTTATTATTTTCTGCATAGAATCTTTATAACCTGCAATTCTTTTAAAACGTAACAGGCAACTAATTTGAAAATGAAATTGCAAATTGTGCATAAAAGGAATTCTCATAATTCACATAATTAAAAACAAGATTAGTTCCAGGCTTTTACAAGTAATTTTTGCAAAATTAATATTAAACCATGTCATCTAAAATAGGATAAAGTGACATGTCTACACCCATCTGAACATAGAATAAATAAGCACATAATATAAAATAATGCAATAATTAAGCTTGTTAAAGGCCAATTTGGGGTTTTGCATCAACATATTTTTTAGGTTGCCATGCCATTCAAATTTGTGAGGATTGTAGTTAGAAGTGATGCCCCAAAAAGATATGGGAAATAAAATATCCATAATATCAATGGTAGATTTTTGAGTATGTGGTGAACAAAACCTCAAATAAAAATAGCCAGGGCTAAAGTAAGCAGAGCAAAGACAATGATATGCTATGGCGAGGAAGATGTACAAGTCATGTTTCCTCTGAAGTTGATGGAGGAGACGTGGAAGGCCAACACATCTGAAGGTTACTGCCTGGCCAAGGCCATGCAGGCCTGCAGAAGATGGTGACCTTTATTCCAAATGACATGGTCCTCGCTCAGTGATCAGAGGAATGAATTGAATTTTTTATTTTTTTTATTTTTGTTTTGTGTTTATCATTGTGTTTGATTTTAAAAATGAAAAATGCACTTTATGCAGCAAGACTGAAATGATGGAGGACACTAATAACGGTATTTTCAACTAAATCACGCCTAGTAAAATCATTTAACTATCCTCATAAATATGGCAAAGGTATGAGAACATGTACCAATAAGAGACTGAAGAAAGAAAAGAGTGATGCATATGGCTAATTACCAAATGAATATTTATAGATTGGAAAATAAATTTACATAAAATTACTATAAAGCACAAATTTCATTGCAGCACAGCCATACCCTTTTTATGATATGAGGATGTAAGGTATCAAAGAGCACCTCATGCCTTGACATTGTATTATCCTTTTAAACTTCAAAACAGTTAGAAACTCTTATAGAAAATCTGAATGTTTTTGCCAGAATTATAGATGCTAAAATATTAATGAGGACCAGTAATAGCACAGTTTTATCACAATAGATCTCCATATATGTTCTGTTTCCAAATTCTTTGCTCTTAACAGAAATTTCCATGTGTGGGAACAAGCTGCATATATCCCAGAATAAGAAAACCTTTCCAGGGTGAGTTATGCAAATTCTTCAGGCATACAGGGAAAGGAACATGAATTAATATATTCATCTCCCAAGTGCAACTTCCTAGGCTAGAGCTCTGGAATCCTTATTTCTCCTCCATTAGCTTTAACCCGCACACCCCGTTCCTTGTCAAGCATGCCCACTTACAGTTCCTCATCATTGCTCACACCCCATCCCTCTCAAGGACACCGCTGACCAGACTGATAATCTCTTTTCTTTTCAATTTCATCCTCCTTACATTTCTTACTTTTCCAATTTTCTCTTACTTGTGTTGCTTTTAGTATTTTTAAGAAAACAGGCGTATAATAACTTTTCTGTATCTTACCAAAGCTTCCAAGTCTTTTTGTTATATTTAAAATGCAATTCAAATGCCCAAGCCCGAGGCAAGAAACAATTTATTCCCCAGTAATCACTTTAGTCTATGATGATATCTATAACACTTGTTAAACTAAAGACACTTTTACAAAACTGCCATTTCTTTTGTCTCTAAATTGCAAACCTCTCTCTTAAACATTCTTGAATTTTCCCAGGAAAACCTTATATACTCTTTAAATTTTAGTTTTCATAATTTATATACTTGGGATTTTAAACATAGCTACTGTTTCCCTGTTTGTCCTTCCCTTTCTCAGCCAGCAGTGAGTCATCTGAAACAGGCAGAATCACACCCTTATTATTAATGATACCCTAGTAGGCAGACTGGTGAATATGTAATTGAACATTGCACAAATATTTGAAGGCGTAATTGAAGCTCAGGACATTAAAGTACGGACATCTTTCTACATTTCGTAGGTGGGCCTGTTCCAATCATGATGTCTTGGATGGCAAAGAGAATTTCAGGTTCAGGGTGAGGAATGCTGGACCTGCACTTTCTGAACATGGTAGAGAGGGACAAAAGGTCTGTAACATGGTCTTCTGGAGAAATCTGGAGTAATTTCTGGTATATAGTCAGCAGAATAAACTCAAAACACTAAAAGAGATAAGCACAGAGTTTAAGCAGGAAAGTATAGATAGAATACATTTAAAATGAAACAAAGCACATTGTTTCCTGGAAATGATTTAAAAATATTTAATAACAATAGAAGTTTAGAAGTAAATTGAATAAGCTTTAGTTAATAAAATGGACATCATATAGAGTATGATTATTAACATGTGAATATTATGTTAATTGTTTTCCATGTAGGGTCTTACTCTAGCTCAGGATGACCTGGAGTTCATTATGTAGTCTCAGGGTAGCCTCAAACTCATGGTGATCCTCCTACCTCTGCCTCTCAAGTGCTGTGATAAAAGACGTGTGCCACCCCACCTGGCTGTGTTACATATTTTCAAGAATAATCATCTTGTAATATGTGTAATCTTTTTTTTTTTTAAATTTTTATTTATTTATTTGAGAGCGATAGACATAGAGAGAAAGACAGATAGAGGGAGAGAGAGAGAGAATGGGCGTGCCAGGGCTTCCAGCCTCTGCAAACGAACTCCAGACGCGTGCGCCCCCTTGTGCATCTGGCTAATGTGGGACCTGGGGAACCGAGCCTTGAACCGGGGTCCTTAGGCTTCACAGGCAAGCGCTTAACCGCTAAGCCATCTCTCCAGACCATGTGTAATCTTTAAGTACTAGCATGTTAATTGTAGTATAGTATTGAAAATGGGGCAATGAATATTTTTATTTTTTTGTATTTTAAACTTTTTATATTTATTTGTGAGAAAAAAGGGAGAGAGAGAGAGAAATGGGTACACAAGAGCTTCCTCTTACTACAAACTCTCAGATGCATGCACCATTTTGTGTCTCTTGATTTACATACACGTTAGAGAATCAATCCCTAGTCAGCATACTTTGCAAGCAAGCACCTTAACTACTGAGCCATCTACCCAACCCCATGAATCCCTTAAAGGCAAAATGGATCCAGTGACAGAATAAGCGGAAATATAGCATAAATAACATAATTTCATTTATCTTGTTCTCATAGAGAAATATTATACATGAGAGCTCTATCCTAGGTTGTGTATTTGTACTTGAAATTCCTTATTAAAGGGGAAAGATTTTCTTTTCTTGCATCCATTTTGATAGCTCATTATAAGAAAATACATTATAAGAAAATTGTCATACTTATTCATCCTTTCCTTTTCTCTGATCTGTTCTACCATCTTTCCATGCAGACAGTGATAAGACATTTCATAAATTGATTGTTACAAAAATCTTCATAAATGAACTAGATCAGAAGAGAAATCTGTAGAGGAGAATAGAAAGGACTTCTGAGAATTCCAATGCAAATGCAGGAAAATTTGAAAGAACTTAATTCAGGATGGACAATGTAAGGTCTAGCAATGAGGATATTGGAAATTTATTTCCTTATTTCAAAGACAGTGTCTTCCCTCAGATCTTATTACATTAAATTCTAAGGTTCTATTTAATAGCTATAGAAAACATTAAAAACTTCTATTGTTAAGCTAATATATTAAAATGCATCTATGACGTAGACATAGAATTTTTTAATAAGAGAATACAGCTTAAAAAGGAAGCAATTGGGCTGGAGAGATGGCTTAGCGGTTAAGTGCTTGCCTGTGAAGCCTAAGGACCCCGGTTCGAGGCTCGGTTCCCCAGGTCCCATGTCAGCCAGATAGATGCACAAGGGGGCACACATGTCTGGAGTTCGTTTGCAGAGGCTGGAAGCCCTGGCATCCCCATTCTCTCTCTCTCCTTCTATCTGTCTTTCTCTCTGTGTCTGTCGCTCTCAAATAAATAAATAAAATTAAAAAAAAGAAAGCAATCATTAATAAGATAAATATGTTCACAGCAAAACAAAATTAAAAATCTTTCACATGTAAGCCTTGTTTCCTTTAAGACATATAGTGAGAGATATAGAGGAAACATTTCATTGGAAAAAAAGATTCAAAATCATAAGTAATTTTACACTATCCCAAGAAGGAATTGACATTAAGTGAAATTATAGAAAATCAATTACAAACTTCTAGAAAACATACTTCTCTACAACTTACTCTGTGCCACTGTGGCTTGTTAATTAGATTTTTTTGTATTTATATTTTAGATTTTATTTATTCTAGAGATAGAGGGAGGGAGAGAGAGAGAAATTAGTGAACCAGGGCCTTCAACCTCTGGAAATAAACTCCAGATGCATGAGTCACCTTGTACATCAGGCTTGCTTGGATCCTGGGGAATCAAAGCTTGGTCCTTTGGCTCTGCAGGCATGCATTTTAACCACTAAGCCATCTCTCCAGCCCTGATAATTGTATTTTTTAAGTGTTTACAATTTTTCAGTAGTGTATACATGTGGGGTGTGTTTACTTGTGTGCTTATGTTTTTAACTAGCAAGCAGATTTTCATTTTACAAGGATAAGAAATATTTCATCAAAGCTAAAATATTTCTGAATACTAAATTTGAGGAACAATCTGTCTTAAACTAGGTACAGAATCACAGGAATTCAGATAGCATGGTACTTGCACGAAGGTAGTCAGTCAGGAGTGGGAGGAGGAGTGCCCAGATTTCATAAGATAAACATTAGAGATAAATTTGTTAACTGTGAGAGGAAATTTGCAAAACTGGAAAGCCATGCATTTATGGACATTTATTTTCAAACTGCAATTAGAAAATATTAAAACAATAAAAAAGCAAGATCAAGAATAGAATAAAGAGCTGGGGAGATGGCTAAGAGGCTAAAGGTGCTTGTTTGCAACGCCTGATAGTAGGTTCAGTTCCCTAGCAGTACCCACATAAATCGAGGCACATGAAGTGAAATGTGAATTTGGAGTTCCTTTGCAGTGGCAAAAAAAAAAAAAAAAAAACCTGATTCACCCAATCTCATTTTCTCTCTCTCTCTCTCTAAAATAAAATATTTAAAGAATGGAATAAAATAGAGATAGAACACCATTGAAATTGTTTAAAAGTTTCACATAGAAAACAAAGCAGAATCATGGAACAAGATGAAGTAGAGATTTGAGCAGGCACTGTAGAAGAATAAGGACATGAGTGACTAAACACAGTAAACACCATGAATCAGTCTTGCAAGACAAGAGAAAGTAAACCACATTGAAAGTGTGCTAAAGTCTTGGTTTTTCAACTATGACTAAATTTAATGGCAAATATGACTGGAAAAATGATATGTATATGTACCTCAAAATCTACACATTTATATTATTTGATCTTCTGAAGATACCATCGAAATGCTTTGTGAAATGTTTATGAGTGATGGAATGGAAATTAGCTTTTTTTTATTTTAATGGGAATAATATTTAATCAATGTTATGTTTTACTTGCCACTTTTAAGTCCCCCCAAAGCAGTTATAAAGTCTCAGAATTAAAGAGAGAAAAAATCATATAAGAATATTTTTATAGTTTCCAGTATACACAATAAAGAAAAGACCAATATATAGCTAGCATATAGCACTGATCTATCCACATCCTTGATATGGTCACCACATAGTCAAGGTAGTGAATGTATAGATCACCACCATAATTTTCTTGTGTCATTTTCTTTGACTCAGTAACAGCCATTATGAGAGCTATCCTCTTCATTTTTAAGTGAAAAACACTGTATTTTAACTGTAGATATGCTGCCCACTAAATACTTAGAATTTATAATAATAGATTTATATCCACTGAACAGCAATTCTCTTTTCCAGTCACAACCACTGGCAGTCACCATTCTATTGTGTGTTTCTATGAAGCTTGGCCATTTTGTATTTTATCTCTGTGACGTCATGATTTCAAAACTTTTAGATATGTACTCAGGGCAAGAATTGCCAGATCACATTATCGTGCTCTTTTAAAGCTGTTGGAAACCCTTCTCACTGTTTTTCATAAGTGATAAACCTGGTACTCTCCTATCATCAGTGCAAAAGACAAGCAGTTTTTGCAAATACTTGACACTTATTAAGTCTTGTGTTTAGTTTAATTTTTATTATTGATATCCTAACAGATAGGAGAAACATCTCAGGGAGGCTCGTGTTTGTGTTTCCCGGATGTTTCCTGCATCCCAGTGGCTGCTTCGCACAGCTGTAGGCTGACTCCAGCCAAGCCACTTCATCTGTCAGAGCATGGTAATTTCGTGGTGAAAAATTGGGGAAAGTGAGCACTGAAGAGTAGGCGCAGACAACTTGGAAGCAAAGGTGTTGCCTCTGATGCCAACAGATGTCCCTTCAGAGCCTACTGCAAAGGCTGGAGCACATTAGCCCCACAATAGATAGGTACGAATTAATGTGCTTCTGTTGGCTTGTTCTTCTTTTTGTACATATGACCCTCACAAATTATTTAGACTCATAATTGTAGATTCTAACACATTAGACATTCACATCTTTGTATGTAAGTTAAACCTTTGTTAAAGGATGATGTTTAATTATTTTTCTGTATATATATTTTGCTCAAAAGGTGCAAATATAAAGAAGCTGAGCCTGCAGGTCTGGGTTTGATTCTACAGTACCCACATGAAGCCTTATGCACAAAATAGTACATATGTCATGTACTTCTTTGCCCTGGGATACCCATGTCTCTCTTAATATTTCTTTCCTTCTCTATCTCTCTCTTTATCTTTTTAAAAATATTTATTTATTAAATTTTTTTATTCATTGTAAGCAGAGAGAAACAGAGAGAATGAGAATTGGCACACCAGGGTCTCCAGCCTCGAGAAACAAACTCCTGACACATGTGCCACCTCGTGCATCTGGCTTATGCGGGTACAGGGGAATCGAACCTGGGTCCTTAGGCTTCATAGGCAGGTGACTTAACCACTAAACCATCTCTCCATCTCTCTCCTTACCTTTTATAAATATAAAATATTTTCTTAAAAAACAGTTAACCCATCATACACTACCTCTGTTGATTACTTTAATACTTCCTTCCCACCAGGGAACAGGGAGTTAATCCTCTATGATCATTTGACAATAATGTTTATACCACAGTTGAATATTGTTTTGATTTTGCCTTCTGTGTTTAAGAGCATATTATCTTTTTATTACTTCATTAGATATCATTATACCTCTTGTTTCCTAAAAATATAAAGCAAAGCATTTTTGAAAAACCTATGATAACAAAGCATCATTTATTATTCAACATATTATATTCATTAAAGTTCTGCACAAAATTAATTGCATTTAAAATGAACTCTAATTTAGGAACATAATGGAAACCATGGTTAAATATTAATTTTGGAATTTCTAAGCAAAACTAAAAAAGTGGTATATATATTTTTGATTTTGTCTTATGTACCTCATGTAATATATGAAGACTGTTAAAATTATTCAAATTATTATCTGTTCTAGAAATGAAATAATAATTTTATAAAGACAAAATACTGTATACAAAATATCAACATGAAATATTAAGTTGCCAAGATATTTGTATTTTTAGGAAATTTCTTAGTTTCTGCTCTCTAGAAATTGACAACAATGTTTGGCCTTGTGGATCATGTTATGTCTGAGTTCAGAAAGAACTTTGGAGGCTAATGGCAGCAGCTGTAGGAGAACGGCAAGTTTAGATATTCTTGTTTCCCAAGTGTTTTCAAGGCTACCCTGAGCACTTTAGGGCATACTGTCTCATAGTAAAAACTAAAAGGAGAGCTTTGGTTATAGATACTGGTTAGCCACTTGTAAGCATGTGTCTTATTATAAGTTCTACAAAAAGAAAGCAAAAATAAATAAATAGAATTCATAGATGTTACATAGGTCCTCTAGAAATTTGATAGCTGTATCCCATAAATTCAAGTGCTCTGAATTCTAGACACACAGTTATTGCCAAATGAAGCCTCACTGGAGGGGTATGTTGTCAGGGCATCTTATGGGTGTGATAGCTAGCTTCCCTTGCTAATGTTTGACACTCCTCTGCTCCTGTTTCCAACTGATACTGGCCAGGTGATGTCTAGCTTCTGCTCATGCCACCCCTCCCCCATCACAAGTTTCCCCTCAAGTCTGTAAACTAAAATAAGCAACATTTCGCCAAGGACTTTCTGCCACCAACAAGAAGGTAACTACAATAAGTGCATTGATGACCAAGTATCAGAAACAAAGGGTTATATTCTAGAAGGCAATTAAGTGATCGTTAATTAAGAAAGGAACCTGTGATAGGCTCAGATGGAGAGAAAAGTGTGAGGCAGAAAAGTCAACAAAACTCAGTGTACAAATTAATGGGGAATGAAATTAAAGTATAAGTGAGATGTTCAAACTTGCATTCCTTACTTTATGTTGTTCTCAGATTTGAAATCCAGCATCATTAATATGACCTAAATAATCAAAATAGTTCATAAATAGTCCAAGATATGATACAAAAATGCGACAAAGAAATATGATACAACAATGTTACATACAAAAATGATAACTGTTTGTATGTAGGGTTGAATTCTTCACCTTCATCTCTATTCCACAGAATCCCACTCTTAGTCTACACTTCACTATTCTCTTATTCAAACACATAGAACTATGCCTGAAAGCGTCTAATCAAATGGACTCCATCGGTGCATGCAATTTCATCAATCTTCATGTAGTCACACCTAGATGTTTCACACAGACCACCTAGAAAATCCAACCTTTGATAGAACCACCCCTGATTCTTCATAAAGTCACTCTGGGGAGGCTACTGGCAAGCCCTGAGGTTTAAGAGTGTTTTGCTAAATAACCTAGCAAAACATAATACACACTGAGTAAGGAGGTAATTTATACAATTTAGAGAACTGTGTACTATTTGGTAGTATTCCCAGTGCTCATTTGCTTTCACTGATGGAGTCTTAATTTTTACTATTCTGACTATTATAACCTTGTTTGTAAAGTGGGCCAATCTATAATTTCCTACTTTTAAATTATTACATTGTATTCCACTGCATCCCACATGCTCTGATGTGGTCACATATGTATACATTGAGAACTCATAAATTAATGTAAATAATCCTGTTTTCTATTAATTATGACTGACAGGAAATATTTTCACAATAATTAACTAATCTTTTTTTTATAATTGTGATTTTTATTAATTTCTTCCCAAGAGCTATTTCCTGGATCATCAGTTCAAATATATGACTTGAGAAGAGTAGTCTATAAGATACAGGAACAACAAAACCAAACCTGCTTTGATAATCTATCTCCCTCCTATCAGAATGGTTATTATCAAGAAAACAAATGAGCCTGGTGTGGTACCATATGTCTTTATTCCCAGCACTTGGGAGGCAGAGGTAGGAGGATTGCCGCGATGTGGAGGCCACCCTGAGACAACAGAATAAATTTCAGGTCAGCCTGGGCTACAGTGAGATCCTACCTCAAAAAAGCAAACAAACAAAGAAAAAAGATAACAAACAACAAATTGTTAGTGATAAAATGGGCAAAGAGGAACACTGACTACTAATGTAATTATAATTTAAATTTGTCCAACAACCTGTACAAAATCAAAAGGGAGTTTCATCAAAAACTGAAAGAAAACTACCATATTGGCATAACTATATCATTTCTTGGTATATATTCAAAGGTCATTAGGTCAACATAGCACAGAGATACTTACATGCCTGTGGTTAGGGGTAAAAACTATACTCAATTGTCAATATATGGAACCAGCTTACATGTCTTCAATAGAGGGATGATTAGAGAAAACAATCTCCACATATACAATGGAATTTTATTCACCCATAAAGAAGGATAAAATTAATTTGCTTTGTGAAAAATGGATGGAACTAGAGAGCATTATATTAAGTGAAAGAATACTGGTTCAGTAATATAAATATAAATTTTCCTGAAATCCAGAATTTGGATTTAAATTAGCATAGATGCACATTTATTCACACATCTACTCACATGCACGCATGCACGCGCACATACACACACACACACACACACACACACACACACACACACACACACACACAAGATGTGTGAGGGAAGCCAAGTGTCTTAAAGATAATAGAGGGAAACAGGAGATGTGATGGAACACATGTAGCATACTGGCTTGGAGAGATGGCTTAGTGGATAAGGTACTTGCTTGCAAAGTAAAAGGAACCAAGACGAATTCCTCAGGACCCACATAAGCCGGATGCACAAGGTGGTACATGTGTCTAAAATTCATTTGCAGCAGCTAAAGCTGGTGCTAAAATTCTTTCTTTCTTTCTTCCTTCCTTCCTTCCCTTCCTTCCTTCCTTCCTTCCTTCCTTCCTTTCTTTCTCTCTCTCTCTCTCTCTCTCTCTCTCTCTCTCTCTTTCTCATAAATAAATAAAAATAAAATATCTTAAAAGAACTGTTTGAGTAGAAAAAGGGGACCACCAAAAGGCAGAAAAATATGAATAAATTATATCAAACTGAACACACAACCCAATGAAGCATAATATCATGAATTCTAAGCAAAAATAATAAACTCCTTAAATCATTAATATTAGAAACCAAAAAATATGTGCATATATATGTAAATATATGTTCATTTATACAAACTTGGGTGGTGGCTGACACCTTTAATTCCAGCACTTGACAATCTGGGGGAGCAAGAACACTATGATTTAAAGGCCAGTGTGAGATGAATTATGACCCTGCCTCAAAAAATAACAAGAAAAATCATTGATAATTATGTTTTACTCAGTTATACTTATTCAACTAAAAGATATTATGCAACAAAGAGTCCTACACACCATACAATTGGGGTTGAGGATTCCATGGGAAGTTTGAAAGACATTGCAGACAGAAAAATAAAGGTGAAGACTAATAATCTTTGGGTAAATATATTCATATAGAATATTTATTAATTTTATATTACTTTTTAATTCATTTGTTCAAGTAAAAAATGTGAGCTTAAATTATAAAATTCAATTTTTTGATGTTTGCTATTGTTACTGAGGTAAGGTGAAATCTCTCATTTGTTTTAATTTGCATTTTCCTGATGATTAGATATGATGAACATTTCCTTAATGTGTGTTTGCCATTTCTATTTCTTCCTTGGTGAACTGCCTGTCCAGTTCTTTGCCTCATTTTGTGAGTGGGTTATTTGACTTTTATTGTTTAGGTTTTTGAGTTATTTGTAGAATCTATAAGTTAGGCCTCTGTCATTTGGACATTCAGCAAGTATTATCTCCCATTCTGTGGGTAATTTATTGGCTCTGCTTACTGTATGTTTGTCTCTGAAGAAACTTCAGTTTCATAAGATCTCATTGGTTGAGTGATTGTTTAAGATCATGTGCTACTGGGGTTTTGCTCAGAAAGTCCTTCCTATGAGATTCCACCTTACCGCAGTAAGGATAGTAAATATCAAAATATCAAATGAAAATAAATTCTGGCAAGGATGTGGAGAAATAGGAACCCTCATCCACTGTTGTTGGGAATGTAAGATGGTACAACCACTTTAGAAAGCAATATGGAGACTCCTAAAATATCTGACTATAGATTTACCAACAGACCAAGTTATTACCTTACTAGGAATATACCTTAAAAGCTCCATGCCCCAGCTCTGAGAGATTTGCTCAACCATCTTTATAGCTGCTCAATTTGTAATAGCCAAGAGCTGGAATCAACCCAGCTATCCATCATTAGACAAATGGATAACTAAGATGTGGTATAGCTACATGATAGATAACTAAGATGTGGTATATCTACACGATGGAATTCTATACAACAGAAAGGGAAAATGACACAATGAAATTGGATTAAAAGTGGTTGATCCTGGAACAGATCATTTTCAGTGAATTCACCTAATCACAGAAAGATAATTGCCACATAGTCTCCCATATCTACACTCCTAAACTGAATCTACCCCAGATGCCAACATACATAACAAGCATCTCAAGGTCCTGGCCTCTTCTCTCTCATTTCTCTATCTCTTCTTTTAATTTATTTGTTTATTTATTTGAGAGTGAGAGACAGAAAAAGAAAGAAGCCAATAGAGAGAAAGAGGCCAATAGAGAGAAAGGGAGAATGGGTGCACCAGGGCCTCCAACGTGTTCCCCCTTGTGCATCTGGCAACCATGGGTCCTGTGAATCAAGCCTCAAACTGGGGTCCTTAGACTTCACAGGCAAACCCTTAACCACTAAGCCATCTCTCCAGCCCTCTCTATCTCTTTTGTATCACTTATGCTTTTCTTCTTTCTCTTCTTGGGCACTGACCTGTAACTCCTGGTACCAGCAGGCAGACATCATCCACAATAGCTTTTGATCAGAGAGACCTACCTAGGTCTCCCAAAAGAAGACAGAGTGCTTGATGACCCACCATAGGCTAGTAGATTCCCTACTGCTGAAGACACAATGCACTGTTGGTAGTATAATGGAGTGACATGACTGAAAGCTAAAAGAGATTCAGTCCCCAGACAGCACATCTAGTGCCAGAAGATGCTACATCACTGGCTGGGGGAAAATGACCAATATCTCTCCAAGAAATGCATGGTCTAACTTAGCTAGCAGCAAATAACCAGACATGATGCTCATACAAGTGCAAAAGTGGTGCATAGCAATGGTGGGAAACCAACTGCTCTTGATTTGCCTAACTGATCTGCTCAGTGGAACCGAACCCCTAGATGGAGCTGAAAAACAAGTCACAACCATATCTAACAATGAGCCCGTTCTCCATTTAACTGGCTCTAAAAAATAATAGTTATCACATTTACCTGGTGCTAACTTTATTCTCTGTTGGAGAATCTGCTTCTGTTTTTCAGATTGACTCAGATCCTAAGGAGAGAACCATCTCATCATATCTCAAAAGGGCCCCAACGGCAACTAAGAATAATTGGGGAAACAAGTAACAATGCTGTTTTCTTGGTTACCTGAGAACCAGCACAATGGTGATGGAGATAGGCATAGAGAACAATCAACCCCTACCAAACCAGATATCCAGAGACACAGAGGCTCCCAAGACCTCAACACTGAAGCAGACTTAATAAAAACCCAATATGGCTCAGGGAAATTTGCAGAAGAAGGGCGAAAATAATGTTAGAGATACATGTTGGGTCATGACACACAGGGACATCTCATCCTACATAAAACTAAAGGCTAACCTCACAATTCATGATCCATATGCCCCAACAAGGTGGGTCCATTTGGAGGGGGAAGGACAGGAAGGAGGCAAATGATGGTACCAACTTGACTGTGTTCACTGACTAAAAATATAATAATAATAATAATAATAATAATAATAATAAATAATAATAAATAATCATAATAAATAAATCATAAAATTCAAATAGAATAGTGAGATAATCTGAAAAGGATTTTATTTAATTTCTTCATTATCTTATGAAAGACAAGAGTGCAGCCCTAAGTGTTCTGATATACACTCCCAGACTCAAGGAATATTGTTGAAGACAGGGAAGAAAGTATGTAGGAGCCAGAGAGTGGGAAGGCGTTCTATGGGAACTGCCCTCCCAATGTGAACCTACTGGAGCATTCATGATCCTACAGTAATTACTGACAGTCTCACAAGTCCTGGACTGTTCTCATCCAGGAAACATTTTGACATAGTGGACAGAATGCCAAAAAAAAAAGGAATGAGACAACCAAACAGGAAGGACGTGTGCCTTCACAGAAATGTGCTTTGGCTAGAAGTCTCTACCTTATTCTTTTAGGCAGAACCTGCTGCTGAACCTGTAGCTCACTGACTTATTTAGACAGTTAATTCTCAAAGCTCCTGGGATTCCCCTGCATCTCCTCCACAGGGCTGACATAACACACGTGGATCACCACAACCAGCTTTTACAAGGGTGCTGGGAATCCAAGCCTCAATCCTCATGCTTGCATGGAGCATCTTACCCCACTCAGTCTTGTCTCCTGCCTACTGTACCTTTTCCATAACATCAAGAATAAATTTAAAAGCATGAATAAACACTAACGTTTTATATCAAGGTTAACATATATTTTTTTATGTAATGCATTATGATTCGTTGTTTATTGCTTGGATAAGATGAAAGCACTATATGCATAATGTAAAATGTAAATAGGTAACTTTTGCCGAGATTATAACCTATGTAAAACATACAAACGATGTCAATTAACAAAAAAGAAGTGATTCAGTGGAGGGAAAACTTGGAGAGTCAAAAGGGAGGGTGGTGGAAGGCAAACATGAACATGATATATTGTTAATATTTATGGAAGTTGCTAATACAAAAAAAACAAAAACCTGTCCACACTGAAATTTAGTACTTAATGAAGCCCTATTAGCCCACCAAGAAAAAATATGAAGCAAGAATATACATTTTTTTTCATTCTGAAAAGTGACAAAGCAATGCAATATATAGATAACAATAGAAACAGATGATAACAGGACACAAGAAAATAGTAATTTATCTTTATTCCGCAAGGAATATTAGTATTGGTGGACATACGTGGCAGCAGAGGAGGTAAATGCATACAAGAAGAAAAACAAAATTAGAGTCCCCTGCAGTCATATGGAACACAGACTCTCGGGAGCATGAAGGATGCTCTGGAAGTTGTGTGACAATCAATGGAAAAACCCAAGTAATATCTCTAAAGTAGGGTAGTAAGGGAATGGTCCCACACATCTAAACATTTAGCAAATGATTCATTGCAAAGTTGACATTATGTATCAGCTAAACACACACAAATATTCCAAGCTAACTCATATATAGTTCAATAGCTTTTAGTCAGAAGTTAAATAATACTGTATGTTTTAAACACATTCCTAAATAGCAATCTAAATGACATATAGAAAAATCACTCAGAGAATAGCCATGGATATACAGTAACAAAATGCTATGAAGACTAAAGGAACATTTCTGTGGTTGGGGAGATATTTCAGTGGTTAAAGGTCCTTGTGTGCAAGCTGTCTGAAGACACAAGCTTGATCTTCATGCTCTTGTTCACTAGACGTGAAGTGGAATATAGATCTGTAATCCCTACCCACTTATGGCAATGGATAGGAGGTGGAGCCTGGAGAATCCAAAAGCTGGGAAGCAATACCAGGAAGAGAAACTCTGTCTCAAGAAAGTGAAAGGAGTGGAGAATGAAATCCCAAAATGTTTTACTATGACATGCACACATATTTTGTGACATGGGCAAGCCTAAGGCACACATCATACATGCATATATGCCTATGCAAATAAGTAATGAAAACAGAAATAAATGTAAAAGAACACATTTTTAAATTTTAATATCAAAGTAGAAGAGGGCCTTGTTGAAAGAAGAGATTCAGTGAAAGGGAAACAGGAATGGAAATATGGGTACATAATAGGAAGAGGTACTATCAAAACACAGTATATCTCTCTGGAGGGATTGCTTAGCAATTAAGGTGCTTGCTTACAAAGCCAAAGGATGCAGGTTCAATTTCTCAGGACAAATATAAACCAGATATACAAAGTGACTCATACAACTGCAGTTGGTTCACAGTGGCTGAAGGCCTTGTCATGTCCCTTTTCCCTCTCTATCTGTTTCTCTCTCTAAAATACATAAATAAATTTTAAAAACACATTTATCCATGCATGAAAAGAGTCAATAGAAAGTAATATACTTATAAGAGCTTGTTGGCTTATACTGATATATTTGTTGTT
This sequence comes from Jaculus jaculus, assembly GCF_020740685.1. Taxonomy (NCBI): domain Eukaryota; kingdom Metazoa; phylum Chordata; class Mammalia; order Rodentia; family Dipodidae; genus Jaculus; species Jaculus jaculus. The sequence goes on from NC_059104.1 coordinate 23,532,623, forward strand.
ACTTTTCTTTGTAATTTCAACCTGAATTTTCTTAGAAAATTAATCATCATTAATCAAAAAAAAATACTGCAAACCTCATATATATATATATATATATATATATATATATATGAGGTTTATATATATATATATATATATATATATATAATCTAACTAAACATTTTTCCAGGAACTGAACCACAGTCAGTCAGTGTAAAGAGTCTGAAGAGATAGAAGCTGTCAGAACTCTAGTCCACATGTGTACCATGTACCATTATTTCCCCAAAGGTGTTTTACAAAAATAACCACAAATTGAATAATAGTAGCTGTAACTGTGAAATATACTCAGTAATGAATTTATATAAATATGTTTACAGTCCCTTTGAGGAGAAAACAAATAAATTTTTAACAATAGACCATTTACACAAGAAAAATAATTCCAAATGATATCAATAAATAGCAAGAAAAAAATCAAAGTATCTGAAACAGTTAGCCCATAAGTTAAAAGTAGTCAGTGTTGATACTATGAAATAAGAGTCATACTAATTATTGAGGAATTTATAATAAATTTAAAAATCAAGTGTGCTACAATACCAGCAAAAATGATAAAGGGAAAGAATGAAGCCAAACCTGTGAAAAATTTGTCTTTATGTGAAGTCCTAAAGCTACTCAATGCTTTATACTTGGCTGAAGTATATCTGTAATAGTGTAAAATATATCAGTAGTACATATTTAAAACTGGCACAGTACTTCTACTGAGAAACAACCTAAAAGAATTCGCATTTTAAAACACTATAAAGAAGCAGATGATAAATGTTGTAATGCACAAATGAATTTTAAATAATACTGGGAAATATACATATATAGCTTTAATGATTATTAAAAGACAGTAAATAATTAGAAAACAACTTGAATACTACATCTCATTACTAATCATATAAGTACAAACTTTACAACATGGGCTGGAAGCATATTTATAAGGCTTAAAGTACCAATGAGCTTTTGGAACAATGGCAACTACGTTCCTAGTAATGATAGAATTTTTATAACTATTTGAAGGAAAATATTTTGCTGGTGATTACATAAGGGACAATTAAATTACAGTACCAGTTCATATGCCTGAATTCAACAAGATGCATCCTTTAAATATATGTCCAAAAGAAATACATCAAAGCATAAAATTTGTTCTTCATTTCCCAAACTGAAGAAGGTCAAATGCTCAGAATAGGAAAATGGAGTAATCACTTTGATTCTGATCCTCCTGCCACTGGTTGTTCAGCAGTTTCCTACTGGTGTTCACCACCACAACCAGCATCACTGACTTTTTATGTATTGGAGTTATATTTACAAATAACAAAACTCTTATAAAATAATGATATACATTTTCATGGATGATCTATTCAAACTTTGAATCCATTGTTACATTAGTTCATTCATAGAGGCAGATTCTTCATTATACAATCACAATCATTTTCCAGTTCAACATTAACCAATGGGACTAAAGGCTAATTAGCTTAAAACTAAATTGAAATACATGAACTTGAGGGGAAATAACACCCTCCAACCATAACAGTGACTCTGAATCTTCTTTAAAAAAGGGAGTTTTCAGAGTGTGGTGGTACATCTGCTTAATCACAGCAATTCAGAGCAGAAGTAGGAGGATTTCCATGAGTTTGAGACCAGTGCAAGTTTGCATAGTGAATTCCAGGTTAGCCTGGGCCAGAGTGAGATTTTTTTCCTCAATAAAACAAACAAACAGGGCCGGAGAGGTGGCTTAGTGGTTAAGCATTTGCCTGTGAAGCCTAAGGATCCTGGTTTGAGGCTTGATTCCCCAGGACCCACGTTAGCCAGATGCACAAGGGGGCACCTGCGTCTGGAGTTCCTTTGCAGTGGCTGGAGGCCCAGGTGCACCCATTCTCTCTCTCTCTCTCTCTGCCTTTCTTGCCCTGTCTGTCGCTCTCAAGTAAATAAATTAAAAATGAACAAAAAAAAATTAAAAAACAAACAAACAAACAAAAAATCAATAGCTAAATATTAAATTTTTAGAAATGAAACATTTAAGAATAGCAGGAATAAAATATTAAATTTACTTGAGAAAATTGCAAAATCTAAGTATCTGAATTTTGTTTTAATACACAAACCTTTTAAGCTAAAGAAACTTTATTAACACATAATAAGAATAGAAAGATGAGTCCTGATTTTTAAAGATTATTAGAAAACAAAATTTGCATAATCTTTATCTGTTTCTGACAGTGCGCTCTCTCTCTCTTTCTCTCTCTGTCTCTTAAAAATGTGATGAATCATTTAAATTAATAATGATTAGAATACATTATTATACTTTCTATATATGAGAAAACTGAGTTCAGAAAATGACCATAGTTCAAAGAAATCTTTAATCCTTAACTATGCATAATTCACATGGAAGTAATTAATCTAAGATAGAGCTATCACATACAACTTCCAAATACATTTCATGAGCAGAGTTAGTTTAATATTATTTCCACCAGAGATCAGTCTAAAGATGAAATACTTAGGAAAAAAAATATCCGCTTTAGTTTTCAGAAGTCTTCTTTAATTCTTCTATTAAGTCTGTACAGTTGGGACAATAACAAAGCATCTTTGCAGAAATTAAAATTAAAATTCATACTTATTAACATTTCATCAGATTTGATGAGTTTAAATGTGGATATGAATTAAAGTTGTGTTCATATTCACGATAAGAATTTACATGAGGCTCTGCCTTCCTGATTGAAAGCCCCATTGGTCACCAACTCCCAGATCCTCTGCTCCAGAGGGTGTGAGTGTGGAGTGAGCAGCCAGAGCTATTGGGTCCTTCCCTACCTCCCAGTTTCCTGGTCCTGGGACCCTTGCACCTGGGCTTGTGGCCAAAAGGACATTGCAAGTATGCTGCTGAAGCAGGCCTTTTGCTCTGCCTTCCTGATTGACCTCCCCTTGGGTCCCCGACTCCAAGATCCACTGCTCCAAGGGTGTGGGTGCACACATAGTGAGCAGGTCAGAGCTCCCAGTTCCTTTCCAGTTCCCTGGTCCTAGTACCCTTGCTCTTGGCATGGGGTAGACTGGTCACTGAATGTGTGTGCTGCAGTAGCAGCTCTTTTGCTCTGGTTCCTGATTGACCATCCCATGCCTCCCTAAGTCCCTGCTCCCCTGAGCCAGAAGGTAGATGCATCACTGCAGATATGCCTTGTGCCTCTAGCTCCCCAGCTTTACAGTTCTTGGTTCCCCAACATGTGGTTCTCTTGGGCTGAAAAGTACACACAAGTGGAGTGAGCGGGCCAAAGATCCCAATTACCCATCTCTAAGTTCTGCAGGTACCTTTAATGTGCTTGTAATCTTCACAATCCACGCATTTGTGGAAATAACCCCACCCGACACCAGTCTGGTTAACAATCAAAACAAAACTTTCACTGATGATCCTACAATGACAAATACTTGCTTCCTCCTCAATAAAATAAGACTTTTGCCCCAAAAGGGTAGACTAAAATGAAAAAAAAATTAAATAAATGAAACAACAATAATGAAAAAAACTGAGAGATTTCTACTAAGGATGGCTAGCCCCACAATGGAAGCCTCCCTTGAAGTTATAAAAACAAACAATAACAACAACCACAAAAAATAGAAATTGAATACCAAGATAGAAAAAAAAAATAAGCAAGCTATGTGACTCTGATCAAAAGAATTAATGAGCGGGAAGCAAATAAAAAATTTGCTTCTCTTTTTCAAATGGATGCAGATCCTCAGGAGAGAATCATCCCATGACACCTCACCAGGGCCCCAGCTGAAACCAAGAGTAACTGGGGAAATGAACAAGAATGCTTTCTTCTTTGTGAGCCTGGTACCAGCACAAGGGTGAAGGAGATAGACACAGAGAAAACTCAACTCCTACAAAACCAGATATCCAGAAACACAGAGACTCCCAAGACATCATCATTGAAGTAGACCAAAACAAACCCAACATGGCTCAGGGAAATTTGCAGAAGAGGGGGCAGAAAGACTGTTAGAGTCACATGTTGGGACATTATGCACAGAAGTGTTGCCTCTTGCCCATAACTGATGGTTAACCCCACAATGCATGACCCACATTCCCCAATGAGAAGGTTCTGTGTGAATGGGAGAGGACAGGGAGGAGGCTAATGGTGGTATCAACATGGCTGTATATGCACTCTTTACATAACTATTAAAAAAAAAAAAGAAACTGCATAAATGAAATTGAGCAGAATTATCTCTTAAAGCACTCAGATTTTGTCACTAGGCTTAACTCAATTGAAAGAAAGAAAGAAAAATAAAAAAACAGAGAAGCCTCTAAAGAGATAATAAATGAATTGAAGTTGAATCAACAAACAGAGGATCTCAATGACCAGCAAATTAAGATTAATGAGGACATGATCAAATGCAAGAATAAATTTGAGGAAATACTAAAAACATCAGATCTTCAAACCCAGGCATAGTGGTACATGCCTTTAATCCCAGCACTCAGGAGGCAGAGATAGGTGGGGTGCCATTAGCTAAAGGGCACCCTGAGACTACATTGTGAATTTCAGGTCAGCTAGAGTGAGGCCCTACTTTGGTAAACAAAACAAAAATAAATAAATAAATATTCAGACCTTGAACTTAAATCAAGTTTCATAAAAGGGATGGACACAGTACAAAATAACACAACAGAATACAAAAATCAAATAAATGTATTATAAACCTGTCTAGAACCCCTCACTAATAGTGTTATTAATGTGGAAGAAAGAACCTCTTAGTTCAAAGGACAAAAGAAATTGATTGGGAGTCCAAAATCTTTACAAAGTTCAAAAAATCATGAGACCAGAATATGATAGAACTTTGAGATACCATAAAATTACCAAATAGTTGAATCATGAGTATACCAGGAGGGGAAGAAATCCAGGCCAGAGGCATAGAAAATATATGTTCAACAAAATTAATGAAGTAAAATGTCCACATCTCACAAAAGAGAGGCCCATGCAAATAAAAGAAGCTCACAAAACACCACACAGATAGAACCAAGGAAAATCCTATCCAAGTCACATCAAAGTTAAAACTTTTAAAAATGAAAACAAAGAGCAAGTGCTAAAAGTAGTAACAGAGAAACAACTCACTACATACAAAGGTAATGTCATCAGATTTCTCAATGGAAAACCTGAAAGTCAGAAAGGTCTGGAATACAGCACTTCATCCTTAAAATAAAAACTACAACTTACAACACAGTAAAAGAATTCCACATAATATGTGATGAAAGTACAGTTTTCTATGCAAAAAGTCAGCTCTGTGACTATGTGTGTGTATGTGTGTGTGTGTGTGTGTGTGTGTATATATATATATATATATATATATATATATATATATATATATATATATATATGAATGTAAAACAAAACTTAGAGAATACATCAGGAAATAACACAGAAGAGTCAAACAACCAATCCCAAGAGTTTATGAGAAGAAGATCACAATAAATAAAACTATTACAGGATCAAAACAATGTAAAGCTCAAGAAATCATCAAGACCCCCAAAACACCCCATCATTGGCAAGGATTAAATCAAACCTCACAGTTATAATCTTAAATATTAACAGTCTTAACTCAGCCAGGAAAAGACACAAGTTAACACAGTGGACCAATAAAATGGGCCATTCTATCTGCTGTCTGCAAGACACCCACTTCACCAGTAAAGAGAGACTCCACCCTCAATGTGAAAGGAATATGATATGTCAAGCAAATAGTAATAAGAAACAAAGTTGGGGCATTAAGCAGAGTAACATTGCCTCTTCCCCATAACTAATGGCTACCCCCACAATTCATGACCTATATTCCCCAATGAGGAGTGTCCTTTCAGAGTGGGCAGGAAGCCAATTATGGTACCAACAATGCCATTTTCACACTGAGCATGTACATAACAAATAAAGAAAAAATATATATTATTCCAAAAAAAAAGAAAAGAAATAAGAAACAAGCAAAGGTTGCTATATTACTACATGATAAAATAGACTTCAAACCAAAAGCAATCATATCATAATGGTAAATATATATGCACCAAGCACAAGTGTACCCAGTTTACTAAATACAACCTTGCATAGCAACAAAACAGAAATAAATATCAATACCATCTTAGTTGGGGATTTCAATACTCCACTATCATTAATTAATAACTCATTGAGGCAGAAAATCAACAGGAGAAATAAATAGAGCCCAACAAGACCATAGATCAGGTAGACCTTACAGATATCTACAGAACTATCCACCCTAATTCTACTCAGCGGCCCATGGAAACTTCTCCAAATTAGGCTATATATTAGGCCATAAAGCATACCTCCACACATTCAAGAAAATTGGCATAGCTTCCTACATTAAATCAGGTCATAATCCTTTAAAGCTAGAAATTAATAACAAGAGGTACATCAGGAATTTCACCATCTCCTGGAGAATGAACAGCATATTTTTAAACAATGAATGGTTTGTGGAAAAAATAAAAATGTAACTGTAAAATTTGTAAAATTGAATAATAATGAAAACACAATTTATCAAAACATATGGGACACAATGAAGAGAGTCCTAAGGGGAAAATTCATAGCAGTAAATGTCTTCATAACAAAGAAAAAGATATCCCAAGTTAATAACTTCAGCACCCTCCTAAACATGTAGGAAAAAAACAATAAGGATCCAACTCTAAGAGCTTCAGATGGAAAGAAATAATCAACATAAGAACAGAAATTAATGAATTGAAAACTAAGTAAATAAGAAAATTGATGCAAAAAGCTTGTTTTATAAAAAAGTAAACAAGATTGATAAACTTTTGGGCAATTTTATAGCACGGAAAACAGAGAGTTCTCAAAATAAAATAAATGATAAGGAAGAGTTAAAACAGACATCAATGAACTTGGGAGAATCATCAGGACATACTTCCAATACCTCTACTCCACAAAATTTGATAATATGGAAGAAATGGAAGGATTCCTAGATACACAGCACCTAGAAAATCTAAACTCACAGCACATTAGTCTTCTAAACAAACCCATTTCATTCATCAAAATTAAAAAGGCAATTGAAAACTTCCCCCTAAAGTCCAGAACCAGATGTCTCCTTGGCCACATTCTATGAAAACTTTATTGGAGAACTGAAACCAATATTTCTCAAACTCTTCCACAAAAATCAGAGAACAGCTAATCCTCCCCAGCTTATTTTCTGAAGGTAGCATCAACCCAATACCAAAACCAGACATATTACCAGACACACATACTCACACACACAACAAAATAGGCCTATATCCCTGATGAGCTTAGATGCAAAGATCCTGAACAAAAATCCTGACAAACAGAATTCAACAACACATCAAAAGCATTACCCACCTTGATCAAGCAGGATTCATCACATAGATGCAAGTATGGTCATGGAAATTGATCAACATAATACAGGACATGAATAAGCTTAATTATAAGAAACACATGATCATTTCAATAGATTCAGAGAATGCCTTTGAATGAATACAACATAACTACATGATCAAAATACTGGATAGAATTGGCAGGGACTGATTAAATCTCAAAATAATAAAAGCCATATATATATATATATATATATATATATATATATATATATATATATATATATCCCAAATAATACTTAATGAGGAAAAACTCAAGAAGTCGTCATTGAGATTGAGAACAAGACAAGGGTGCCCACTCTCACCACTGCTCTTCAGCATTGTACTAGATGTACTAGCCCAAGCAACAAGACAAGAGAAAGAAATAAAAGAGGTACAACTTGGAAAGCCCTATGTGCAGACTACAAGATCTTATGCATAAGTGACCTGAAAGTCTCCATCTCAAACTTATAAAGATGATTAATTCCTTCAGCAATGTGGTAGGATACAAAATCATCATGCAAAAATCAGTACTCTTTCTAAGTTCCAGTGATACATGTACAGAGAAAGAAATTGGCAAGGCCGTTCCATTTTCAAAAGCCACAAAAAAGGTAAATACCTCAGAATAACACTAACCAGGGATGCGAAAGACTTAAGTAATGAAAACATATAAACACTCAATAAAGAAACTGAGAAGGACTTGAGAAGATGGAAAGACTGTCCCTGCTTCTTGATTAGTAGAATTAACATTGTGAAAATACCAATTATACCAAAACAATATACATAGTTAATGCAATACCAATAAAAATTTCAGCATAATTCTTCACAGAAATAGAAAAAAATGATCTCAAAATTCATATGGAATGGCAGCAGGACTCAGATATTCAAACATATCCTCAGCAAAACAAACAATTTTGGAGGTATCACCATACCATATCTAAGCTACATTATAAATCCATAATAACAAAAGCAGCATGGTACTGGCATAAAAACAGAAATATAGATTAATGGAACAGTTGAAGACCCAAGAGAAGCTACTTGACCTTTTACAATGGTGCCAACAAAACAGACTGTAAATAGACAATATCTTTAACAAATGATACTGGACAAATAAGTTAACCACATGAAGGAAAATGAGACTGTACCCATTATTCTCATTATATACAAAAATCAATTTAAAATGGATTAAAAACTTAAAAATAAGACATGAAACCCTTCCAGTACTGGAATAAAAAATAGGAGGGCCTTCACCAAATAGAAGTGTGGAAGGGCTTCTTGAACAATGCAGCAGTAGCACAGGAAATTAAACAATCACTGTATCAATGGGATTTCATAATGCTAAAAAGCTTTTGCACAGACAAAATTACCATAAACAGTGCCAATAGATCACCCACAGAATGGGATAAAATTCTTCCCAACTATCCCTCTAACAGAAACTTAATATCTACAATCTACAAAGAACTCAAAACATAAACAGTAAAAAAAATCAAAGAACTCACTTCAAAAATGGGGCAAAGAACTGACTAGAGAGTTCTTAGATGAGGAAATACAAATGCCTAACACACAGTTAAGAAAATATTCAACATTACTAACCATCAGAGAAATGCAAATTAAAACAACAATTTGATTCCACCTTTCTCCAGTAAGAATAATTAGCATTCAAAAAAATACAAATGTTGGTGACGATGTAGGGAAAGTGGAAAACTCATTCACTGTTCATGGGAATGCAAACTTGCACAATCACTATGGAAATCTATATGAAGATTACTGAAAAAAGATGACTATAATACTACCAACAGACAGTTCTTCCCTTATTGGGCATTTCCCCTAAATGTTGTATGCTTCACTACAGAGATATTTGCTCAACCATATTGGTAGCTGCTTAATTGGAATCAACCCAGGTATCCAATATTAAATGAATGGGAAGTGAAGCTGTGGTACACATACACAGTGGAATTCTACTCAGCAGTAAGAAAAAAAAAAATGATACAATGAAATTTGTATGAAAATGGATGGACTTAAAATAGATCATACTCAATGAGCACACACAACCACAGAAAGAAAAATACCACATGCTCTCCCTTATCTGTAGTTCCTAAACTGGATCATCTTGAGTTGCTGGCATAGCAGATACACAAGGTGAGGTCCAGTCAACTGGGATCAAAGGGTTTGGGTGGATCAGGAGGGGAGGTTTGGGGGAAATAAACTCGTAACTGAACCCAAAATGAACTGGTACAAAAGAAACTTTTCTCCTTGAAGGTAGACCAAAATATGTAACCCTCAACAGGGGTATAGCAGGAACACCTGAAAATAAGTGCCCTGGAGAGGGTGGGTGAAGCCTCATCTTAAAAAACTTTGGCTCTGATCTGTAACTCACAGTACCAGAAACAGGTGCTATCCACATGACATTAAGCAATTGATCTGAGAGATCTATGAGGTCCCCAAAACAACATAGGTTTCAGTCAAAACACTTGATTAATTGCCTGAGGCGAAAGGTAAGACCTCATTGCTGAAGACACCTATATGCTACCGGCACAGAACACCCAAAGACCTGTTTGGAATTTGGAAGAGAGCCAGTTCCCAGACAGCCTGTCTCCTGCTGGAAAGCACTATAAAAGCAACTGGGGAAAGTGGCCAACAACAGTGTGAACATGCAGGGGTCTAAGATACTCAGAGGCAACCACCCTGACAAGAAATACACACCAGTGCAATGGTGGCACAAAGCCTTGGTGTATAACCAATGTCTTTCTGACTGGCTAACAGATCTGTTCAGTGGAAAGGAGCCCATATCTGGAATTGGGAACCAAGTATGAATCCTATGGAGACAAAGGTTTTGCTCACCAATGTCAAGCCCCCACTAGTCTTTGGCTAAAAGTTGGGCTACATCCATCAAAATCTCCCTAAATTAATAACACTTATCCAATTTAACCTATGCTGAATTTACTCTCCAATGGAGAATTTTTTTTTTTTTTTGGTTTTGTTTGTTTGTTTTCTTTTTCAGAAAGTAGTGAGACCCAAGGAGATAAACCACCCCTTGCATCTCAGCCAAGGCCCAGGTGAAATCACAGAGGGAGTGGAGAGATGGCAAACAAGAGTGCTTCTCCTATGGTGAGCCTAACAATCAGTGCCAGGGTGAAGGAAACATTCGCTAAGGATACTCAACACATACCAAAGAAGAGATCAGAGGCTCCTGAGAACTCATCACTGAAGTAGACTTAAAACAATACCACTAAGGCACAAGGAATTTTGGGGAAGAGGGGGCAGCAGAAAGATTTTAGAGCCATGGGGTGGGATGTCATGCCTAAAAGGTAATGCTCTCCTCCTGATAACTGATAGATGCTCTGACAAGCACAACCCACAAGTTCATGGGGAATACCAGTAACCCAACTGAGGAGGACGCCCTTCAGAATGGAGGCAGGAAGAAGGGGAAAAAATAGTACCAAGACATGATTCATCTACATAACAATGTTCTTAATAAGAATTTAGTTTATTAATTATGTAATTTTAAAAGGCTATTTATGTGTTTCTCTGTTTCATATTCATTTTAGGCACTGAGATCTGAAAATGTCGTAACACTTCCAACTTTTAGAAAATTTCCCATCATGCATTCTAAAAGGTATTTTTAAGGCAATTTTACAGTAAATTATATATCAATGTTACTTAAATATCAAAAATAACAATATCCAGGGTTGGAGAGATGGCTCACTGGTGAAAGGTGCTTTCTTGTTAAGCCTGATTACCTGGGTTTTATTCTCCAGTTCACACAAAGTTTCTCATGTGTCTGGATTCCTTTGCAGCAGCATGAGGCCCTGGAGTGCCTATTCATACCCTTACTCTCTCTCCGCTTATAAATAGATAAGTTAAGCTGGGCAGGCATGGTGGTACACTCCTTTAATCCCAGCACTTGGGAGGCATTGGTAGGAGGATCATTATGAATTCAAGGCCACCTTAGAACTACATAGTGAATTCCAGGTCAGCCTGGGCTACAGTGAGATCATTATAGTGTAAAAACCAAAATAAATAAATAAATTAGTTAAAATATTAAAATCATTATAAAGAATAACTATGTGAAGTCTAGTGACCTTATTTCTGATGAAAACTGGGTGAAATTATGTTAACTTCAAAATAAATGCACAGTACTTACCTACTTTTCATGGAAAGCAACTTAAGCAGTCTCTTTTTGGGTAAAATACCCTTGCAACTGTAGCTATTGCTTCTTAGGACTATTCGCTCAATTTCTTTCTCAAGTACATCTACTTTCAACTCTTTTATTTATAACTGTCCAGGTTCAAATGCGTTCACATATCCCCACTTCAGTCTTCTCCAGCCTATCTTTATTTTCTACTTCCAGTAAAAATTTGTGTGATGCTTGATGCACTGCTTCCAAAGATATTCATCAAAGTCTGGCCAGAAAAATAAATAAATAAATAAATAAATAAATAAATAAATAAATAAATACAACAAAGTGAAGAGAACCAAACAACTAAAAAAAAAAAAAACAAAACATGGCAAACAGATGGTTAGCAATAGTACTCAGGAATGATGAAAAACAGGAATGCATTCAGCCCTAAATGTTGTGATGCATATTTTTCAATATCAGTATAGTTTTAAAAAGTGATATGCAGTATGGGGTTCAGAGTGAGCTCCAAGTTAGCCTGGGCTATAGTGACATTTTGGCATTTAACCCCTCCCAGCACTACCAAAAAAAAAAAGAAAGAAAGAAAGAAAGAAAGAAAGAAAGAAAGAAAGAAAGAAAGAGAAGAGAAGAAGAAAAAGGAAAGAAAGAAAGAAAAACACTATGGATTAAATTAAAAAAAAACACAATTTGAATTTAAATTTTGACCCTTTTCCTATACTTTATTGATGCTGAACAGTAGCAGTGGGCACCAGGTCCTAAGAACAGCCATATGAAGACACACAGCTGATAATACACAGTGGACAGTATGCTGACAGAAGATGTTCTACAGGCTACAAGAATTATATGCATTTTCAACTTACACGATTTCACTATTTTCAGTTTTTGATTGGCTGATCTGGGTATAAAAGCTCATATTAAGTTGAGGAACATGCAAGTTTTTTTTTTTGTTTTTTTTTTACTGTGTTGAAAATGATGTGTGTGATTATATTTCTCATATATATATATATATATATATATATATATATATATATATATATACATATATATATATATATGTATATATATATATATATATATATATATATATAACATATATGTGTGTGTGTGTGTGTATTCTTATTTATAACTTGAATAATTTTAAAGTCAATTTTATTATGTACTTTTAAGTTTAAAATATCATGCCATAGTGGTTGTACCATCTTGCATTCCCACCAACAGTGGATGAGTGTTCCTAATTCTTCACATCCTAGCCAAAATTTAGTTTTATTTGATTTTTGATGTTTGCTATCCTTACTGGGGTAAGAGGAATCTCATAGTTGTTTTAATTTGCATTTCCCTGATGATTAGGGATGATGAACATTTTCTTAAGTGTGTGTTTGACATTTGTATTTCTTCCTCTGTGAACTGCCTGTTCAGCTCTTTGCCCCATTTTGTGAATAGGTTATTTGACTTTTTACTGTTCAGGTTTTTGAGTATTTTGTAGATTCTAGAGATTAGGCCTCTGTCAGTTGGATAACCAGCAAATATTTTCTCCAATTCTGTGGATAATCTATTGGCTTTACTTATTGTATGCTTATCTATAAGAAACCCTTCAGCTTCATGTGCTCTCATTGGTTGAGCAACAGTTTAAGATCATGAGCTACAGTGGTTTTGTTCAGGAAGCCTGTTCCCATTCCTGAATCATGGAAATTTCTTCCAATATTTTCTTCTAGTAGTAATTGAATTTCTGGTCTTATATTGAAGTCTTTGATACATATGGATTTGAGTGCATTGCATGGCGAAATGTGTGGAACAAGTTTCAATTTCCCACATATGGTTATTCAGTTTGTCCAGCAACATTTGTTGAATATGCTATCTTTTTTCCAGCCTATATTGTTAGGGACTTTGTCAAATATCAGGTAGCTGTAGTTACTTGACCCAAAGTCCGGGTCATCAATTCTATTCCATTGGTCTATAGTCCTGTTTTTACACCAGTAGCATGCTGTTTTTATTACTATGGCTTTGTAATGTAGCTTCAGATCAGGTATGGTTATGCCTCCAGAGGTCTTTCTTTTGCTGAGGATATGCTTGGATATGCGAGGCCTTCTGCCTTTCCATATGAAATTTGAGATGATTTTTTTTTTCTATCTCTGTGAAGAACAGTGTAGGGATTTTAATTGGAATTGCATTAAATCTGTATATTGCCTTTGGTTCAATTGCCATCTTCACAAAGTTAATTCTGCCTACCAGGAGCATGGGAGGTATTTCCATTTTCTCAAGTCCTCCTCAATTTCAGACCCAGTTATTCCCTTATTGGGCATCTACTCTAAAACCTTTAAACCACAGGCCAGAGATTTGCTCAACCATGTTTGTAGCAGCTCAATTCATAATAGCTAAGAGCTATAATCAACCCAGATGTCCATCAGTAGAAGAATGGATAAAGAAGATATGGTATATCTACACAATGGGGTTCTATACAAAAGTAAGAAAAAAATGACACAGTGAAATTTTAGGAAAAATGGTTGAACCTGGAACAGATGATTCTCAGTGAACTTACCCAGTTACAGAAAGAAAATTGCCACATAGTCTCACTCATCTACAGCACCTAACCTGAATATAACCAAGATGCCTTACATACCCAGCAAGCACCTCAAGGACTAGACAATAGAATGGGTAGGGAGGGTGTGGAGGGCAGGGGAAGGCTTGGGAAACACAATTCTAGACCCAAACAGCAATGGTACCATAAAATTCTAATCCTAAAAGGCAGACCAAATGCTGCACCTTTACCAGGACCTTAGAGGGAACACCTGAGCCACAAGACACTGGAGAGGGTATGATGAAGACTGATCTTAATCTTCTACAGCTCCTCTCTCTCTCTTCTCTCTAATTCTTTTATATTATTCCTTTTCTTAGTGGGCACTGAACTGTAACACACAGTACCAGCATGTAGCTATCATACACAATGAGCTTTTGATCAGAGAGACCTACAAGGTTTCCTAAAAGAAAAACAGATTTCTGTCAGAGTATTTGATAACCCACCAAAGGTTAGTGGTAAGACCCTATTGCTGAAGACCCGTTATGTGGTTGATATGTAAAATGGAATGGCATGGCTGGAAGCTGGAAGAGAGTCAGTCCCCAGACAGTCAGTGTGTCTATTGCTAGAAGGTGCTACATGGGCAACTGGGGGAAGATGACCAAAGTCTGTCCAAGCAACTCATGATCTAACCTACTTAGCAGCAAATAACCTGTTCTGATGCCCACACAAGTACAATAGTGGCACACAGCCATGGTCGGAAACCAACTACACTTGATTCGGCTAACAGATCCCCTCTGTGCTAGGGGACCCATAGTTGGAGCTGGAAAACAAGTCAGAACCATATGCAAACATAAGCCCGCTCTCCATTATCAAGCTACCAATAATTGTGGGCTACAAGAGGATCTACACCTATTAAATTCTCTCTAAAAAAGTAAGGGTTATCTCATTTGTCTGGTGCTAACTTACTCTCCCTTGGAGAATCTGCTTCTCTTTTTCAGATAGATGTAGATCCTAAGGAGAGAGCGACCCGATCATACCTCAAAAGGGACCCACCTGAAACTAAGTACAATTGGCAAAGCAAGCAAGGGTGCTGTTTTCTTGGTGAACTTGGTACCGGCACAAGGATGAAGGAGATCAACACAGAGAACAATCAGCTCCTACCAAGTCAGATATCCAGAGACTTAGAGCCCCCCCACCCCCACATGTCATCACTGAAGCAGACCAAAAAGGAACCCAACTTGGCTCAGGAAAATTTTGTGGAAGAGGGGACAAAAAGGATGTCAGAGCCACACTTTGGGTCATGATATGCAGAGACATTTATCCTACCCATAAGTGTGGGCTAACTCCAGAATGCATGGCCCATATACCTCAACAAAGAGGGGCCAGGAGGAGGGGGTAGGACATGGGTGAGCCTAACAATGGCACTACGTTGACTGTATTCACTGAGTACAAAACTAATTAATAAAAACTAAAATCAAATATATGTTATGCCATGAATAGGTAGTAAATTCTTACTGTAGCAAAACAGACTAATAATTTTACTTGGTTACTTTTTGGAACACAAACAACAAAATCTCTTTATATTTTTAAGTCATTAGAATTATTTTTTCTGTAACTTTCATGGTATGCATTGGATGAATGTACTTGTTCATCATATGTATCTACTGACTTGTGTCATTTTCCCTGCAACTCCCTAATTCATTTGTTCCCTCCCAATATCCATAGCAACCAACAATTATAATTTTTATTTCTGTATGTTAAGAGAGAATTGACCTGTTTTATTACTCAGTTTGATTATTTTATTTGGGCAGAAAATGTAATTTCATTAGTAATTTTACAATATTTTAATTTTACATTCTTTTTCTTTTCGACATACAATGACTTATCAGTTCACAAAACTACAGTGATTGTTTCTGAAAACACATAATGTTAATTTTTAGTGATAAAAGTGATCGTGTGGACAGAAGGGAAGTATAAATGTTGATACATTGTGTACCTGCATGAGCAGGAAGAATATTTATGACTCCTGCGTAGGTGTTTCTGAACAGATAACTGGCAAGTGACCTCCACAGCTGCTTCAATCAGAGAGAAGAACCTGAAAGACAGAATACAGAAATAAGAACAAGGTAACTCAGATTAGCCACTGGCCAGCTCACCAGATCCTTTCTCCACATGCAGAATAAACATGCTTAAATTTCTCAATGCTTTGACTTCTAAAGCTTTTATTGTTGTTAGTTTGTTAAAAAAAAAAAAAGAAGAAGAAGAAGAAGAAGAGGGAAAATTCAAGTACATTTATCCTAGAAGATTCTTTATCTTTTGTAAACACAAGGCATGTTATTGGTGAGAGCTAACAAATAAAAAGACAGTTTAAAAAGAGCACAAAGATGGAAGCAGAGAGCAACTGTATACCTCGGGGTACAAATAAAAGCAGCACAAATGGCAATGCAGTAGAAAAAAATCACACTTCATTCGTGGCAGTTTATAGTTGACCTAATGACAGGGTCATGTATTATGCACTGAGTGTAAAATTAATGTCAAGTCAAAATGGGCTTTTCATCTGTATGGCACTTACTAATGTGAAGCATTTTAGAAAGAAGCCATCAGCAACACTCAGGAAAGATAATTCTGAAAGAAGTAATACATGTGATTTATTTTAAGAAGAAAAATAAGCCGTTGAGAGCAAAGCTTTCATTTCCACATTTAATTTTCAAGAATAAGAGTCAGATCCAGACAAAAGTCAGATGGATATCAATAATTATTTCTGTTCACCTGAAACCAGAAGTGTAATTTAATCTGTATTAAAACTAAATTGAACATTTTTTGTTCTGCTGATAAAAGACCTTTTGTGCAATGCCCAAATTTATCCTAAGTAGCATGTAGTGTCCTAAAAGAAAGTGGTAAACAATATAACATGAGATGAGAAGCAGGGATCTGATTAAGACTAAGCTTTCTTTCTGGAGACTAACAAGTCATGTAATTGGTTATTTTATATGGAAATTGAAGAAAAATGATAAGTGATGATCATTCTACTAGATACTTAGGAGACTGTTCATGCATCCTCTGGCTTCTCTGTGTTAGTCTGCTGCTGAATGAGAAGAAGCAACATACACCACTAAGTGAATCACTGACTGGTCCCTGAACTCACCACTTTCAAGGGTGCTCACTGCTCCACACCAATGAGAATGTCTGAAATTAGCCACTTGAATTTTGGCGTGTTTATTTTTATTTTATTTTATTTTTTAACTAAGCAATTCAGTTCTCTCTCTCTCTCTCTTTCTCTCTCCAGAAAAATACTTTCTAACCATCAACTGTAGGGAAATTGAAACTACAAATCTTTCAAACAAAGATCAAGTTTCACTGTGAGCAACTGCCCAAATGTTTAGCAATATCTTTTTGAGATAAAGTTAATTTGTCTTAGTGTTACTAAGGATGTGTAGTAGCATACAAAATTATGATGTGTTAGAATTTTTATTTTTTTATTGTTTTCAATTTAATAAATACTGACTTTCAATTATCCAATTGTGTACTTAAATTTTCTGAACACACTATTCACTTGAACATTGCAATTTGTTGTACAATATGTAGGATATTTTTGATATGAATTATTTTCATAGGTTTTACAATATCAAGTTTATTATGAAAGAATTAGTGGTCAATGTCAGGAGAGAAATTTTGTCTCATCAAGATTACCCAAAGTAAATAATAGCAACAGGCTGAAGGTCAAAAGTCAACAAGACTTTTGTAGAGACAAGACATTCACAAGCTAGAATGTTGTAGATCAGACACCTCAGTAATAGACACCTTAATTTTCCACCCAGCTACATTGCTGGTGGTTTCTCCCAACCCCTTGATTTTACTGGCTATCATACATTTTTTTTTCCTAGTAAATCTTTCTCCTTTTAACGCTATGTCTATTGGGTGTGCATACAATTATTTTGCCCAACATTTAATTTTGAGTGTTCAAAGATATATGGACATTATTCAAAGGTTACAATTTTATTTATCTTCTCCAATTCTCCAAGTAAATATTGTTAAATATAATATAGACTAATGCAAATATCTTGCCAAATTCATACAGAGGAATTCTGGGTTCAAGTTTTTCTTCTATTTAAAGTATTGCATTATGGGCCAGAGAGACAGTTCAATGGCTAAAATTGATTGGTTACAAAGTCTGATGGCCTGGTTGAATTCCCTAGAACCCACGTAAAAGGCAGATGGACAAAGCAGTGCAAGTACCTGGAGTTCATCTGTCATTGTGGGAGGTCTTGACACACCCATAGTCATGCTTCTCTTTCTCTCTTATTCTTTCCCTTTATATCTCTCTTAAAATAGTAAATAAAAGTGTTTTAAATATTGCATTGTAAATATAAGTAAAATAATTTGGAGAACATATTAAAATAAGTGTTAGGAAATAAATGAGCTTAGGTATTTAAATATTGTTGTCTAAAAATAATGCACTGAATTTAAGTGTGTTATGTATAGCCTAAGTGACTTATACAAGATATCTCATTATGTTATAATGCTGATTAATAATTTTTCATAGTTTTAAAAATTATTTAACAAATATGTAGTATATCTATATAAAAATAGTTTGCCGGGCGTGGTGGCGCACGCCTTTAATCTCAGCACTCAGGAGGCAGAGGTAGGAGAATTGCCATGAGTTCAAGGCCACCCTGAGACTACAGAGTTAATTCCAGGTCAGCCTGGACCAGAGTGAGACCTTACCTCTACCCCCCCCAAAAAAAATAAAAAATAAAAAAATAAAAATAAAAATAGTTTAATGATTTTTTTTTGTTTATTAATCTACCAACAAAAGCAAAATTCTGGGCCCTGGTGATTTTAACATAAGATAAATTCTATGTTTTACATGCTGTCAAAGTCTCCAGAAAAATGTGAAGTGCTGGTACAATACTGCTAATATACACTGAGAAGGGGTAGGTTGATGTGTGGAATATCACAAGAAACAAGAAAAATTTTCTATTTCTCAAGTTATCATACTGTAACAACTTGTTATTTCCTTCTTGGGAGCTTTAATTATCTTGGTCAATGGAAAGGGGAAATGTAGTAAATTAATTTCTCCAGGGGGTTCTAATTGCTGTTCCACCTTCTTCAATAGAACGATGAGTGTTTACAGAGAGGTGGAGCTTGTGCATTTGTGTGTGTGAAGTTTAAGAATTATATGATATAATAATGACACAATATGCTTCACAGCAAATGACCTAAATAAAATATAGGCCAGTGCAGAGAGAAGTTAACTACACTTTTGTACATAGTATGATGTAGATGATTACTTTTAATAGTTTTCTGTCATTTTTGAATTATATAATTTTCTATTTTACTTGTAATAAATGAATTTTTGTAAATAGACCTCTGAAGGTCTGAAAATGAAGACAGCCTTTCAAAATGCTTGTAAAGTGATTTTCTTGGTAAGCAAAGAAAAAGGTGGAAGTAGTTCATGATATGTCCTAGTACATGTGCCAATGCAGTGGCAGGGGCCGTGCCACCTGAGCATTTCTTTTTAAAGGCACCTGGACAGGTAAAACCAGGATTTTTACTTATGCTTAAGAAAAAAAAATTCAGAGAAAGCCAGAATGAAGGAAAATGTGGGGTTTCTTCAATAAAACAGGGGAAATCATAAACTAAAGGAATGTGCAGTAATTAAGAAAAAAACATGGGCTGGAGAGATGACTCAGCAGTTAAAGATGTTTGTTTGCAAAGCCTGACTGCCTGGGTTCAATTTCTCAGTACACATATAAAGCCAGGTCCATAGAGTGGCACATGTATCTGGAGTTTGTAGTGGCAAGATGGCCTGGTATGGCTATCTCCTTTCTCTCTCTATCTCTCTGTTTGCAAATAAATAGTAAGTAAATATAAATAAATATATTTTTAAAGAATAAAGCACTATCTGCTCAGATTTAAATGAAGAAAAGAGAATAAAAGAGATAAACAGAATAATAATCTAAGAAAAAGACAAAACTATAGTTAGGCTCAAACAAGTGTGTGTACATTTTCCTTAAATACTGAATAGCTGAATTGTTAGAATTTTGGGTAACTTGTTTAATGAGCAAATTTTAATGAAGGGTATGATAACTCATGAATATTAATGAGTTAAGAGAGAATTATAAGAATGGTTCAGGATTTTTCTCACAATATGGTACATTTCTCTTTCCTTTCCTCATATGGGATGTCCCAAGTATATCATGGCATCAGATGCATGATAGGAGCAGGAAAACTGGCAAAGCTAATGATATGGAGATATCAGTAAAATGAAGTAAATGGTTGTTCAAGGTTATCTTGGCTGCCTTATTGGAGAAAGTTGGTTTGGGGTGGTCTTGTTGTAATACAGGTATGATTATAGCAGGAGGAAAGAAAAACAAAAGAAACTATGGTATCTAAGAATAAAGAACTTTGACTAAGTTATTTTAGACAGTAATAAAAAATGTACAATTAAATATCCATAATGTTCTTTGCTGCCTGGCATCCTAGCGATAATTGCTGATAATATATATCATATACTCATATAATACTTATATAATCAGCAACTTTCCATACATGTATATATGCATGTATATTTAGAGAGATTTTGGATAGATAGATGATAGATAGATAGATAGATAGATAGATAGATAGATAGATAGATACTTAATGTCTGTTCATGTAAATTTAAGAGTAATTCCAGTAAAGAGGGGGAGGCTTTTGTGCCATGTGTTTTGTAGAACCTACTTCTGCTCAATGGAGTGTATTTTATACCTTTTCTCTCATGTTAAATTAGTCCATATTTTCACTGTTACTAAACTGTGTCTTTCCAAATTCACTATTTTTGACACAAAGTACCAGTATATTGCATCAGGGGACAACTGAGACCCCCTCCAGTAACAATATAACATCTTGAAATTTTCATTGACAAATTCTTAATTATCTATATACTGAAATATTATATTTTTAGTACCATTGTGTATAATCCAAGTACTTTATATCTGTTGACAAGAGCGAATATAAGTATATTTCTTTTTCTTTTTTAACATGTTTTGTATAATCACTTATTTGCTATGAGAGAGAGAGAAAGAGAGAGAGAGAGATAGCATAAAGAGAGACAGAGGAATGGGTCTGGGCATGCCAGGGCCTCAAGCCACCACAAACAAACTGCAGTAGCATGCACCACTTTGTGCATCTGGTTTATGTGGGTTCTGGGGAATCGAACCTGATTCCTTAGGCTTAGCAAGAATGTGGCTTAACCATTAATCCATCCCTCCAGCCCAATATCCTCTTCCTAAAACCATACTCAAGAATGGAGAACTATTGATCAAAGTTATTGATTTTCCAACCATATTTCATTATATGAGCAATTATAAAAATTTCAGAATTTGACATTTAATACAGTAACTAACAACTCCTCACACTGGCTTAAAACTAAGAGGCTGCCTCTTGATTTATCTTTCTTACTTTTTTAATGTTTAACTTTTACTTTTATGATCACAGTCGTTTATTCAGAGTCAGGGACTTGAATTATCATTGTCCTCTTTACAAAATATGCACTATCTGAAATGTTGTCTTTAGAGCCAATAAAGAAACAAACATATCATAAAGTTTCCTCAGAATTTGAACTAAGCAAAACTGGAAATGAGACAAGTCACTTCTGCCCACATTTCACTGGAAATAATCACACACACACAAAAAAATCATTTCAAATGGATAAGAAAATGCAAACATTCAGAGATACTAAAAAAGCAAAGAGCTGGCACATTTGTATAAAGAAATTGAATGTGTATTAGATTCTTGTAAAATAGAAGGCATAGAAACTTCTTATTGTGTAAATGTCAAAGCTCTGAGGTAAACATTAATTTTTCTGCAAGGCTTACTGGTTAGAAAAATTAATTTACTTTCTCAATTTCTCATATCAACTAAACATCAGAGTTGAGTTTGGAATTTAAACTGCCATTTAGCATTTGGTTGAGGAAAAATAACCATATTTTTAAAAGTTAAAAATGCAAGAAAGATTTTTTATATAGTTAACTAATGTAAATTTTGTTATAAATTTGATTCCAACTCTCTTGAAAATAAATCCCACATTTATGTGCTTCAGTAATTAGTTGCAATCAGCATGCTATAAATATGTAAAAGAGTTTACCTATCTATCAGTTGCATCCCTATTTAAAACTCTGACAAACAAATTCCAAGCAAAAGTTACTTAGGTGTACCTTTTTCTAAGGCAGAAAAAAAGGCCACAGATAACTTTTCCATATTCCTGAATTTTAAAGTATTATTTTTGCTTCTACTGAAAATAGCAATCATTGTTCTCTAAAGTCAGAGAAGACTGAAAAGGGTAATATTAAGTTAGAATTGAAAGGAAATGAATTTCAGCTGTTATGGCTGCTTGGAAAATGGAAATAAAGCCTCACTAATAATCATCTAAGAGATTTACCAGATGATAGTGATAGCTCAAAGGAAAGAGGAAAAAGTGCTTATTAAATATCTACCTGTAAAACTGTGAGTGCTTTCATAATATTCTGTCCTTTCCTTCTGGTGCATTTCTAGTCTAGGAAATGTTTTGAAGTATGGTTGCAAATATGAAATATGTTAGGAATTCTATACTTACCTAGAGACAATGATGCCTTATACTTTGATGATCCCCTTAGGGGTCTAAAGAAAGACTTTAGCATACATTTTAAGGGATAACTTTGCATTGCAAAATTCCCACAGGACAATGATGTTTCAAAACATAGAAAATATACACCTTTTCCATGAATTTCTTATATAGAAATGTTCAACTCACCCATATGGGTTGGTAGGAAGTGAAAACTCTAACAGCATCTCTGTTCTTCACGTGTATAATACAAGATCAGTCTGGATAGATTGCTTAGTGGTTAAGGTTCTTGCATCCAAAGCCTCAGGACCCAGGTTTCATTCCCCAGTATCCATGTGAACCAGATGCACAAGGTGGCATAAGCACATCTGGAGTTACTTTGCAGAAGCCAGAGGTCCTGGCACACCCATTCCTTTCTCAAATAATAAATAAAATAAAATAAAAAAGTACAAACTGTAGTGAACTTATAGTCATAGAAGTTGTCAGAATGGCATGTTGAGGAATTTCAAAGCATAGTCAAATCCACGTTATTCAAAGTGCTTGTTTAAATATGTAAATAACACAAAAACAAGTGTTAAAAATTATTCTCGTAAAACCAGGGTTGGTAGGGGTAAAACTGACCTAACAGATATACTTGTAATTTCTGAATGCATTTGTATTTAGTTGTTAGATTTTTGCTATCAAAATCAGTTTAAAGTTAGTGGAAATTTCTTTGGGGATACAACACATTTGTAGGAGGTTCAGACACTCAAAATAATGTAGTATCCATAATCTTCAGGATGGAGGGATGGCTCAGCATTTAAGGTACTTGTTTGTAAGGCCTAATAGCCTGAATTCAATTCCCCAGTACCCAAGTAAAGCTAGATGCACAAAGTGTCAAATGCATCTGGACTCTGTTTATAGTGTTGGGAGGCCCTGGTCTGCCCAAGCTCTCTGACTCTCCTCTCTCTTTCTCTCTCTATTTGTAAATATGTACATACAAATATATATTTTTAAGTATTTTCATTTCAGACTTGGGAAGGTATCTCAGTGGATAAAGGGTCCTACTCCACACACTTGTATAACAGAGTTTGTATTTGAAACTCCCAATGTAAAGCAGAACATGTGGCACATGTATGTGTAATCCCAATGTACCCATTTCACAGGATGAGGAGTCAGGTGTACCAGATAATCCTGGCTTTCCATGCAGCAATCAGCAAGAGACCCTTTCAGAAAAGATGGATGGAAAGGACCAATGTCCTGAGGTTTTTCTCTTAGCATACCACAGTAAATGCAAGTCCATAGATCAATAATCACCATAGCACTGCAGTAGTTTTATTTTATTTTATTTTATTTTATATTTGAAAAGACTTCTCTCTATTGCCTTGTCTTGATCTCCTTGGTTCAGTTGATCAATCAATTTTCCCAACTCTGTTTCTTGCACAGCCATACAAAAAAAGAAATAATCTAAGAATAATACTCTTGCATGTGAGTCAAACACTTTCTTTGGAAATCACTATGGAAGCTCTCTACTTATATGCATATATATACATAATCTCACAAGAAACAGTGAAATTTGAAGTATTTTTGATATGTGATTCAAATGCCAATGGTTAGCAGAATTTAAACAAGAAATATAATGATACGCAAGTAGTTATTTTGTAGTATAAACATTGATTGTTACATTATCTGCACTTGAAGCGGCCATAATAGGAGCTAAAGAAACCAAGTAAGAAACATCGCAATATGAAAATATGTGTTGACAAGAATAGGAAAATATGTCCATGATACCTATAAGACTTTCCTTTACAAGCTCCAAAGTCTGGAAATACAGAACATCAATTGGGTGAAAGATAATGGAATATGTGCAAGACTTGGACCCTAGCCCCTCTTTAATCACAGAAACCCCCTCAGCATTTGATAGATCCTCAGGACTCTAGACTATGAGCTGATTCCACAAACTAAACCTTCAAACTCCAAATCCGGGCACAACCTGGGTTCCATCAACACCAGGTTACAGTTTATAGGTCCAATTTCCAACTTATACCAACATCATGCCAAATGCAACCATTCTACCTGTCAACAGCTTTTGATGCAAAGTCTGTCATCCCACAGCAGATGCATACTTCCAGCCAACTCAACACCTACTGAGCCCAGTATCTTCCAGCTTTGAAAACTGTTATAAAGTTTACTTGAACTAACAAGAAATACTAGTGAAAGGGCTTCCATAGAAAATGGAATTTTGAGAAGAATGAAGTAAGTGCTTAAGTTAAATAAGAGTTTAATAAAAATCTAAATGAATGTAGAACAATATGGAAACATGACATCATAAAAATACTAAATAAAATTGCTGAAACACTAGACACATGGAAATATGTAGGATAATTGATAAAACCTAAAGAAGAAATAAGTTTCAACTGGAAAGAAGAGGATGAAAAAACATCTAAAAGTGCAAGGCAACTGGTAAGGTAGATGACAGTCAAACTCACAACAACACACTAGGATACATATGGTATATGTGGTAGCTTATGCTTCATTTATGTCTGTAATATGAAGATGGTTGCAGTTACCTTCCTGTTTCGGGAGGTAGTCACCCAATCAAAAGCAGCTAATGGGGCTGGAGAGATGGCTTAGTGGTTGAGCGCTTGCCTGTGAAGCCTAAGGACCCTGGTTGGAGGCTCAATTCCCCAGAACCCACGTTGGCCAGATGCACAAGGGGCTTAGCGTCTGGAGTTCATTTGCAGTAGCTGGGGGCCCTGGCACGCCCATTCTCTCTCTCTGCCTCTTTATCTCTCTGTCTGTCATTCTCAAATAAATAAATAAAAATAAAACAAAAATAAAAAGTTTGAAAATGTAGCTAATGGAAGGAAAGGTTTTATTTTGGCTTGTAGTCGTAAGGGGGTGCGTCAGCATGGCTAGAAAGTGATGGTAGGGCGGAGATGGAACATCACTTCTTGCAACAACAGCTGGCAGAAAGCAAGGAAAGAGAGCTCAAGTCTGGCAGGTGTAAAACACCACAAAACCACCCTCTAGACAAAACTGCTCCAGCAGGGCTCCAACTCTCAAATTAGTGGATGGAGAGTAAGGATTGAAAACACATGGGTTTAGGGTTTATGTGGCACATCTGATTCAAGCCAACAGAAAAATAAAATAGCAAAATTATTCAAACTAATAATAATTACAATAGTTTTTCTGTGGTGAAACAATATAAAAATATGGTATGATAGTATCCCTAAGGGAGCAAGGACTCAGGGACTACTTTGAAAGAACTGCTTAAATATTCTGAAAATATAAGGATGACTTGTACATGAGATCAAACTGATCATTTTTTGGTTGCTTCTACAATGATCTTTCTTACAATTAGAAATCCTCTGTAAGACAGTAAGCCATGGCAGATATTAGTTAATCCCCCCTCCATGACATTGCAAGTCTAAAAAGAAGACCTTTGCCTCACATTTGGTTAGGAACTGGAAGAAATGATTATAACCAACAAGAATAATTAAAGTTTTCATTAACCACAAAGGTACTACTGTTTTACTTCTTTTGAACTCATTTTTACTAACATACAGAATCAAGATCAAATAAAACTACTTAATAGTATATGATATTCTGATTATAAGTAGATATAAGCACATAAACACTGGAAGAGAATGGAACCGTGACCACAAAACCACCAGGTAGGCATATGTCCATGTTGCAATAGTCCTTAAATAATTTCAGCATAAATAACGTACTTAAGTAGAAGATAAAATTAGAAAGCTCAGTGGACATTAATGATGAAGGACTATGTAGCAAATAATAAGAATATTTAGCTCCTTCGTGACTGAGAGTAACTGTATTCTCTTAATAGTATTTAAGTAAATATATTTTTATGATAGGAAATATGCCACCATCAACACATCTGTGGTTAAGTGTATAAAAGGAAAAACAGAACTAGTTTAACTTTTCTTCCCCAAAGGTTAGAGGAAATATAGAGTTTCTTTGCCCTGTAAATGTCGGATTTTAATTTTTAGGGCATAAAAGAATCAAGTTTAGAGTTCGCTTCTGGTCATACAATATCGACATAGAGTCTAGACTTGCTGATTGGCATCTGAGCGCCTGTTTCTCATTAGAATATAATATTCTGCCTAAACAGGAGGGTAGTGAGTCTTCAAATGAGATTTTCTATTCAGACCTGACATAATTTGTTTCTCCTCATTGATGTCCATTATCACATTGTCAGATTACAATGAAGAATAATATAAAATCTTGTTATAAAGGCTTGAAATCTTTATTTGGCAACATTTAACACATTTTTATCTTGGTCTAAAAAATCTCCTTTGCCACTATTTACTCAAGTCTTTGGCCCTACAATATTTAGACCCACAGTAGAATAAACAATTACTTCACAGTTTAGGTTATAAACATTGTTCTATTATTTACGAAGGAATTCTACTTTATAATTTTTCTCTGCAGTCATTCTCACCTAAAACATGTTTATTACTGATTTTCATATTAAAATATCTTCATTTGTTCCCTGAAAGTGTGTTTGATTATTTTCTCTGTGTTGTGAATAATGACGTCTGCTAAATATTGAAATGCTCTGTCATTGAGGAGTATTCACTACAACCTTTCAATGTACAGTGTGTCTGTCGCTTTGGATGTTCCTGGTAATTTACTCAAGCAGTCCGCTGTAAACGAAGCTGGCCATTACATAACATGGCATGTTACGTTGTATATGTGTATGTTTCTTTGAAAAGTATATATTTTTAAAAAGCTCCATTCATTGAAATGAATGAAATTCATTTAATTCATTCTTAAATGAAATTTAAAAGCTATTCATTGAAATTTTTCAGCTTAAAATTACAAATAAGGGATAGAAATATGGCTCAGTGGATAGAATACCTGCTACACAAGCATGAGATTTGGAGTTTGGATCCCCAGAACCTAACAAAAGCCAGACATGGTAGCATGTGTCTATGATCCCAGCATTCTTACTCAAAGAGATGAGCAATGAAGACAGGAGAATCAGAGGCTTAAAGGCGAGCTAGCCTGATGAATGCATGAGCCAGTAGCAAAGAGACCCTGCTGCAAACAAGAGAGAAGGAGAGGACCAACATTCACAGTTGCCCTCTAATACACACACACACACACACACACACACACACACACACATGCACACATACAATACACACACACAAAGAAGTTTTAAAAATTACTACTGGATTGTTTAGCTTGATAACCCGATCATGAATATGACCATGAAAGCAGTTTATTTTGTCTCTTTTGGGTCATGTATTATTCTGTTTAATGTCTTCATTGTGGATCTGACTTCCAGAAAATTAATTATTAATACATTTTATTTGTTCTAGCTGCATAACAGAAATAAAAACTTCCACCAGTCAATTATACTTGCAGCTTGAGCTCAGTGATAAATGCATTCTTGTTCTCTTTAACTTGTAGAGAGGAAATGCTATTAGCTCTCAACTTTCCCTTTACTACTCCAGGCTCAATGAATAACCGTAATTGTTTCATAACCCTACACAGCTCATTCTGCCTGATTCATAAAACAGTTATGTGCCATTTAGAACCATTTCTCTGTAGACTCTATTTATCCCCTAAAACACAGAGTTTGACTTCATTTATTCTCTTTAATTCTCAAAGTGCAGCATGAACTTTGAGTTATAAACTTCATTCACTTGTTTTCAGCTCAGATTTTGCTAACGGAAGAACAATCCCTAATACTTTGTTAAAATGTAGATTTAACACTAAAGAGCTGAAGCTTAAATAAATTTGTTATTTTTAAACACCAACTGATTCTTAAAGTATTTAGGAAAAAAAAAACAAAACAAAAAAAACACCTTTGCTATCCAAATTTCAAAGAAGACTAAAATTGGGTCTCTCCATGGACAGCATACAGCAGTTTAATCTTCATGAAAATGAAAGAAATATAAATTATATACAAGCATATTAATCAAACAGAGTGGGAATGTTGGCTTTGTCTCTTGGCGAAGGTTCTGAATCCTCCAAATTCTATAAATGTAATTCAGAAATGGGATGAGAGCAGGAAGTGAAATTAAGTCAGTAATTAAAGTGTTTTGGAAATATGTATAGTACCATATAATGAACATCCTATAAAAAGTCATTATCTCACTATGGGAATCTATGTAACTAAGGAAAATCCAGTAGCCTTTAGTGTAGACTGTAGTTTTATAGTGTGTGCATTAATATTTATTTGTATTTGTGGTTAAGACCCAGAGAGAAAGGATAACTTTAATGCAGCTTATGAGTTCATGTTACTTGTTTGTGTACAGTAGAAAAAATTTAAAAAAAAACAATATAAAGTGACTATGACTATATACCTCTTTTTAGCACTTATTAAAATACAAAAAAAATATAATGGATGTGAGATTTGTGTGTGTGTGTGTGTGAAATGATGCAGGATACATATTTCTACTGTGCAGCTAGAGAACAGTGTCAAAGAGAAGGCTGTTGAGGAGGGAACACTGCTCAGGTAAGCATTATTATTTTCTTTTTTTAATTTCCAGATGTCTACACTCAAAAAAAAGCTTCCACATTTTGAAATGTGAGCTATTCGTATTAGTTGCAGGACAAGACTTTTATGGGATAAAAGAACAAATTTAAGGTTGATTAAGAATTTTGACCAGAAACTGAATAAAAATAAAAATTTTCTTTCATAAAATGGATGAAAAATACAGGAGGAACATGAAATTTTTGAGACAATTTGAGCATCCCAGTTTTAGGTACAGTAATTTTATATTTGTAAGATTTCTAAGTCAAGATAAATAGTAAATAACTGAACACTAACCTGCTAATTTGGAAGGAGATATAAAATGAGTGTTTAAACTTTCATATTAACTATATTAGCATCATCACAATGAATATTAAGTGAAATAATGGAAGGGAGGAAAGATTTTTTTTAAGCTGACACTTTCAGAGAGTGTCAAAACATCATGGATAGGAAAACATGGAGAATAGTTCAGTTTGTGGTTGTGGAAATATGTGCTAGAAACTATCATATCACACCAAATATAGAAAGACAGAATTCAACAGTAGCCAAGGGCAGGGAGTCACCCTAAAAGACTCCAGGATCCTATTTGTGTCGGTTTGGACCCAGCTTCTAAAAGCTCTCCGTCAGCTTCACAAAACAGCACCAAAAGATGAGGATCATATGTTTAGGACTCGAGATTATGAGGGTCAGCTCATTTTTAAATCATTGAAGCTTATTTAATTCAAAATATATATTAAAAAGAAAGATGGGATGAAACATGAAGGAATAAGGGAAAGAAAGAGATAGAGACAGACACAAAGGAAAAAAAATAAAAGAACAGGACAAAAATTATAGGTTGGCTTAATATATTTTGATTTACTAGAGATTTGGGGATTATGAACAGTGCCTAAGAAAA
The DNA here is from genome assembly GCF_020740685.1 of Jaculus jaculus. Classification (NCBI taxonomy): domain Eukaryota; kingdom Metazoa; phylum Chordata; class Mammalia; order Rodentia; family Dipodidae; genus Jaculus; species Jaculus jaculus. The sequence continues at coordinate 23,562,608 of NC_059104.1, forward strand.
GTTGTCAGAATGAAAGGTGGAAAGAAATATATATATATAGTTTTTCCCTAATGCTCATCAGTTGTTTGTTTATCTTACTATGCACCCTTCCTTTTTATGGCTAATGCTATTTGTTGAATACATATAGCCTCTGTATTTTATTCTTCAAAAAACAAATCTTAACCTGGGCGCAGTGGCGCATGCCTTTAATCCCAGAACTCGGGAGGCAGAGGTTTGAGGATCGCTGTAACTTTGAGGATACCCTGAGAATACAGAGTGAATTCCAGGTCAGCCTGGGCTAGAGTGAGACCCTACTTTGAAAAAAAAAAAAAAAAAAAAACAAGTCTTATAATATACTTGACATCTATACTTTACTTTTTTGACTCAAACATCCAACTATGTAAGAATTCTAATGACATCTCAAAGATGCTTTCTTGTCAAAACTATCTTATAGTACTTATGCTACCTTGAGAATTTTGGATAGATTTACTGATTTGTGAATAAAATTTTGAAAATAGCTTATAATTTCAAGAAGTGTACAGCATAAAATTTATTGTCTCCATTTGTTTATAATCCATAACAGATTATTTGATTTTCAGATGATTTTGAAATAAATGTTTGAAATAGAGGCTGGAGAGATTGCTCAGTGGTTAAGACTCTTGCCTGGAAAACCTACTGACCTTAGTTCAATTCCCCAGTACCCATGTAAAGCCAGATGCACAAAACAGGTGCAGGCATCTGTAGTTCATTTGCAGTGGCTAGAGGCTCTGGTTTACCCACACACACACAAAAAAAGAGAAAACAAGCTTAAAATTTAAAAAAGTGTGTAATGGAGATATTTAAAACTTTTTCAGATGATGAATACTTTCCACAGTGGTGTATAAACAGGCTGCAGATTGTCTCTCATTCTGCATACAACTGCTTACAAAAGTTTGACAAACTAAAACTTTTTTTAATGCAGCTTCTAATAACTGTTGTCACAGGACAAGCCACCAAGTCCAAGTCCAGATTTGGAGAGACAGGATTATCTACAGCATCACACCAGCACTGGCTTCCCCGCCTTGAAGACGTGATGAAGATGAGCTGAAAGCAACACTTCAATGGCAGTGTTCCTAATCTGCTAGAAGCTCAGAACTTCCTGTAGCTTGAGAATGTTCCATGAGCTCCCACAACAGGGAAAATGTCCAAGTATTTGGATACAAAAAACAATGCACCTTATAATACTACACAGATATCTTCTTTCTTAACAAAAGGATCAGGGGAGAGAAAGAACTTGAGTTCAGATTCCCTAAGAACTACTTAGTACAAAGACATAACAACAAAAACAACAGAACAAATCTCTAAAATAAAAAATAAATAAGTAAATAACAAGCCAGAAGTGTGGGTGTCTGCAACACCATATGTGGTAGTTTGATTCAGGTGTCCCCCATAAACTTAGGTGTTCTGAATGCTAGGTTCCCAGCTGATGGATATTTGGGAATTAATGCCTCCTGGAGGGAGTGTATTGTTGGGGGCGGGCTTATGGGTGTTATAGCCAGTTTCCCCATGCCAGGCACACCCTCCTGTTGCTGTGGTCCACTTTATGTTGGCCAGGGGGTGATGTCCACCCTCTTCTCATGCCATTGTTTTCCCCTGCCATCGTGGAGCTTCCCCTTGAGCCTGTAAGCCAAAATAAATCTCTTTTTCCCAGAAGCTTCTCTTGGTTGGGTAATTTCTACCAGCAATGTGAACCGGACTGCAACACCATACTCCTACAACTAGACAAGAAGCAGCCATAGAGCACTAGATTTTCACAGCAGTGAGAAAGACCCCGACTCAAACAAGGTGGAAGGCGAGGACCAACACATCAGGTTGTCCTTTAACCTCTACGCATGCTCTGCACTATGTTTGGTTCAGTGTGAAGACGAATTTACGTTGGCAACAGCCATTTATAGCAGTTTAAACATTTCAAAAGCACACTGTCTCACCAAAATTCATCATGCTGTAGGGTCTTGATGATAGCTATTCTGACTAGGGAATGCGGAATCTCAGTTGTCTGACTTGCAAGGATGTTGAAGGCCTTTTATTTGTGTTTATTTTCTTTTTTTAAACTTATTGGCTGTTTTTTAATTTTCCTTTAGAAAAGTGTGTTATCCATTTGCTTATTTATTGTGTGGATCACAAAATGATTTTTTTTAATATCTTCAGCATTTGAGTATTTTATGTATTGTGGATATCAATCCAATCTATACATGTCTATCAGATTTTTAGATTTCATAGCTTGACTTTACATACTATTAATTTTTGCATTAGTATACAGAAGCTTTTTAACTTGATGAGACCCTATAAGTTAATAACTGTTACCAGAGCTTTAGCCATTGAACTCCTCTTCAGGATATTTGTTTCTATTCAGTATTTCACCTGTTATCTTCTAATAGTTTCAAATTTTTATGTTTCATATTAATTGGCTTGATAATTTTGAATTGATATTTTTTTCATGAGAGACTGAAATTTAATTTTTGTCTTTCACATTGTATATCCAGTTTCCTAAAACCATTTGCGGAAGAGATTGTCTTTTCTCTAACATATATATTTGGTACCTTTGTTGGAAATCTAGTGGCTATGGCTACATAAGTTTATATATGGATGATGTCTTTAATTACTTGGGTCTGTGTATCCTTTTACTCCAACACTATTTTTTTTTCCTCCAATTTTAGAGGGAACAAGAGACAGAGAAGAAGGAAGAGGGAGGGAGAGAGAGAGAATAGGTAGGTGTGCCAGGACCTCAACTACTGCAGTGGAATACCAGACACTTTCGCCACCTGGTGGGTGTGTGAGGCTTTGCACATGCCTCACCTTTGTGTGTCTGATTTAGGAGTGATAAAGAGAGCTGAGCATGGGGCCTTAGGCTTCACAGGCAAGCACCTTATCCACTAAGCCACCTCTCCAACCCATATCTTTCTTTTGTATTTTTTTTTAATTTTAGGGATTTATTGTTGTTGTTGTTATGTCTTTGTACTAAATTTTGAAGTAATATTTTGATATCTGTCACACTCCTCTTTTGCTCAGGACTGCTTTAATTGCTCAGGGTTTTGACTTCCATGCAAACTTTAGGATATTTTTCTATTTCATTGAGGAATGTGAATAGTAACTTCACATTGAATCCATAGCTCAATAATATGGGCACTTTAGCAATATAATTCTTACAGTTTGTGAACATGGGAGATGTTTCCATTTTTTTATTTTATTCTTTATTAGTGTGTGTGTGTGTGTGTGTGTGTGTGTGTGTGTGTGTGTGTAAGAGAGAGAAAGAGTGAGATTCTGAGAGATTATGAGCACATCAGCTCCTCTTTTCACTACAAACAAAGTCTAAATGAAGATGCCACTTTGTGCATCTGGCTTTATGGGGTTACTGGAGAAACAAACTTCGGGCTGGCAAGCATTTCAAGCATCTTCAACTGCTGACCCATCTCCTCAGCATCACCTTTCCATTTTCTGTTCTCTTGGATTTCATGATTACTGCTCTGTCTGTATTGCAGAAAACTCAGAACCTTCTACATGTTAGTCAAGTACTCTACTACTGATGCACCATCTATACTCATTCTATAATTATTTGTAAAATTATAATTCATCCTATATTTCTCTAATTTTCTATAGGATCCAATCTCACATATTAATTTTTCATATGAAAGTTTACTTGTGATATATTAATAATTAAGCTTATATTTAAATGAATATTTTATTAGAAGAAAATCACATATCATTTCTCTAAAATGGTTGAAATATTATGAAAAACTTAGAAGATGAACTAGGATTATTTTTCCCATGGCTATTTTATTTTATTATATAGTTCTGGAAATTATACAAAGGACTTGGTGCTTTCACTGTTCCAGTATATTTCCAGCCTTGTAGCAATCAAAGTTCTCTCAAATCATAGTTTCAATTGAAATCCTAGCTCTAATTACATAAGTAATTTTAAAATGTAAAATAATATCAGTTGTTGAATTTCCACATACACACATATCTGAAGCCAAATAAATTTACTCATAAACACTGAGAAGCCAAAATGCAGTGATGAAAAATAGATCCAGGGTCTGGAGAGATGACTTAGCAGTTCAGGTGCATGCATGCAAAACCAACGAACCCAGGCTTAATTCCTTAGGATGCACATAAGCCAGTTGTGCAAGGTGGAGCATGCATCTGGAGTTGCATTTGCAGTGACTGGAGGCCCTAGCCCACTGATTCTCTCTCCCTCTATCTCTCTTTGCCTCTTTCTCTCTCAAATAAAATATAAAAAAATAAAAATAATACATTTGATATTATCAAAATATATAATTAATGTAAATATATCATTTTAAGAGAAACAATATAAAGTTTTATATTTTCATATCAAGTATAAAGTACAAATGCATATTAACTACTCTCATAAGCAGCTTAACTCACAAATATGAAAAAGGAAAGAAAACAATGGTACTGTTGCCATCAGCTTCATGTTGTTTTCAGAAAATAGCTGATCAAGAACAACTTGTGGGAGGAAAGGGTTTATTTTGACTCACGGACTTTATGAGACGCTTGACGATAGCATGAGAAAATGAGGACATAAGCAGAGTTTGGACATAACCTCCTGTCCAACATCAGGTGAAAAACAACAGCAGGAGAATGTGCCAAACAGTAGCAAGGGAAACTGGCTATAGCAACCATAAACTGGCCCCTAACAATGCATCACCGCCAGGGGATTCCAATTACCAAACAGCCACTAGCTGAGAACCTAGCATTCAGGACACAAAAGTTTATGGGGGACACCTGTGTCAATCCATCAGAGTGACTTACAGAGCAAATTTGTACCTACAGGTGGGTAAATTGCGCTAATGCATCAATAGGTATTAATCATTGTATTTTAACAAATCAATCGTCATTACATAATTTTTAACCCAGCATCATGTGATTTGAAAAATAAAGGTAGCAAACACATACGGGAAGTGGAAAAGGGGGAAATGTGAAGAGGACATAAGAGAAAATAACTTAGAATATGACTATGATCCAACTACATTATTTGTATGTATGGAAATACCAAAATAAAACTCCTTTGAGTATGGATATATGTCAGAAAAAATAAATAGATCAAAACTATTAAAAACAGTAACAAAATGTGTTCAATGATGGGGGTTCAGTTGCTATATAAAAATAATTTTAAAAAACCCAGTCCCAAAAGAAAAAGGAAAATAAGATAAAACAACAACAGCAATATTTGCTACTATCTGGAGATTGTTGTTGCTTTGATCTTGTTAGAAATTCAGAGACTGGGCTACACGCTGAGCTCTGAGGCAGACTCAGGAACAGCAGACACAGAAGCACACAGTGGGAGCTGCTCTTTCCTCTATAAGGATGTCAGGGTGATGCTTCTACTCTCAAAGGTTACAGGACCAAACTTTTGGTGTAACCCAAGATAGATGATGTTCTCCCCATACCCAGAAAGCAACTGTTGAAGAAACAAAAGGACAAGCTATCATGACCCTGCTTACATGGAGCAGTCTAGCTTTGACCTCAAAATAGGCTCTGCCTCCTCACAGGTGAATATTCTCAGCACAATCGAGACCACAAGTGAAACAAGGTATTTGGCTTCCCTGATTCAGTCACATATATTACAGGGGGTGTGAAGGTGTTAGTCACTTTATCTTTGGAGAGCCAATATTCAAGCCATTTCGTACTTAGTTTGTTTTCAAATAGGATCTTCACAGCAAACACAAATACACTACTAGTCATATAAAACAAACATCTCTCATAGGTGAGAATGTTTATGTCTATGAGATATTTACCTCACCTTCTTTCTGTCATATTTCTATCTTATTTTCTATCCATGGACTAAATGGTACTGATTGCTACATATATTGTATATATTTAAAAAAGGAATAAGGAAGACAAGACAAAAATACTAAACTATGATGTCAGAACAGATAGCAAAACTAAGATGAAGTTATAAGATGTACTGACTTCCAGTTTGTTTAAAGCATTATTATCTCTTAGGGAAACAATTTTCTTGGTGCGTACACATCTTTCCAGTGTTTGTGCATGCATGTGTGTAGATGGGAGCATGGCTTGTGAATGCAGGCAACATCAGATATTCTTCCATGTAAGTCTTTGTCCCCCAGTTAACCCTCACCCTATAACGGATTTTTGGGAATGATTATCTAGTCTCAACACAGCCAGCCCCCATCCCCCACAGACTCATGTGTGGCCACACTCAACTTCTTATGTGGATTCTGGAGTCAAACTCAGAGAGTATCAGGTCCTCCAGATTCTAACGCTTAAGCAGTTAGTGTTCTTACCCATTAAGCCATTCCCCTACTACCTAGTACTTATTTTTATCTTGTTTATTTTAACATTAACTATATAATAAAGAATATATATTAAACAAATGAAAACAAGCATTAAAAATTTTAATAGAAGTTGAAATTGGAAAATATGAAAAGCATCCTTAACATATTACATTTTTTTCAGTACTATTGCCTAAATAGATAATTTGATTTTCTAAAACATAATGCTTTGCCTAAGCTAATGTTTCCAAAAAATAGCATATATTTACTAAGAATGTAATGGATTCCTTATGACCTTTTCATCCATTTATACAATGACAATGGGGAATACAGAACCATTTTCTTTTTTTTTTTTTATATTTTTTTTGTTCATTTTTTATTTATTTATTTGAGAGCGACAGACACAGAGAGAAAGACAGATAGAGGCAGAGAGAGAGAATGGGCACGCCAGGGCTTCCAGCCTCTGCAAATGAACTCCAGACGCGTGTGCCCCCTTGTGCATCTGGCTAACGTGGGACCTGGGGAACCGAGCCTCGAACCGGGGTCCTTAGGCTTCACAGGCAAGCGCTTAACCGCTAAGCCATCTCTCCAGCCCCAGAACAATTTTCAACGTAACGCCATGACTTCCTTTGCTCCTTATCTTGAATTCAAGGCCAATGATCCAATTAACAGGACAAAGAACATTGCATTTCACCATTTTATAAATTGTACACTGTAACACAGAGTTTTAAACAAAGGCTTTGTTTCTATCACAGTTTATTTTACTCTCTTTCATCCTTCCTTTCTTCTTTTGTCCTTCATTCCTTTCTCCCTATCGCTCTCCTGCTCTTTCACTTATATTTTCTATTTCCTTCCCTTTTTCTCTATTTCTTTCCTTCCCAACCTCCCTTCCTCTTTTTTCTCTTTCTTCCTTTGTTTCTTTCTTTCACAGAGCATCTCAATATATATCCTAGACTTGCCTCAAGGGTATACATCTCCTTGCATCAACCTGCAGCATACAGAAGTTACACCTGCATTACCACAAGTGACTATTCTCAAGGCATTAACAGACTAGGATTTTTAGAGAAAAGATGGGGGGAGACCATTGCCTTATTTCATTGTAGGTTAACCAAACATCTAGAAACGATTAGAAAAGAAACTGGGAACTCTACAGAGACATGAGAATTGAGAAAAACAATGTAAATTCTATGCACTTGAAGGGTATATAAAGTTTGGTTTGATTGGGTCAAGTGATTTTGAGTGGTCATGACTCGCCATACTACACAAGAAAGATCAAAAAGAGAGTACAAAAGGAAGTTGCTAAAGGTATATAGAAGTCCATTAAAATAATCTAGACACAGGAAATTTTGGACCAGGGTGAATACAAAGCTATGAGTAAGGACAGTGTACAGGAAACACTGAAAATTAGTTATATGTGCATTTACGTAGGTATGTTTAAATTTATAAAACTTTTACAAAAGTTTAAAGTAAGGAAAGTATTTGCAAAGAAAACCATTTTAGTAAGTTCAAATATTTTTGTTGAAATAAATATGTAATTCATGCAGAACCCATGGTAATATAACATTTTGTTATTATAATTTTAAATATAAAGTGCCATGTGATCAAATGTGTATATGTAAGGAGGATCTGTCTCAGCTTTGTAGTAAATACAGAAGACAGTGTTAAAATTTATTTATTCCCCATGAAATTTCTGTGTTGAGAGAATAAACCAGGTCTTTTTCCAGTGACAATAAACAAATAATTGTTTTTTTAATTTCACAAAGTTATGAACAATTGTTAAAGCAAGAAATATTATTGAGTGCTATTAGAGCAAGAAATATTATTGAGGGCTGAAGGGATTGCTTAATGGTTAAGGTGTTTGCCTGCAAAGCCAAAGGAACCAGGTTCAATTCTCCAAGACCCACATTAACCAAATGTACAAGGTTGCACGCATCTCAAGTTCATTTGCAGTGGCTGGAGGCCCTGGCATGCCCATTCTCTCTCTGTCTTTCTCTTCCAAATCAATCAATCAATAAAAATAAAACATTAAAAAATAAATATTATTGAATTAACAACTAATTAATATTTCAACCTAGGTGGAAAATTTGTCTTCAAATTTTATCTCTAATGTTCTCTTACATGGTATTATATTCTATTTTTTTCTAAAAGTAAAGAATTTACGATAGCAAAAAATTTAAAACAGATTTTACAATGGACTAACATTAACCTTCTTATCTAATTCTGTTGGAAATTAGGAAATTTGAAAAAATTAAAGTAAAATATATCTGCCTTATGTTTCAAATGTAAGGAACTGGTGACTTCAATATATGGATGTTTGTAGAGTATTACATTTCAAACCAGTGATATTATACCATGTGTCTATAGAGTTTGTTACTTTTGTCTTACTATAATGAATATTATTCACATTCACATATATAAATACATATACATATATATACATACATACATATAATCTTCAGTGGCATGTAAATTAATTGCATTTTCAGTAGTTAGTCAGTATGGCTGGCAAGACTAGTTTGATGATGCACTGAAGTAACTAAGTAATTCAGATAATAAGGTATTCATATTGGGAATCAGAATTTTGAATTTATCCTTACCTTTTATTTTATTTTTCATATGAGAAAAAGAGTTTATCATAGGCTTAAAGGTGAATCTTGATCATGATGGAAGAAGCTGGATAATTTAATCATACATCCACAGCAGAGCAAGCACGCTCTGACTCTGAGCACAGAACTGAACTCCACACCAATGTCCGCTGAGGTGACATACTTCTTCCAGCATAGAAAGGGCTATTTAAAATACACCATCATTTTTCTTTTATAAACATTTTGCTTTATGAGACAAAACTGCATGAGCCCTAGATTGTCCTTAATATCTCTCTGTTTTTTGTTTGTTTGGTTGTCTTTTCTTTTCTTTTCTTTTCTTTTCTTTTCTTTTCTTTTCTTTTCTTTTCTTTTCTTTTCTTTTCTTCCCTCCCTCCCTCCCTTCCTTCCTTCGTTCGTTCGTTTTGGTTTTGGTTTCTCCAACTAGTGTCTCATTGTAGCCCAGGCTGACTTGGAATCACTAAGTCATCTCAAGATCTCAGGGTGCCTCTAACTCATGGCAATCCTCCTACTTCTGCCTCCCAAGTGCTGGTCCTTAACCTATTAATCCCACTGCTTTATTTTCCTGTGGGATGGGATTTCATATGTACTCCATGGTTCCATCCGTTATGTAATAGGATATAAGTGTTCATAAGAAGTCATTGAATCCAAAATCCTGAGTTCCTGTGTTCATTTTAATCATGCACACAAAAAAATGAAGAAACCAGACTGAGGAAAATCGCTTATAAATCACATTTTTATTTGAAACTACCTCAAACAACAACAACAACAAAAATGAAGGATGAGAGGGAGAGGAAGGGTGTGAGAACAAGGAAGGGAAGGTGGGTAGGAGGGGCATAGGATACATCCTTTTGTCCAGGGACCCCATGTGTGAGAAGAAACAGGCCTTGCATAGAAAGCTGTACAATGAGGGTTTTATAAAAATGCTTGTGCTTCTAAATTAATCAAGAAGCCATAAAAACGATAGAAAATAAATATCCCTTATCACTCTGGCCACCAAGCCAAGGTGACAGAGTGTGCAGAACATAGTATTTACCTCAAGGAAGCCAAGGCCAGAGACAGAAAAGGGAATCCCTTTCCCTGAGCCCAGGTGAGAGCTTTTAAGTCCCAGCTCCTGAAAGATTGGCAGGCCTGTTTCAGGTCTGAAAACCCTTTGGCCTGCACTGGGGGAAGAGGTCTACCCACACCTGGGTGGCCTGCGTAAGAGAGAGAGAGAGATCTGGTTGGCTGACAGTAGCTGATAATGAGTAGGAGGAGCTGAGGTGGGTGTGGCCAAGATGTGACATGAGCATCCTCCCTTGAGAGCTTCTCATTAGCTAGCTGCCTGAATCAAAAGCTGCCCAGCACCTCTCAATTCCTTTTGTTAAGTATTGATAAAGTAATAGAAAAAATCACATTTGTACTGGATTTGTTTCTAAACTGAGGGTAAATGTTTTAAGTTAATACACATATTAACTTGTTTAATAAGGTAGTCACATTTTCAGCTCTATGCTTTCCATGTTAGTAGTCTATAGAAATGTGGGAGTTGTAGAAGTTCTTGAGAGGCTTATGTTTTTTGAATGGTGGTGTAGTTGAATCATTTCCTTAAACCATAAGGTGATGAAGCATTCAATCTTTTTTTTTTTTTTATTGTGTTTCTTCAAAAATTTGAGTTCTTCCCCAGGAATGTGCTCTCTGAGATTCTTCTGGATCAAAATCTTGAAAATGCAGCATGCACTCAACCTTTCCTTAATTCATTATTAGGCTAGTTGCATTCTAACATTGCATTTCAAGATTGCTGCTTTAAATAAAGTAAACTAAGCCCTCTGACCCAATTTTACTTAGGAGGAAACAGACTGTGAAGAACTAAAATTAAAACTGAAGAGTTCCAACTGAAAGAATAATAAACACTATAATAAAAAAGTAAGATTGAGTGACATGAGATGAAAGTTTTGATTTTATAATAAAAGACATACAGTCAAATATAATCATGCATCCTTCTTTATCAACGTGTTCAGTATGGCAAAATGTCACATGAACTGTGGAAGATATATTTCTGAAGTTATGAATACTGCCTTGCTAAGAAACAATAGCATACATTTTTTTTTTTTTTTTGTAACTGGGGATAGGAATAGAGCATGGACAATTACAGAATAAACATGTGATTATGCCACCTGTCCCAATTCTACAGTTCTAATAGGAAAGTCATCTTAGAAATATTCTGCACATTCTAGTCCTCACCCCTGCCTCTCCACTGAGAAAAGTATGGCAAGGATAGGGAATCAAGAAAATGATCAGATAGACCATGGCTTTCAAATTTCTTTATTCTAGTAATGCATGTAAGCTGCACGATTCAAAGAAATACTTCACAATACAAAAAAATATACCCATTTGTCTCATTTGTGAACATAAATAGATATGACAACTCTACATCACATCAAAATCCTGCCATCCTCTTCTTCCACAAAAATTTTCTTGGTTGATATGTCCATATTTTAGTTGATGGTCATAACATAAATAGCCTCAATAAGTGAGAACTCATTTCCTGAGATTTTTATATGGCTGGAGACAGATAGGATCTTAGTGAGGCATCCTGGTTCATGACATGACTTCTCTGATCTTAGACTGTCCCTAGGCTTGTTCTCAGAAAATTAAAAGTGTCTATTTAGGACTCGGAACATCAATGAGACAGATAGCTTGCTCTTCCAGCCCAAGGCACCCACTGGTACAATGATTCCTCTCTAAATTTCTACCCTTGAGAAATCTATCTATTTCTGACTTGCATTTCTTTTCAAAGACAATCATGTCAGCAGCAAGTACTAGTTACTTTACTTTACTTTTCTTTTCTTTTTTTTTTCTTTTTCTTACAAGGCACAATGAATATGTTGCAATGTTTATTTCTCAAAATGTTATATAAACTAGTCACCATGATAAATATTATTTCTGATTTAGCAAATATTCTTAAATAAAACATTCAAAGTATGACTTAAATAATACCCTTTAACTGTCTAAAACTCTCTCTATAGCCACTTGGTACTGACATTTCTTCTTCGTCATACTGGTAGTCTGAGATGATTATAAAACAAGATTATAGAAATGCAAAAACACAAACATATATCCATGTATAAATAAAGAAGCACCCATTGTTGACTACTCTGTGGTCAGACAACATTATTTTTCTGCTGTTCACTACTGTGAGGAAGAGTCAAACACATTTAGATGATTGATAATATAATTTTCTCTTTCTCCCTATCCTCAAATATAATCAAAACTCAAAAATAGGGGTGGAGAAATGCCTTATCAGTTAAGCACTTGCCTATGAAGCCAAAGGACCCCCATTCAAGGCTTGATTCCCCAGGACCCACGTTAACCAGATGCACAAGGGGCCACATACATTTGGAATTTGTTTACAGTGGCTGGAGGCCCTGGCATGCCCATTCATTCTCTCTCTCTCTCTCTCTCTCTCTCTCTCTCTCTCTCTGTTGCTCTCAAATAAATAAAAAAATAAACAAAAAAAATTAAAAAGAACTAAAAATTGGGTAACACATGCCTTCCAGGTCTGAGTTCCTTGCACTTTCAGTGTGTATGTGAACACAGTAGGCTGGAATGAGTAGGCTTGATCCATATCTGGACTCCTCCCAACACTCAGGTCTGAGTCCCTTGCATGGTCAGTGTGTGGGAAGACATGGCCCTCTGGAGTGAGTAAGTCAGACCCCTGTATCTTGGTGCCTCCCAACTACACAGTCTAGGTTGCCTGTACTGGTCTATGTCCTGGAAGGCACAGCACAAAGTAGGCCATATCCCTGTTTCCTTACTCCTCCTAGTCACATGGTCTTGGTAGGTCCCACTGTGCCTTGCTCAGGGAAGCTTGGCCCTTGCATGAGCTATGGAATCAGGCCTTTTGTTCTGGTATCTTCATTGGCCACTAAGTACCAATATCCCTGTCCACCTGAGTCAGAGGGTGAATGGACCAAAGAACACAAACTTGCTTCTTCTCCAATAAAAATAAAGAGAAAGAGTCTTCCTAAAATGGGAAGACAACAATGCAGAAAAGCCAACCTAAGTCAGAAAACTGAGAGATCTCCACCAAGGATGCCTATTCCTACCATAGAAGCCTCCAATGAAATCAACAGAAATTCATTCTCGAAATGAAAACAATACAACCAGTGAGACCCTGATTTAAACAACAACAAAAAAATCACTTGAAGCAAACTATCAATGAACCAACAATTGTTTCAATAGAATTGAACAGAATTCTATCAGAATTCTATCCTAGCATGTTTAGCCTTTAAGAGTTGGCTTTAATTGATTTAAAAAAAAAATGTTAGAACCCTTCAAAAAGATATGAATTAATTGAAAGACTCAACAACTTGATAAAACTTAAGAAAGAATTGATCACATGCAAAACTGAACTACAGGAAAATCAAAAAAATTGGAATGCAAATTGAAATCATATCTCAATAAAGAGATGGACATGATACAAAATAACATAACAAAAAGCAAAAATCCAATACAATTTTTTTTTTTTTAATTTTTTAAATTCCTTTTTTTAAATTTTTATTTATTTATTTGAGAGCGACAGACACAGAGAGAAAGACAGATAGAGGGAGAGAGAGAGAATGGGCGCGCCAGGGCTTCCAGCCTCTGCAAATGAACTCCAGATGCGTGCGCCCCCTTGTGTATCTGGCTAACGTGGGACCTGGGGAACTGAGCCTCGAACCGGGGTCCTTAGGCTTCACAGGCAAGCGCTTAACCACTAAGCCATCTCTCCAGCCCCAATACAATTTATTAAAACCTCTCTAGAATCACTCACCAACAGAATTACTCATGTGGACGACAGAACTTTTGACCTGGAAGATAAGACAGAAGCAATTGATCAGGAGGCCAAAACCTTTGCTAAGTTCAAAAAATCAAGAGAACTGTGAGACACCTTAAAATGACCAAACATCTAGATCATAGGTATACCAGAAGGAGAGGAAATCCAGTCCAGAGGCATAGAAAGCATACTCACCAAAATTATTATAGAAAATTTTTCAAATCTTGGAAAAGAGAGGCACATCTAGACACAAGAAACCTGCAGAACACCAAACAGACAAGGACCAAAGAAGAAACTCTCCAGGTCACATCATAGTTAAAACTCTTAACAATGAAAACAAAGAGAGGCTTGAATGCAACAAGGGAGAAGCAAACCACAATATAGAAAGGTAATCCCATTAGAATAACCTCAGATTTCTCAATGGAAACCCTGAAATCCAGAAGGCCTGGAATAGAACACTTTGAAGTTTGAAAAGCTATGGCTTCCAACCCCATCTACTTTACCTAGCAAAAGTATCCCTCATAATAAAGTGAAAGAAAAACTTTCCATGATTATTTGAACACAAGCCAAAACTACAGAGAATACTTGAGGGAATGTGCCACAAAGAATAGTCAAAAAAACAATCTCAATAGCCAACAACAGGATCACAGTAAACAAAGTAAACCCGTCTCAAAACAGTACATAACACAAGTAAGCACCCAACCCCATAAAACTCCTCATCATGGCAGAGATTAATTCAAACCTCACAGTAATATCCTTAAATATTAAGGGTCTTAACTCACACATTAAAATACACAGGCTATCAGAATGGATAGAAAAGTAGGACCCTTATATCTGCTGTCTTCAAAAAACCCACCTCAGTACTAAAGATAGACACATCCTCAGGGTGAAAGGTTGGAAAATAATATTCCAAGCAAATGGAAATAAAAAAAAAAACAAGTGGGTGTTACTATATTAATATTTGATAAATTAGACTTTAAACTGAAAAATCAAAAAGGACAAAGAAGGGCACTTCTTACTCATCAATGGAATGATCCAAAATGAGCACATCACAATCAAATATATATGCCCCAAACACAGGGGCACCATAGTTTATAAAACAAGATCAACTCAACAATAACACAGAAATAAGCACAATACCATCATACTTGGAGACTTCAATACTCCACTCTCATCAATAGACAGATCACCAAAGCAGAAAATCAATAGGAAAATAATAGAGCTTAACAACAGCATAGATCAACTAGACTTAATGGATATCTATAGAACTTTTCACTCCAACTCCACAGAATATACATTCTTCTCAGAAGCCCATGGAACACTCTTCAAAATTGACCATATATTGGGCCATAAAACATGCCTTTGTAAAGTCAGGAAAATTGAAGTAACTTCCTGCATCATGCCAGATAACAATACTTTAAAGCTAGAAATTAACAAAAAGACACATCAAGAACTCCATCAACTCCTGGAGATTAAACAGCACACTTTTAAACAATGAATTGGTCATGGAAGAAATAAAAAAAAAATGTAGAATTCCTAGATTTGAATCATAATGAAAACATAACCTACCAAACTTATGGGACTCAATGAAGGCAGTCATAGGGGGAAATTCATAGCTCTAAATACCTTCATTATAAAGACAGAGAGATCACAAATAAATAACCTCACTGTCCACCCAAAACCATTGGGAAAACAAGAAGTATCCAATCCAAAGAGTTCCAAATGTAAAGAAATAATCAAGATTAGAACAGTAATTAATGAATTGCAAGCTGGGCATGGTGGCATTGCAAACTAAGAAGACAATTTAAAAATTGATGAAACAAAAACCTGTTTCATTGAATAAATAAACAAGATTGACCAACCCCTGGCCAAAATGATCAAACAAATAAATAATTAAATAGAGGAGAGATCACTAGAAACATCAATGAAATTGGAAGAATCATCAGGGAATACTTCCAAAACCTCCTCTCAACAAACTTAAATGATGTGGAAGAAATGGATGAATCTGTAAACACATACCATGTACCAAAACTAAACTCAGAGCAGAATACTATCCTAAACAAACTTATCACATACATGGAGATTGAAAAGGTAACCAAAAACCTCCCCAAGAAGAAAAGTCCAGGACCAGATAGCTTCTAAGCTGAATTCCATCAAACCTTCATAGAATAACTGAAACCCATTTTTTCTCAAACTATTCCAAATAATTGGATATCAGGGAATCATCCCTAACCCCTTTTATAAAGTTAGCATCACCCTTATACCAAAAACCATATAGAAATGCAACAAGAAAAGAAAATTATAGGCTTATATCACTAATGAACTTAGATGCAAAGATCCTGAACAAAATCCTTGCAAATTGAATTCAACAACACATCAGAAACATTATCCAACTTGATCAAGTAGGCTTCATCCCAGGGATGCAGGAAGGTTTGACATACAGAAATTGGTCAATGTAATATGCCATATAAATAAACTGAACCATTAGAATCACATAATCATCTCAACTGGTACAGAGAGAGCTTTGAGAAAATACAACACCACTTCATGATCAAAACACTGGAGAGAATAGGCATGGGGGTTTATATCTCAACACAATTAAGACCATATATAAATGTCCTAAAAATTCATAATGGGGAGAAACTCAAGGAGTTCCCACTAACACTGGGGACAAGACAGAGATGCCCCTCTCAACACTGTTCTTCAACATAGTACTAAAAGTACTAGTCCAAGCAACAAGACATGAGAATGAAATAAAAGGGATTCAAAGTGGAAAGGAAGAAGTCAATATTGCCCCATTTGCAGATGACAAGATTCTATATTTTAATGATTTGAAATTCTCCATCCCCAAACTTGTAAAGGTGATAAATTAGTTCAGCAAAGTGGCAGGATATAAAATCAATGCACACATAACATTAATGCTCACACAAGGCATAAGTGGCACACACCCATGTGGGTAGCCAACTGCCCTTACATTGGCTAACAGATCCACTTAGTGGAAAGAAAACCATATCTGGAACTGGGAAACAAGACAGAATCATATCCAGATAATGATTCTGCTTTCCACTGTCAAGCTCCCACTAACCATAGACTATAAGAGTATCTAAACCCTTTTAACTCTCTTTAATAATGGTTATCCCATTGCTTGGTGCTGATTTCACTCTCCATTGGAGAATTTGCTTCTCTTTTTCATATGGGAACTGGGCTTGAGGAGATAAATGATCCAGCACACTCCATCCTGGCCCCAGATGAAACCACAGAGGAATTGGAGAAATTAGCAAGAATGCTGCTCTCTTAGTTAAGCTGACATCAGCACAAGGGTGATGGAGAAAGATACTGAAACACTCAACCTACCAAACCAGAGATCCACATTCTTCTAAGTGCCTATCACTGAAGTAGACTTAAAATGCTCCCTGCATGGCTCAGGGTATTTTTCAGAAGAGGGGAAAGAAAGACTATTAGAGCCACAAGTTGGGGCATTTTGCACAAAGACATTGCCTCTCACCCACAACTGACTGCTGCCCCCATAATGCATGACCCACAATCCCCATGGGGTTGACCTGCATCACCAATGAGGAAGGCCCCTTAAGAAATTGGGCAGGGAGGACAGGAAGGGTGGCACCAACATGTAATGTTTACATACAAAAAAATGTCCATATCTAATAATAATAAAAAATCTATAGAGGCAACAGAAATGACACACAAACTTGATAAATGTTTCTCATGAATAAAAACATGTGATCATTAAACAACAAAAAAGAACATTTTTTTTTCCTCTAGAAAATACATTTATAAATGTTGTTGCAAGTTGGGCTTGCCCCTGACCACCTGGAAAACATTCACCAATTCTAGTTATTCCAAAGAGATATCATGAAAACCATTGGACTGCTTTATTAACTTAGTACTGGTGGTTCTTTAAAATCCTCATATAGATATCAGAAGCTTTATTTATTTTTTTTTTAAAAGAGCATTTGTCTGTAAAGCTAACAAGTAGTGAATGGAATATCCCTTCATCATTACTGGCCAGATAGCTATATAACTTCACCAAGATTTAATTTAATAAAAAGTATTTTCATAGCCAGGTATGATGGTTCATACCTATTATCCCAACATTCTAGAGGCTAAGGTAGGACGATCACCATGAGTTCAAGGCCTGCAAGGACTACCAAGTGAGCTCCAGATCAGCCTGGCCTAGAGTGAAACCCAGCCTCAAAAATGTTTTTTCTGATTGGATTTAAATGAAAATCCAGCATCTCCAAGAGGATTTCTCTCAATATTGCTCACTCTGCCTTATCTAATACCTGAGGAGACAGGTCGTAGGTGTTGCAGCCATTCTTGCTACCTGTAATCTCTATCATCTTTTTTTTTTTTAAAAAAAAATTGTTTATTTATTTATTTAAGAGCGACAGACAGAGAAAGAGGCAGAATGGGCGCACCAGGGCTTCCAGCCACTGCAAACAAACTTCAGTTATGTGCGCCCCCTTGTGCATCTGGCTAGTGTGGATCCTGGGGAATTGAGCCTTGAACTGGGGTCCTTAGGCTTCACAGGCAAGCACCTAACCACTAAGCCATCTCTCCAGCCCTCTATCATCTTTGACACATGAAATATTCTCATTTGTGCCTCAACTTCCTCATATGGTAAATCATGGAAAATAATAATTAATGTATATCTGTGTGTCACAGAGTACAATTCAATAAAAGTTTACTGTTAAAAAAATAAATCAAACAACCCAATTTAAAGAAAAAAGGGGTCTATGGAACTAAATAGGCAGTTCTCAAAAGAAGGAATATGGATTGCATATACATATCTAAAAAAACAATGTTCTATATCCCCAGTTATCAGGGAAATTCAGATCAAAACTACATTGAGATTTCATTTCACTCCTGTCAGATTGGCTACTATTATGAAAACAAATGACCATAAACGCTGGCAAGGATGTGGAAAAAGAGGAACCATTCTACACTGTTGGTGGGAATGCAATCTGGTCCAGCCACTGTGTAAATCAATGTGGAGGTTCCTGAGACAGCTAAAAATAGAGCTACCATATGACCCAGCTATAACACTCCTAGGCATATATCCAAAGGACTCATCTCATTACCTTAGAGATACTTGCTCAACCATGTTTATTGCTGCTCAATTCACAATAGCTAGGAAATGGAACCAGCGTAGATGTCCCTCAACTGATGAGTGGATAATGATGATATGGGACATTTACACAATGGAGGTCAACACAGCAGTAAAGAAAAATGAAGTTTTGAAATTTTTAGGAAAAAATATGGATCTGGAAAGGATTATACTAAGTGATGTCACCTAGGCCCAGAAAGCCAAACGTCACATGTTCTCTCTCATATGTGGATACTAGCTATAGACAATTGGACTTCTGTGTGAGTAGAAAGAACACTCAGTAGCAGAGGCTAGTAATCTAGAAAAGAGTTATAAAGGGAATAGAAAGGAAGGGAGAAGATACTTAATATGATGGTATTGTGCATATCAATAGATTAATCAGGGTGAAAAGTCCTAAGCGAGGTCAGGGGAAGAGATTGAATAAAGTAAAAATGGAGGAAGGCTAATCAAAACCTAAGAGGATATAAATAAATCATATGGAAACCTACTTTTTTGGACAATGAAATACACAGGAGCCATAGATTGTTACTAGAAAATTTTCAGTGCCAGTGATGGGATACCGTCCAGTAAATTGTTGGCCAGGGAGGTCCCTGATGCCCCCAAAACATTATAGGCCATTGCTGAAGCCCTTGGTTTCCCACAAGGAAGAGATGGTAAGACCCTATTGCTGAACACTCCACATACTTGAGCTGTAAGGTCACTGAGAAATCTTACTGGAGCTGAGCTGATAATCTCCTCCAGGTAGACCAGCTGACAGAAAGCTGAAAAAAGCCATATTTCATACAACTCAATGGGAGGGAGGGAGAAATCAACAGTGAAGATAGTCCACAATGGACACTGCAATCCTTATATTCCAAACAGGCCAAATGAGTCAATGAGTACAAGTGTGACATGTCTGTTTGGGGGAAACCAACTGCCCTCTAATTTGACTGGAGGCCTGCTCCACGGGAAGGAATACATCACTGATACTGAAAACCTACAACAGTGGTAGTTAGGAGCCCTAGGGGTATAACATCTGTTGCTGTCTGGCTAAATGAATATATTATGCTCATCAAACTGCCCAGTAAGCACTTCTCTTAATGTTCATACCCATATATTAATGCTACTCTCACCTTTTTCTTAGAGAACCTTCTCTTTTCAGATTGCAGTGACTTTGGATGACTCAGAAGGCATCATGATGCTAGGAAGAAGTGGCAGAGGAGTGCTCAGCACTGCAACAGCTCTATCACACCTTCCAAGGCCCAGGGTCCATTATGGAAGAGGTGGATAAAAGAATGTAAGACCCGAAGGAAGGGTAGCACTCTTTGCAACATGCTCCTCCAGACAGAAAATGTCCTGGATATCAATGACCTCACAGTGCCTGACACTATCTACACAAGGCCATCATAATAAGAGGGAAAAAAAAATGATGACGTCAAAATAAAAGAGAGTCATATTGAGAGGGGAAGGGGATATGATGAAGAGTGTAGTTTCAAAGGGGAAAGTGGGGGGAGGGATGGCATTACCATGGGATATTGTATACAATCATTGAATAGGCTGAGTTTATAATACCCTAAAGGCAGCATCCAGTAACCCACTTTTTTCAGCAAGCTTCCAACTACTAAAGATTTCACAAAATCCCCAAACTGTGCCCAAGCTAGAGACTAAGTGCTGAGATATGTGAGCTTATAAGGGACATTTTCATTCAAACTAAAACTTGCTTTATAGTTATATTTCTGGATTTATACATTACTCAATCCTGATATTATGTTACAAATATATATTCTTAGAAATACATGAGTAGTGACCATGACATAATTTGCCACATGGCTATGGTTTCCAGAATGATGGAAGGAAATTATATTAGTGCTATTAGTATTAAGTAGCTTGACTTATGCCAACCATCTTGTGAAAAATATATTAAAGTGATTGGAAAATAGCTTGAAATGGCACCATCTGTGTGCAAGCTATTTTGAAATATTCTTGCAACTTTGATTTCAGTGGTTTATATCATAAATAATTATGAGTTTTTTTTTTTAATTTCTTAGTTGATATGTAAGACATTCATTAGAATCATACTGGCTGCCTCGGTTTTATGTATTTTGAATTAAAAGATGATGGAATTTGGGAGATATCCATTACATCAAATCTGATACTTGTCTTCTTTTTAGTCATGCAAAAATTGTCTTGAGAACTATGGATTTTGAAAAAAATTGATGCTAACCAAATAACTATAGCTGATTAATTGCAGTTACTTCACATGGTGACTATGTTTTGACGTTAATGTTAGTTGGGCTGAAAATGTCAAAGCAGTGTTAATATGCTTTCTTATTAAAAAAAAAAAATGTTGTCTCCTGACAGCATGCTGAAGTGAACCTTGGCCCTATAGGAAACAATCAATGTCAAATTGATCTTAAATCAACCATCTGTTGTCGAATCAACTCAAGCAATGTTTTCTTCTTTTCATCTTGTTGATAACTAAGTTATGTAGTGATAAATCAAGTTCTCATGGAAAAGACTCCTTTATATATATTCAGTATTAATCAGAAGAAAGAAAATGGTGGCTGTGTGTGTGTGTGGGGGTGTAAATAGTAAGTGAAAGCGTCATTCATGTTTTTATAGCTTTGTGACAAAAACTTCACAGTGCACAATTTCTTGCACAAGTAAATTCTTAAGCTTACTCCTTGAAACTGATTTTTTTTTTCTTTCTGGCTTGTTTTCTATATCTTTTTGTCACTTTCAATGATACTATAACCTTTGTCATTCTAACATATTTCCTTTGTAAAAAATTATGACCACAGTTCACAAGACTTTATTATGTTCATTGATTTGTTGCTAGAATTTTTATTCTGTGTTAGCTTTTCAGGAACTGGCGAATAGACTTTGAAATTTGGAATGCAAAATAAAGCTAAATGTTCCATGAAGTACTTTTGTGAGAAAGTGATTTTTTTTTTTCTCATCTACATTTCCAGGAGAACTATCCCAGTTGTAGACAATGGAAACTCTATTTCTTCCCTCACCAGATGTCCTTATGCTTTTGGACAGTATGAGCTGAAACCCTGACACCGTCCGTGTTCTCCCACAGGGAGGAATCATATTCCTTGGGCTACATTATGTCTCAGTTTATGTTAAAGTTGTCTAACAGAAATATCACTAGAACACATCAGAATTCATTCCCTGGAAAAGCAAACATTAAACTCCAAATTTTATTTTTCAATACTAATCCCAGAGATGCAGGGATGGTTCAATATACGCAAGTCTATAAATGTAATACATTATATAAATGGTTTGAAGGACAAAAATCACATGATCATCTCATTGGACGCAGAGAAAGCATTTGACAAAATCCAACATCCCTTCTGATAAAAGTCCAGTAAATTTCACTATAAAGTGTTTTCTTTGTATAGGGTCTGCCTCATTCTTCATGCCTCACTGACTATAGGCCTACATCAACATCCTGGTAATGAACATGAGCGTTGGAGTAAATAAATCCATAGAGAAACAGGAAAGACTCCATGACCTGGAATCTCTCCAATGAGCTCAGCTTTACTTGAGCAATTGTTTTACTTTTACTTTTTTTTTTTTTTTTTTTTTTTTTGCGAGCACACTTAATTACTTTTAAAAGCATTTGTTATACTTCCAGCTCTTCTATCCCTTTAAAAAGAACAGTTAACACATGCTTTTTTACAGATATGAAACAATAGCAAATAAGCCACAAATCAATATGGTTCCTTTATAAAGCCTATAATTTTACTCTTATGTACAATGTATCTGGTAATAATTCTTGGTTAAAAATGTATTTCTTAATAAGTCATAATACTGTAGTTCTTTAGTAAGTAGATATTCTATAATATTTATAAATTCATATTCCATAATATTTATAAAGGCATGTTTTCTGATATTAACATTAAATTTTAAATGTATCATATACATAAAGATATCTGCTTAACATTATGTTATGCTATATAAATGAAAGCTGTTATGTACAAACTAAATAATGATACATATGATATGATTTCTTGCACCACATAAAAATAAAATTCACACATCTTATTCTATCAGTCAGCATGAAAGAAGTTATCAATGTATGAAATTTTAAACAAAAACAAACATGAGTTAATAAGCCAGTATTTCCTATAATAAAGAAATAAAAGGGAATCATTCATGACACCTGGATTCTTCTTAAACACCAAATTTTAATATGATATGTTCCATAGTATCAATAAAAAGAAAAAAATAGCCAATACTATTTCCTGGAAGCTACCAAGCAAAATATATGTGCACATTTTTTAAGTTTGGTGCATTTTAGTTTACATAATAAAATCAAGGAAAAATAATGTTGAAAACTTTCAGGAAAAAGTATTATGCATAAGAATATTAAACAATAGATAGAATATCTAGGATAGAATCATTTGACTATGGGAGGAAATATACTTTGCAATGCAATTCAAAATAAAATGATGCATGCCATTAATGTCTGATAGAGTTGGTAATTGAGTCTGTGGCATTTCCAACATATTCAAATGTAAATGACAATGCCCTTAAAAATGTTACAAGTAAAACTTTGATCAGAGTTCACAGGAAGAGTGTTAATGTTCATCTTGTTCAATAGTCATTTTATAAGAAGAAAAAAAAAATCAGTCTTATATGGTGATATGAATTTTCTTTCCATAACAAAAAGCAAATCACATAGGAAGGAGGAATTTGAATTTGAGCCTGTCTTCTAGTTCCAAGGCCAATGCCCTGTATGGCAAGGGTTTGTGTAGAAAATAGATTCATGCTTATGTTGTGCACTATGCTCCATCTTGAAAGAGATTTGTGGTGGATCCCACACCACTGCTTTATGGGGTTTACTTCACTATATAGCAAGACAAGCAGAAGTTCGAGGCCCTTTACAGTACATTACAGAATTAACTGGAAGAGCACAATGGACCACAAACTCAACTAGGAATGGCTTCTTGCTCAGTCTCGGAGAAAGGATTTTATATGTTTTAGGGAAGGTAGATGAATAGGTTAGGAAAGGAAGTCCTGATGCTGAGAGAAAGCCAGGCCACCCAGACCAAGTAGATTCCTTCCATGGGTAGGATTTGGAACTTAAAACAGAGGGAAAAAATGTTTAGTGAATTAAAGTTTTGTGTAATAGCCCATCTTTTGTTCCCCCACTTCTCATTTTATCATAGGTAGCCTTTATATAGCCAAAATTTGAATAATATGTGAATCAGGGAGGAATGCATGAGCAAAGACAACAAAGAAAAAAACATCAACTGAATGATAGGAGGCCTCCCTCATGCAGATGCCCAAATCTTACTCTGTTTGTCATCTGCCCTTCCTCATGCCTTCCTGTTTTTGTTCTACCACTCTGAAGATCTGCACATTCAGAAATCTGGCACAGAAACTGTACTCACCCTCTTCTGCTGAATATAGTCTTCTTGAAATACTGCCATAATAAAACCTCATTATCAACGTGTCTATATGCTAAAACAGCAAAATAATTAAAAGCAATGTATAATCAGAGTGAACTATCTTTTTTTTAATTTTTTTTTTAAATTTATTTATTTGAGAGCGACAGACACAGAGAGAAAGACAGATAGAGGGAGAGAGAGAGAATGGGCGCGCCAGGGCTTCCAGCCTCTGCAAACGAACTCCAGACGCTTGTGCCCCCTTGTGCATCTGGCTAACGTGGGACCTGGGGAACCGAGCCTCGAACTGGGGTCCTTAGGCTTCACAGGCAAGCGCTTAACCACTAAGCCATCTCTCCAGCCCTAGAGTGAGCTATCTTTATGGTAACACAAAACAAAAATGAACCAGACTAATTCTAAAAAGAGACTCTTAAGCACCATAGTAGCTATTATAGCATTACTCCAAATAAAACAGGATTTAATCAGTACTTCATTAGAACATCTGAGAAGTTCCATACCTTGGGCATCTTAGCAGGCAATCACAAGATGTCAAGAGTCCCACTTCCAAGAACTCTTAGAAAACCGTATCCTTCCACTCTTCATATTTTGTTCCCTCTACTTTACAAGGCATGTAGGTATGTGTTCAGTTATTTTTACATGACTTTTACCAGTATAGTGACTCATTTCTACTTCATGTTATTAGGCTTGGGTTATCTTGAGCAGCAACTGTAAATATAACTAGTTTAAGGAACAATGGAGATGGTACCAAGATGCCAAACTCTTCATAGGCTCAATCTAAAAGTTTGAGGGTGATGAGACAGACTAAATAGACATCAAGGGGAATAAAGAAGTAAACTATGTCATGGACATAGGCTGATACAATTGCATAGCTGCATGACACCCAGGCAACCAAGGGCCAGGGTGAAATGACTAGTAAACTACTCTTCACTGTGTTCTAAAGGAATATTCAAAGTACTATCCTGGCATAATTACTTAGTTGTACCATGAATATGACAATATAGCATATGCATAGCACAACATATAAGGACATAAAGAGACAATAAGCCTTAGTATAGAAAACTACACCACATTGCTGCAATTTTCTGTCATATCTCACACATGAATTCATGAATAACCCTCCTCTCCATTAAATTTGTCCAAAAAAAGTATCTATCTAAAAATGTGCATGTTGTGACACCCCCCTTTCTAGAAGTCCACACCCAGTTTCTATGTAGAATATTGACCCCGCCCCTTTCTCAAATATATATCAAAAATATGTATTTTCTGATATATTAAAAGCTTTGGTTAACAAATGTCAACTTTGCATCAAAAAAGAATGTATGTTACATATGTTAGAGATTACATAAAATTTAAAATCAAATATATAAAATTGCAAAAAGAGTTCTAAGTCTCTAAAGCATGCACAAATGAAAATATTAATTAAATGTCCCTATTTTCTAAAAATTGAAAAAAAAACCTTACTTTAAGAAACTGCCTGTATTCACTGAAATGAAAACTAATAAATTAAATTAAAAAAAAAGAATATGCATGTTTTTTTCTACCCCCCCAAAAAAAAATACAGAACCACATTTTTTTTTCCATCCATAGCATTTCTCAAGAAAATTTTATGAGGTCCAGACTAAAGTAGACTCAGTATCATCAAAATATAATACATATTTTTAAAACCTCATGTTCTTCTTTTTAGAACAGCTTTTAACAATAGATAATGATATAACTCTGGAGTTTATTACAATAAATGAACTCAAGACAGAAATTAAAATGATTTGATTTCTGGATTTGCTCTCTGATTGTTGGGATACATGGTTTCAATTGTCTGCAATAAAAATAGAAAAATGTACCGATTAATAAAACTTCTGTTGTTGATTTACTGTAAATGGACTTTTCATTGAAGATCTGGGGGAAAAAAGTGTGTTCTGTAAAAAGTTTGTTTTGTGTTGGCTTTCATGTATATTCCATGACAATAAATAAAGCAAAGTAAGATTGCTATGGGGGTTTATGTTAGGAGTTTAGGAATGTCCTTGAATGCTAAACCCAGAGCTCATATTTATATTCAACCAAAGAATTGGGAAAAACCAACTGAGAAGGATAATTATTAAATCATTATCTTTGTTTAGGGAGATATAAAACAAAGAGCAAGGAAATGGATGCCCTCACATGGTCTGAGATCCCATGTAATGTGCCTGGAAGAAACATGAACAGAGGTTTACAGAGGAACGAAATGAAATTACAGGTAGCTCCTGCCATGTGGAGGATAGGAAGGGGTATTGAGGGGGTTAGGGAAGACTTAATAGAACTTGGAAGCCCAGGAGCCAGCCAAGAGAGAGGTGGACCCCCTAATAAGAGTCTATTTGTAACCTTATTGTAGTGAGCCAGAGAAAGGGCTGATGGGTTTGGACTAGGGACTGCTCAAAAGGAAGCTTTCAATGATTCAACTAACTAACATGTCAAGATCAGATTCAAATTCCAGGTAAGGAGAATTCTCTCCCAAGGAGGATTCTACTTAGTTCCTAGAAAAACAAAACAAAATGAAAACAAAATGAAAACAAGTCTAAAGAACTCCTTAAGGCAAGAGATAGGAAGTCAGATCATTCTTTGATCTCTAGCAAAGTGAGCAGGCTCAAAGTAACTCCCAACTTTACTTTCAAGGGCCTAGTAAACCTAACTGCCTCAGGACAATAACTTCATATATTTATAACCCTATAACCTCAACCAGAATCCAACAGAAAACCAGTTGCTTCTTTGTGATGGGATTTTGGAAATTTTAATAACAGATGTATGTATACATGCTACACTGCCAATCACCACATTCGCTACAGTTTTAGGTACTTAATTTGATCTTTGTAATATGTAATAAATTTGACAATGGTTATTATAACTGTCATCTCTTTGCTTGCACATTAACACATGTAGAAGTTTATGGGAGGAAAGGGTTATAGCCTCAAGGGGTAATTTCATCATGGTGGAGAAAGCCTGGGTAGTCCTGAGGAAGAATCCTGGGTCAGAGTCATATGGATGAGAAGGGAGCAGTCTTTCTACTGAGCCTGGAGCTGGAGCAGCCCACAGAAATATACATCCTCCAGCAAGGTTCTACTTCCCAAAGGCCTCACAACCTTCCCAAATTGCCAGGAGCTGAGGGGCAGATATTAGGCTTAATGACAAGTAGTTGAAGAGATAGGAAACACTCCACATTCAATCTACTGCAGCTATGAACTTTTCAAATCTTTAAATATTTACCTATTGCTGGAAAGGATGATGAGTCATTGCTTTGATTTTGAGCCTATTTACATTCACAATCCATTCATTATGTCTTATTGTGAGTGGCTGAAAAGAAATTAAGGCAATTTACAACTAGGATGTGACTTAAATATTCTCATTTGTGGTACTGTTAATATAGCATGGCTTTGTTTTGGAATGCATTTGCAAATGCTAACACAAATACATAGGTTATTTTTATGAACATAAATCCCGACAAGTCCTACTTTCCTATAATCTTTTGTTTCTCTGGTGCCATTTTTTTTTTTTTTTTGCATGATATAAAGTTGCATTCAGCTTCTGGGTTGCTTGTATCTGTTCCGTATTATGAGTTATGGCCTATTGGAAAAGCTACTGACAGAAAGGTAGGAGGAAAGGCCGCTTTCTATAAAGTGTGAAATCATGGTAAAAGCTAAAACATTTTGCTATTCTTATCAGGCATCTTAAGGATGTGAATTGTGAAGACATTTCTTTAATATATGTAATTCTGAGCATCATCTATCTCTATACATAAGGAACAATTTTTCTTCAGTGCCTGAGGGATATTAGTTTGTAGTGATGTGAATAACTTTCTTGCACAAACCAAGAAGGAATGAAGAGAGGTAACTAACAGCTAGAAGAACAAAGTTAATAGCTTGAATGAATAATTAGTTTTATATACAAGGATTACCATTTTCCTATATCTTCTGTCAATGTAATGAAAGGATTTCTGTCTGAATTCTATAATAGTGCCTTTATAATGAGATTTAAAATATTTAGCAATTTTATAGCTATTTTTTGCCTTCATGTAAAAGATATTTCTGTATAATTCATCACGATTGATCTTTAAAATTATCTGATGTCCTACAGTATTTGATAAGTAACATTGTTATATCTTTGGGTGAATGTCCACAAAGTGAGTATGCCAGGTTGATGTTTTCCCCCTTAATCTTATTCTTGATTTAAATCGCTCAATGAAATAAACTTTAAGTGGATATAAATCATAAGAGCAGGCTCTGAGTATCATAACCTTTCAAAAATATCTCTTCCACTGTGACATATCAGAATTAATGAACTTGAAAATAAAATGCCTGGGGCTGATGTCTACAAGAGAATCCATGGACCTTCTCTGTCTCACTTTGTAAAGAATCTTCTTATGCTGTGGTCCAACATGCTGGCAGGTCTCTGCTCTCACGATCCCATGATATTTTTGTGTGTGTGGAAGGTGCAGGTGAAGGTGTACATTGCATACTTTAATATTCGAGAATTTAGGATGTCCTTGTTTTAATGCTTGACATGCTACATTGTGTTATACTAAATAGTTTAGTTCTAAAATATAAAACATAGTTGCTGAATTACCTTATTGGAGACTATATGTGTATGGTGTGTGTGTGTGTGTGTGTGTGTGTGTAATTTTGGACAAGAATATTTTTGAAATATATTGTTTAAGTTTAAATTCTATCTATTTCCATTGTGTTTTGTTATTTAATACTATCTAATAGGCCATCTGAAATGTTGACTATTTTTGTCATATAAACTGGGTTCTTGGAGACTTTTCATGGTCCTACTTTCTACATCTCTAGTTATGAACTCTATTTATGTAATTAACTGAGTACTATATAACAGCTCCATTAGAATTTAACATGTATGCTTAGCTAGCACTGTTCTTTCTAGAATTTTGAGTTTCTTTACATGTTACTAAGGAATTGGGTCAGTATCCTGGTGAAAGTGACATTTTCTAAAGAAAAGCTAGCTAAAAAGACAGATTGAAAAGTGAACTAATGTATATTTTTGAGACCATAATTTGGTTTAATTTACATTTGTTCTTTATCATGAGCATTTTCTCATAAGTAAGATTATCACTTTAGCTAGAATTATAGATTAAATCTTTAACATTTGATAACTAATAAAATACATAGAAAATGTGTTTTATTGAGAAAGAATGTCTCACTATGTAGCCCTGGCTGGACTCATCGTGTAGTCCAGGGTGGCAATGAAGGCCCAGCAGTCCCATGTGAGTGATAGAATTTCAAAAACTCATGACCATGCACAATTTTAAGCCTATACTTAAAAAAAAAACAGATTTTGCCTCAAGTAATAAAACATTATATCATTTCTTTAGATCCACAAACAAAATAGCTATTTTATAAATAAAATGTTACATATTTGAACTATTTTCCAAAGCACATAAGTATGTTTTAACAAAGTATTTCTCTAAAATAACTGATAGATCTATGGATTATAAGTTTCCACTACAAATGATAAATTATTTAAATTATCATCAAATTATTTCCTGACATAACTATTTTGCATTAATTTTCTAGTTTATGAGATATACAAGCCACAGACTTAATCCTTTAAATTCTCTATATCATTGAAATTTTAAACCATTTAAATATGTCATATGATTGCAATATTAACAATGATCGTAGCATGGAATTTATAAGTCTAGTAACTGTATTTGGTTACAACATAGCAATACGTGCTATATTTTCCTTGTGAAAAATCAGCATGTGTTACATGTATACATTTTTCCTTATTTTTATTATGGACAGACTTAATATGACTACTTCATGTGTTGCTACCATCTTTTCCCTCCTCTCTGCCCCCAGCCTTCTGGGACCCTCCTTAGTGTGGGGTTCCTGGTATTCCCCTTGGGGTTGTAGGTTTGTTTTGTGGGAGCAGCAGTTAGTTAATGGCGGGGAGACAATACCTCTAGCTATGGCATTCCAACCTGTGCCACTTAAAGTCTTTCCACCCCCTCTTACACAAAATGTCCTGAGCTCTGGTGGTTTTGTTTTAAGTCTACTTCAATGATGAGGTCTTAGGAGCTTCTGGATTTCTGCTTGAGTATGTGTTGAGTAAAGACTTCTTAACAAAGTAAGACTTTTTCCAGTCATATACTGTCATATCTTCCATATCATTGCCCTTTTATCCCCAATCAGCAAACTCATGTACTCTCTTGGTGTTAATTAGCAACTACTTTGATACAGAATACTGATTGATTGTTTTATGAAAGGAATGTGTGGCAACAGATGAATCACTAGTGATTTTAATATTTAAAATAACAATTAGCTGTGTAGCTCTTACTTATAAATTATAACTACAGATAAGATTCTTCAAATTATGATGTTCCTAAAAATTAAATTATGGAATTTACCGTTTTTTTTACTTTGATCATTAATGATATATCAAAATTATTCATCTTAAGCCCTTCTACTTCCAAAATTATCACATTATCTCTCTTCCCACATCTTTTTTTTTTGGGGGGGGGGTAATGTGAATTTACTTTTCATTTACCAAAACAAGAAGTTATTCTATTGTGATTCTTTTAAATATTACCCAGAACATGTTTGTAAACCTGAAGATTATCTCATCCTGAAATGCCCAATGCAGTTATAGAGTACTCCATGAGTAATGCAAATATTTGCAAGCCAGTATTCCATGAAAATCATGAATCCAGTTTATCCTGAAAAAAATGAGATAAAATTCAGAGGAAGAAAACTACAAGAACACAAAAGCACCAGCCATATATATCTGTTTATGGTTTTAAAAAATGTTATTAAGTTCAGTGACTGAATAAGTAATGTGCAGAAGATCATCACTATACATTTGGAGGTTGGGGAGAATGAATGACCTTGGCATATCAATAATATCCCACATAGTCTAGGTACAAAATCTGGTTAAAGGTTCGGCAAACGTCAAAAAAAAAATATTTTTTCATGACATTACTACTTGTTCTAAAATGTAAAGACTATTTCCTTTTAAAAATGGATTTAACTGGGAAATAAGATGCCTTTGAGTGGTCAGGGTCTATATTCAGGCCAACATGTGGAAAAAGTTGGTTGAAAATTAAGTTTTAAAACTATATATATATATATAAAATGGATCAAAGTGAACAAGAAAAGGACAGACAACTGATGACACCTTTTGAACTTCAAAACTCAATCTTGCCTCCAGCAAGAGCTTTCTCTTTGATTTCTCAGATAAGCTAAATTTTTAAACTAGTTTTGACTATTTTTTTTTATTAGTGAAACCTAATGTCCTGATTACCATTGTATTGGTCCTGTGTACCATGAACTTAGTGTAAAATTCAATTCATATTGGAGACTTATGTTCCTTTTAAATGTTCCTTTTAAAACAATTCTTGTTTATCTGTTATGTGCAAAACTTTGTATTATGTAAATTGGCATATGCATCAAGGCTTATATATTGTCTCTGTAGTATGAATGTTCTCAAGGCCTCATAATAGAGGGGCCTCGCTCTGAGCTGGCCGTGACTCAGGTTGCTAATATCAATGACTAGGAAGAGGCACTGTGTACGTGCAAGCTCCTGAGTAGGGACTTTAGCTGGTCCCGCTGTGAAGCCCAGGGACTCTTTCTTGTAGTACTTTGGGTGACAAGGAACTCCAAGGAGCATGGTTTCTTGTCTCCCCTTAGGATTAACATTCATCCTTAAAATGAAAAAAAAAAAAAAGAAAAAAGTGGTTGTGAACTAAAAATGGCTGTAGGATAACTCGCCTTCATGACAGAGTAAACTCTGTGCTGATGCTTTTCCATTAGTGTTTCGTTTTCTTATCCACATCTGAAGGTCTAGCTATGTACTTTTTAATATTTAGGCATTTTTGGAGCTTAAATTAGTCTAATTTGTCATCAGTATTCTCCAGGATTATTGCATATCTGAAATTTGGGAAATATAATTAATAAAAATCATCCCAATAGGGATAACCTATTGAGCTTATTATGTCCAGGCATTTCAGTAGTTCTTTGATGTTTTAATTAATTAAATTTAAAACTCCTGTTATGCAAGAGGGTGCTGAACTAATGAAATAACAAAGCAACTTGCCCAAGATCAAAGCTCTTACTTGGCAAAGATGTTACTGTAACAGAGAAATCTATTTCCAGAATCCAGGAGGGTTTGAAAATGATGGAGCTGCTATTGTCAGAGGCTGTAAAGTTCTACTGGAAATGTTCACTTTATCATTTAGCTTTTTACTAAACATCATGTGGGTGTAAATGGCATTTTTACAGCATACCTCCAACATCTGCTTTCAGCTAGCTGCTGGCAGTGTCTGGGAGCTCTCAACTTTCTCATTGACTTTTTGAATTCTGAAAATGAGTGCTCTCCTTTATATATTAAAGAGCAAAGGACTGAATTTCATTAAGGTGTTTTCAACTCGTTTTTTGGTTGCCCTTCTCCCATCCTCTCTTTCCCCCATGTGTCCTCCCACACAACTTAGCCTCCACTCTGTTGTCATACCACATGCTTCCTTTTGTCCTTCCCTTGGCTTCTAATCACCACATGCTCCCCTCACAGGGCCTCCTAGTTCACATCCCAGCATAGAGATATTTGCTCATCCATGTCCATTGCTGTTTCATTCACCATACCTAAGAAATGGAATCAACCTTCATGTCGATCAACTGGCACATATGTGGGCACATATACACAAAGAAAAATGAAGCTATGGAAATTGCAGAAAAATGGAAAAATCTAGTATGTTAGGTAACTCATCCCATAAAGACAAAAATTGAACATATTCATATGTGAATCCTAACTTTTAATATTTGTGTGTAATGTAAACAAAGACACGTGAAATTGAACACTTCTTTTTATAAATGCTAACTTTATGTCTACTTATTTAGTGTTGTTGGTAATGCAACCTAAGATACCTCTTTGTAGCATCATGAGCATGTATTCAACCTCATCATTACACACAGGATACTTACTTAAATCTCAGGTTATACTATCTGAGGTCAATATTTAAAAAAAACTTTCCCTGAGATTTACAGCTATCAATGTCCCCAATAATTTCTCCAACAATATCCACTAACTTCTAATTCATTGTGTCAGTTTAATTCATAAATTTTATTCAGTATGATGTCTTAGAGTATTTACTACAAATGTCTCCATAATCAGTCTGGATTACACATTCATCATTTTGCCCATATATATTTTCTCTCTGCTACCAGGTAGTGTCTCATTCATGTCATACTCACAGAAAGCTCTCATTTCTTGGTAACATAATGAATATTACCATTCTTCTTACATCTGCATCCTACAGCTGAACAACAATGCAACACATGTACCAAAAAGCAATCTGACCCCATGATTTCCATGCACACGCTGCCAGCTATGAAGTGCAGTTGTTCTGCATTCAAACTCTAATCTCAACCCTTTGCTTTTAACTCTTACCTGAATCCATTGGAATACAAGACTTAATTGGCTGGGTATGGCGGTGCACACCTTTAATCGCAGCACTCGGGAGGCAGAGGTAGGAGGACCACCATGAGGATGAGGCCTCCCTGAGAGGACATAGTGAACTCCAGATCAGCCTGGGCTACAGTGAGACTCTACATTGAAAAGCAAAAACAAACAAACAAAAACAAACTTAATTGTATATAATTTTTTTATCACTGTGGTTCTATGTCTTTTTTCCATTGTAGAAAATTTCTGTTATATTTTATGATTGATAATTTTAACTTGGGAATGAAATATGAAATGGACAATATTTATTAATAGCATATACTTTTCATTTTTAAAATAATGACTTGAGATTAATTTAGAGATAAAATAATGTTTTATCATTTTGAACACATTATATAAAACTAACATAATTACATGAGTTTGGATTCAAGAAGGGAAGTTTTTATTTTATTTTCCTACTAAAGATAAAGATACATGACCCTCAAATATTTATAGGTTTTATTCGGTTCTGGCCCTGAATGTTCTTTAGCAATAATTAATTGTTTTTTGTCCCCCAATTGAGATGTACTTTAACTTAACTGCCCTACTCCTTGCATCATTTTAAATTGTCCAGTGGAAGCCTGTACTTTGCCATATTAAGGTAATTCAACTGATGCATCACTTTGAAGGCACCTTGATACTGAAATTACATATTTTACAAAGAGATTCAACTCTGTTGTCCATATATTTCTTAAATGTATAAGAAGGAAAGAGAAGTCAATACTAGTAGTTAAATATGAATTTGAAAAATAAAAAAAAATGTTTTATGGTTTTGGATTGCATAATGGAGACTATGGATTAATCATTATTGTTAATAAGTATAACTTTTGAAATGTCTACTGTCATTATATTTCTTTTTAAATTTTATCCTTATTTATGAAACCTTGTAGGTCTCTCTGGTCAAAAGTGCATTGTGGATGAAAGCCACATGCTGGTACTGGGAGTTACAGGTCAGTGCCCACTAAGAAAAGGAAGAAAAAAGATAATTAATATAAAAGAGTTAGAGAGAAGAGAGACTGGGAGAGAGAGGGAGAAAAGCTCTAGAAGATTAAGGTCAGTCTTCATCATACCTTCTCCAGTGTCTTGTGGCTCAGGTGTTCTCTCTAAAGGCTTGGTGAAGGCTCAACCATTTGGTTTGCCTTTTAGGATATAGAATTTTTTGGTATCATTGCTGTTTGGGTCTAGATTTGTGTTTCCCATCCTCTCCCTTACCCTCCTCTCCCTTCCCCCCACCCACCCTATTGTCTTGAGATGCTTGCTGGCTACCTCAGCATCTTGGGTAGATACAGGTTAGGTGCTGTAGATGAGTGACACTATATGGCGATTTTCTTTCTGTGATTGAGTAAGTTCACTGAGAATGATTTGTTCCAGGTTCAACCATTTTTCCTCAAATTTCATGGGGTCATTCTTTCTTAGTGCTGTTTACAGTTCCATTGTGTAGATATACCACATTTTAGTTATCCATTCTTCTAGTGATGGACATCTGGGTTGATTCTTAGAGAGAGAGAATGGGAGTTCCAGGACCTCTAGCTACTACAAATAATCTCCAGACACAAGTGCCACCATGTACATCTGGCTTACATGGGTTCTAGAGAATTGAACCTGGGTCCTTAGACTTCACAGGCAAGTGCCTAATTCACCTCTCCTTCCCTGTATTTATATTTCTAACTTCCACCATTGTTTCTTGAAATTTATTAAATAAATTCTAATAGCAATTGAAGAATGTACTGCATTATTTCATATGTGAGTGTTTAAATTGGAATGATTTAATTAATATGTGGATTTCATAAGTGGGAGATTGCTCAGTAGTTAAAGGCTCTATTTGTTTGTTTGTATTTTTTGTTTTGTTTTGTTTTCTTTACAAAAATGCCAGCTATGACACAATTCCCTAACACATATACCAACTAGAAATAATGTGACGCATGGGCCTTTGGCCCCAAATGGCCTATAAGAATGGGGTGTGGAGCTAGAAGAATCTGAAATTTTCAGGGTGCTAGGCTGACATTTCTTTGCTGTGTGACAGATCTTTTTCAGTGGAAAAAGACTGTGTCTTACAGAAGGTGGAGAACAGGCAAAGGGAAAATGTCCTATAACTTTCATAGGCATGCTGTGGCACACAAGCTATGTGTCCCCTGCCCCCACCTGCCAGACACACATCAAAATAAATGAACAAAAGAGGTAGAACAAGAAAAACCTTCCGCATTTCCAAATTTAGTTAGAAAAAAATGCATTACCATCAGTTTATATATGAATTTGAAAAGTCAAAATTGCTTTATAATTACCAATTATATAATCAACTTGATATGAATTTGAAGTGATATTATTCATCATTTAATCATATTTTCATTAAGATCATGTTACTTCTGATGGCAATGCACAAGTGTAATATTATTTAATTTGTTAGTAGATCACTATTTGTAACCTACCTTTCATGATCCTTCCTTAGATTATTCATATAAAAACATAAAATGTGAAATCAAGACCTCAGTAATATGTAAGTATTTTTTATTTATATAACTTAAATATGATAAAGAAAATGTGAAATTTGTAAACGATATTAGGCAGTAATATCCTTTCACTGACACATTTATGGTTCTACAATTACCTCTACATTAATGTCAAATACAATGAATTTATCAGATTATATCTTTCTTGACCTGAACCCTGCTCACTTCACTTTACAGTTACAGAAGGGTCTGAAGTTCCTAGCTTCTCACTCTAAACCAGTTACACATTCATTTCTAACAAAACCTATTGCCCATCTTTACTGTCTCCCATCCTCTGAATATATATTGCATCTCCATGTAGCCTGAGTTTCAAAGTTTAATGATCTCAAAACATCTGAATTTGTGTCAGTTAATTCATCAGATTTCTACTTTAGTGCAATTCTCACAGATAGGTTGATACAAAGCACTCATATTACAAGTGATTAACAGATAGAATTAAAAGCCCCATGCTTTGTTGAACCTTTATAGAATGGAGATGATATTTGCAAAGCTGAAGTATGAGTAAAATTAAGATATTTAGAGAAGAACCCTGTTGCAAGTGGAATGGAGTGAACATATGTATGAAAACCAAAAGAATTACAATCTGCTTGGGGCCTGTAAATAAAATAGATATGGCAAGTTCTACTAAAGTGCTGAGAAATGCAGGCTTCAACTTGTCTATCAGTGTTTTCAATTTGGGACATTTCAGTTCTACCAATAAAGTTCCAGGATTATTGATAGTGATATGTCAGTATCATGGCAGACATTACTGAGAATTTTGTAAAGTCACATGAGACATAATGCATCCCACTACTCTGGAGATGGCGGAAAGCATAGAATCCTTAGATGATCCACCCTCATTCCCACCTACCACTCTTAAAAATTAATAAAGGCCACAGGTGGATTTGTATATGTAGATTATATAGTATAAGATTTTCAAGTTAAAAATCCAACTAGATACATATTTTAATTTACTCATTTATGGATAACAAAGAATGTTTCTATTTTACTGTAGTGTAAATATTATTTTATATGTGATCAGTATGCATTGTGAAACAAAATAAAATGAAGTAAAATGAATGCTTTAGAATTTCTAGAATGAATAGCAAAAAAGATTATATTTAAATTTCTATCTCCTGAACTGAATCAGTTGCCATACAACTGAGTTGAAATGTACAAGCCAAATTTTTTGTTCACAGTTATATGTAGTTGGAAAAAAGGTGAAATCATGGAGAACCCTGGACTAACAGAAAGATGGAATTTGACAGATGAGACATTATTACCTTTGTTGGGGGGCAGGGGTTGGGTTAAATAAAGAACCAAACAACTTACTCTGTTGCAGAACATAAGCAAATGATGTATGATATATTCCTTTTAATGCCAAAGATATAAGTCCAAAAGATATCAACTATTCAAATTTGTTTAAAATATATCTAAAATTCTGATATGTGGTACATATCAGACTTTTAATGGCATAAATTTCAGAGAAGACAAATCATATTTCAATGTATGTCCAAAACATCTATAAAACAACTGATAAAAAGAAAATTGAGAAAAAGGTAAAGGATAAGTAATCAGCAGAATATTTCATAATATGTTTTTGTTTCTTATTACCCATAACCATATTTATCAGTTGGAATTATTCTTAACAATCTGGAATCTTCCTTCAAATGGATCTTGTAGTTATATAATTTCTTACTGTCTCCTATGTCCCTTCTAAACTCTACAATGAATGTTTGCATTTTTATTGCTTTTGCAAAAATTATTCCAAAGTTCACACTGATGTATTTTCTCATCCCAAATCTATTTAAAAACATAACTAAATATTTTTGCTTTTGTGTTTGATTATACTGTTCTTGCTTTGTTCAACCACTGCTAAAATTTAAATAATAATGCATTGCCTTCACCCTATTAGTGGTGGACAGGTTATTTTTGTCACCACAATGAGTGGCTGTACTCATTCAACACCTACCATTTTTTTTTCTTTCATAAAGCTGATGTGCTACTTTTATTTATTGTTGTTGTTTCAATTATTTTATGTGACTCTACATACATTCTCACTGTAGGAAGTTAAAATTTTAAGAGTACTATTAACTTGTCCCTTATTTGCACCTTTCAGTGATCCTATTTCAAACAGAACCGTGTTAATGCATTTCAAGGGTAAGCCAGCCCACAGAGAAATCACTACATCCAAGCCAGGACAAGGAGAAGTGAACACATCACATCCAGCGGTTATGTAGACAAGTTACATAAAACAGTCTCTTGATAATGGGCAATGGAAGAAAGAAAAAAAGGGAAAGAGAGACTCTTTGTTTCCATGCATTTTCATTTAGGATAACTGTGCCAGTCTCTCATGTGAAAAAATATAAAAATCACTCGACTGCATTGATATGCTTATCCACAGTCAATATTTACCCAATTTTAAATGAATGTTCTTAAAGCATTTTCAAAACTACATCAGTTAGGAACAAATTTATTTTACCATTTTTTTGATATTCTATCTACCTAAAATCCAAAACAAATAAATAATAATAATAAAAAAAAAAACAGGGCTATGTATTGTTTTGAAGTAATGCCTCTCTTCCAAAGGCTCATGATTTAGGCTGGTACATGAAGATCATGTTACCTTTGGGAAGCAGAGTTATTTGCTGAAGGAGGTGGTCACTGGGAGCAGGCGCGCCTTGAGGGGACACAGACAGACCCCTGCTTGTTGGTTGTTCTCCTTCAGTCTCTCTTTTCATCCTGCTGATTCGAGTATGTGACAGCGCTTACCTGCTCCTGCCTTGCTTTCTCTGCCATGACAGACTCTGCTGTCTGGAATTGTAAACTGATAGGAACTTTTTAAAAAAGAATTTCCTTGAGCTGAATCTGTTCGAGTATTTGTTCTAGCAACATGAATGTAAATGATACAACTGAAAACTACCTGGAATCCTGAAATATACAGGTACAAGGTCAGTGGACGACCTGTGATCGCTGGGATAACTGTAGATCAATCGCTATACAAGAAGACTGTATGGCCATTGAAGTTCTATTGAGGCATGGAATGCTTCCTCGGCCTCACTGTCCATGCATGAAATTTTGTTTCCACTGAGTGTTACCTAGGAAAGATTACCCTTGCTGAATCTACTTGTTATCATATTAGAATAAAAGGAAAAGAATGGAACTATCAATATATAATTTTGTCATGTTTTGCATATGTTTCTACAAATGATTCAACTATCAAATATTAAAGTCTATCCAGTTTCCTTATTTTGAGAAAAATATTTTAATATCATGTGTCTGACATCCAGCCAGGAAAGGTAGATTGTTGGTTATGGTTGTTGTTTCCTTTAAATTTCCAGGGCAAAATACATAATACATATAATGAGTCAGAAATGATCATTATTCATTTACAGTCTCTCCAGTTAGAGTGAAATAATGTCATTTTTAGGTCATTGTAGAAGGATGTTGCTGGCGTGTGTGGAGTACGTGCACTGAATAAAATACCTTTCAGTGCCAAGGTTAATGTGTCAACTTCAGATAGTTGCTTTGTTGAATTTTGTTAAATATTCTTGAGCATACCTAACCCTCTGAGACAGACTGCAATGAGAAGGAATTTAATTAGAATGTGCTGGAGTGTAATGTGATACATTCAGGTTTTATGAAGGAAGCCAGTGTAAGGCTCTGTGATTGGTCTGGAATCACCCTCCAAGATAAACACAATGCACATGTGTGCTCATAAACAGAAAGAGTAGGGAGAACACGTGGAGAAGTACTAATTCAAAGAAAGATCATATAAAAAATGGATGCATTTTAAATCTCCTATGGAACAGCAGTAATGTTGTGCCAGTTTTAGTCACTGGAACTCAGCACGCATGTGATTAATTCCAAAGCACATTTGTGCAGGGTTATTATTAGGTTAGTCTGTTAATACAAAATCTGTCAAGAAGGCCTTGAAGTGGAAATCAAGCAGATGCATACAAATTCTAGTTTAAAGTACCTTTAACCCAAGCATTTGACAATTTTAGTTTCATTTGCAAAAGGGAGCTCCAAATTAAGTCAATTAACTCAATTGGGATGTGCCCTGAGGCAGGGTATTATATATTAGTTAGAATTAAAAAAAATGTTTTTCAAAAAACTCTCAGCTTAATAACTCTGTTAATCCTGAGGATTCTTGTTGTGTTAGATTGTTTTTTATTGTATAAAAATAAATTTCAAAATACATATGATTACTAGCATATGATCAGAAAAGATAAGTCTTACAAAAATCAAAACCAGCTTTATGGTATTTTAAATTCTGATTTTCAAATTTGAGTTTTCCTTTGGTTTTTCCCTTGCCTTTCCACCTTCACTGAACTTAATTACATTAATTTGCATATAAAACTGCCATGATTATTTTCCAAATATACGTTAACCTGGAATTCAGACTACTACCATTAAATTATACTATGTGAATTCAGGTTGATGAATTTCATAAGTTTGAGATTGACACACATTGTATAAACTCATGGGGAAATTATTTACTCTGTTTTTAGTTCTATGCAAATAAAGACAATGCAAAAATGCAACCAAACATAATAACCTATTATTACATGGTATTACAGCACCCAATATTGATAATCAATCAATGTGTATTTTACACATAATCTGACATTTATTAGGGTTTTAATATAAGAAATGTCATTTTACCAGAATCTTATTAGAAGCATTATCAAGTTATTTGCTATCTTTATCATAAGTTCATTTTCTAAGGAAAAATTATTCTTAAATTTTATAATAGTTATACTATATTGTATCAAAACAAAATGTAGCAAAATTGCATGTAATATAATACCTCATTAATTTAAAAATTGTTAATCTCAAGAATTGTATGCCCTTTAATAGTTAAGAATTACTTTCAGTCATTAATGTAAATATACTTATATATTGTATTAATAGATTTATTATAGTAAAAATGCTAAAATATTTTTATCATAAATATCTTAATATATCTAGTATTATTTAACTGGTAATTGATTAAACTATGCTTCCAATTCTTAATTGGAATGAATAAACATTAAGATATTATTACATATAAAATAGTAATTTGGGGGGGTGCTGGAGAGATGGCTTAGCAGTTAAGCACTTGCCTGTGAAGCCTAAGGACCCCGGTTCGAGGCTCAGTTCCCCAGAATAAACGTTACCCAGATGCACAAGGGGTACATGAATCTGAAGTTCAGTTGCAGTGGCTGGAGGCCCTGGCACACCCATTCTTTAGCTCGCTCGCTCTCTCTCTCTGTCTCTCTGTATCTCTCTCTTCCTCATTCTCTCTGTCTGTCTGTCATTCTCAAATAAATAAATAAAAACAAACAAAAACATATTTCTTTATATTTTGTATTTTAATGCCTTCTTTTGAACACTTCCATTACTACATATACAGATATGTACTCAAATGATAAGTGCATTTAAGAGCAATAAACAGCAGTGCATGAATTTGCCAATTAAGTCTATATTGTGTTTTTTATGAAGATTGTCGAAATTTTCCATTTTGTAGGAACAAAAGACAAGAGCATATTTTAAAGATATATGCTACATATATAATGAACAGCTTATTATTGATACATTCTGAAAAGTAATGCCATTGTGAGCAATGGCTATATATCTTTAGTTTTTTGTAAACATTTTACATTTTGAATACTTTATTGTGATGAATAAGAAAAGTAAAAATAAGAAAGCTGATGTTTGATGATTTCATCATCTTCATATGAAAGACTGCTATTTTGAAGGCATTTATTTTTGGCAACCTCAGTTTTGGCTGATATGAAGTCATGCCAACATAGTCTGCAATGATTTAACTCTCTTACGTAGATACTTGGAGGCATTTTCAACAACATTTGACAACCTAATAACTCCACTGTTCTGTGTTCAGTATA
Source organism: Jaculus jaculus (assembly GCF_020740685.1). Lineage (NCBI taxonomy): Eukaryota > Metazoa > Chordata > Mammalia > Rodentia > Dipodidae > Jaculus > Jaculus jaculus. Next base: position 23,604,653 of record NC_059104.1, read on the forward strand.
TTAAGATGTTGTTTTCATCTTACATGTTTTTGCCAAAAATGCTGATTAAATATATAATTGAATTTATTTAGGGATACAAACACTATTGGTACAAACTATTTCAAAAATAATTGTATTTTATTACTTTCATTTTTATTTGTATTTACATTTTTATTTGCATAATTAAGATTTTTAAAATTTGCATTACCTTTATTTTCACTAATACATGAATATGGAACCATTACATATATTTTCAAAGTATTGTGGCCTTTTTTGATACATCTATAATTTATATAAAATGTTTACATCTTCTTAAACATATGTATAACCTCAAACATATTAATGATGCAAAAAGCATTTTTTTCAGTTTTTTGAGATTAATAACATTTGTATCTGATCAACTAACCCAAGTAATACAACTTCTTATTCATTTTTTGAATTTGTTTTGATAATATATATATATATATATATATATATATATATATATATATATATATATATATATATAATTAGTTTTGTGCTCAATGATACAGTCAAGCTGGTACCATTGTTAGGCTTGTCCATGACTTACCACCTCCCCCTGGTCCCTCCTGGTTGAGGTATATGGGTCATGCATTCTGGAGTTAGCCCTCAGATATGGGTAGGAGAAATGTCTCTGCATATCATGACCCAACGTGTGACTCTGACATTCTTTCCGCCCCCTCTTCCGCAAAATTTCCCTGAGCCATGTTGGGTTCATTTTGGGTCTGCTTCAGTGATGAGGTGTTGAGAGCCTCTGTGTCTCTCTATATCTGATATGATAGGAGTTGATTATTCTCTGTGTTGATCTCCTTCGCCCTTATACTGTTAACCAGTTCACCAAGAAAACTGCACCCTTGCTTGTTTTGCCAATTGTTCTTAGTTTCAGCTGGTGCTCTTTTGAAGTATGATGGGGTGGTTCTCTCCTTAGGATCTGCATCTATTCGCTGATGACATGATTGTATATGTAAGAGACCCGAGAGACTCCATCCCAAAACTCCTGAAGGTGATTAACTCCTATAGCAAAGTAGCAGGATACAAAATCAACGCACAAAAATCGGAAGCATTTCTGTATGCAAATGACAAAGACACAGAAAAAGAAATAAAGGACATAGTCCCATTTTCAATAGCAAAAAATAAAATAAAATACCTTGGAATAACGTTAACCAAGGAAGTAAAAGATCTATACAACGAAAATATAAAAACTCTCAAAAAAGAAATTGAGGAGGACTTGAAACGATGGAAAGACCTCCCATGCTCCTGGATAGGCAGAATTAACATTGTGAAGATGACAATCCTACCAAAGGCAATATATAGATTTAACGCAATTCCAATTAAAATCCCTACAATGTTCTTCACAGACATAGAAAAAATGATCTCAAATTTCATATGGAAAGGCAGAAGGCCTCGCATATCCAAACATATCCTCAGCAAAAGAAATACCTCTGGTGGCATCACCATACCCGATATAAAGTTATACTACAAAGCCATAGTAATAAAAACAGTATGGTACTGGCATAAAAACAGGAGTATAGACCAATGGAATAGACTTGAGGACCCGGATTTTGGGCCAAGCAACTATAGCTACTTGATATTCGACAAAGGCCCAAACAATATAGACTGCATCTATTTGAAAAAGAGAATCAGATTCTCCAACGGAGAGTAAAGTTAGAACCAGAGAAATGGGATAACCCTTATTTATTTATTTATTTATTTATTTATTTATTTATTTATTGTTAGAGAGAATTTAATAGGTATAGGCCCTCTTGTAGCCCACGATTGTTGGAAGCTTGATAATGCAAAGTGGGCTAATGTTTGGATATGGTTCTGGCTTGTTTCTCAGCTCTAGCTATGGGTCCTAGTCCACTGAGTGGATCAGTTAGCCAAATCAAAAGCAGTTGGTTTCCTATCATGGCTGTACAATTTCACTTGTGTGAGCATCATGACAGGTTATTTGCTGCTAAGTATGTTAGACCATGAGTTGCTTGGGCAGATATTGGTCATTTTCCCCCAGTCACCCATGTAGCACCTTCTGGCACTAGACCCGCTAAGTGTCTGGGGACTGAATTTCTTCCATTTTGCAGCCTTCGCATTCCATTTTACATGTCAACCGCATATGGTGTCTTCAGTAGTAGGGTCTTACCACTAACTCTTGGTGGGTCATCAAGTACTCTGACAGAAATCTGTCTTTCTTTTAGGAAAACTTGTAGGTCTCTCTGATCAAAAGCTCACTGTGGATGATAACCAACTGCTGGTACTGGGACTTAAAGGTCAGTGCCACTAAGAGAAGGAAGAAAAAGATAACTAATATAAGAGTTAGAGAAAAGAGAAAGAAAGAAGCGGTAGATTAAGGTCAGTCTTCATCGTATCCTCCCCAGTGCCTTGTGACTCAGGAGTTCCCTCTAAGGGATTGGTGAAGGTTGAACCATTTGGCCTATCTTTTAGGATGGAGACTTTTATGGCACCATTAACATTTGGGTCTAGATTTGCCCCAACCCCTTTGCCCTCCCCTCCCACCCCACTCACCCTATTGTCTAATCCTCAAGAAAGTTGCTGGGTATGTTGGCATCTTGGGTAGATTCAGGTTAGGTGCTGTAGGTGAGTGAGACTATGTGGTGATTATCTTTCTGTAATTGGGTAAGTTCACTGAGAATGATCTATTCCAGGTTCAACCATTTTTCTTCAAATTTCATCATGTCATTTTTTTCTTACTGCTGTGTAGAATTCCATTGTGTAGATATGCCACATCTTAGTTATCCATTCTTCTATAGATGGTCATGTGGGTTGATTCCAGCTCTTAGCTATTATGAATTGAGTCACAGTAAACATGGTTGAACAAATCTCCCTGGACTGAGGTTTAAAGGTTTTAGGGTACATGCACAGCAAGGGAATAACTGGGTCCTTGGTAGCTCTATAGCCATAGTTTTTAGGAGTCTCCATATTGCTTTTCAAAGTGGTTGTACCATGTTATATTCCCACCAACAGTGGATGAGGGTTCTTATTTCTCCACATCCTCGCCAGCATTTATTTTCATTTGATTTTTTGATGTTTTCTACCTTAGCTGTGATAAGGTGGAATCTCACAGTTGTTTTAATTTGCATTTCCCTAATGATTAGGGATGACGAACATTTTCTTAACTGTGTGCTTGCCATTTGTATTTCTTCTGTGAACTGCCTGCCTAGTTCTTTGCCCCATTTTGTGAGTGGATTGTTTGACTTTTTATTGTTTAGATTTTTCAGTTCTTTGTAGATTGTAGAGATTGGGCCTGTCAGTTGGATATTCAGCATATTTTTTTTTCCCCATTCTGTGGGCAATCTATTGGATTTGCTTATTTTATGTTTGCCTGTGAGGAATCTCTTCAGCTTCATGTGATCCCATTGGTTGAGTGGCTGTTTAAAATCCTGTGCTAATGGTGTTTTGTTCAGGAAGTCTTTTTCCATTCTTGTATCATGGAAATTTCCTCCTATATTTTCTTCCAGTAGTACCCAAGTCTGTTATCTTATATTGAGATCTTTGATCCACTTGGACTTGAGTGTAGTGCATGGTGAGATGTGTGAATCAAGTTTCAATTTCTTGCATATGGTTATCCAGTTTATCCAGCACCATTTGTTGAAGATGCTGTCTTTTTGCCAGCCTATATTGTTGTTAGGACCTTTGTCAAATATCATATAGCTGTAGTTGCTTGACCCAAAGCCTGGGTCTTCAATTCTATTCCATTGGTCTATATTCCTGTTTTTATGGCAGTACCATGCTTTTTTTCATTACTATGGCTTTGTAATACAGCTTTAGATCTGGTATGTTGATGCCTCCAGTGGTATTTCTCTTGCTGAGGATATGCTTGAATATGTGAGGCCTTCTGCCTTTCCATATGAACTTTGAGATCATTTTTTCTATCTCTGTCAAGAATAGTGTTGGGGTTTTAACTGGAATTGCATTAAATCTGTATATTGCCTTTGGTAGAATTGCCATCATCACAATGTTAATTCAGCCTATACAGGAGCATGCGAGGTATTTCTATTTTCTCAAGTCCGTCTCAATTTCTTTTTTGAGTATTTTTATGTTTTCTTTGTATAGATCTTTCTTTCACTTCCTTGATTAATGTTATTCCAAGGTTTTTTTTTTTTGTTGTTGTTGTTGAATTAAAAAAAAAAATAACTTATTTGACAGAGCAAGAGAGAGAGACAGAGAGAGAGAGAGAGAGAGAGAGAAAGAAAGAGAGAGAGAGAACAGATGTGCCAGGGCTGCCAGTCACTGAAAGTAAACTCCAGATGTGTGGGCCTCCTTGTGCATCTGGCTAACATGGGTCTGGGGAATTCAATCTGGGTCCTTTTGCTCTGCAGGCAAATGCTTTAATCACTAAGCCATCCCTCCAGCCCACAAATTCCTATTTCTCATGACCTGTAACTTAGTAGCCACTCATTAACCTTTCTGTTCCCTCAATCTCTGCTACTGTGCCCCAGGTCTAGTGACCTCCGTTCTATAGTCCCCAGGCTCTAGAGACCACAATACTACTGATCTTAGGCTCTAGTAACCACCATTTTAATTTCATTTTCTGCCAACTATCCATGAATTCTTTGGAATAGACATTCTTACTACTGTTTTAATTTGCATTTCTATGATGATTACTGATGTTGAAGGTTGTTTCTATCTGTCAGACATTTGTATAGCTCCTCTTGAGAAAATAATTCAGATTTAATCAGGGATTATAATATGGTAAGTAAATATGTATCTTAAATAATGCATTATGAATGTATTAGTATTATCATTTTTGTTATGAAAATTGCACAGTTGTACATATCTTGATTACTTTTCAGTTTAAAACCTACATGATTATACCACAAAATATACATGAATAATTTAAAATGTATCACTAATTTAATAAAAGAGCATGAAATTTATTGGAACAAAAGAAATTCAGCAAAACAATGGGAGGTAAATATCATGTGGATAAGTTGCTTATTGGTGAAGACTGGTCAGTGGTCAATTGATTGTTAATGCTAAGTTTACTAATAGTTAATTTGAGACTAAAAATAAACCGTTATTTCATCAATGTTTCAAGGAGTAACCACTATGGAATTCCATGTTACAATTAAAAGAAGACTAGATGAAACCTGCATAGGCAGCAGTAGAAGTGCTGGAAGATATATTTAAGAAAAGATTACAATGATGCTAAGTGAAACTTGAGGTTGTAAATGAGTGAGTTTAAGTGACACATCAGCAGGAAAATCTGACAACATTATGAACTCAAGCTTTTGAATTAAACAAGTAGTTACATCTGAGTTCAAAATGGGATATCAGGATAAGAGATTCTATTACAGAAGGGGAGGAAGAAAAAAATTAAAATTATTAAATAATATAAAAATTAATTATTAAAATTAAAAATTAAGAAAAAAAATCTCACTGATATTTTTTCATACAATCAAAATTTACATTATATCTTATTAGTGTTGCCACATATAATTTAATGAACATAAAAAAAATCTGAATAAAAATTGTTATCACAACTATGTCAGAAACTTTCAAGTGATCAAAATAGTGCAAAGTTTTTTTTGTGTGTGTGTGTTTACTGCTTTGTGTCCTATCCCCTCTTGGCCTTTTAAGTAAAATCGAATATAATCATATGTGGTTTGAATTTTATATTTTTAGTTTTTTGATCTAAATGTATATTTCCTTGATAAATTTTAAAATCAACAAAAATTCTTGTAAATAATTAAAACTATGTTATGTAAGAGTATATGATAATAACATGTTCCAACTTTTCCTAAGCGGACGTACAAATCTAACCAATCACTTGTTTCTGTGTGTATGCAAATGAATACTATGATTTGGGCTTAAATACTCAACTTCCTTAGAATTGCTAAACTCATGCCTGTTATAGGCGTAAAATCTACGTCATTCAGCATTGTCCTATTTACATTCTTACATCCCAAATAAAAACTGGCACCGTGTTTTGCTAAAAAAATTATTATTAAAATATGCACCATCCTGAGTTTATTTAAAGCAGCATAAATATGTAATGTAGCTAGCTCTTCATGACATTAACTTTATGTTTTTCATTAGTCACAACATGAGCAGCTGTGCTTCTCCGTCACTGAAAGATCCTAGAAATAAATGCAGGTGTTCCTAGAAACAAATGCAAATGACATCAACTTCCTCATTTTTAATCCACCGAGTGTTTAATTATGGAAGGCTGCTTTTAGATTTTGTTTATGTTAATAGTAATGTCTTACAAATAGATTCAAAGCAAGAGTTAAAGCTTCAGAATCGTTCATGAATTATTATTCATCAGGCTTGTCACTGTTGACAAATGTTCTGCATGTCCACAACTATTCACGCTTTGCTGGATTTTTCATGTGCTTAGACTACCAACCCCTGAATCAAGTGACATATAAAGTTTTAAAAGAAGCTTGTGGACTAGCGTGGAATGCTAAATAGGATTTTTAATCTTTCCAACTAATTCCTACAAAAATCTTTATTTCTATTTTTCGTTTATTTATATATGTGTCATTTCTCCCCTATGTCAATTGAAAGCTGGGGTTCAGGTTTTATGTGGTTTGTGGTTTTATTAGAAACACATGGATTGCATGCTAAAAGATACCGTAAGATAGGCAAATAAAATCTCATAAAACATTTTGTAGTATTGTTTCTGGCTTTTCTGTTTTTGAATATTTTAATGGCATGTGTGCAGTATGTGTGGTATGGTTTGTGTGGCGAAGGCTGCTTTGTTGACTCACATGGATTTTCTTGTGACTTGTGCTCTCCTGTGGCCCCAAATTCTGGCCTGTGACAGCCAGAGGAGAATGCCAGGTATGCCCCTGTGTCATTCCCCTGCCTGTTTTCTCTTGTGAAGGAGTCCCTTATGGATTTGAAGCTTACCATTTGGGATGCCTAATGATTCTCTGTTCTCCACATCCCACAGAGCTAGGGTTAGAGATTTGTGTCACCACATTCCGGGGACTGAAGTTCAAGAGATATCAGACCACCCGAGGCATTCATGCTTGCACAGGAAGTGACCTTAATCACGAAGCCATATCTCTGCTCTTTATTTTGTCCCTGGATATTTATGGGTGCAAAGGCTTGGCTACATAGCAGGCATTGGCAGAGAATTATTTTAAGCAAATCACTAGTATCTAGTCTCAAAATTTATGGGCCCTGTGATGATAAGGACATCGTCTATGGGCAGAGCATGTCCCCTTATAGATCTAAATGTTGTCTTGGCGGCAATATTAAGAAGTTGGAAATTTAAGTGGTGATTTGGCCATGAGAGCTTCTCCTTGTGAAAGAGTGAATGGGATTACGCCATTTATATTGGAGTTTGAAAGAGTGGTCTTTCTCTTTCCCTCCTCACCTTCCACCCTGACAAGATACTTTATATTTATTTATCTATTTATTTGAGAAAGGGGGAGAGAGAGAATGGATGCTCAAGGGCATCCAGCCACAGCAAGTGAACTCCAGATAGATGCAACACCCTGTGCATCTGTCTTATGTGGGTCCTGGGTAATTGCACCATACTCCTTTGGCTTGGCAGGCAAGTGCCTTAACTGCTGAGGCATCTCTCCAGCCAAATAGTAATATTTTCACTGTATCACTCTAATATAATTTAAATCAATGTTGTAGACTTGCATATATTTAACTCACAGTGTCCTTATTGGAAAATTTGTACTAAACATAATTGTAAAACCGTGAATATGTATAAAATATGTTTAAAATGACTGTGTATATACATGAATTGAAAAGTATGCACATGTAACAGAATAGGAGAGAGAAAAAGGGCTGTGCTCCTTCATGGTAAGATTTTATTTATTTATTTTTTTTTTTGGCTTTTCAAGTTAGGGTCTCACGCTTACCTGGAATTCACTATGGAGTCTCAACGTGGCCTCGAACTCACAGCAATCCTTCTACCTCTACCTCCCAAGTGCTGGGATTAAAGGCGTGTGCCACCACACCTGGCTTTATGGTAAGATATTTTGATGGTACATATGGAAGACTTCTTAACTACCTTCAATGATCATGTTCCAGAAAAGTGTACTGTGCCAGGAAGATGCCACATGGTAGGAGATAACTTTACTTGTGATGATCAGAAATTCATTTCCATCATATTCACTGTTGAAAAACTCCCTTGCAAAACTGGTTGTCATAAAATTGGACCATTGGAGAATTAGGTAATAGAGAAGCTCACTGAACTGTAATATGCATTAAGAAATATCCAATAAGTACTACTTTTGGTAACAAATGTCTTTCAGTTCCATAGAGATATGCTGTCGTTGACCTATATTAACCATAAAATGTGATATTGATTTTAAATGTATTCGCTACATAACACAAGAGAAATATTCTCTGAGATAAAAGTGCCCAGAATTTCTAAGTGAGGAGTTCAGCTGACTTCAGATTAATGCTGCATCAAGACAAACTGCTTTAGTGCTTTATCTGACAAAATAATGTTACTTAATACTAACACCTTACAGTTGCTAAAGATGTATTCATTTTACGTTACCCCTTGCTATTTTTCTCGAATATATAACTTTAACATTAGCACCCAAAATATAAGGAAAAAATCTCATTTGGTGAGATATACTAGGTGCATAATTGTGGTGGGGATGAACTAAGAATAAACTATGGTAACAGACACTGAGAATGAACTATGGGAAATAAAAATAGCTTTTGTGCTGGGTTGGAGGGATGGCTCCATGGTTAAGGCATTTGCCTGCAAAGCCAAAGGACACAGGGTCGATTTCCCAGGACCCATGTTAGCCAGATGCATGGGGGATGCACATGTCTGAAGTTTATCTGCAGTGGCTGGAGGCCTTGACATACCCATTCTCTGTCTCTCTCTCCATCTTTCTCTTTCAAATAAATAAAAACAAAATATAAGAAAATAGCTTTTGTGATATTATTGTTGTGAGCTGCTAAATTCTTTTCTTGTAACTTGCTATAAAGTTAATCATGTAACTATGTAAATATACTTACTTATAACAAGGTTACTAGCTTTTCTCTGCCTTGGTATACCTTTGGCCTGAACAGCACAGATGACCAATATTGACAAACAATGCTTACAGACATTGATGGATCTTATGATATGCTCTATGTTCCTTTCCTTGGAGGCCTGGTTGGATTCTTGACCCAGAACATGCATGCATAAGAAGTGCTGATCATAGTATTGAAGACAACGAGGTCAGTGACTATGGGCCCACAGATCTGTTGAAGGCAACAGATTGGCTTAATGTGATTGCTCTTGTGGCCAGAGTGTCTGTGTGTGTTTGATCAGCAGAGTGCATCGGGTCATACTCCTAAATCCCTTCCTTTGACAAATGTTTAATGATGCAATGTTCTACTTGTTCATGTACTGCTGTGTTTTGCTCTTCAATAAAAATGCCAGGGAGTGTGCGTATGCAGAGGAAGTAACGGCCATGACTGCATCGGAACAGCGGTGACACTGTAGCAGGTTTACTCATGGCTGAAACTAAGCTTCTCTTCAGTTTAGGAAAATAAAAAAGAAAAAGAAAGAAGAAGCATTTTTTTTTTCCCTCAGTCAGCTGGTAGAGGCAGCTAGTGCAATCCAGAGATGGGGGTATCAGCAGTTAGCTCTCTCACCTCCCAGGCTCTGGGATAGGAAAGTTTCAGAGGTTAGTCTTTCTTAAATTATGGCTGTGCCTCCACAAATAGGACACAAAATGGCAAATCAATCTCATTCAGCAACAAAAGCATGTGAAAAATATATACTTATGAAACAGTTTTTATTTTGCATGAGACATATATACATATATACGTGTGTGTATATATATATGTATGTGTGTGTGTGTGTAATATTATATTTGAGGGAGGGTAAGAGTGGTAGATAAAGAGAAAGAGAATGGACATTCCAGGGATTTTAGTGACTAAAAGCAAATTCCAGATACATGTGCCACCTTGTGCATCTGGCTTATGCAGGTACTGGGGAATCAAAACTGGGTCCTTTGTCTTCCCAAGCAATTGCCTTAACCACTAAGCCATCATTCCAGCCTTTGCTTATGATGGTTTTTTTTTTGTGAACTATTTTATAGTACTCATTAAGTTCCGTGTGACACTTCATAAGGGAGGTCTTAAAAGTATTATTATTATTATTTACCAGCATGTTATTCTAATGTAATAAGGAAAAAGCATGAATAATAGTGGAAATATTCCTCAGTGAATAGTGCTTTGTATTTGAACACAAAAATGTACGATTTTGAGTTTATGGACAGCAATGACTTGGCATTATGTTTAGAACAAAGTAGACAAATTCAAATGATAGCTAGTTGCTTTACTGTAACAGTATGCTTTATATAACATAATGATGTAGTCGAACAAATGGGAGGCCACAGAAGAGATTCTAATAGAGGATTAGGAGAGCTTGGAGCATGAGATATGATGTGATTGAGTAATATAGAGAAAGGTAACATATATCCAGAAACAAATGACTGAGCAGTATTGATCCTCTGTATATTATGAACTATAAAATGTAATCTCAGAAACTGGAAGACCATAGAAGAAGATGGTAATGGATTTGCTTCAAGGATCACTAAAACGAGGCCTACTACAAGATTAAATAGGATGCAGAAATAATTTTAAAAAAATCTAGAATAGATAATTCAGTAATTCTTCCTGACTGGTGTTGATGTCAGAGTGAGAATTCTAAAACCTAAAAACATATTCCATTTTGTAGAAACAACTATAATGAAGGTCTGGCTCATAAAAGAATAAGTAAATAGGGAATAGCTTGTTGAAATGACAATAGAAACTGGAGTTTTAAGAATCCCGAGGCCACCAAACAAAGCCTATGCAGAAAGGATGGAACAAGAATTGGAGAGAAGGAACAAATTTCTTTGATACATGAAGGACATGTCATAATGTAAAGACAGTTAAATGTCAAAAACATTCATCATCAGGTGTGAAAATCAAGCAAAGGAAGGAAGAAGTCATACTATTCCAGGCTGTCCCTTCCAGAAGGAAAACGATGCCTATTCAATGTATGTGTAGATTCAGTAGAAATGAATTATGTTTCATGGATATACTTATCATATGTGCTTTGTCTCAGCAGAAATACATATTTAAGCCTTTTATACATTCACAAGTCAGCTTTTTGTTTTGTTTTGATTTTACTTTTCTTGAGCAATTTTCTTAAAATAAATTGACTCAACTTAGTCAACTATATATCTTTGATGTATATACTGTGATTGTTGCCTTGAGAATCATGTCCACATTTCAGTCTTACTTTACAAGAATCACAAAGAAATATTGAATCTGTTGAGGAACATTTGGTGCTATATATATATTATATACATAGTATTTATGTATCTAAAATTATAATATATATATATTATAAATATTATATATATAAATGTTTATATATAATATATATTATATATATACTTAATTTTAGATACATAAATACTTATGTATATGTATATATATATATATATATATATACACATATATATATACATAGATAGATAGATAGATAGATAGATATTATAGTGGAGATGAGATTCACTCATTTTTATTGATTCAGAAAATAAAACCAGTAGACAGGATGCAAATGAAGATCCTATGATCCTTTGATTTCCATGCTTGTAGAGATCACAAACACCATAATATATGGTAGGACTGATAATCACACTTGCATCTTGGAGTTCATAGAAGAATGGAGTGCTAAAGGGAAAGCACAAAAATACACAAGTAGAAATAAATAAGTTAGTGTAAACATAATTCATACCATATATATATATATATATATATATATATATATATATATATATATACACACATACACACACAGTGGTTTGAATGTGAATGTATTTTACCCCTAGACTCATGTGTGTCATTAAGCTTGTTACTGGAGTCTCCAGCCACCTGGCTGGAGAAGTCACTGGAGATGGATCCTGGAATCCTGCCCAAAGGTATGTTTGGGGGTAGATCTGATTTTAGACCAAAGGTGTGCCAAGCAGTCTGAGTTCTCATGGATTTTTAGGCTTGCTGCTTTTTGGTGTTTGCTGACTGCTGGTATTTTCTCTCTCTGCTTGGATTCATGAATGGGAACCAATGTAGATAGAACTTCCCTTTGGATCTGTAAGCTGTCCTCCCTCCCATAAAAGTGTAATGTCTTGGTGGGATGCTCACCCCACCTTTGTAAAACTGACTACTGACTACAGCATTACACACACACACACACACACACACACACACACACACACACATACACACAAACATACACACACAAACAGTTTTTCCATAAATTTGCTATGATACAGTGATACATGTTCTAATTAGGTATATTATTTTATTAGCAGAAAATATATGAATAATAGGAAAGGAATGTGAAAAGTGGGCATAGTAATTAGAAGGTACAGAGAGTTTTAAGTGTCAGATATTGCTTAAAGAGTTACTAAAGCTGATAGTGACTATATTATTTTAAGATATGGAAATTGCTGAAATTTCCAAAAACACACAAACTTAATTTTGCTAGGAGGACTGAGGAGCCTTTAAGAAAGGCTACATTTAGGTCTAGAATTTATTAATTTGGTTGGATAGAAAATAGCATAAATAGGGAGAAAGGGCTCATAGAGCAACATCTAGAACAAATAAGACCAAAATTGATGATTCACACAGGATTTCACATGACTCTGATAGCAGTGATTTGAGAGTGTATGCTAAGAAGAGTCAATTAGAAAATCCCCGGATTCTTGTATCACACTGTGTAAAGGAATGTAGCCACATAAGTGTGCAGCTCCCACATGGCTGAAATGTGTTACTGAGACGTCAGTTCTAGATAGCAAAGGCTCTCCTTGAATGCTTGATCCTCTGGCCTCTACCTCCAGAATGCTGGGATTATGTATATACATGAGCCATCACAACCAACTAAGATTTCAGTTCTAACTCCGCACCTCTAAGCAAAAATATACCCACTGAAAATGACATTGTAAACATATACCACAATATCCATACCTTCAGAGACGTTTCCATAGCCATTAATTTTTGCTTTTCATTCAAATAGACAGAGATGGAAACATATCTGTTAAGGTATCTTTTCCCTTTTAATAGCTATGATCAAGGAGGATGTGAGAGTGATATACTGACATTAAATGTGGGAATGGGGCTGGAGAGATTGCTCAGTGGTTAAGGTGCTTGTCTGTGAAGCCCAAAAATTCAGGTCCAATTCCCCCATACCCACATAAAGCTGGGTGCTCAAAGTGGCACATGCATCTGTGCAGTTCGTTTGCAGAATCTGGAGGCCCTGGTGTGCCCATTTTCTCTCTCTCTTGTCTCTATATCTCTCTGCTTGCAAATAAATAAAAAAATATTTTTTTAAGTTTATGAATGAAATTTATAGAATTGTAAATAAAAGAATTTATTCCAAAAACAATGTTTTAACAAATGACTAATTATGAAATAATTTAATTTTATGATTTCTCTTTCTAATTTTGAGTCTTTTCTCTCCTTCAATTTTTTTTTTAAATTTCTTTCTGAATTAATGGTAGATGAAAGAAAGATGTACTTTGCATAAGGAAATAGGATAGAAAAGGCAGTCAGGTAGAAGGAAATCATATCACTTACTTTTACTTAGCGCCAAATACCTGGGGAAAAATGAAATCGAGGATGGGAATCTGTACTTTCGCTCAAAGTCTTACAGCGCATCAGGGCAGAAAGGCACATTGCTGGTTGCAGTCGGAGCAGCTGTTCCATAGGGAGACCGTGGAAAGCAACTTCCAGCGATCACTCGTGCACTTACTTACCTTTGTATGGCTGGGAGTGAAGCATCAAACCAAAGCAGCCGATGGGAGGAAAGTTGATTTTCGCTTGCAGCCTTGAGGAGAAACTTCATGATGCCAGGGGAAAGCATGGCATGAGCATCTGCTGGACTTTACTTCTGACACAGCCGATAGAAAACAGCAGGGGGAACCTGAGCCCCGTTCTGGCAAGGAGGAGCTGACGGTAGCCCTCCTAACATCATTCTCCCAGAAACGTACGCCCTCCCACAGCTTACACTTCCCAAATTGACATCGTCTGGGGAACAAGCATTCAGAGCACATGAATTTATGTGGGGGATCTGGTTCAAACCATCACATTCCACCCCTGATCCCTACAAACTCATGACAACCCACGACATAATGTGAAATGCATTCAGTCGACCTTTAAAAGTGCCCATAATTTTTATCAACCCCAAGAATGCTCAAACATCCCCGTAGTCCAAGGTTTCTTAACTGAGAGCCCGTCAAACCAAAATAACAAAATAGCATGGAGTAACCATTCAAACAAGGACAGATTGAGTCCCACCAATTCTGCCTCACATTTCCCAGTGACCAGTTCCAAAACACAAATGTTCTAAATCCAATGACTCACTCTCTTGCATTTGTTAATCTCCCACAGTATAAAGTCAGGTAACTTTTTGTTTTCTATTTTCTTTTAATTGGGGCGGGGGACAAATCACTAATCAGTAGTCTCATTTTTTTATGGGCCCTGGGATGGTAAGGGTATCTTCTATAGATAGAACATGCCCCTTTACAGACCTAAGTGTTGCCATGGTGACAATATTAAGCAGTTGGAAATTTAAGTGGTGTTTTGGCTGTGAGAGTTTCTCCCTGTGAATGAGTGAATGGGATTACTCCATTGGCAATGGAGTTTGAGAGAGTCTTTCTCTTTCCCTCTTTACCTTCTACCCTGACAAGGCACAAGAAGCCTCCAACAGCTAGTGTTATCTTCACTGTGAACTACCAAGTACCAGAAATGTGAGAGAAGAATTATGTTCTTTATAACTTATCCAGTCTCATTCATTCACTTAGAGCAGCAAAAACTAAGAATTTGTCTCATCCAGCTTGTAATACTTGCAGATCTTGTGAAAAGAACCATGTGTCAAATATGAAATCATTCCATATTTATGCTCTGCTATTATCTTAATTGAAAGTAATGGTATTATTAATTATTTCATAATTGATAAGATTGAAAATATGGTAAAGTGCTTCCAACTCAGACATACTATCTCATAACAATAAGAATGCACTGTGGCCTAGCTGTCACCCACCACATACTCCTTCGCATGCTAAGCTGGGAAGTCAAATTTGTATCACTGCTCTAGTCTTAATTCAATACATCATTCTTGGGGTCTGCTTAATATAAACAATCCCATGTCCTTTTGATTTTCTAACTACTTTTCTCCTTCCTTTGTCAGCCTCACCACTACCACTTCATTCTACAATGTTGTTTCTTTGAGGTTTTCTGCTTTCAAAGGAATCAACATTCTTCCTATTGTCTCAGTGCTAAACAGCTGGCCCAATCTCAAGGGTAATGATATCTTAATCAATTGCAGCTGAAGTGGCTGTAGCTCCCAGCCAGAACGCTCATTACTTTTTGTGTTGTACCCTTCTGCTCACCCCATTTCATTTCTTCTAATGTCAACACTGCTCATCTTCTCAGGACACTGGAGGAACACAACCAGTTACTCTATATCTGTATGTCTAGGAGGTTGATGAGGAGTCAACATGTGCTTGGTTTCAGAAGTGAAGATGTTTAGTAAACATGAAGATGTGCTTTTGTAGAGACATGTTGTGGAGTCACATCTGATGACTTCTGCTTTCTCACTGAGTGGTATACAATTCCAATTATTCAACACTAGTTCAAGTAGAGGAAAAAAGGAAAGACTGAACTCAACTCTACTGAAACCAGAAGCAATAAAGGTTTTTATTCCTAAAATGAGATAGTAGAAAAATACTGCAAGACATCAGAGAGTTGTGATCAATGTGCTAGCCATCCTTATTTGATAACCAGCATTTGTAGTAAGGCACAAGCCTTCCCATAGACATAGGAAGTAGGAAGTAGGGGATGTGTCTTGCATGACCCCACTGGACCAAGTCCAGGAAGACAATATTGTGGTCTATAAACAAAACAAACAAAGGCATAGGGAAAGATTTGCATCTAAATGGAATCAAAGATGAATTTATGATTGTCACTCTTTGAAGTAATTGCTCTAAGATAACTGAGATTAAAGAAGTATGTTTCTAAATATCCTGGTTTATATATCAAAAATCTGACAAAAAAGTATAAATTACTTTAGAAATCAAAATATACACGTTGAAATTGAAATATTTATTTATGAATAATTAAAGAATATTTGAGGTAGTTATTTTTAGAACATGTTTGATTGCTTATTTGTTTTTCTAATAGTTCTGTTAAACCAATGTTCAAATGCCTATCATTTGTGACAATCATATTATATATTTCCAGTCTGTATGTTTCCAAAGTCAGAGGACCAAATAATGATTTTAAAATGCAGAATTTAGGAATTCAATATACTTGTTGAATTGTGATTTTAAGTGTTGGTTTGACTTTAATACATTTTTAGATGTTCATATCAAATTGAGAGGTATGAAATTGAAAATAAAATTAACTATAGATTTGCCATGAATAGAAATCATTAAATAATTTAAGGTGGAAATATTTGGTAGCAAATCATAAATCATGACATTAGCACATAAAGATAATTTTAAAGTGATTTTTTTTTCAATTGATAATTATCCTGTCTTTACAGAGTCTAATTCATTAAATAAAAACTAGCATAAAACCTATCACACAAGTAGTGTATGAAAAATGTATTCTAATTTTAGTGTCATCAATTTTCTAAACATCTCGGCTTTATTGATATTATTATTGACATGCCCTATACTGCACAAACTATAGAGATATAAAAATGGACATATTCTCATTTGTATTCTTCTCATTAGGTAAATGTTTGACTTTTTATAGGATTTGTGTGTCCACATGTAGGGCACCACTTTTATATGGGCAATTAACAAAATTTCATGTTTTATAGATATTTTGAGTGTTAATCTCTGTTGATTCCTATAATATTTTATGTCTTAAAATTAGAATGCTTTATTTTTATGATATTTATAATTGAACAAACTATTCTAAATCGATGGAAAATTGTGCAAAGGGGGACTGGTCAAATACTTATTTCCTTTGCTCAACTATTTTCAATGCTTTTCTTTGCATGCAATAGGATAACTCAGTAATTTACTGATTCTTTTGCAGGTATTATGTCACTGATGTGTTCAATAAAATACTGAAAAATAATATTGAAAATAAAATGATCCTATTTTTATTATTAATTTTAAATTCCCTATAACCTTGAATTTGTCAAAATATAAGGTATATGATTCACTTTAATTAGGAAAGTAAAATAGCATTTACTCCTTTGGGTGTGGAGCCAAGCAAGAAACTCATTCATTTTTATTTGTGCAATGTTCTCCATACTTCCCATGTGACAATGAGAACAAAACTTTAAATAGAAAGATGAATTCTCATTTTGCTTCTATTAATTCTTTCATCTGAGGAGTCAATAAATATTTTTAGATGCTTTGAAATATAAAGCAATATAATAGTTATGCAAATTCAAATATATCCATTGATGTTTGGGGGATAAAATAAATGCCAACAAATATAGGATGTCTCAAATAAAGTGACTACAAGAAGTACAATGACATTTTATTGTTACCTATTGTGTACTCTGGTTTAGTGATATAAATACAAGTTATGAATGCATGCTAAAAGGAGAAAACTTGAAAATGTTATGCAAAGAAAAAAAAATCAAGTCACAAAGACTTCATGGGTCTATTGATGCGAAGTATATATCACAGGGAATGTGACAGATGAAGCAGATCAGAGCTTGCTTAGCAGTAGAGGTCATGAGATGACAGAGGAGTGAAAGTGAAAGGACCAAAGTTCACTGTTAAGTGACTAAATGTTCAAAAATTGACGGTGGTGATGGTTGCAAAAATCCTTAAATATATGAAATACTCGCGTACATGCTGCAAATGAGAGTGTAGAAGGTGATAAGCCTGTTGTTTAATGGATGAATATGCTAGTTGGCATGTAAGAAACAGAAATTAGATTGTTTTTCACATATTTTAAGTATATGAAAATATGTCTAACCTGAATTTTTACATGATAACAAGATATGACATTTAAAGCATCTTAATATTTTTAACAATGCCAAAGTATGTTGAGACTGTTGTTTCGTGCTATGTATACACTTCGAATTTCAATGAAGAAAAACTATGATTGTGTGATTTATCCCTGCTTTCGTACCTTTGTCACAAAGCCATGTGATTTGTCTCAGGATCAAAACATTTCAGAATATGAGGAAATCTCTTGTTTTATTTGAATTTTCTATCAGAAAATGAACATTGAAAACTAAAATGACAAATACAGTTTAAATCTAATTTCCTATATTTATTACTCTATATAATATATATATATGTGTGTGTGTATGTATGTGTGTTCAATATTCATAAACCTGAATATTTAACTTGTAATTCTAAACATTCTTATAAAAATCCATTGCAAAAATAAATAAATAAATTTAAATTCAAATTTATGCAATAATTGTATTTTAATATTTGTATTTTAATATTTGTATTTTATAAGTTATATTTATTTTTATTTAGAAATGCATTCACTACATAATGCTTTTGAGAGTAAGCTTGGCTTACAAGAAGTTTTCCAGCACTCAGACAAAAATTAATAAAGTTATGGAAGTACAGTTTTGCAGAGAGAGACGTTAGGGTGCATATGGTGACTATGGAGTGTTAGACATCCCTTAGACATCCCAGAGCTACCTAGGACCTGAACCAAAGGTTCCAGGAATCTTATTCTTTTTCCACAAATGCAACTGTCTATGCCCAGAAAGCAGGGCATGTCCTTGAATGAGGAAGCTCATTTTTCCCCAACATATCATGGGATGGCATTGTTTTAAGAGCTATCATATTATTTCATGAGACTGAGAAAGAAAACCAGCAAATCCACCCTAAAAAGTGAATTCCAGAGTTCTGAACTCTAAGGTAATGAAAATAATAAACTGAAGAAAATGCATTATATGCATAGGAACGTGTTATATATATGAATATATATGTGGGAATGTGATATATATGCTAATATATTTATATCAATATAAAGTAAAATGAGTAGAATATAAATATCATTTTTAAGTTTACAATAAAATTTTAAGAAGTTCTATGAACTGAAGTAATGAAATACAAACTTTCCACTTACTTTATAATACATTTTAAAAAATTCATATTCTACATTTGCGTATAATTTGCATGCAAGATTTCTGCGATGAAATTAAATACCATCTTTAGGAAATAAGCATGCAGTATCTTTTTTCTTTTACCTCAAATTATGTTGTCATGGATTTCTTTTGCCTTTTGAGAAAAATCTGAAAACAAAGACATTTCATTTCTGAGTGACAGTGTCATCTTTAATTTTGTACATATCTAATGAATTTTATTTTTTATAAAATCTATTCTATATTTTATTTTACCTTCATCTTTTTTCACTTTATTGGCTATCATTTCAACCCCACTGACAGGCTTTTGAGTGTAAGATGACAATTTCTATGTCATTCTAAATCAGGATGACATAAAATGTGCTTAACTTCATTGATACTATACCCAATTATATCATAATGATTTTAGGAACATGTTTTCCAGAATTCAACAAAATACAAGACAGAAGCACAATATATTATAGTAATTTAAGTCACTTTATCTCCACACTCAACTGACAACTATCCATTCTTTTGTAATATTTTGGGGCAATTATGTCCTTTTTCCTTATCAAGTAGCATATGTCTGCTTAATTGAAGACATGCAATTCTTACATTAAAATAATTCAAAGGTATTTAACAAACTATTACTATTTTTGCTTAGTTTGTACTACCACTATTACTTTATTTTTTATATTTCTTTATGAATTTTGATTTGCCCATCCATTGTGATAAACAATGTATTCACTGCCATTTATGTTTTCCTGTTTCTCCTCAACTAGTTTGTGCATCTCTTTTTTGTGTGCCCAAAAAAGCAAATGACCTATATGCACTTGGGAACTTTTAAAGCACCATTTAGACTATGATTTATTTTTCAGAATTAAGAAAGAAAATACATGAACTTTTCTCATCTATAAGATTTCAGAAGTGCTTTTGTGTAATCTGCTTTCTATTTTACATACCATATAGTGGAAATTATTCACTGAAACATTAATAAGAATGTTCCATTCATTTGTTTAAAAGACTTAGGAAATAATATATGAACCTTTGTTTCCTTGGATAGATTGCTCAGGACATAAATGTTTATATGTGCTCATACCTAGAAGATATAATACTAATACTAAAAGAAAAGAAAACTAAGAGAAAAACAAATAGTGTTAATGAGTATTGCATAAAAGACCAGCATGCATTTACCTTGTATGGTACCTTGGGGACTGCCTATACTCAGTCTGCAACCCATAGGTTAATAGGTCTTAGCACATTAGTATTCTCCAATGATGAAGAGAAAATAATGCTTGACAGTTGATATTTGGAGCTAATCTGGTTCCCATCTATCAAACTGTCTGGTTCACTTGCTAAAATTAAATATTTTCAGAGAATATCAAAAACAGACTGGCCTATCTGTGATCATGGTGGAATAAGACAATAACAGAACTATGTTCTCATCAACTACAATGATAAAGGAACACACATTGCCAGTATGTGAATGATGAACATCCTTTTCTCTCTGTTCACCTGACTGAGTATTACATTTCAATCTCCTTGGTGGTAGAAATCAGTCCAAATCATACATTTATCTCATTGAAACATTCTTAAATATTCTAACGCTATGCAGTTCTTAAAAGGAGTTATTCATAATATTCCTTTCTGAAGTGCACCAGGGCCCAGTGGTACATACCAGTCTTCTCTGTCATACCAAATATTAAGGACTGTTTGTTTGTTTTACTTTAAAAAAATCCTATTGATCTTTCAGGTGTCATATATTAATTGTACAAGGTAATAAAAGTTATTATGGCAAGTTTATAAAAGAATACAATATACATCAATGATATTCACCCCTCTGTACACCCACTCTCAATTCCCATCTTCACTCATCTTTTTCTCTTCCATGTGACTTACCATTAACCTGTTCATTTTCTCCTGTAAATTCCACATATTAGAGAAAATCTGTGAGATTTGCTTTGTGACTCTGGCTAATTTTCATTACCATAATAATGTCAATTTCTGGGCTGGAGAGATGGCTTAAAGGTTAAGGTGCTTGCTTGCAAAGCCAAAAGACCTCAGTTCAATTCCCCAGGACCCATGTAAGTCAGATGCACCAGGTGGCACATACATCTGGAATTAATTTTCAGTGACTGGAAGCCCTGGCATGCCCATTCTCCCTCTCTCTCTCTCTCTCTCTCTCTCTCTCTCTCTCTCTTTCTCTCTCTCTCTTTCTCTCTCCCTCTTTCTCACTCTGAAATAAATAAAAATAATATTAAAATAATTCCAATTTCCATTAATTTCCCTGAACATGACATATTTTTGTTAGCAGTTGGATCCCCATTGTGTAAATATCATATTTTATTGATCCATTCACCCACTAATCGCAACTAGACTGATGCTATGATGTGGATATTATGAACAGGGCTGAGGTAAATGAGTGTATAGTATATATTTTATATTCTAGCTTGGATAGATTGATAGATAGATAGATAGATAGATAGATAGATAGATAGATAGATAGATAAACGCTTGTGTATGCACAAAAGTATCAATATATTGCATATAAATTGTGCATATAAGTACGTGGTATAGTTAGATCAAATAGTAATTATATCTACTATTTTAAGGAAATTCTACACTCATTTATATAGTACATGGTTAAATTTAAATCCCCAATATTGTATGAGAACTACCCTCTACATTCCAGCTTATATACATAGCTTTTGTTGCATGTGCGATACCATTTTTATGGAATGAGGTGAAATCCTAAGGCAGTTTTGCTTAGGATTTCCCAGATAGCTAAGATTGGCTCACTATACCTCTTTCAATTCGTGTGTTCATTAATTTGTTTTTGATGTTTTGGTTTTTAACCTTTTTTGTTATATATTATGTATATATATGTTACCAGTCTGAAGACTACAACTTTATTATGCGTTTTTACACAACAGTGACATGAAATACTTTGGCTGGGTGCCTGACCCCAAGGCTACATTTCTTGTCTTTTTCTATGTGCATAGGCAGAGTTCCAAGAAGAATTCCACATCACCGGTTTCTCCATTATCTTTTTATGAACTGAGGAATTCTGCTCAAAATGTTTATTTGCAGCTAACCTGTACCTCTCACCCATCTGAAGGCAAATATTTTAAATGCATTGACAATATGACTTTACATCAAATCCCAGCAGAATTTCCTCTTTAGTCTGCTCATAACTTTAGGTTTTATTTTTATTTTTATCATCTGTAGACATGCCGATCTTGTATGCAATACTCATTAACACTTTTTTTTTTCTCTTAGTTTTCTTTTCCTTTAGTATTATATCTTCTCAGTATGAGCACATATAAACATTTATGTCCTGAGCAATCTAATCAAGGAAATAAAGGTTCATGTTATTTCTTAAGTCTTTTAAACTTTATTATTAAACTTTTTATTAATGTTTCAATGAATAAGTTTTACTATATGGTATGCAAAATAGAAACTAGATTACACAAAAGCACACCTCTAAAAATCTTGGTTTTTTTTTTTTTTTTTTTTTTTTGAGGTAAGGTCTCACTATAGCCCAGGCTGCTGACCTGGAATTCATGCTGTAGTCTCAGGGTGGCCTTGAACTCATTCATGGTGATCCCCCTACTTCTGCTTCCTGAGGGCTGGGATTAAAGCGCACAACACCATGCCCGGCCTGTATTCTTATAAATGAGAGAAGTTCATTCATTTTCTTTCTTAATTCGGAAAAATAAAATCAGAGTCTAAATGGTGTTTTAACAGTCCCCAGGTGCATATAGGTCATCTGCTTTTTGGGGCACACAAATAGAAAGAATGATAATTTGGTTTTTTTATCAAGTCTTTCATTGAAACCTGTATGTAAATAGCAACAGTTAAAATGAAACAGTTAAAACTGTTATCAAGAGATAGATATGAGATCCTACATTCAAGTAAAAGCAATATTTCCCTGTAGTAGAGATATAATGATATCATTTATATAATTTAAAAATGAAAATCTAGTACAATGTACTGTCCATAGTTGTACATAATAATTAGAAGTTGTCTCAGAGAGAAAATGAAGTGTATTCTGTGCCTATGATAAAATGAGATCACCCTGTACAACTAAAATCTTAATTTATGTAGAGGTTTTGGTATCTCTTCACTTCAGATTTCTACTGAATAGTGGTTAAATTATCTTCTACCCATGCAATTTATTTACTTTGAGCTTTAGAATGTTTATCTTCATTCTATTTTTTAAAATTTTATTTTAAAATATTTTTGTTCATTTTTATTTATTTATTTGGGGGCGACAGAGAGAGAAGGAGAGAAAGGACAGACAGAGAGAGAACGGGCATGCCAGGGCTTCCAGCCACTGCAAACGAACTCCAGAAGCGTGCGTCCCCTTGTGCATCTGGTCAAAGTGGGTCCTAGGGAGTTGAGCCTCAAACTGGGGTTGTTAGGCTTCACAGGCAAGCGCTTAACCGCTAAGCAATCTTTCCAGCCCCTAAATTTTATTTCATTGTACACCAAGTTACATTCTTCAGACCCTTGCCCCAGCCTCCTGTCACCCTGGTGGGGGGTGCTTTCCCCCATGGTATCCATTGTGGAATATATATATATATATTGTATGTGTGTGTGAGAGAGAGAGATATCAGTTTCTGACAAGCGAAAATTGTTTGTAACATTTCGTAAATCTATCTTTTTTTCATTCTTACACATAAACAAAATAATGTCTTCTAGTATTCTAGGTTTGAATAATTGTTTAGTGTTTTAAAGCCATTACTCAGAGAAAATGGCATGTTACAAACAGGGATAAACTGCTATAATCTGCAGATAATAAATCAGGGGCAGTTGCAAAGCAAATGACTTATAGTGCAAATGAAGACAGGAAAAAAAAAATGAAAACACCTGTTGCAGGAGGAAAGGAAGGAAGGAAATGAGGAGAGAGGGTGAAAAGAAAGAAAGGAATAAAGGAAAGGAGTAAGAAATGAAAAAATGAAAAGGTAGAAAACATCTTTTGAAAACAGAACATAAGGATAGAGAGACCAAAGTCCTCTCTGAGGAGAGAGACCAGAGTCTATTCTGGAGGCCCCTGCCTGTTTGGAAAGTGATTAGCTCACAGGCACAGGGAGCAACTGCAAAGACTTGGGTATATGCTTAAGGAAAAAAAAATCAGAAAAATGATCACCCAGTGTTTTAAATAACAATTTAAAGAGGAAAGAGAGAGAGAAGGAGAGAGAGAGAGAGAGAGACAGAGACAGAGACAGAGACAGAGACAGAGACAGAGAGACAGAGAGAGAGAGAGAGAGAAAAGAGGGGGAGAGAGAAGACAAAAGCAGAAAACAGCAGCTGCAATGTCACAGGAAGGGCTGGTGGTGGGAAAATCCTGTATTGCCAGCATGACACTGGGGAACTGACCTGTAAGCATTTTATAAAGACTCCTGATCACTTAGCAGCAGTGGCCTCTAGAGGTAGTTTCCTTCCTTGCATGGTTGGGAACCTACAGCAGATGCCAGGATACCTGGCTTGGGGTGACGCGGGCGTGGGGGGGGGGGGAGTCCCTAGACAGTAGAAAAAGGTGCTCAGAGAGTCTTCCTAGAGCTGCCTGCACACTATAGGCAAGTCCTCCTAAGGTTTCCAAGGCTCATAGAACATTCCAAAACAGAGGGCAAGAAGAAAGTAAGGGTCACAGTGTGGGAAGGCATACTGTGAGGCATTGTAGTCCCCACAGGAGCTGACTGTTCTGTTCCTGACCTCACATTTATTATCAATACCCATACTGAGGAGGGCTTCAGTGGAATGGGGGCTGGAGAGTAGAGACAAAAGAGGAAAATCACTGAAAGAGGACCAATTTACATATTATATTTATATATTAAATTTTCCAATAAAAGTTGTGTGGGTGTGAAATTAGCAACCAAGCTTTACACCCATAGAGGAAGTACACAGGAACTTGGAGGCAGGACCCGTACCCCTGTCCCTTGAGTAGCTGCACAGAGGAGGAGGCGGTCACTGGTTTGAGGTGAAGAATCTCATACAGACTCTACTTTCCATTCATTTAGTTTTCCTACTATTCTACACTTTCCTTATTAATATATACTTCTAATTTAGTTACCTAGCTTTTTCCAGCACTGTTCGATTTCTTCCTTTTGACCGCCCCCCAAATTACATATATTGTCGCGGAATCTGGGGACCTCTCTTAGCCCCTGTTTTCCAAGAACTGAAGCAATCTCAGGTAGCTTAATTGCCTTTCTTTAACTCTTGCTCATTTCATTTTACCTATTGAGGTAGCTGACATATCCCTCACTTCATCTTAATTATTCTGTATTCTATTTCAGTCCTGCGTGCTTAATATTAATCTCTTGTCTTACTTTGTTTCTTTGTCATTCCTTCCTTTAGTTTTGGCTAAACTTAGTACACAACACACTGCCCTTATTCCTTTAGGAGCAGGAATCAGTTTGGGTTGCTTGTACAGGCAGAATGCTATGCTCAGTGTAGTGTTGGATATGAATACTTGTACCTTGATCATGTGTGTGAAGTGGTAGCTACAGAACTGTGAACCAATTCTGTGGGAGTAAAGAGACCTCACCTCCTACAACCTAGATTCACTTGAACTTTGGGAATACTTCCACTGAAAGAATATGAGTGAGTAAAGATCAACACAGAGAAAAGTCAACTCCTACCAAATCAGAAAACCAGAGCCTCAGAGCCCCCCAACACTTCATCGCTGAAGCAGACCAAAACTGAACTCCACATGGCTCAGGGAAACTTTGTGGAAGAGGGGGTGGAAAGAATGTCAGAGCCACATGTTGGGTCATGATATCTTACCCATAACTGTGGGCTACCTCCACAATGCATGACCCATTTACCTCAACAAGGAGGGGCAATGGGGAGGGGGTAGGTCAGGGATGAGCCTAATAATGGTATCTAACTGACTGTATTTGCTGAATACAAAACTAATTAATAAAAAAAGAAATATATATATATATATATATATATATATATATATATAAAACCAATGGCCAAATCTCTGATATCCAACAATGAAAAGACAAAAAGAAAAAAATGAGAGCCGGAGAAGTGGCTTAGTGGTTAAGATACTTGCTTGTCAAGCCTAAGAACCTAGGTTCAATTCTCTAGTACCCACATAGGCCAGATAAATATGGTGGTTTATGCATCTGGAATTTGTTTGCAGTGGCTAGAGACCCTGGGGTGCCCATTTTCTCTCTCTCAAATTAATTCATTAATTAAAAACATGAGACACTAAGTGTGGCGGTTTAAGTTAACTGACTTCTTTAATCTCATACGTTTTGATTGCTTGGTTCCTTGCTGCTGGCAATTTGAGAGGTAGAGCCTTGCTAGAGTAGCTATTGTTGGGGATGAGCTTAGGGATGCTACTGCTTGGTTTATCATAGTACTGTTAAGGGAATTAATTTTTCAAAAACTGTGCAAGCGTCAAAGTTATTATTAAAATGTATCCTATGAATATCTTCAGCATATTTATTTATGTCATATATGACTAGGATAAACGAGGAACTAACAATATTTCCTTTTCTATTCTTGGCAATAAATGCAGTTTTCAAATTGGTGATTAGAAAATATTTCAGTGCTGGAGAGATACCTTAAGGTTTGTGGTGCTTGCATATAAAGCCTAAAGACCCAGGCTCAAATCCCCAATACCCAGATAAGCCAGATGCACAAGGTGGTATTTGTATCTGGAGCTCCTTTGCAGTGGCAGGAGACCCTGGCATGCCCATCCCCCTCCTTGTTCTATTTGTCTCTCTTTCTCACTCTCAATTAAATAAATAAATATTTTATTTAAAAAGAAAGAGAAAGAAAATATTTGGAACCTTCTGCTAGGCTTAGAGTCTTACTGTAATGGGAGTTTGGGGGCTCATTGCCCATGCCAACAAGCCAGTAGATTTAGAGTATTTCTGGATCCTTGTCTTATACTTTCAAAGTATTAAGATCCATTGACCAGATGGTAAGACTTCCAGATACTTTGTCAGTTTAGAAAAGAGAAGACACATACAGAGAGCTCCTGCCACGTGGAAGGCAGGGGTGGGTAGAGAGCCCACCTCCCATCTCAGGCCAGTGGGACATATATGCAGGGGGGCTT
The DNA here is from genome assembly GCF_020740685.1 of Jaculus jaculus. Taxonomy (NCBI): domain Eukaryota; kingdom Metazoa; phylum Chordata; class Mammalia; order Rodentia; family Dipodidae; genus Jaculus; species Jaculus jaculus. The sequence goes on from NC_059104.1 coordinate 23,631,784, forward strand.
CTCAGAGCAGAGACCTGGAAGGTCAGGAAAGGTGAAAAGCCAAAAAGAAGCCTTGCCCACCATGGAAGGATCTAGTTGTAATCTTATTGTGGTGGGCTTTGCCCTCAGGCTCAGTGGAGTCGAAGGGGCAAAAGAGCTGATGGGATCCAAAGGTGAACTCTGTTCCTCCTCTTCCGGTCCTCTCCTGACTGACACCGAATTCCCCTCATCATGAAGGGGTGTATCATCACCACATCTGCGAAAGTATATGGAAAAAAGTTGATTCTGCACTTGCCTCCTCAACTACTGTTCTTTTACTCCGCCCCCCCCCCGTTTTTTAACATTATCTACTTTGACTAACTTTAAATGAAATTATTTGGGCTATATTTGAAAATCTATTGTTCTAAAAGACAGATCAGGATCATTTGTCTATATAAATTTTCCATATTTTTCATACAGAGAGTTTAAATTATACACACACACACACACACACACATTTATACACATACACACACTTGTGTGCCTGTTGTGTTTGTCATAGAAATAGTAATAAAATTGATTATTGTATTTTTCTGCAGAAAATTATTTGATGCTGGGCAATTCTTTCTTATATTACCTTAAACACTTAGCTACTAACAAAGCAAAGTGAATCTAATTATTAGTTCTCTCACAGTGCATGGATTCATATGCCAATAATTAATTAAAGCTCATTCAGATGTTCAAAGTGTTACTAATTGACTTTTTTGGCTAAATATACACAAGCAAGAAAAGAAATAAGTTGTTGTAGTCTGTAATACAAAAAAAGTTAATAATATAGATTATTGGTGAATGTAAACAGTCAGAAATGCAAATATCAATATATGAAGGTTGATAAAAATGAATATAACAAATGTTGTAAGCATAGTAATATGATGCATGTGTATGTTTTCTTCCAATTATTACGTGGAAATCATAAACCCCAAAGTTATGAGTTGGGTACTGAGACTTTAAGAAGTGACTGGGTCATGCTGTCAGAGTCCTCATGCTGGGATCTGTGCCTTTCTATGAGAACACAAAGAGAGCAGACCTGTCCCTTTCACATGCAACGGTGTGAGGGGAAGTGCCACATGGGAACCAAGAGTGGGCCTTCACCAACCCTGAAATTCCCTGTGCTTTGATCTTGAAATATCCAGGCTTCTAAACAGTAACAGTAAATTTCTGTTGTCTGTAAATCTGTTTATGCTAATTTCCTACAGCAGCCCAAACAGATAAAACTCCAAAGGTTTAATGTGTGTGTGTTTATTTAAATCTCGCATCTTTCTTTTTTCAAAGTGTTAATCAATTCAAAAGTATAAATTTTCAGTATAATGAACATAAACTTTGTTTTTTATCACATTCAGTGGAGAAACTGTTTGACTCATCCAAAAATTTAAATTTTGTATTTGTTAGCATAGAAAGCCAGCAGTTGGCTGACATTCATAGTCTAGTTATTGTCTGACTTAACCATTGTAGCCTCCAAATTCAAAGAAACATGGAAGGGAAACAGAGCAGGAGAGGTTGAAAAGTGTGCATTGATCTGGTGGAAAAGCACAATCACGTCTCACTACATTAGCTATGCTTTGTATTTTCGTTGTTATCTTAATCTATTTTTATTTTTAAGGATATGGAAATAATGTCATGGTATGAAAATACAAGTTAAATCATGTAACCAATTGTATCTCTTTAAGACGATACTTTCTTTGTGGAAATAGGAAGCATCTATCTCTCCACTTACCACTGGAAGAAAACAAATGTTGGTTTCAACTGAAAATCCAGAGATGTTTTCCAGCTAGGAAGTGTGAATAAAGAAAAGGAGAAGTTAAAATGTCTAATAAACAACTCTTTGCAAGAAATCTCTCCAAGAGTGGCAACAGGTTTACACTGCAGGTCAGTCCTAGAATCATAAGCTTCCTTTCAGGATCGTATGCAGCACAGAATACAAACATCACACCCTGTCTTTCTCAGTGACACTTCTTCTCATTTACAAAATGAATTAGAAAAATTTTGCAGACTGTGTGCTAACTGCAAGCAAGGAAATTAAGCAAGTGCATATCCTCAAAATTTGTATAAGATGATACCTTACTGATTCAATGTGAACAGAAGACAATATCACTTGTGCACAAGATCCAAATGAATACAGTAGATTAAAATAAATAAAAAGACAAGGAAAATATTATTCAACAGTGTTCTAATACTGCATTCTAATGAGACTTCCTCAATACAGACTGCAAACAAATACTTCTCCTCCCTCTTCTAGGATCTGGTATTACTATGGATAGGCAAGATGAGAAAAATGTCACATTTTTACAAAATATATTTTACAGACTTTTTTGTTTATTTTTATTTACTTATTTGAGAACAACAGAGAGAGAGAGAGAGAGAGAGAGAGAGAGAGAGAGAGAGAGAGAGAGAATGGGCATGCCAGGACTTCCAGCCACTGCAAATGAACTCCAGATGCATGTGCCTCTTTTTGCATCTGGCTAATGTGCATCCCGGGGAATCGAGCCTTGAACCAGGGTCCTTGATCTTCACAGGCAAATGCTTAAGTGCTACACCATCTTTCCAGACCACAAAATATATTTTTAAAGACATAATTGTATGCTCTTTAACATCTTTAATTAATTACAGTATCATGATCAAAGGATATCAATATTCTTTATTGTTAATATGTATTATTTTTTAGAGAGAGCAAGCAAGAGAGAGAGAGAGAGAGAGAGAGAGAGAGAGAGAGAGAGAGAGAGAGAATTTTGGCACACCAGAGCTTCAGTCACTGCAATCGAACTCCAGATACTTTTGCCACCTAGTGGGCATGTGCAACCTTGTGCTTCTCTCATCTTTGTGAGTCTGGCTTATGTGGAATTTGGAGAGTTGAACATGGGTCCTTAGGCTTTGCAGGCAAGTGCCTTAACTGATAAGACATCTCTCTAGCCCATTAACATATTTTTTTTAAATTGTTCTGGTGACATTTAATAGAGAAGCAGATAGTTTATAAGACTTAGTACATATTTCCATAGATATTCAGTCTTTATATTTACATATGGCATATGTACTTTTATTTTAACAAGCAATTCAAGTTAATATGGTACACAGCCAACTTTGTAGAATATTTGTTCTAAGTTTGAATGAAATGCATATTTTCTTTACATGTCTAATCATCAGATAGCTATTACATCTCAGCCAAACACTTGGTTTATGTTGATAGAGAACAGCAATAAGGTAGTGTTTTATGTGTAATCTAGTCAGGGACAGAAGCCCAACAAGAACATGGATGCCAACCCGTATGCACCAGACTAGAAATTGGCCACTCAGAAACACTTCCCAGTCCTTGAACTCAAAAAATTTAATGGGCTTTCTCCAAGCATGGATTTCCACCCTCAACCAGGATGTTGGACCTCTTGTAAGCTTGCAAACCTTTATTGCATGATCTTCAACCAACCAAGATCAATGCTATTGCCTTTAACCTGAACATAAGTCATGTCCCAACTAAATGAACCTTAAATTTACATTTCCAAGGTTATAAAGAAGTAAACACAATGCTTCCAAGAGGCAGCTTGTTCATGACACCCAGCTACCCAGCTTGGGAGATTTAACTTTCTCCTCTTACTTATTCATTCTTAAAATATTTTTAAATAATTTTGCCTTTCATGTGTGCATGTCTTTCAATTCTTTGCTAAAAATGAATAGACTTGGCTTCGAGTCATAATTTCACTAAGAGAGCAAGAAACCAAGGTCTTGACCCTTGGCTCTGAGGCCTCTGACCACTCTCCCAACTCACTCTTTCCCTGAATGAGGGGAATCTCCTCCATGTCCCCTCCTCCCTTTCCCAGCCAGTCTGCAAATGGTGACAATTTCTTTTTGTCTAAGCCTGTTCCTGTTCTGTTGTAAACACTTTTCTGCTTTGTTTTAAGCACTTTTCTGCTTTGCTTCTCAGGTATGTGTGCCCAGACCTTTCTCTCTATGAAGAGAGATTTTCTCTGTCTTTTCTTCACCTTTCCAGGTAGGCTGGAAAGGGGAAGAACTTCACTCAGCTCTGGTTTTCCTTTTTCCTTCTGTCTGGATCCAAACACTCCCTAAAATAAACTCGTGATTCATTATTTACTCTTCTCTGAGTCAGCATTTCCATTTCGTTGATAACTTGGGCAAGAATACAAAGTTGGGGTCCACAGGCCTAGAGTCGCCTGAAGCTTTATGGACACCTAATCCCTCCTTGGACTCCATACCTGTATTAGAAATGCAGGGAAAAAGTAATAAATAAGCTGATTGAAGAATCTGCATTCTAAAATGATTAGAACTCTGTTTCTGTTTTTCAGATCTCTGAGAATTATTTACCTGTTGAAAGACTAGACCTCAAAGCCCTTTCCTGAGGGATCTTTACATAGTGCCAGTGAAAGTCTAGTCGGATAGCAATCATTTTAAATATTTTTTTTTTATTGCATCCTCAGTGTGCATAGTTCTCCCTTGTTTTATATGTATCAAGTTGTTTAAACTTAACACTGGGCTCAAAAGAACAATGCCTGAATCTACATCTTACATATGAGCACATTATGTAAAATGTGACATAATTCTTTTATAAGACATTATGAATTATGCAAATGAAAGATCCCCAAGCTCTATCTTCAGCATAATTTATTTATTTTCAAAATATAGATGAGGGCTGAAGAGATGGCTTAGCAGTTAAGCACTTGCCTGTGAAGCCTAAGGACCCCAGTTCAAGGCTCGGTTCCCCAGGACCTACATAGGCAGATGCACAAGGGGGCGCATGCATCTGGAGTTCATTTGCAGTGGCGTGCCCGTTCTCAATCTCTCTCTCTCTCTCTCTCTCTCTCTCTCTCATCACTCTCAAATAAATAAATTTAAAAAATGAACAAAAAATAATGTAGATGAACTGGGCGTGGTGGAGCACATCTTTAATTCCAGCACTCAGGAGGCAGAGGTAGGAGGATTGCCATTGAGTTCGAAGCCACCTTGAGACTACATAGTAAATTCTAGGTCAGCCTGGGCCAGAGATACCCTACCTTGAAAAAAATTATATATATACATGCACACACACACACACACACACACACACACACAGACATATATATGTTTGTGTGTGTGTGTGTGTGTATGTATGTATGTATGTATGTATGTATATATATATATATATATATATATATATATATATATATATATAGAGAGAGAGAGAGAGAGAGAGAGAGAGAGAGAGAGAGAGAGAGAGACATAACACTAGTATAAGAATGAGTGAAAGACACAGAAAAGCAAATTCAGTCCCTAATGAGTTCTCCATTAGCCAGTTAAAACCATGGGCAACAAAGATGTAGTCGAAAGAGAAAAGCCTAGGAGATGTGAAATGTCACCCATAGTAATTGTCACAACTCAGGAACAAAAAGAAGCTGGCTAAATATAAGGGCAGATACTGTGCATACACTTAGGCAAATCGATATGAGTTTTAATCCCTGGATGATTGTATATGGATAGTATCGTTCCCATACCCAATAAGTGAGAACCAGCCCTCACATATATGCATGCAAATGAGGCAGTTAGAAACAAACCAGAGGAGACAAGCTTAGGAGTTGAGCCTAAAGAGCATCTGTTACATTCACTCGATGGAATTTTCTCTAACTTCAGAGCACAAGTTCATATGTGTTTGCTTATGGTCTATTGCTTCTCTGTGTTTTGAAATAATCCCTGAACAAATGAAGTTCTAATAATTATATTTAATGTAGGAAAACTATTTTGCTGTTTTCAGCAAATTTTCTTGTTGACACAGAAGAGATAATTGTGTGTTAACTCCATTATTTCTAGGTGTGGAATGAATCATACTCAGTAGCAAGTGGGCTCTGAATTCAAGGAACTATTATATAAGAAAGACAAAAAATTTCCCAAGATATGGCACACAAACATAACAGAAAAAGTTAAACAATTGACATAAAGTTAGTAAAGTTTGTGATCTTTATGTAATAATATTAAGTAAATTAATGGAAAAGATGTCCACAACATTTTTGAATGCTTTCTAAACCATATTCTAACCTTGTATAAAATAAATATCTGCTATAATTCTAGTATATAAAACTCGAGATGTATGCATCACCTAGTGTATCTGGCTTTATGTGGGCACTGGAGAATCAAAACTGGGTCCTTAGACTTTACAAGCAAGTTCCTTAACTGCTGAGCCATCTCTCTTGGGGTACACAGAAGTACAAATATAGATTGTATTAATATTTGTACCAAAATCAATGCTTTAGCTTTACTGATTAAGAAAAACATTCAGAAAATATTAATTATTGAGACATATAATGAGAAAAAGAAGCAGCACAAGGCTGTAGGGATATGCAGAGATGAGAAGGAAGATCATGATAGATAGAAAAAGCAAAACCTAAATTCTAATCATAAAAGAATGAAATGATAAAAAAAAATGTTAATACAAATTATTCCAGGAGCTGGAGAGATGGCTTAGCAGTTAAGGCGTTTGCCTGCAATGCCAAAGGATCCTGGTTTGACTCTCCAGGACCCATGTAAGCCAGATGCACAAGAGGACGCGTGCATGTGGAGTTCATTTGCAATGGCTGAAGGCCCTGGCATGCCCATTCTCCCTCTTTCTCTCTCTGCCTCTTCCTCATAAATAAATAAATAAAATATATTTTAAAAATATTCCATATATGATTTATCCAGAACCTGATACAATCCATTACTTATTTTTTTTATTATTTTTGTTTGTTTTTATTTATTTATTTGAGAGCAACAGACAGAGAGAAAGAGGCAGATAGAGAGAGAGTATGGGTGCGCCAGGGCCTTCAGCCACTGGAAATGAATGCCAGACACATGCTCCCCCTTGTGCATATGGCTTACGTGGGTCCTGGGGAATCGAACTTTGAACAGGGCTCCTCAGTCTTCACAGGCAAGCATTTAACCACTAAGCCATCTCCTCAGCCCCCAAGCCATCTCTACAGCCCCTGTTAGTTATTTTTTTAGAAAGCTTTTGCTTTTATAAATTAAGAGATCATGTTACCTATCATCTAAATGTTTAGAAATTGAGTAATACAGGGCTATGGAGATTGTTCAGCAGTTAAAAACATTTGTTTGCCAAATTAGCTAACCTGGGTTCAATTCCTCAGCATCCGTGTAAAGCTGGATGCCAAGTGGCACCTATATCTGGGTTCCCAAAATTAACCACATCTTAATAATCCAGACCTACATCCAACTTTCCTGCTTCTCAGTAAAACCCAGAAAGAAAGGAAAGAAAGAAGAAAATCATTGAGAGATGTAGGGTGGGTGTGAATAGGGGAAAATATAAAAAAAGTATGTTCTTTGGAAGGAAGGCCAAGGATTCCACATATGAAAATTCATTAATATAAGGGTAAGTCAGAACAAATGTTTACACTTTAGACTAAACTTTTGCTTTACATACTCATGGAAACTTTATCTTCATTGGTCCAAACCTGAACTTAAATAGGTCTTACAATATGTAACATTATTTCATGAGGTAAAATTAAGTTGAAGTTAAATAAATAAAGGATAATTTAGAATTTTCCAAAAGCTTATAAATTAAGTCATCTACCTCTAAATAAACTATTGAACAAGTTAAATGAGAATGAAAATTGCATTGAAATTCTTAACAGTAAAAGTACTGCTTACTTAAGTTGGCAATATAGAGGTAAACTGTGTTTTCAAGTAAAGAAATATTTTAACAAGTGCTTAAAACTAATATTTTTTTAAAAATAAATCACCTAGGTATTCATTTTAGAGACTGGAATATGGCTGGACAGATGACTTAGGAGTTAAGGCGCTTGCCTGTCAAGCGAAAAGACCCAGGTTTAATTTCCCAGGACTCATTTAAGCCAGTTGTACAAGGTGACACATGTGTCTGGAGTTTGCTTGCAAATGGCTGGAGGCTCTGGCATGCCTATTCTCCTCTCTCTCTCTCTCTCTCTTTCTTTCTTCTCTCTCTCTGTCTCAGTCTATCTGCCAATGTCTCTTTCTCTCTCTCAAAAAATAAATAAATACATAAATGAATAAAAATAATAAAAAAGAAATCAGACTAATAAGTATATTGAGTTAAATATGTAATAGTTAATTTTAAATGAAAAAAAATAAAAATAAACAAGAAATACCTAATTAAAAAAAAACCTTGGTTTTATGAAAAGATTAATGTAGTTTATGGGGAAGAAACAAGGAATGCAGAAAAATGGTTTTATAGTACATTATTAGTGCACAAATAATATAAATTCATTCTTTATGTATAGTAAAATGAGATTAAGCCTATAATTTTAAAAAGCAGCCTGGAGAGATGACTTACTGATTAAGGTACTTGCCTGCAAAGCCAAAAGACCTTGTTTAACTCCCAGGACCCATGTAAGTCAGTTGTACAAGGTGGTACATGCATCTGGAATTCGTTTGCAGTGGCTAGAAGCCCTGGCATGCTCATTCTCCCTGTCCCTGTCCCTGTCCACCCCCCCCCCTCTGTCTCTCTCTCTCTTTCTCTCCCTCTTTCTCTCTCTCAAATAAATACAATATAATTTTAAAAACCATGCTGGCAGATTAGGAATTTTAGGGTTGGATTTTTTGTAAATATTTCTAAATATTGATGCAGAAGAAAAAGAAAATTAAAGTGTATAAACATTACAGAAATAAATTATGACTACTACTTTCACAAAGGAAACTCCAGGGTCATTTGGCCTTTTTCTTTCCCTGCATGTGCATAACTCCTCCATCTGTGTATATCTTTCTTTCTTGTCTTTTATTCTCCATTCTCTCCTAGCCCACTCTCCTATTTCCCTCTTTATCTCTTCCTTTTTTCTCTTTTCAATCACTTCATTTTCCCTCACACTGATTATAATAGTCTTAACATAAAAATTAATAACAATGAGATGAAGAAAACTCCAGACTCAGCATTAATCTCAATGATGAATTCTACCAAAGAATAAAATAAGAAGTAAGACCTAATTTGGCAAATAAATTTAGTGAGTAGTAAAGAGAAATCAATTTAGATTACATGATGTTTTATTATACTCCAATATTTATAGGTCTGAGGAAGTTCAAGATAATACAATCAGCATCTGCAAGTCTATGCTCATAGCAACTTCATAGTATGAAATTGCCAGAAATCATTCAGGATATTAGTTACTAAAAAAGATTATATAAGGCAATGGCTCAGTATTTAGATACAAATCCACTGAGCCTGTGCCTGAAAAATTAAAGCTGCTTCCTGGTAGAAAATCTTCAATGCCCTCTCTCTCTCTCTGTCTCTCTCAGAATCGTGTTACAGTATAATTTTGCTGCAAAATTTTGGTTAGGATTATATGAAATAAAAATCAAAGATCAACATTTCTTCTGAACAGACACAAATATGAGAACGATAATATTAGTATAATGAATTCAATTATGCATACAAGCATATTTATAATATATATACATAATATATAATATATATGCATATGTATGTGTATATAAAAGATATGAGCTTATATGTCTATGTGTATTATATGTATATATATATATATATATATATATATAATATATATATAAAAAGAGAGAGAGAGAGAGAGACATAAATATAGATATTATATATGGATATATGCATAATACACATTTAAAGGAATCAGTTTCATTAACAAATTTCATTGATCACACCATTGAAAGTATATGTTAAAATTTGAATCTATCAATCTCATATAAGATTAAAATAATGAAGAAAAAAACCACTCAATTCAATATATACAGAAAAAGAATTTAAACAAAAATTCAAACTCTTCACAATATATATAAGTTTCAAGTAAGCCTATATGCCCATCAATAAATTAATGAATAAAGAAAATGTACTTACATAAACAAAAGAATACTATTTAGCCACAAAAAAAGAAAAAAAATCATTAAAAGATAATAGATGGCACTGGAAGACATCTTAACAAGTGAAATAAACCAGACTCAGAAAAAAGTATCCAATATTTTCAATCTTATGCTGTTATAGCTTAAAATACATCAAAATGTTTGATTCAAAAATATATCTATTGTTTTGAGCAGACCATTACTAACAAAACCTTCCTTAATAATTTAAAACAACAATGAATACATATAACATGATACTTAATAGTGGCATAGTATTTTTAATGCTCATTTCCTACCATTTAACATGTCAATAATAATAATCCCATTGCTCAATGAATACTTATGTTAAATAAGTTTCTCCACGCCAGTACTCTCACTGCCTAATTTTCGTGCTTTTAGCTGATAAATAAAATATAAATTTATTGTTAAGCTAATAAAAACACTCAAATATTTACTTTGGCACTTATATTCCCACAAATCCTTCAACACCTAACCAACTCAGGAAATGAAAAATTAGTATTAGCCAAAATGAGTTTTTAAAAAGTCAGAAAACCAAATGAAAAACCATAATACACCCTGCCGTTTATTCAATTGCATGAAATTTAGAGCTGTTTATATTTCACATTTCAGCAATGGAGCAGACATTACAAATCTAATTTTTAGTATACTGTTTGACAAATTTTATAGGGGTACTCATTTTTTTTGATGAATAGTAAACATTCCAAGAAAATCACAGAACCATTTACAGCTGAAAGCCCTGTTTAGTTCTGAAGGGTCTATTAGACAAAGCTTCCACAATAAAATAAAATAAAATAAAATAAAATAAAATAAAATAAAATAAAATAAAATAAAATAAAATAAAATAAAATAAAATAAAATAAAATAAAATAAATAAAAATAAAAAAAATTTAAAAACCTACTTATGGTAGCTATTATCTTTATTTGCTTCTACTCAATGAATCTCTGTTATTGTATGGTTTTCTCTTTACTTTTTTTAAGATTTTATTTTATTTTAGAGCAGGAGAGAGAACAAGAGAGAGAGATTGAATTGATGTGAGGCAGCCTCAGCCACTGCAATTGAACACCAAACACATGTGCCAGCTAGTGGGCATGTGCAGCCTTGCCCTTGCCTCACCTTTATGCATCTGGCTAATGTGGGATTTGGAGAGTTGAACATGTGTCCTTAGGCTTTTCACACATGCACCTTAACTCCTAAGTCATCTCTCCATCCCTGTATGGTTTTATTGATTTGCCATCATTATAAAAGTTTGAAATAGGGCATGTGTTTGCTGAATGGACATTATTACTCCAATTTATAAGACATTGATTCTTAACAGCTCTGCTTCATCCCATGGAAATTTTGTAATCATAGAGAAAAATTGACAATATCAAAATGTAGATATTTTCTTGCATTTTCATGAGTAAATAATCATGATTTAACTTTTAGTCTTGTTTATTTCATATGTCCCTACATGGTTTGTTTTTTTTTTAAACATATTTTGGGCCAGTTTAGTCGATGGCTGCTCATTCCAAAGTGGGTGTCTGTTGCAGTCAAGTTCACATTGTTGACAGAAAACACCTGCCCAAGGGCAGCCTGTGGAAATAATAATAATAAATAATAATAAATGAACAATAATTTTAAAAGATTTAGTTTTGCTTGTAGGCTTGAGGGGGAGCTCCATGAGGGAAAAATGATGACATGAGGAGAAGGGTAGAGAGCACCTCCTGGGAAACATCAGTTGGGCAACAGCAACAGGAGAGGGTGCCAAACACTGGCAAGAATAAGCTGGCAATAATACCCATAAGCCCACCCGTAATGATACGCTGTCTCCATGATGATTTAGTTTCCAAATAGCCATAAGCTGAGAACACGGCATTCAGAACACTAAAGTTTATAGGGGACACCTGAACCAAACTACCACATCCCACCACTGCTCCAATAAACTGAACTATACATGACACACCATGCAAGACATTCAGCCCACTTCAAAAGTCACCATAGTTTTTATTAATCACAGTGATGTTCAAACATCTCCATAGTCCAAGGTCTTTTCACAGAGCCATAATACAAAAAAAAAAAAAAAAAAAAAAAAAAAAAAAAACGTAATGGCACAGAGCAAACATTCACATGGCAAAAGATGGCATTGGGCATAGCAAAGAAATATTCTACCAATACAAGATATAAAATGACCAGGACAAACATCAAACTCTAGCCAGTAACAAGTCTCCATGTCTGATAATTCAAACCAGAAATAGTCTCTGTAATTCCAATTATGCCCCTCCAGCTAGGCTACTAACAGTCCCAGAAAACTTCATCTTGTGCCTAGTTCTTGTCCTTGGCAGCTATTCATAGTCCTGACATCTCCATTCGGTCTCCATTTCAAACCACAGTTCATCCTAATGGCTCCATGGCATCTCCTTGCAAGTAATCCAACAAGCCTGCTTCACAATGCCAATGCCTATTTCCAAAACATAAAACCATGTTGCAAATTCAATGACAATCTCTTTCCTGCATTTAGTATATTCTATCATACAGGGTGGAGTACTAACTTGTAAATCTAGCAGAGCTTGAAGAACAGGAAAGTCCTTCAGCATTCAGGCTTTTCAAAAGACTGCATTTGTTCTTTGTCCCAATGCAGGTCAACTGGCCCAATCTCAAAGGTTATAATTTGTCATACAATCGCAGCTAAGCAGACAGAAGTTTCAGACCAAAGATTTTATTTCTGTGCCATATCCCTCTGCTACAGTAGTCCATTTCTATGCAATGCAACAATGGACATGGACATAACAGCAAGCCTCTCACATAAACTGCTTCTATCCCAGTCCAGGTAATGTTCTTTCTCTTTCATTAGCCAAACAACACATTCTATAGTTCTTACTGCATTCAGGTCTTTCAACTCTGACCAGAATTGTCCACCACGCTTTACTATAGCACTGCAAGGCATCTCTTAAGCCAAGATTTAAAATTCTTCCAAATCCCCATCCTCAAACATCAGCTACAAAAGGCCAAAAGCCACACATTCTGGTGTCTAGCAGTATTGATCCTAACTCTTTAGTACCAACTTTACTGTTGCAGTCAGGTTTTCATGGCTGGCAGAAAACACCTGAGCAAGAGCCCCTGTGGGGGGGGTGGCAAAAAAGATTTATACATTTATTTTGGTGTATAGACTCAAGGGGAAGCTTCCATAATTGCAGGAGAAAATAATGACATGAGCAGAAGGGTGGACAACAGCAACAGGAAAGTGTGCCAAACACTGGCAGCAAGAAGCCGGCTATAATAACCATAAGCCTGCCCCCCACAATACACCATCTGCAAGAAGGTTTAATTCCCAAAATGACATCAGTTGGAGGCATGGTATTCAGAACACTTAACTTTTATCGTAGACGCCTGAATCAAAGCACCACGGTATCCTTTTTCAGTTGTATTATTAAAAACTCACAAATAAAAAATTGCCATTACATTTACAAAGTGTTCACATTATATATTACATTTCTTGAAAGGAAACTGAGTGATTGAGAAATAAACAAATTAATCAATGAATTCACTAATTTTGAACTCTGTTATCTGCAATAAAATGAAATAATCATCCATTGCACATATCTATGCACTTAGATCTTGTTTGCACTTGATAATAAACACAACACCAGAAAACTTCTGAGTATCCATTTATATAACTTTTGTTCCTTAGTTATGAGTCCTCTGTAATTATTTTTCCACATTTGGCTTTGCCCATCTCCACTGCAGTGTTTTTTTTTGTTTTTTTTTTTTCCATTCCTGCCATGCAGCAGGTAGTGGAAATAGAAAGAAATGAAGCTTGGAAACAGTCATTTGAATCTTCACTGAACCTTCCATTAGCCACAATTCACTGAGCAAATTGGACACTTTGGTAGACACTTTAAGTAAATCAATAAAACTTTCCTTGGCTTGCCTGCTCTATCTCTACTTATCTAGCATTCATGATTCATTATATTAACTAATTTTCCTAACAACATGGGTTTTAATTTGTAAAGATCATTCTGGGATTTCCAAATGCCAAATCCCTATTATTGATGCAGTTCTTACAGATAATTTAACAGGAATATAACTGAAATCTATGATTTATGAGAAGTGACTCCAAAGATATTTCTTATGAGATAAAGAAAAAAATCTGTATGTCATAGTAGAGTGGAAATTATATTGGTCCCTCTCTGCTTTGGGCAAATATTGTTACCACTTCAGCTGTGTTTGTATGACTTCCTTTTGGATATTTCAGTTGTTAGTATTAGTGAGAGTGACATTGAACAGTACCTGCCCTCTGCAAATTTATAGCCTTTAAAGTTATGAAATTTGCTGGGCTTTCAAGCCATTTAATTTTTGGAAGGACATAGTGGATTCTGTCAGTGTTCTGAATAGATGTTTTCAATGCACTTTAGAATTTTTGTGAACTTACTCCTTAAGCACCTATAGGCTTCATTTCCAGTGTCACCAAATTCTTTCAACTAAAAAAGACTAAACTTGGCCTTTTAGACCCACTCTACCTATCTACAGCTATGACTGGGTGGGAGTCTATGCCTACCTTATACATGGTAACATTGTCAAAATTGGTAGAGATTCACGCTTTTATGGGAATAATAAGACCATTTATGTTGTCTCTGAGCTGGACAAATACAAAGATAAAATTCCAGGTCTCACCAAATGTTGAGGTTGAAGCTGGACATGTTTTCCAATTACACCCTTGCTTCTTCACTTCCTCCTTGAGTGGTCCTATTCATTGATAGTTTCCCTGTAAACATTTCTCTAATAAACATCAAACATGTAAATCATTTTTATGAACCTAATATGGAGAAAGTGGCTTATGGTAGACAATAAAGATGGGTGATATTCAACAAAGGAAGAGAAGTTTCTAAGTTTAGCAGCTGGGAATTAGTGGATCAGAAGTGGGAGTACTGGGTCTCTCATGTAACATAGCATATTTTCAAGCATGCAACTATCATATGCAAATGGAAAGCCCATCTGTATGGTGACATCTGGAATCCACTTTGATGCCTTCAATCAGTGATTTCATCAAAATTAGAGGAAAGGTCAGAGGTGAAGTGTGAATGTCATGGGCCCATTGGTACACTTTATAGTCTAATGTAGGGTAAAGGGTAAATTCAAGTAAACCCAATGACAGTATATGTCACAGAAAAACTGTTATTTGGGAATAATGTGAAAAAAAAATGTAAAAGAATTCAAATACACCAGGAACACAGAATGTGATGGTGATAAAGGGATTTAAAGCTGTTCAGGAGGAGGGGAGATTTAAGCAAAAAATTCAAGGAAGAAAGGGTTTAAGAAATTACTGGGAAATTAGAGACTGATAGAAGATGAATAGCCAGTGGCAAGCTCCAGAGATTTGTTGGACCTAGGGATGGTGGACAAGAGGCTGCTGTGGCTGTACTGATTTTATGTTAAAGACAGGCTGGAAGAGATGGTGGAGGAGCTCTTACTCCATATGAAACATTTTAACTGATTCTTACTATCCCCAAGCATGATAATTTTTCACTGCAGTAGCCCAAGCCTGAAACTTGAAAAGGATTGCAAGACAGAAGAGTCTGGGACCTGCAAGAAGTGAATGGAACAGCTTCTAGCCCTCTAGCACTTGCAGTCCGTCAGTCAGATCTGCTCCGTGGACTCTCCATCATGATGATAGCACAATGATTACATTGCTTCATTATAGTCTCACCACACAAGTGAACTGCATTGGACAAGCACAAAGCTGTGAAGGAAGCCACGCCTGAACTGACAGTTGAATAATACATGGTAATTAATGGAATAATACATGGTAATTAACCACTTAATTTTTCTTTGGGATAACTCACTCTGGCTTCTAGTGTTTAATTTCTGCCCTTGCTTTGGTTCTGTGTGTGTGGGGGGTGGGGGGGGAGTGTCATCTTTACATGGCTTTCTCTTCATCAAATAAATGCCACAATGAGTCAATTTTCTATCCAATGAATTAATTTTTTCTAAGATGTTTTTCAGAGCCTAATTTTCTTTACTTGGCCCCTATGTATTTGCCTACTGTTTATTTCAAGACTGGAACTGGTAAATGCAACCTTTTTACCTTATTCCTTTTTTATAATATACATTAGTAGAAAAAGGATTGTTAAAAAAAAGTCTTACTGAATAAGCAGAATTTCAAGCTTTTAGTGAAAGCAAATAGCAATGGTGTTTAGTATTGATAGAATATTATGAAAATGTTCACTTGGGTTCCTCCATTAAAAGTCATTAAGTCATTCATATAATTATCAAAATTTAGCACATTGAATGCATGAGAATGCACAGCAAGAGGACCGTGGCAAGAGGAACCAGGTGCTATGTCATTGGTGTAATGGGAAGTGAGGTTTAATTCAAAAGTTCTTATCATGCTATAGAGACTTTAGAAGGTTTCTAATAGTATATAGCAGTTATTTCTTAGATACTTGATTAAATGATTTCCAGAGATATCATCAAAAATCAATCTTTTGAATTCAAAGACTAATTAATTTCATGGTTGAGATAGCAAACGGAAATTCAGATGGGTGGGAAGAGACAGAAAATAAAAACAGAGAGAGAGAAATAAAGCAAAAATCACAGTAATTCTGAATTTCACTAATAAAACCTAGACATTTTGGATGGAAAAACTAGAATCTTCAGATCACAGAAGACAATTCTATAGTGTAAAAGTGTTTCTGCTACCTGAACATTTTTTTTTTTTTTTTAACATTCTGGATAGTAAGTTCGAAGCCTGTAGATCGAATATGACAGAAAGTAAAGATTCATGTTTTCTTATTGGAAACAACACACATTTGTTTAAAATAATGGCTAAAAAAATTAGAATAATGGCATTTAAGAGAGCAAAGGTATGTACTACCTTGATAACACTACAGTGTGAAAATTGCATGCATTATCAAAGCTATTTTGAGAAAAACATGTTTGGATCAGTCCTACCAATGAAAACAAGTATGTGCGAAGATTATTTCTCTTAAAATTGCATATGAATGGAGCTGCAGAGATGGCATAGCACTTGAAAGTTCTTGCTTCCAAAGCCTGCCAGTCTGGAACACAATTCCCTAATAACCCTTATAAACCCAGATGCTCAAACTGATGTGGCTGTGCATATGTAGTTCACTGCAGTGACAAGAGGCCGTGACATACCTGTGTGCTCTCTTCTCTCTCTCTCTCTCTTTCTCTTTTTTTTTCTTTTTAATTGCATATGTAGGTATCTTTATTTTTTTAATTTAATTT
The DNA here is from genome assembly GCF_020740685.1 of Jaculus jaculus. NCBI lineage: Eukaryota > Metazoa > Chordata > Mammalia > Rodentia > Dipodidae > Jaculus > Jaculus jaculus. The sequence continues at coordinate 23,648,852 of NC_059104.1, forward strand.
ATTAGTTTTCTTTTCAGCAAATGCAGTTTGGTACCATTGTTTAGGCTCATCTGTGATCTACCCCTTCCCCATTGGACCCACCTTGTTGATGTATATGGGTTGTGCATTGTGGAGTTATCCCACAGTTATTGGTACGATAAATGTCTCTGCATATCATGACCCAACATTTGACTCTGACATTCTTTCCGCCCCCTCTTCCGCAAAATTTTGTAGGGATCTTTAAACCCCACTTAAAAAGCTAAACCTGTGCTATAATCCCAGGGCGCCTATGGGCAGAGGGAAGAATGAAAAAGAAGTTCCTGGAAGAGTGTGAACCAATTGGTGGTCAATGATAAGAGATCCTGGCTCAGAACAATATGGAAAGCAAGTCTGACCCAAACATTGTACATTGTACTCTAAACTACACACACGCACACACACACACACACACACACACACACACACACACACTTGTATACATACTCCCACATCAAAATGAAGAAAATTTTGGCCTGGAGAAATAGCTTAGAAGTCAGGGCACTTATCTGCAAAGCCAAAGCAAGTAGGGCAGATTCCTAAGGATCCACATTAGGCAAATGCACAAGGTGGTGCAAGCACCTGGAGTTGATTTGCAACCACTGAAAGCCCTGCCATGCCCAGTCTCTCTCTCTCTCTCTTTTTCTTCTCCTTTCTCTCTCTGTCAACTAAATGAGTAAAAAACAATAAATAATTAAAAATATAAAAGGTAAATAAAATGTAAGAAGAATTAAAATGTACTTTAACATAAAAATAAAAGATTGATTGAGAGGGGGAAGGGGTATGGTGGAAAGGAGAGTTTCAAGGGGGAAAGTGGGTGGATGGAGGGAATTACCATGGGCTTTTGACTATAATTACAGAAGTTGGTCAATTAAGAAAAATTAAAAACTACATGTGTAGCAGGTTGTGAAAAATATAGACCTTTTAAAACAGGAGACCTATTACAGCACTATTTATTATGAACACTATGAAATATAAATTTCTCTGAAGAAATATGCCAAAGGACTTTGAGGCTTAATTTAGTAGATTAATGAGACAGATGAGTCACTTGGAACTAAAACTATTCTGAAGCCAATCTCGTCTTTCTTTGATGATTCAGGGCACATTTTGGGAGCTTCATTATCAACAAGAATTATCATTATGCTAGTGATTCAGAATGTTAGATGATGGGGTATTCAACAAGATCACATAACATGGGTGGATCCATTCCAGAAAGTGCTAATTTTATTCAATGATATGTGTCCATCCAATTGCAAAATATTCTCATAAGACAATGATTCTATATCTTACAAAAGAAAGAAAATTGATTCAATTATTTGTTTTAAAGGGATATAAAAAGTTATATAACCATAACTATAATCCAACAAAAGCAGTGAAACTGAATCCACTGTTACTTATTAAATACCAAAATGTGAATGAGGGTTGACCTTTATGTGGCATGAACATGTAAGACTGAGCTGAGATGATGGTTCAAAGATCAAACTCCATGCTTGCAAAGGCAGCTGGCCTGAGTTAATTCCCCAGTATCCACATAAAGCAGATTCATAAAAAGGCACATGCATCTGGAGTTTCTTTGTAGTGGCAAGAGGACCTGATGTGCCCATGTCCTCTTCTCTCTCTCTATCTATCTTTCTTTCTCTCTCTCTGCTTGCAAAGAAATAAGTATGAAAACAAAGTATTATACAGCAAGATATGGTGTCTCTTATGGATGGTTAGCATTTCATATTCTATATCAAAAGTATGCTAAACATAATTCAACACAACATTCCGGTTTACTCAAATTTAATTCAGAATTCAACTACAACTTATGACAACCATTTATTGTGGTAACACTAGGGGTTTGATATGTATGTAGAGACAATTGAAAAATATACACTTAAAAAAAAAGATCACCTTTAAATCCAGGCCTTTTTGGGCATTGTCCTACCACTATTTTAGTTTTTGAGAGAGGTACTACTCTAAAAATGAGGGGTTCATTTGTTCTCAATATAATAAAAGCTCAGAGATAAAAAGGGAGTATGGGAATGGCAGAATTAATCAAAATGCAATATGAATAAAAATCCATAATATAATAAGCTAAATTTAAAAAGATTTTAAAGAATTTTTAAAAATTTTAAAAATAATAAAGCTAGTTTAAAATGTGCTGTAAGATACAAATCCAGCTTTGGTAATTTGACACCAAGGAAAGAATGTAATGTATCTTAGAAATTTTCAAATTTATTACATGCTAAAGGATTAACATATATTTTGCTTTGAATATCATAACAGGGAAAAATTTTAGATATGTCAGACAAATTTTTAAACAGGTAACTATGCCAAATATTGATGATATGGATCAAACTGTTATGTCACTGAGAGGAAAAGCTGATGCAACGAACTGAAGAATAATACTTCAATATCTTCTACAGATTCAGAAATATCTACTCACTCACAAGAAGAAAACTAGGGTCCAATGTAGTGATTCAGGTGACTTTTTCATGGCTTACCAGAAAGCTGTTAAGCTGAAGCTTATCAACCTGTAGTGAAGAATGACGTTTCAAAAAAGTCACTGTCCTTGCTGTTTTTAGTAGTTTTTTTTTCTTTTTTTCTTTTTCTTTCTCTTTACTGCCATTGAAGATTGAACCTAATGCCTTATGCAGGCTAGTCTACTGTGTGTGACTACATAGTTATATCCCAAGCCTAGTCTCCCAATCTCCCTTTTAACTGAGGGTGTGTGTCACTCACTGGCTGTTTGCCTGGGCTCAGATGTCTGTCAGGCATTGCTACAGATTCCTGGTAGGTAAGGTTCCTGGTTGCTTTTTCAGGTTGGCTTTATACATTAGAATTGCACCCAACTTGATGTGGTCTCTCTAGCCTCTGTTTTTCCAGAATTGCTTTAATCATAGGAACACTTGTTAGAATATTTTTTCTAGTCTGTGGTAGACAGACCTCACAGAAGTTCTCTGCAGGTGAGGTGCTCCCTTCATGTGCTATGTCTTTATGGCTCTGTGAAGAGTCTTCTGGTCCTTACTGAGGAGCACACTAATAAGAGACTTCTCTAGCCCTGCATAATTAATCTAAACAATTCTATTATGCTCAGATCTCTAAGTTTCTGACCTCTGCCAGGTCTTTTCCTAAATGTCCACTGTTTTCTTTCAGCAACTATATGTCCAGAACTCAAGAATCAACTTACTGTATCCTTGCCAGGAAATTAAATTCTGAGTCATAAGAACTTTTACATAGGAATTCCCAGTGTCCTATCCTGCAACTTGTTTACATACATCTGATTCTCTTGTGTTTTAAGAAGCACTTGTTTATATGACTTTCTCATTTCCTATAGTAAATATTCGTGATGTTCTAAAGTCCCTTTCATTAATAATCTTTTCCTTTTATTTAGTCTTTATGTCCAAGCTGAGTCTTTATCTTCATTAATGATATGGGATGAATGGGAATAAATAATGAGTGAGAATTTAAGAGGATAATCAAAAATTTTAAAGGCATCCAGCCTTTGAGGCATACCTTCACCTGAGCTCTCTCTGTAAAACATTCAGAAACTACTCTGAAAAATTCTAAAATAATAAATAAGTAATAAAAAATAAAGGCTAGGTGTGGTGGCTACTATCATAAGACTATCTGTGGATTCAGCATTATCAACTACCTCTTACCAAAATATCCATCATTTCTCATAGATTCCTTCTACTTTTATATGCCAGGGTATTAATTTTCTCATTTAGGTTGAAATATCCAGCCTATTTTCATAATTTGTGTTCCAGGTACAGAGGATGATGACTTTACCAAATGATGCTGTGTAGGTCTGTCTTTCACAGCAAGGTCTAAACTGATAGAAGAGTCAAAGTATACTTGCTGCTTTCAAGTTATTCTGTGAGAATAACCAAAGGCCAGACAGTTTCTCAGTCCTTCAAATTTTCATTGTTCCACTTGTTTTAAGCCCTAGCAATACTATGCAGGATATTGGTTCCATGCCATCTCTGTCTAATCCCAATAATTAGGAAATTGCAGCATAGCAACAGCTTTTCCTTTTATTTATAGACTAATGAGACACTGGTCACAATCTGAAAGCCATATTATAGAAATGCATTTTGAGAATTTGCCTTGAAGATGCATACCTGGTCATTTCTCTTTCAGAGTTCTCACCAAAGTAAAATGGACAAATGTGCACATGCTATTGACAATTTTAAAATACATCAATGCATTGTAGCTTGATAATAATTCCCACACGTTGTCTTCTTCACCTCCCCTACTACATCTTTCCATGTACTCCCATTTCTGTTTGTATGACTCATTGTTTCTTTTTTTTTTTTTTCATTTTTTTCCCTCCCCCATCATCTGTGTCAAAATGTACATTGGGCTCAACACTATCCAGATCTTATGAAGGTAGTGAACTCCATTGTAAGGTCAGGATAAATCAGTAACTTCTTCATATCTGAGAATCATACCCCAAAGTGATTGTCTCTACCTTCTGCCCAATAAGCCAATTCCAGACCAGGCACTGAAATTAGAAAGAAAACAAAAAGAAAGAAAAACAAAAACTTACTCATAAGATGGTGGCTGCTGTCATATCAGGACACCAGCTGACCACTTGCTTTTGCCTATTATTCTTTCTACTTCTTGGTCTTTCCCAGCTTTCCTAGAACTTTGACAGGCAGTCTTGAACCTGCACAATTTCACCTTACCAAAGATGCCTAGATGTGCTTAACTAAGCCTACATGATGCCTAGTTTTCATTCAATACTCAGATGCCTTCTATAACTATAAAAAACAATGTAGTCACAACAACTTTTTGAGCCTGACCTCACCTTTGAGAACATCATTCTATTTCTTTCTAATAAACGTTATTTGAGTGCCCTTTTTTATACACCCTCCTTCTATTCTTGTGCACTATTCCATGGGAAGGGAGACAAAGAGCTCCAGGATCACTAAAGGGGAAGTTTTAGTGACTGCTGAATGTCCAGTGTTTAAAACAATACTAACAATGACAAAAAGCTATTCATTCTCAAAGACTGTCCTAAATAAATGGATTAAATCATTAATAAAAAGAGGACAGTGTTCTTGAGATGACACTCGAAGCTCCCTCTAGATTCTACATGGCTGCATGCTTAGGTGAGTGTTGACTTACACAGACACATGCACACAAACACATGTGAGGATATACACACAGCGTACAAACTACAACAACCAAAAAAAAAAAAGAGGAGAGAAATGAAGGAAGGGAGAAATAAAAGGAAGGAAGAAGAGAGAAAAAGAAAGATAGGGAAGGGCCAGAAAGAAGTTAGAAAGGAAATAAAAATCCAGAGTTTAGATAGAATTTTCAGGTATATTTTATTTAGAACTATGTCAAATACATCATAAACATAGATGATACCTGAAATAGCATAAATATAATGCTTTTGTGGGTGAATGTATTTTCATGTTTCTAGGACTAGAGAAGATTTTAATCTAAGATGATATTTGTTCTACAAGTTAAAAAATACCATTTTACTTTTTCACATCTACCTTAATATGCTGGTAGAAACATGTTTGATTATAGTGATACAGTGATGGAGCAATCAAGAAAATGCACTAGTTTTTTTTTTTTTTTTAATTTCTCAAGTGTAGGAAATACACCATTTGCATGTGAAATGTTCCAGAAAACATAGTGCAATTGGCTTAGGGAGAAATATTTACTATGGAATATGTTCTCTGTATCTGCAGAGTTTATAGACAACAATGTTTACTTCAATATGCAAATATTACTAAACTATTTTTTTGAGAGAGAGAGAGAGAGAGAGGGAGAGAGAGAGAGAGAGAGAGAGAGAGAGAGAGAGGGAGGGAGAGAGAATTGGCATTCCAGGGCCTTCAGCCACTGAAAACAAACTCCAGACACATTCACCACCTGTGCTTGTGCATCTTGCTTATATAGACCCTGGAGAATCAAACATCGGTCCTTTGGCTTTTCAGACAAATGCCTTAACCATTAAGCCATCCCTTCAGCCCCAGGATATTTTTTTAAAAATTTTATTTATTTATTTATTTTAGAGTGACAGACACAGAGAGAAGGACAGATAGAGGGAGAGAGAGAGAATGGGCGCGCCAGGGCTTCCAGCCTCTGCAAACGAACTCCAGACGCGTGCGCCCCCTTGTGCATCTGGCTAACATGGGACCTGGGGAACTGAGCCTCGAACCGGGGTCCTTAGGCTTCACAGGCAAGCGTTTAACCGCTAAACCATCTCTCCAGCCCCCCAGGATATTTTTAATTGAATATTTGTTAGGTAATATTGTATGCCACAAGTATATATAGAAAATGTATTAGAAAATGAAATTTAGTTACATGTGTATGTCATAAAGAGATTTATTTTTAATATTAACTAATTCTGGGGTAAAACTGAAAGCTTTGTGTTTTCATAAAGAATTTTTAGTGGAAATTCATCTGCTTGCTAAGCTAGCCAGCTACTTTTTCTCTATGGTAAACATTCTTCAAGTGAGCATATCAGAGCCCTCACCACAGCTCGTCATATCCCTGCCTTGTAAAGATCTCATCCTTTAGGGATTTAATTAATGAAATTCAGTGTTGGGAAAATAATGGGTTCCTCAAAGCAGCCACTGCCAATCCAAGGATATTGTGCTCAGCAGCAGAGAGCTGAGCCAAACAAAGCGAGTGTGCCTCCCTCACCCACAAGCTGTTCAGTAAAAGGAAACTAAAATGTAAGCAGTAAAATAACAATTTAAACAGAAAACATGAAGTCTTGGCACACTTTAATGATCTGATTTATTTTCCCACAGCATCAAAAGAGTAATTGTAATAGTGTATTCGTTAGGATTACATCAAAAAACTCCACTATGGATTTGTGAGTATACGTGTGTGCAAGGGTGCTTCTAGCGGGCTAAGCATATGCTCTACAGCTGAGCTAAACTTCTGTCCTATATGATCAGCTTAATTTAATAGGCATATTTAAAAACATAATGTATGGGCTGGAGAGATGGCTTAGTGGTTAAGTGCTTGCCTATGAAGCCTAAGGACCCCAGTTCGAGGCTCGATTCCCCAGGACCCACGTTAGCCAGATGCATAAGGGGGTGCGCGCATCTGGAATTTGTCTGCAGTGGCTGGAAGCCCTGGTGCGCCCATTCTCTCTCTCTGCCTCTTTCTCTGTCTTCCACTCTCAAATAAATAAGTAAAAATCAACCAAAAAAATATTTAAAATAAAAACATAATGTATAATTTATACTGAGTTCAAAGCCAATCTGGAATACCCCCTTCATTTATTCCAAATTTAATTATTGTACAATGTCATGTCAGCCACAATATTAGGCCCCATGATTATTTCACTGTAACAAAATATGACTTAATATTATGTTATTACTTTCAATATGAAATTTATGTCATGATCTACCTTCCTATAGTGTTTTATGTTCCGATGCTGGAAGCAGAGGAGACACATACTCCTTTTTTTTTTTTTTTTAAAGATTCTTAATTTCATAGATGGAGAAATTTAAAACAACCTAAAAACAAAACTCAAGGACAGATTGCAAGAGTTATACTGAGAGAAAAGGTATCCAAAACAACAACAAGAAAAATAAGTTCTGGACCTTGGCAGCTACTGGGAGAAAGAAAGTAGAGGAACAGAGAATGTAATTCTTTCTTAGAGAAGTCAGGCAGTGGCCAGTTTTCATATAAAGTGAGAGGGAGCAACCTCCCAGTGGGGTAGGCCCTTTAGAATCTAACTGTACCTATCTCATTAGTGGTGGGGCTAAGCGTTTCTTCCATTTCCTTCTTTTTAAAAGTAGTTTATTTTTTATTTATTTATTATAGAGAGAGAAAAGAAAGGGTTAATCTGCACACAAGGGCCTCTAGCCACTGCAAAGACCTGCAAATGCATGTGCCACCATGTGCATTTGGTTTACATGGGTACTGGGGGATTGAATCTTGGCACTTCGGCTTTGCAAGCAAGTGCTTTAACTGCTAAGCCATCTTTCCACCACCACCCCCATTTCCTTTTTCTTATCCTCAGTAGCCCACAATTCTTTTGGTGTGGGCTCATCTTTTAGGGTTTAAAAGATTTCTCCTTTTATTCAGGAAGGGAAGGACATTGGCACACTATGATTTCCATGATGCCTAGAAGGCAGCTGGGTGCAGAAGACCATTTGTTATTTCCCTTTTCCTTTTCCAATGTCCCCTCCTATTTAATAAAAAAAGAAATGTGCAATCCTAGACTTGTTTGTGTGTGGTGCTAGGGTGGATCCAGTCTTCATGCCTGCTGAGCTTACCCACTGAGCTATAAATGGCCTACCTCTGAGATATTGCTCAGCCACTCTACATATGCTCTCTCTGACAAATACTTCCTCTGAGGTAACGTTCTATCCAGGCTTCTCTGATCTTCTAGATAGGATTCCTTTGTATTGGGGTTTCTTGCAGAACAGGGTGCAAACCTGCTTTCATTACCATGGATGACACAAAAGCACTTGCAACATTGAGAAGCCTTATCCTATCCTAGATGATGACCTCCCAAGGCAGCTGCATCACTGTGTAGCCCATACTAACATAGTCCACCTCAACATAGATGAAGACTCATGGGAGCTGGATCTCTGAAACATACTACACAGTCTGCGGGCATTTCATCCACTTGGAGAGTCTACAGCACACATCATGGCTTGGAGGTTTGAAGGTAGGTAATTCAGAGAATCTTATCCCAAAGCAATTGTTTTCCCTTTATGTTACTTTACGGAGGGGTTTTGCAACCTTTGCCCAGACTTTCTGAGTCTCCTGAGCTTACCACTCCCCTGACCTCAACCAGGAGCGAATGTTGCAACAGCTACATAACTTTGGCCAAATTCTACCTTTGAAGAGTAGAGTTGTCTATAACTTTCAAGTTTCAGTTTTACTATGCTTCTTGACCTCTTGACTTCTTCCTTTCAGGAGGGAAGACATCAATTAGTAGGAAATTGTTACACAAAAAACCCTATTATCTTGCTATTAGATCATATTGATGAATCTGCCATTCTCTACAACTCACTCGTACTTGCCTCATATTGCAACCAGTGGCTAAGTTTAACCCACCCAGGCACTCAAACCTGAGTCTTTTGTCTCACAATTGTGATAGCAGTATGTTTGTATGACTTATTTTCACCTACAACTGGGAATCTCATTGTCATACCCTCATTGTCCTTTTGCGTTTCCTGAGAGATGTGGAAATTTTTCTCTCACATCTTAACCAGAGAAGTTGTGTCACCTAGAAATGATCTGGGTAATCCAAAGTATGAGGATATGGAGCTAAATATGCTTCACCAAGCAAATATTCTTTGTAAATCATCATAAACCCATGAACTATGCTATAAAATAGTGTTTAAAATTCATGAACATATATTGCAGTACTAACAATAGCTTGTGTTCTGAAAAGTACATTTATCCATAACTGATTTACCATAATGATCAGAAGGAAGAGGTCAGTGTTTCCTTTAGTCTCTACCTATGTTGCATCTCCCTTAATGCAAAGTTCACGCTCACACTTATTCTTCATTCCTTTTTAGTGTTTAGCTCTTATCTACCAAAATGATTTTGTTGTAATTACTATATCATGACCCCAGGCACAGTGAAGATCCATTGCTAAAAACCTGTATTTTTAAATGACTCCCTTCCCTAGACTCCATAATTTGCTTCACTTTCTGACTTTATCTGCTTAAATTAATTTCTTCCTATGCTATTCCACGGGGTTCTACAAGACTTTCTTGATAGTCCTGCTGTATATTTCCCTGATAAACTATAAATTAGAGCTCATTATTCATTAGTATAAGACATAAATAGATTTCTTTCAGTATTTAACACACAGGGAAATAGCACTTCAATTTACTTTAGCAGGACTCCACAGCTTTAGCATTTGTGTGTGTGTGTGTGTGTGTGTGTGTGTGTGTGTGTGTGTGTGTGTGTTATATCATACATATTACTAGGTAGTATTTAGTGAGGAGACAATCAGTAACATCAAAAAGATACCATGTTCAATGTGTGATATTTTCACAGAAATATGGGCTAGTGTAATTATGTACCATATTAGATTTCTGAAACAGGCTTCTAAAAATATCCTGATATATTATTTTCAATGGTATATTATGTTCTCAAGATCATCATTTTACTTATTCATCCACTTGCCAAGCAGCATCATCTTACACAAGAAATGAAGAAATGCACAGTAACCAATAAGGTCTCTTCCATCTGGAACCAGCAGACAGGGAGAGAAAGAAGTTAATGCAAGCAAACACAAAGTTGGGCAACTACAGATTGGAACAAGAATGAGAAGAAATAAACTTAATGCTATGGTGGACATTGAAGTGAATTAAATTATGAACATAGAGATTTCTCTATGCAAAAGTTATGTGAACTGAGACATCAGGCATTGGTAACATGATATTGTGAACATCTGGGAATTTGAACTGTAGATGGAGAGAACATGGCTGGTATGAACAAGAATCTGGAGACTGAACAATACATATTCTAAGGAGCTATAGGCAAGAATTTAAAGAAAACTTGCTTAGATATCTCCTTTGATATTTCAATGGCCTATTATTCTAGTAGTTACTATATGTAGAAACAATATGTATATACTGGGGTAGAAATAGAAACAGTTGGAGTATTTGGATGTTTTCTGAAGTAGAGAATATTAGTAGGATATGTTAAAAGCAGTTTCATATATAAACAGACATATCTGACAAAATATAAAACCAGGTTTATATGAGGGCATCAAACAAAAACATACCACATAAACAGTAATTCAAATAATTATATTTCGTAGAAATTAATAGTTTCTATTTATTACCTATATTACTTTGATTTTTATTTTTTCCCAATTTGTTTTTGACTCTTTCCCCTTAATACATAAGTATGGTTCTGGAAAAAACAAGCAAGCAGAACTTTAATTTCCTTTTGAATGAAATGGACCAATTATGCTTATGATAAACTGAAAATCAATAGACTTAAAGGAAGAGGAACTCCTGGTGTACTCAGAATGGTTGACTGTTGTTGGGCATTTTCAATTTTAAGTTAAAATAGCATTGAACAGTTCTTTATAAAGGAACACCAATTAATTACCCAAACAAAGTCAATACAACTTGATGTGCTACCTGGGTTTTCAGAATCTACCAATTTCTAATGTTTTATAAAAAGCACGCTTTAACAAACTTGTAAACTCTCCTTAAAGTATTTACCATACTTATGTTACAAAAGTACTCTTCTATTTTTTAAGTGGTTAGAAAACCTGGAATCTCACAGAAGCCATAACTGTTAAACCTAGGCATACCCTTTTTACTTCTCAAAACACAGTATTTATTATAGAACATTTTTATTATTTTTGTGACTTTTATTTCTATTAGAATCTACCACATTCTATCCTTGTACACTTTAAAATATGTTCTTCAGGATAATGTTTTTAAAGCATTGATTTTGTATTATCACTCTCTTAAATTCTGCAATAATTTACCATTTCAATTAATATAAATTGCAAATTCCTTAAAAGAGTCATTTCTACTAACCACCTCATTTATCATAGCCCTTCCCAATTAACTATGGTGCAAGGATGTCAGTTAACTTTTTTTCTGTTTGGTAAACACTTTCTGTTCTGATTCAGGGACTCTGTTCATTGAATTCTTTAGCTCACAGACTACAAATGCAAAAGTTATATGCCTGCAATTGTGTCACAATTAAAAGAACTGAGTTTCGCCAGGCATGGAGGAACTTGCCTTTAATCCCAGCACTCGGGAGGCAGAGGTAGGAGGATCGCCATGAGTTCAAGGCCACCCTGAGACTACAGAGTTAATTCCAGGTCAGTCTGGACCAGAGTGAAACCCTACCTCAAACACCCCCTGCAGAAAAAAGAACTGAGTTTGGTGGTGGAGAGATGTCTTGGTGGTTAAGGCACTTGCCTACACAGCCTAACAACCTGAGTTCAGTTCTCTAGTACCCACTTAAAGCCATATGCACAAAGTGGAGAATGCATCTGGAGTTCATTTGCAGTGGCCAGATGCTCTGGTGTACCCATTCTCTCTCTGTGTCTTTTCTCTCTGTCACTCTCTGCTTGCAAATAAATTAATTAATTAAGTAATAAAAAAAATAACTGAGATTTAACATGTACCTATGGGTTCATCTCTGATATTAGACTACTAAACTATCACTACAAACCCATGCATCAGCATTTCCTTTCTCTACTGACATGTCCATATATATATATGTGTGTGTCTCTGTGTTCGCAGACATATTGTTATTGACAGTAGGTGAGTAGGCTTTGTATTCCATGTCCCACTTATCTTAATATCTTGCATCATTCTCTTCTCTTTTCTTGGGAATATATAATGTATATTTACTGTTTAGATATGACTCTAGCAAGGAGAATGGAGTGAATCAATATTTAGAAATTTGAGTGAAGGAAAAAAAGTTTTGAATCAGAATGAAAATGGCACGTGGAAGTGACAATTTTTGAAAAGTATGCATGTGGATCAGCAGTTTGTGTTCTTTGACCAGTGGATAAGTCGTGGCTGCATCCTGATTTTATCTATTCTTGAGAACAAAAAAATATGTTTTCATTTATAGTTGAAACAATTTCTCTTGCTCTTGGTTGGAAACCATATCCAAATGGTGAGGTTTTATTGCTGAAATACCACAAACTTTGGTTGTGAGAGGTAGAAAAATCAAGCTGGAACTGAAACAGAAGCCTCCTCACTGCTGGCTACTTTTCATATTGCTATAAGGCACTCTGCAGGTTTCTGGGGGAGAAAAGACATCGCTAGTATCACCTATCAGTGAATATTTTCTTCTACTACAAGACTCTTATGCCAGGCTAAGTGATACACACTGGCGCACTAGTACATGATTATAGTGTGGTAACCAACCATTTTCAAGTTGGATTTGAGGCCCACTCCACAAATGCAAATGTATCCTTAGCCCTGGTAACAGGTAAAATTCCCTAGTTGAGGAGGTTATAGGCCAGGAAAGAAACCTAATAATGTTGCAGATGTGTTATCAAATTACCTACTAAGTAGTTATATTTTTACCAGCAGATTACAGGTTAGTGCTATTCTCATCTTTAGTCAGGAAAACTTTTTTTTTTTTATTTTTTGCAGAAGATGATAATTAATCTCATAATTTGCCAAATTGGTAAAACAAAAACAAAAACAAACAAACAAACAAACAAACAAAAAAACCAAGTGATTGTTGTTTGCACAGCCACGTAGGTGACATCTGTACCATCCCCTTCGTGGATCAGGAAGCATGACTGAAAGAATGCAAGAGCTGGAAAGCATGGGAGGTTGCTGTGGAATTCTGCTGTATAGACATTAAATGGCCATTGCATTCAGAAACTGTGTGGTTACCTGCACAAGACTTGCACAGGTAAGGCTAGTCAATATCGCAACATCAATGGAGAGAGGCTTCTGAGACCCCCACCTCACCCTACGAATCTAATGCTAGTTAAGAGTTACTAGAGTGGAGTAAGCCTTTCTCTTCATGGCCATGTTTATAGTTTAGTGCAACAGGAGTGGGAAAAGGGATAAGAGAGACTGTTGTGGGTATAGTGCTTTTGGTGTAAAATGTCTGCTTTAGACTCATGTGCTTGAACGCATAATCTCCAGTTGGTGTTGCTGTTCAGGGAGCTTATAAAGCCATCAGGAGCTGTACCCTTGCTAGAGAAAATATGTCAGTGGTGGCGGCCTTGAGCTGTTCTTGCTCGATCCTTCTTGCTGAGGTGATAATAAACCATGCGTTCCCAACCATAATGGATTCTACCCCCTGCATCTATCCGCTGTAAAATAAATAAATAAATAAATAAATAAATAAATAAATAAATAAATAAATAAAATAAAATAAAGAGCTCCCTTCATAAGCTGCTGTTGGTTGGATATTTTCCCTAGCAAGGAAAAAAAAAAAAAAAAAAAAAGAGGTTGATACAGTGGGTCTATAGAAGTTTCCAAACTGTAAGTAAGCATTTGTTAAAGTAATTCAGAACAGACAATATGCAGCCAGGGAAAGCTTCAGTTGCTTGCTACCTGAAAGAACAGAGAAGGTTTGAGGACCTAGTTGGAGACTAGTTCCTCACTGAATCAAGTATTATATGAGTAGGTTTGTATTTTAATTGCCTTTGATTTGTCACATGAAAAGTAGGTAACTGGATTAAAGAATCCCCAGTTCCCTCCCAGTTTACACATGATTGATAGTCATTGTGAATAAGGAAAGTAAGAGTTTCCTAATGGATGGGAAAAGAAAGAAAAAGCATAGATGAATGAAAATTTATTAGCAAACAGATCATTGACCTGTACACACCCAATATGAAAACATACAAATAAGAAAAGAAAAAATGTCAATGATCAATGAGGATAATTTTTTTTTCCTATATGAAGATCCCAATTTACCCATATTCTACTTTCCTTCTATTACTGGCACTACCAGTTACAACTTTGTCTCTTGTGACACTACATTTCCATATTTTTATCTTTACTTAGTAATAAAACAATTTCTACCTCATGGAATTGCCAGAATGGTGAAATGAGTTGATAAGTATCACATGCCAACACAGATTCTAGAACACTGTAGTTACTACGATATCTTGGCTAAATAAGATAATTTTTTGCTTAAATATTTATTTTTAATAAACATTCTCTATGTGATAAAATTTCCAAGCCAGTAAGACAGTGATGTAATCAAATGGTCTCATGTTCTTCATGACACATATATGAATGGAGGTTCCATAAGAATTGCCCTTACTAGTTCATTATTTGAGAATAACTACTTGTTTCCAAATTACTATTTCGTTGACAGGAAGAAACTCTCTGAAATTCCATTCCCATATATTTCAAAGTGGAACTTTTGATATTCATTTAATATTCACATATTAGAATATAAGAGTAAGGGAAAGTTATTGGTCACAATTGTCATTAATCTCATAAACTACATGAAACACAATAAAACCACAGCTGTAAAATAGATTCACAGCAGGGAATTCCTTATATGAAAATAATGTGCTCCAATTTGTTTCCCTTTTTATTATTGTTACAGCCAATTTTTCTTTCCTTAGCTTGGTTTTAAAGATATAATATTAGAATACAGAGTATCCCCAGCAACAGAACAATGCATCTCCATTCACATATCATAAAGCAAGAGTGATAGTTTACCTTAAATAAAACCTGTTGTCTCATATTGCCAAATATTATCTCAACAAGTATAGATTATATTTTTATTGAGAGTACTTTATATAACTCTGCCTTATGGACATCTCATATTTCACATCACCAATACTGATTTTTTTTTAATTTCCTTCTTAAAATCTTTTCAGGAATTCCACATGCTTTTCATTTGAAGGTACATGATTTCAGTTTTCCAAACTGAAATCTGATAGCCGTCATATGAGTTACTTCCTCATTGCTGGGAACAAATACCTTACAGTAAAATAAATTCCATCATGTTGGGAAAGACACGGTGTCAGGAGCTGGAAGACACTTCCTCACATTCTGTCAGGAAGCAGAGGACAGAGAGGCAGTGGAGGTGGGCTATGGAATCTCCAGCCATTCCTGCAGTAACCCACTTCCTCCAGAAATGCTCTGTCTCCTAGGTTCCACAGCTTTCTCAAATGCAGCACCACTGTGGACCTAGTGTTTAAACACATGAGACTATGGGGGACAATTCACACGCAAACAACAAAAGCCATCTGAGATAGTCCACAGAGCCCTGAGATTGTGGATGGAGTAGAAGAGCCAGGTAGCCTGATGGTAACTTCAGATCTTCACAGGCTCACCAGATACTGAAGCAGCCAAAATTTCACTCCACTATATCTATTGGTTTCCTAATATTAAAAATGAAGAAGAAAAACTCAATAGTTAATGCTACCAAAATTATTTTAAATAAATTTATAGTGTACAGTATAAGAAAAAAAAAACTAAAATAGTGTGATTAAATCATTTTAGGTGATTAAAACTGTTAACTAATATTTATATGTCTCAATCCTTTTTATTACATCCTATCTCATACCAAATCCATTATTGGGGGCTAGAGAGATGGCTCCATGCTTAAAGGTGTTTGCTTCCAAATCCATCACTGAAATCTGCTAAACTCTTCTCAATGGTACAGAATCCAACCTTGTTCGTACTCTTTCTATCCCATTGCCAAGCAACAGCCTGTTATTCAGGTTTTCTGATTGTATGATTAATTGGAATTTTTTCTTGCTTGAAATTAGTTGCCAATGGCTTCTAAATTTGTCATTTATAAAATCTACTGCAATTATAATGATAACTGGAAAGAAAAGCAGATATGTACCATCATGGTCTTTAGTGTTCTTGACACACACACACACACACACACACACACACACACACACAATCATCCACCTGCATGGTTCTTTGGTACTTCTTGATATTCTTTAATTTCTGATGTGCTATAAACATCCTGTACACTTACAAGTATCTGTATAACTCCATTAGAATAGAATGTAGAATTTTGGAAAATACTTTTTATATTCTCCCATTCTCCCTGTTCCACTAGTAAAGCCAGGCATCAATTAGGATTTTAAATGTGTAAGTAACCAGGAAAAAAATGAAATTAGGTACTTAGTAAATATGTATATATGCCAGATGCATAAAGTTTAGAATAAATAAGCTTTTCTCATGTAATTCATATTGTATTTATTCACTAGGTAAGACTAAAAGCAGCTAAAAGATTTCTAGAAAAAAAAAAGTCATCCTAAATTTTAATAGCTGATGCCACAATGATTTTACTTTAGTAGACAATATCATGACCCATATAGATAGTTGCAGATATTTTTATTCTTAGAATTTCAGCAAAGTGTATTAGTCATTTATTTACTTATTTATTTTAGTAGGAATGCTATATGTGTGGTCATTGTGGTGAGTGCTGGTGAGCAACATGCCAGGGCATATAAATGGAGTTCAGAAGACAACTGTGGGTCCTGGCCATCACCTTTCACCATATTTGAAAGAGAGTCTGTCTTATCAACACTATATGTGCACTAAGGTAACTGAACTGTGAGCTTCTGCGGAACTACTCTCTTCCATCTTGCAGAAGGTGTGGGGAGATTATAGCCATGTGATTCTAAACCCAGCTTTGCATGTGTTCTCGGGTTCTGAACTCAGGTTGCTTTCACAGCAAGAACATTTACTCACTGAACTACCTCCCTGGACCCATCAGTACATGTTTATATGACAGAAAATGATCTTTGTTGTTTATGGTTCTTGCTCTCCCTCTATTGTCATATTTATGGTTTATTTAGTTACATTAACACATTTCCCCAAAATCCCTCTGCAACTAGTTAAGAAAATAATGCATTTATATTATATGGAGCCTCAAAATGGTGGAAAATCAAAAGTTTTGTTCACTCAGACATGAAAGATGGTGAAATAGGTCTGCCTCATTTTTATGTATTGTCTTACCTGAATAGAAAAAAAAAAAATGAGAGTGATTACAGATTATTTTAAGAGGATTGGCGGGCATTCTTAGAAGATAATTGTTACCCAGGAGTTTCCAGTATGAAAATATAAAATGTTCAGAGCTTACAGACTTCATATTCCCTGTCACAAATGACATCTGTCTTCCTGCAGCAGGATGAGATTTTACTTTATTTAACAACTGGACATCATATAATTCTCAGGTGATATCCAGGTTATTTTTCAAGGATTATAAAACCAAATAAATAACAGAATTGCTATGATATGGTAAAATTGCATGGTAAGTGAAGGCTGGAAATAAAATCTAATTAAAAATGTTGCTGATAATAATATATCATTATAAAATTCACATAACCACAAAAGAAGAATTTGTTCAGACATGTGTACATACTCATTTCTGTTTCTTCATCTGGACTATGAGTTCTGACAAAAGAAATGTGCCAAGCTCAGAGACACTCCTAGACAACACTCTCCTGGTTGTTTGGTAATTAAACTTTAGGTTGGTATGGAATAACCTAAATAGCAGTTTCAATATGTAGAAATATGCACTGCCATTGTCAGCAGGAATTGAAAAATGTGTGTTAAATGACCATTGACAACTCAAATAAATGTCTGACTTTTCTCTAGAAGTAGCCATGTTAAATTAAGCAAGCACCTCTTCATCCTAGGCTGTCTGATCTCCCTAAATATACAGCTCGTCTCCTTTATGTATCAAAATCTTGAAGCCCATAAAGGAATCAATTATCAGTGACTCTGAAACCAGCTCTTAGTGGAAAGTAACTTTGCCTTGTCATCCCTTAAGACTGTGTTCTGTCAGGTGTTGAATGTTTTCCCCATTTCCAGAAGCCCCAAGATCATCAACTTATTTTCTGAATAAGCAAATATTCAACCTTGGAATAAATATTATCCAGATAGTCATAGACTTCATGAAATCTTTTCTTGATGTATCAAGGAAAGGAAAGGGAAGAGAACTGAGGCAAGTTGATTATTTATTGTGTGTATGTGTGGCGGGGGGCGGGCGTGAACAACAGAGAAGCTGTCTCTGGTACACTTCTATTGTTTTTCACCTAAATTTCTCAGATATTCATAGAGACGTTTATTTTATTTGGGTGAAATAACTATTATTACCATATCTTTGTGATTTAGGTATCTTTAAGATGATAGCTCCATGAACCCACAAAACTGAGCCCTTAGCAGATTTTGTTCTCAGTAATTTCTCTTACACCTCATTCACAAATTCTACATGAGACAACTTATTACACATTCATTTATTTAATCACTACAATAGTATATGAGAAATATTATTCAATTTTTAAGTGAAAAAAATCATAGGTAATGATGGAACTAGTAAACAAAATATCTATATTTAAAATAGATTAAAATGAAATCAAACTCAAGGACTTTTCCTTTTATGTTGATACACTTGCAAAAGCTAGATAGCTTTCAGTATGTCTTTGAGGTCTCTATGTTAACTAATTGGAAATAAGTGTAGATAGGGTTATCCCTACAGTATGAAATTCTTACGCAGGTATTTACAGAAATGTTAGTTGTGGCATATCAGTCAAATTCTGAGTAATTGAATGGATTTCAATTGCGTACAGTGGAGGGAGGATTTGGGAGGGGGAAGTAGGGGATGTAGGAGGGGATTATGATCATGGTATATTGTTTATATTATGGAAGTTTCTAATTAAACAAAGATTTGCATACCTTAGATGTACATGTTACCTGTTGCTTACATTCCTCTCTTGTAAATTGAATGTTCAATATTTTCTGCTTAATATAATTATTTGGAGAAGTTAAATATTTACATATAAAGTGATCTGAATGCTAATAACATCACAATAAGTACACAAACAATGTTGTTATGATCACTCCATCACCACACAGAATGCACACAACTATCCAGATGTGCAGATGGGGACTAGAGAGCTTTAATTCAATCTTTTTGGTAGTGTCGCCAGAACAACACACATTCTATGAGCAGGAAAAGAGAGTTTCATATTTCTATCTGGATTGCATGATAAAATTATAAAAGCATACTCTAGCTTTACCACTGCCAATGACTTGGGATATACATAGATATGTATTTTTTATTTTGTTCTTGTTCAGACTTTGGGTCAATTTTAGGAGCATTACTTTAGTCCATTTTTTTTACCTTATTTGGCTTAAGTGTGGGTTGCATTGCGATTGTTCTACAGCTACTATCTCTACAATTTTAGCCTTTGCTTTCAAAGAATTTTTTTGCAAGACTGCCAGTTGGAATAAGTAATTAACACTTCAGTTCAGCTTTGAAAGGGGAAAACAACCGTGGCATGCAAAATCCTGCCAAAGTCAGAGCTCTCACCCAGAAAATGCCTGAAATACTCATCAGGGTACTTTTCAATTTCTAAAAAAAAAAAAAAAACAAGGAAAGTAATCAAAATAAAAGTTTATCTCTTATTCCTGACAAATGTCAAATGTTGAACAAATTGAAATTGAAGATGTGGGGAATGAGTGCAATGAAACAACAAATATCAGAATGAAAGAGTGCCTTCCTTAGAGTACCCAGTAAAAACTAGGGTGTAACAAGAAGATTTAGGTAATACAACTGAGTTCAAGGGTTAAAAAGGCATAAGGCACTCTCTATGCTACTTTATCATAAGTGTACTAGTAAAATTTTGAGACAGCTGATGGGAATGATGTCTATCAAATTCTTCACAATTATTTTGTTTCCATTGAGAGATTGGGAGGAAGAAAATAATTGAATGAGGGAGATACACATAAATTGTCTTAAATTTATTGATATAAACATAATTTCTTAATCTGAGAAGTGAGGTTATAATCTGTATTATGTTCTGTAAATTTGACTTAAAATTAGGAGTGAACCATAAGAATTTGATATGGAAATGTAGTATGGGGAAAAGTGTGGGAATAATTCTTATGGATGTTACAAATAACTTTATTAAGACTAATTCTGTGAGATGCATTTTTGCTAAGTTCCTATGTTGTAATTGGTCCTGTTGTTAATCTTAAAACCATGCGTGACCCACTTGCTTAAAGCAACATAAGCAGGCCTCCTCTGCTTTAATTGGTGATTGGTGTTACAACACGTGGCCAATATTGACAAGCAGTCTTAAGCCATACTGACTTAACCTCAACTATGCTCTTTGTCCTGTTTCCTTAGTGAATGGTTGTATTCCTGACCCAGAAAAATGTGTGCATGCATGAGATATATTAGCCATATATGTAAAGCATCTGAAGTGTTGAAATTCATGAATTGAGCACAGGAATATTGAAAGTTACAGGTAGGCTGAGGGAAATTTCATTTCTGAGTGTGGTGTGTGTGTGTGTGTGTGTGTGTGTGTGTGTTCTGAATCATCAGAATACAAAAGGCCATACCCATAAATCCATTACTTTATCAAATATTTAAGAATTACTTTCAGTCAAAGGTCACCTGCCCCTCACCCATGTGTTGCCTGTCTTTTGCCCATATCATACCAATCTTCACATATTACTATTTTCTCTGTTAAATGACAACACCAGTGAGTGGCAGTGTGTAGATATGACAGTTTCAAGTACATCAGAGAAGTGGCAGGGGCATCAGAAGCCTCAGGTTCTAACTTGGTTTAAACCAAGGGTTAGTTTTCCTTCTTTTAGACTCTGCTTGAAAGAGCAGTTAGCCTACTCTTGGGTAAATGAACCCAACAGTCAGTTTCTAAAATTCAAGGGAAATACCTTGATTGGGCACTATACCATCTATTTTATAATTTTGTTTATTTTGAATAGAGAGAGGAAGAGGAATATATATAAAGAGAATGGGCACACCAGGGCTCCCTGCCACTGCAAATGAACTCCAGACACATGTGAAACCTTGGGCATCTGGTTTACATGGGTCCTGGGGAATTAAAACTGGGTCCTTGGGCTTTGCAGGCCAAAAGCCTTAACTGCTAAGCCATCTCTCCATCCCTATAGCAAATGTTTTAACATAGAAGATTTATGTATTAGCTAACTTTGACGAAAGACATTTCTTATCTACCAATACAGGTCTTAACATGCATCACTGTTTCATGGAAGCATCCTAAGGGTTTATGCACTAACCTGGGTCTTTTTATGTGCATAATTAGATCATTTCTCCCATACTTCTATATTCCTTGTTATTGCCGTCCTTCCTAAGAATGGAATCAAGTGACATAATTCATTTCTAGTAGTCTGTTAGGAGGTGAAAAACCCATGGGATTTCACTGTTTGGAGTCTGCTACAGAAAACTAATAGGCCCACTTTCTTGTCTAACATACAATATTTTGCCCTTCTAAAAAAAAAAATCACCATTTTCTTAGGATTTTCCAGAAAAATCTTAACCACTGGGATATTTGTGTAAACATAGAAAGAGGCGTTATAATAAGAAACTTGTTGATCATCAGTCCTAAGTCCAGAAATGTTCAGCCAGCAGTGTGTATGCACACAAGGAAGGCATGATCACCAGAGGAGTTCACCGTACGGCATTGAAACATAACAGTGTCAAGAAGTAAGAAAAGGCTGGTGTAACTGAAAGTCCGAAAAGACTTCTTCAAACACAACGCTGTCTAGCCATAGTAGTCTCTCCTTCACAGGAGGACCCATTTCTCTGGTCTTAGGCCCAGAGAAAGATGTGACTATCTGGGTACTCTGACGTTCATTGTAGTTAACATATAATATTAAACACAATGAATACATTTAAAACTCCTTTTCATCCTATTATTTCACTCAAACAGTATTTAAAAAAAGAATAAGTGTATCAAACCTATGGTGGTTTGATTCAGGTGTCCCCATAAACGTAAATGCTAGGTTCCCATTGATGTAGATTTGGAAACTAACACCTCCTGGAGGCAGTGCAGTGCTGGGGGGTGGTGGGCTTATGGCCATTATAGCCAATTTCCCCTTATCAGTGTTTGGCATATTCTCCTGCTCCTGCTGCCCAGCTGATGTTGGCAAGGAAGTGATGCCCATCCTCTGTTCATGCCATTGTTTTTCCCCTGCCATCACAGAGCTTCCAATCAAGTCTGTAAGCCAAAATAAACCCTTTCCTCCCAAAAGCTGCTTTTGGTCAAGTTATTTCTACCAGTAATGTGAATCTGACTGCAACTGTAGAGTTGGTACCAAAGTAGTGGGATTACTGCTTGACACCTAACTGTATGGCTTTGACCTTTTGGAAACGATTTTCAAGAGGAATGTGGATTAATTTGAAACTTTGGCCCAACAGACACCATTCCATGCTGTAAGTATAGCTTGATGGGCTATACTCGTCAAAGTTAAAAGACGTGAGTGCACTAAGAACTGTGGAGTATGAGATTTGGCTTATGAGGGTGAGAAAGAGCTTTGCCTAGACTGAGCTAGAAGCAGTTTTTGTGACAGGCTTGCCTTGCTGTGGTGCTCATATCCTGATAATTTGTGTATGGTTGCATTGTGTAGAAATGGACAGTTGTGAGCAGAGGAAAATGGCAAAGAAAAAAAAATGAAATATTTGGACTGAAACTGCTGCCCTTTCAGCAGCAATTATATGAGAGATTACAGCCTTTGAGATTGGGGCAACAGGAAGAATATAGACTCTTTTGAAGGGGACTGAATGCTAAAGGAATGTCCTATTCTTCAAAGTCTGCTTTATTGCCCCTTGGATTTAGAAACTGGCACCCTACCTGGTGTTATGGAGTATATGAAGTTCAGGAAAGAGAGAGGGTCATTGAATTTTCAATTCAGTCTTATGCTTTGGAAGTGGCCATGGGCAGTATGAAGCAGGTTTGTTGGATGCCTGCATGTAGACTCAATGGAACCACAAGGATGAACCATAGGTTGCAATGGAGACCCAATGAAATTTGAAGAAAAATGATCTAAACTGGAACAGATAGTTCTCAGTAAACTCACCCAATCATAGAAAGGTAATTGTTGCATAGTCTCACTCATCTACAGCTCCTAAACTGAATCTATCCAAGATGCCAAAATATCTAGCAAACATCTTGAGGACCAGGCAATAGAGTGGGTGGATAGGGAGGGGAGTACAAGGGAGGGAGTGGGGGACACATAAACGGGACCCAAAAGGCAATGGTACCATAAAATTTTACATCCTGAAAAGACCAGTGGTTGAACCTTCACCAGGATCTTAGTGGGAACACTTGAAACACAAGGCCCTGGAGGGGTATGATGAAGACTGATATTATTCTTCTACTGCTTCTCTCTCTCTCTCTCTCTCTCTCTCTCTCTCTCTCTCTCTCTCTCACACACACACACACACACACACACACACACACACACACACACACACACATTCTCTCTCCCTCTTCTCTCTAACTCTTTTATATCATTTACCTTTTTCTGCCTTCTCTTTATGGGCACTGACCTATAACTCCCAGTACCAGCAGGTGGCTATCATCCACAATGAGCTTTTGATCAGAGAGACCTACAAGGTTTGCTAAAAGAATGACAGGGGCTGGAGAGATGGCTTAGCAGTTAAGTGCTTGCCTATGAAGCCTAAGGACCCTGGTTCGAGACTGGATTTCCCTGGACCCACTTAGCCAGATGCACAAGGGGGTGCATGTGTCTGGAGTTCGTATGCAGTGGCTGGAAGCCCTGGCGCACCCATTCTCTCCCTCTCTCTCTCTCTCTTTCTCTCTCTCTCTCTGCCTCTTTCTCTCACTATCTGTTGCTCTCAAATAAGTAAATAAAAATAAACGAAAAAATTTTTAAAAAAGAATGACGGATTTTTGTCAGGGTCCTTGATAACCCACTAAAGGCTAATGGTAAGACCCTACTCCTGAAGACACCATATGTGATTGACATGTAACATGGAGTGACATGAGTGGAAGCTGGAAGAGAGTCAGTCCCTATAAAGTTAGCACTTCTAGTGCCAGAAGGTGCTGCATGGGATACTGGGGGAAAATGACCAATATCTGTCCAAGCAAGTCATGGTCTAACCTACTTAGCAGCAAATAACCTGTCATGATCCTCACACAAGTGCAATAGTGGCACACAGCCATGGTGGGAAACCAACTGCTCTTGATTTGGCTAACTGATCTCCTCAGTGGTACAGGACCCATAGCTAGAGCTGGGAAACAAGTCAGAACCATATATAAAAATGAGCCTGCTCTCCATTATCAATCTCCCACCAATTGTGGCCTACAAGAGGGCCTACACCTATTAAATTATCTCTAAAAAAATAGTTATACTATTTATCTGGTGCTAACTTTACTCTCCATTGGAGAACCTGCTTTTTTTTTTTTTCAGATAGACACATATCCTAAGGAGAGAACCACCTCATCATACCTCAAAAGGGCCCCAGCTGAAACTAAGAATAATTGGGAAAACAAGCAAGAATACTGTTTTCTTGGTGAACCTGTTACCAGCGCAAGGATTAAGGAGGTAGCCATAGAGAACAATCAACTCCTTTAAAAGCAGATATCTAGAGATGCTGAGGCTCATAAGACCTCACCACTGAAGCAGACCTAAAATGAACCCAACATGGCTCAGGGAAATTTGCAGAAGAGGGGGCAGGAAGAATGTCAGAGTTACACATTGGGTCATGACACACAGAGCATTTCTTCCTATCCATAAATGATGGATAACCCCACAATGCATGTCCCATATACCCCAATAAGGAGGTTCCATGTGAAGGACAGAGGACAGAGAGGAGGCTAACAATGGTACCAACTTGACTGTATTCACTGAGTACAAAACTAATTAAAATAAATAAAGAAAACAGAGTAGAATGATATAAGTATGATGCAACAACAAAACTAATCATATGTGTGCCCATTCACATTAAAGTTAATAATGTCCATGACAAATAGTTACTGAGAAAAGATATTATGCTGAATGTTAAAAATAATTATTTGTCATCGAATGCAAGCATTTCGTTGATATACAATGTATTTTCACAAAATCATTTTCTATAAAATTTATGTTGTTTCAGTTTTGTTTTGTTTTTTTTTTTAATTTTTTGTTGTTGTTCATTTTTTATTTATTGAGAGTGACAGAGAGAGAGAGAGGGAAAGAGGGAGAGAGATTGGGCACGCCAGGGCTTCTAGCCACTGCAAACGAACTCCAGATGCATGTGCCCCCTTGGGCATCTGGCTAACGTGGGTCCTGGGGAATCGAGCCTCGAACAAGGGTCCTTAGGCTTCACAGGCAAGCGCTTAACCGCTAAGCAATCTCTCCAGCCCTGTTTCAGTTTTTATAGTATGTTTTGAGTTTGAAAGCCAAATTACACTTGGAAACTGATATCCATTTTATTCTCTATTTGTGGTGATTTGATTTAGGTGTCCCTCATAAACTTAGGTGTTCTAAATGCTAGCTAATGAAGATTTGGGAATTAAAGCCTCCTGGAGATGGTGTATTGTTGGGGGCAGGTTATGGGTATTATAGCCAGTTTCCCATTGCCAGTGCTTGGCATAGTCTTCTGTTGCTACTGTCCACCTTATTTTGGCCAGAGGGTGATGTCCACACTCTGCTCATGTCATCGCTTATTACTGCCATCAGAGAGCTTTCCCTTGAGTCTGTAAGAAAAAATAAACCTATTTTTTTTCCCATAGCTTCTCTTGTTTAGGTGATTTCTACCAGCAATGTGAACCTGATGTAACTATTAAACACAGTATTGATAATATTTTAAAGCACACATAAAAGTGATTTACTCTGATAATATTAATCCTTCTTTTTTAATTATCCTTCTTATTTAAAATGTGAGAGAAGGGGCTGGAGATGGCTCAGGGACTAAAGGTGCTTTCTAGAAAAGCCTGATGGAACAGCTCTGATTCCCCAGTATCAACATACAGCTAGATACATAATGTGACACATGCATCTGGAGTTTGTTTATTGTGGCTGGTGGCCCCTGTGTGCCCATTCTCTCTCTTTCCTTCCCTTGCAAATTAATTCATTAATTAAATTTAAAGCAAATATAAAAATTTTCAAAGCCAGATCAGCTAACATTGTCTATCTCTTTTCAGTGTTTTTATATTGAAATTACTATTATTTCAAATAATAATGCTAATAATACATTCAACAATGATTGTTATTTATCAAATCCTCAATTTTCCATCATATTGTACAGTAAAATTAAAATATTTTAATAACAGAAATAATTTACTTAATCCAAAATAAATTATTCATATCATATGATAAGGCTTTATGTGTTTTTGGCTTTTGTTTTCAATTAATCTAAGATAATTGATTTAAGAGGGTAAATATATTTTTCCTATGTTAGGTAAACTGAGAAATGACCAGTTGAATTTTTGAAGTGTGGTTTTCATGTAATATACTGTTCAAATGTTTAGCACATGATTAGATCACTTTTTGCAAATGGTTATATTTTTGTAATACCTATCTATATCAATATATGCCCCATATATGTCATATATGTCAACTTACATTTTTTGTGTATATTAGTTCTCCTGTGGGTCACACTCTTCTTTTGAGGAAAACACTCATCTAAGTACAATCACTCGTTAGCGTCTTCTAAAGCTTCCAATAGTAGCTGTAAGAATGGCTCAGCGGGGAAATAGCTCACAGTGGAAATAGCTCACAGGACCTTAGTGGAGATCCATTATTCTCACATAAAATGGTGGGCATGGTGATGTCTTCTCATAATCCCAAGAACAAGGGAGGCTGAGATAGGGAATCCTTGGGGCTCACTAGCTGGCAGTGTAGCTGAATTGGTGAGCTGTAGCTTCAGAAAGAAGCCCAATCTCAAAGAATAAGGTGGAAAGCAATAAAGGAATACACCTGATAACAACCTCTCACCTCCAACACACATTCATGTGCACCTCTGAAAACACACACCCAAGCATGCATACTACTCAAACATACACAAACAGAAAAACAAAGGATAACATTTCATAAAAATATAGTCTTATAAATGGAATATTTTTTTAATTAATTAATTAATTTATTTATTTATTTATTTGAAAGTGACAGACACAGAGAGAAAGACAGATAGAGGGAGAGAGATTTAGAGAATGGGCATGCTAGGGCTTCCAGCCTCTGCAAACGAACACCAGACGCGTGCGCCCCCTTGTGCATCTGGCTAACGTGGGACCTGTGGAACCAAGCCTCGAACCGGGGTCCTTAGGCTTCACAGGCAAGCGGTTAACCGCTAAGCCACCTCTCCAGCCCATAAATGGAATATTATATATGTGATTTTTATCTCATTATCCATTTTTGAGATGTGTGTTGTTGCAGACTGTCAGTAGATTCATTGTCATTTGTTGTTTTTGAACTGCAGAACATTATCCAATGGCTGATGTTCCTTAGCTGCTTATCTAGTTCTTTTGTCTGGGTTATTCCCATTTATAGATTCATATGACTAAAACCAGAACAAATGTCCATGAATAACTCTGTGTAAATGAATATTTTGGCTTATGCAAGATAATCATATAAGAACAGACGTGCATTTTAGAGAAATACTTGTGGATTTAGTTTTTTACAAAGATGACATAATTTTCCAGTGTGGTAGTATAATTTTAATTGTCTCTGAAAATACTGGAAAATGTTGGTTCCTGCCTATCTTTAATCATATTGAATGTTATTTTTCTTTCTCATTAACCCCCTTAAAGCATACAGGAAATTTCATTGTACTTTAACTTGAGATTTTCAAATTACTAATAATGTTGATCAACTTCTATTGGGCTTAGGAGACATTTCCATTTTATGTTCATTGTGAAGTATCAGTTCTAGACTTTGGCAACATATTTTGTATTGTTAGCAACTTTATTAAGAAGTTGCAGAGGTTCCTTATGTATTAAGAATGCAGGTACTTTGTCAGACGTGTGAAAATTTTATTTCCAGTATCTGTTTAACAAGTAGAAGTTCATACAGAGGTTTTAAAAACAGTAAGTTTTGAAAAGATGTGTCTACCTTAAATCACAAAGGATTATGTTTTCTTTTATTTACATATGTATGTATGTATACGATGTGTGGTGTTGTGTGTGTTTGTAGTGTACAGATGTGTTTAATAGAGGCTTGCACTCTGAGCATCTGTCTAAGAGGTTCAGACAGTAATGTTGGATGCCTTCTTCTATACATGATTATTCGTCCATTGGTTTCTTTAAGACAAGACTGAGTCAACTGATTCTAGAGCTTTCCACTTTCACTAGCTGCAGTAATTCTCTGGTGTCTTCTCCTCCCAAGTTAAGCATGGTCATTGCCAGCTATTTATATGCAGTAATATAAAAATCAGACAGTCTTAGGTCCCCTGAGGTCCTCATGCAGACCCTCATGCACATACAGGAAGCACATTTGACTGCTGAGTGATCTCTCCAGTACCTTCCCATTTAATTTTCTTAGTCACTTTGTCATTATCTCTAAAATTACTCACTGATATTTTTTGTGGGGGGGGATGCATTGAAACAATAGAGCATTTTAGTGACTTGATACTTGAGATTCTGAATCTGAGAATCAGTATAGCTGTCAAGTTCTATGGATGCTCAAAATTATGAGTGCCATGTTTTATAATATTTTTCATGTAAAGATCAAATATCAAAGCCCTTATGGTGTTCAGTATTTCTACACATGGTGATTATTCAAATTTTCCAAATTATGTGAGCATATGGATATATACTTAATTTTATACACTGCAACACTGAGAAATTCACAGATTTCACATAGAAGGGCATATTTTGTTTTCTTTCACTCTAAAAAATTTGGAATATTTCCTTATATAACTGTATCATCTATGAGTAATAGTCTTTTTGTCTCTTTAAAATTACTATATTTTATTACCTTTTTATATGCAGTAAATTTTAACAAGTGAATCATATAAACAGGACCTATTAATTTCCAGCTGATCTCCTTGAGAAATCTTACCCTTTTTCATGATTTCCACTTCAATTTTTGTCTTGGTCGAATCTCTACTGTGAGTTTTAGATACATATTTCTGACTAGTTATCACTCATTGAATCTGTATCCTTCATAGACACCTATCTCAAAATCAGCATCCCTATTACATTTACAAAGAAGCAAATTTGATTTCCCCTATATCTAGGTCAATGTCATGACCAGTACCTCAAAGATGAATTCACAGAATCAATTTTAATTTCATACTATACTGACAATGTGACCCTTTTAGATATACTATCAAAGACACACACACACACACACACACACACACACACACACACACACACACCCCTACTTTGCAAGCACTATTTAATTTTGGATCATCCCTGTGAGCATCCAGTGTGCCTTGTGCACTAGATGTAAACAGTTTCTTTAACAGTTTATTGACAACTTCCATGCATATGGGAAAAATACCCTGATCCCATTCCCCTCACACAACCCTTCCTCCCCTCACACAATCCTTCCTCCACTCAATAACTGCGTTCCTAGTCTCACTACTATTTTGATGTCATAATGTTTTAATATTCTTTTGACTTTAAATTTATTTATTTATTTGAGAGGAATAGAAAAAGCTAGAAGAAGGTGAGAGAAAGAATGACACGTCAGGAGCTTCACTCACTGCGAATAAACTCCAGATGCATTTGCCACCTTGTGCATCTGGCTTACATGGGTACTGGGGAATCAAACCTGGGTCATTAAGCTTCATAGGTAAGGACCTTAACCTTTAAGAAATCTCTCTCGACCCTGATGCCATAAATTTATCTCCAATGATGCACCTTTTGCATAGGTCCCATCAGACACTGTGAAGTCACAGCCCCACTGTGTCTAAAAGACAATATTACAAAGCACTCCTCCCCTTCCTTTGACTGTTATCTTCTTTCCTCCACTTATTTGCAATGGTCCTGAAGACCTGGAGGGTATGACAGAGATATTTCACTTTGTGCTGCATGCATCAATGATACTTCTTCCAAGAAGTTAGGTGAGTTTTGTGTATTTCATAAGTTTAGCTTCTTTTTCAGAGGAGCTTCTCTAATCAAAAGTGAGAGTCGCATTTACATGTGGGGAAAAAAAAACACATAAATATTCATAGGGTTGTTGTGAGGCATAATATACCTAGTCAACTAGACAACAGTAGTAGATTTCTATCTAGGGTTTATGACCTCCACAGCTATAGGCTTTTGATGAGGTTTCCAGTACCAGTAAAAAATTACTCCTGTGGAGTGGGCCTCAAATCTAATCAGAGAGCAGTTAGATTTTTCCCATAACAGGCATGCCACTATGGAACCAGTTCATTCATTTGGCCTGGTTGGCCAGCTGTAAAGCTTGCAGGATTTACTGCTGTTTAAGACCATTGGTGAATTTTGTCTCCCAGTAATCTACATAGCTCTTCCAGCACCATGATAGACAGTCGATAGAAAAAGGCTTTCAGCTGAGCTCCAGATTGGTTTCACAGTGATCTGTAACCTAAGCATGTAGTATCTTCAGCAAGAGAACATTACCGTTTTGCTCTGGTGGGCAACCAACAGTCTTGGCAATAGTGTATAATGTTTTGATAGCTCCATGGGCTTCCCTGACCAATAACTCCCTGGAAAATATCCAACACATGGCACTGAATTTTTATTGTTACCATTTCTGTTTTCTGGGTACTGTAATATCCACCCCTACAAGGTACTTTTGTATAACTGCTTCCTTTCTTTAGTATATATATTATTTAGGTAGCAAACAACTAGGTAACCATATGGCTTATTTGTAACATCTTTAATTTGGAGTTACCTTCTTCCTAACCCCTCCACTTCTCTATCTCTTCCCCTTACCTTACTGAGACCATTTCAAACCCAGTATCCTATCCCTCTACTTTCATATCTACTATACATTCCCCTTAAGCTTTCCTTTCTCTTCCCTTCCTCACTGGATCTGTTTTAGCTTCTTGGCCTCCACTACTGATTTTTTCTCCAATTGGCATACACATTCAAACATTTGTAGCTAGGATCCATGTGAGAGAGAACATGCTGTGTTTGACTTTCTGGGTTGCTTCATTTAATATTCCTTTTTCCAGATGCATCCATTTTCCTGTAATTTTCACAATTCTGTGTTTCTTTTCAGCTGAATAAAACTCCAATGTGTAAATGTACCATATCTTCATTATCCATTCATTAGTGGATGGCCACAATGTTCCAGCTATTGTGAATAGAGAAGAAATAAACATAGATGAGCAAGTATCTCTTTGTAATATGTAGTCTTTAAGGTATATGCCAAGGGGGGGGAGGGGGAATCTAACAGCATTATATGGTCAATCTATTTTTAGCTGTCTCTATACTGATTTCCACAATGGTTGTACCAGTTCCCTTTCCTACAAACAGTGAAGAAGTGTTCATCTTTAGCTATACCATCACCAGCACTCATTGTCATTTTTTAAAAATTAATTAATTATTTTGTTTTAGAGAGAGAGCTAGAGAGAAAGAGAGAGAGAGAGAGAGAGAGAGAGAGAGAGGGAGAGAAAATTGGCATGTCAGGGCTTCAGCCACTGAAATCAAATGCCAGATGCTTGTGCCACCTAGTGGGCAGGTGCAACCTGGTGCTTGCCTCACCTTTGTGCATCTGGTTTATGAGAGATCTGGAGAGTTGCAAATGGGTCCTTAGGCTTCACAGGCAAGTGCCTTAACCACTAAGCCACCTCTCCAGTCCTCATTTGTTCTCTTTATGGT
Organism: Jaculus jaculus; assembly: GCF_020740685.1. Taxonomy (NCBI): domain Eukaryota; kingdom Metazoa; phylum Chordata; class Mammalia; order Rodentia; family Dipodidae; genus Jaculus; species Jaculus jaculus. The sequence continues at coordinate 23,680,809 of NC_059104.1, forward strand.
AGTCATTCTGACAGGTGTGAGACTGAACCTCAAAGTAGTTTTAACTGTCTGATGGATAGGGATGTAAAGAATATTTTTTTTTAATTTTTTGGCTATTTCATATTGCTTATATTGAGAAATCTCTATTTAAATCTATGTCCCACTTTTGATTGGTTTATTTTATTTTTATTATTTAGTTTTTTGAGTTCTTTGTTGTATACTAGATATTAATCCAATGTCATATGTATGACTGGCAGAGAAATTCTCCCATTCTGTTTACTGCCTCTTTGCTCTATTTACAACATCGTTTGTGGTACAAAAGCTTTTTATTTAATTTCATGAGGTACAAATAGTTGCTTGTCTTTCTTCCTGAGTGACTGGGGTTCTTTTCAGAAAGACTGTACCTATGCCTATGTTTTCCCTACTTCTACCTCTAGCAGTTTCAGAATTTTAAGTCTGATGTTAAATTACTTGAACCTTTTGGAGTAGATTTTTGTGCATATAGATAAGGGGGAAATCCCCTGATTCAGGGAATTATATAGTAAAGAAACTTCAAAGCTGTGTAGTTGACTTGGAGACTGACAAGCTATGTGTTAGCTGGGGACGGGCCAGGGCTCTAGGAGCTCACAGAGGCTCTGGGCATTCATCCAGAAACACTGTTGCTGCTGTGGCTCAGTCCTGGCTTGTTGCTTATAATGCTTCTCTGGGCACACCTGCAGCTCAGACATACCTGTTATATCAGTCTCATTATCTCAATAGAATTCGAAGTTACTGTTAAACTTTCAACAAAAGATTAATTAGTCTGGTGTACTTTCACTTTTATGTAGGGAGAGCCCTAACACACTGAAACCTCCCAAATTCAGCCCTCAGTTGAGGTTTCCCACGTTTGAGGCTTTCTTGCTTTTTCTGATGTTTCTGTCTGTACTGTATATCTGAATCCTGTTTAATAAAACCTATTACATTCACTCACTCTCTCCTACCAGTTTTTTGGTTGTTTCACCCTACCTTGGGGGCCAGTTCTTTGTAATTCTCTAAGTAAATCCAATTCAGCAGAATAGAGCTCCCCTTTCAACTTCAGACAAAGACAGGGTTCTATTTTCATCCACCTATACATAGATACCCAGTTTTCCTAAAATAGTTTGTTAAAGAGCCTGTATGTTCTCTGGTGAATATTTTTGGCATTTTTGTTAAAAGTAAGATGACTATCGCAGCCTTGGGTTACATCTGGGTGCTCTATCTTGTTCAATTGATCTTCGTGTTTGTTTTTGTGCTAATACAATGCTCGTTTTGTTGCTATGTCTCTGTAATATATCTTAAAATCTGATATGAAGATTATAAGATGAAGAATGATAGTTCCAGCCTTATTTTTATTGCTGAGAATGGTTTTGCTTATTCAAGCTTTTTTAAAGCTTTCAAATGAAATTTTAGGATTGTCTTTTCATTGAAGAGTGCCATTGGAATTTTTATGGGTATTGCATTAAATCTGCATATTGCTTTTTGTAAGTAAGACAAGCATATTCACAATATTGATTCACACAAACCTTAAAAATGGGATATCTTTCCACTTGGAACTATTGTCTTTGGTTTCCTAGCGTTTTCATGTCTTGTTCTCTTCAAATTATTGTACTAAAATGCTATAGTCTATAGGACTTAAACAAATATACAAAAATGGTAGTTTTTTTTTTTTTTTCTCAAATTGTGGATCCTTAGAGGGCAATGATCAAAACAGATTCACTGTCCAATGAAGGTCTATTTCATAGACAACTGTTACCTCACATAATGGGCATATGATACCAGCAAGCTGTCTGCATTCTTTTTTATGTAAAGACAAAAATCTCACTCATTAGAGCTTTTTCCTCAAGATGTCATCAGTTCTTTCACCTCATAATAACTTCACCTTTGGGTATAACTTTTAGCACTTATATTTTGAGACAATTAAGACTTTTGGTACCAAGAAGAGGAACAGCTCTGTTAAGAAATCAGTGGAAGGAAGAGGGTGTTATGCCTTCCTAATCTCATCCTTTAACTATCTCTGGCTCTTATAGGAAGGTCCTTGTCATTATCTCTCATTTATCTTCCAATACAACACTGTCTCCATGTCATCTCTTTGGTCTTTAACCTTGTATTATCTCTTTATTAAATTGACTCCACATTATTCGAGTTAGAATGTTTTCTAATAGTTAATGATTTTAACTGAAGGGGAAAAGGAGGGTTTAGGGCTGTAGAGATGATTCAGCAGTTAAGACGCTTGCCTCCAAAGCCTGAAGACCTGGATTTGAATCCACACTACCCATGTAAAGCCAGATACACAAAGTGGCTTATGTATCTGAACTTCATTTGCAGTCACTAGAGGCTCTGGTATTCTCTTTCCCTTTTCCTCTCTCTCCTTGCACATGAACAAGTTTTTGAAAATTTAAAAATGAGGTGAGAAAAGTGACTTCAAGAACCTTTACTGCTTGTGGTTAAATAAGAAATATGTAGAAAAACAATGTAAGTTTATATTTCTTCTAGAACTGATGTGCCTCTCTCCCTTATGTCCCCTTATCTTTAATTTTATATTTTTATTTGTTATGTATACACTGTGTATACAACCATGTTGATACCATCATTAACCTCCTTCCAGTCCTCTTCCCTCCACAGGGACCCTCCTCATGGGGGAATATGGCTGTGCATTGTGGGGTTAGCCATCAGTTATGGGTAAGATGCAATGCCTCTGTGCATGATATCCCAACTTGTGGCTCTGACATTCTTCCCACCCCCCTTCTGAAAATTTCTCTGAGCCATTGAGGGTTCATTTACCTTCATATTCATCTTACCTCAATTTCTCACATTTCCTTTAGCTTTCAAATATATATTGCTAAACCAAGACATGCTTTGGAGCACATTTTGATCCATTGGATTTCCTCTGCTCTACCTCCTTGTTAAGGAGCCTATGTAAAATCTGTGTAAATCATACCCTGTCCTTCTGACATGGGCCACATCTCTATTTTATTTGCAAACTATAATAAATTAACCATAACTTTTCTCTAATTCACTCTTTAAAATGAAATGTTTTCAAGTAGATATTAACCTTTCAATTAGGAAAAATACAACAATACTTTTATCTTTGTACAAATATTACTTAGCAAAATCCTGGGAACATAGCATGTATTAAATGAAGATTGTGTGAGTATCTATAAAGATGAGAAAATGTGGCTGCATATTATAGTTCAGAAATATTTCTAACCCTTGAATTATTAATATAACTATTTGTACAATTTATTTGATAAACAAACTCAGACATCTTTACTTGTCTAACTTTAAAACAGAAGCCTTCACTGAAACAGAAACACATGTGGAAAAGTCCAAACTTCTAAATTTGAAAATAGAATAAGAAAGATCTTTGAAGAACATTTAAGGGCAGTATATAATAGTTCTTGTGAATCATCAGATATTGCAGTTCCAAACAAGTTAGAAATGCACCACTGCTCCGGGATTATATAAGGATTTAAAATGGCCCAAGTGTAAGTCTGAAACGTGAAATCCGATTCCTGACTGATTGTGCTCATCGAAGCCTACTTGTCACTCTATTGTCTGGCACAGATGCCAGCTTAGTGCATTCTTTTCAGTCCTTCAATTACTTCCAAAGTTTACTCAAACACCACTGTGCATGAATTGTTACCTAACTACTTAAGCAGTACACTGTATGTCTCGAATCCCCATCGGTGTCCATTTTGCAGTGAAAAGGAAAAAAAAAAAAAAAATCGCACCATAATTAAAAAATCATCATTTTGTATGTGAGATTGTACCAAGATATTAATATTCAAGAAGTTTTCTGTGTCATAATGTCCTATTATTTGAATTCTATATGAGAATTTTTCGCTGATTTTATCATTGTTGCTACTGAAAGCCTGTGTATTTCAAGTGATTTGACTTCAGTTACAAAACTATATTTGAATAAACACCTTTTTTTTCACTGACCTATATAAAGTAAAATGAGCAAGAAGAGACGAAAATGTTAACTGAAATGACAAAAGTATGCACACGTTCCCTAAAATGATAAAGATCAAATATTTCACAAATTACCTTGTGCAACATGATGATTAATCATGTTATAGTTAGTAATACATGGATTAATGTTTTTCAGAGAAAAATGGCTTCAGCAGCATCAACTTTGTTATGCAATCATCCTTCAATAATATCTAACTGGAACAGTTACCTCTCTATTTAATTTAAACATTTTTTGAAACAGAAAAATTATAATCCAATTTTAGTATAGAAAATTATTAGTAGTCATTTATTATAATAGCAGCATGTATGTTTCTATAAATATGAATCATTTTTCTCCCCTATGGAATTATACAAAATACCCAATTTTTTAAAAACATAATAAACCTTGAAAATTTTAAAGACAAATATTTCCAGTATTTCAGAGGGAAAGCCTGAGTTTCCCAATTAATCTTATATGTGTAGTGTTTCATCAGCCTGCCCACTCAAAACAAAACTTGGAGACATCATTGCCCAGAGGCAATCCCTCCCCTCACAAAATAACTGACTGCTGCTCCCCATAAGGAATACCTGCAACCCCATGAGGAAGTTCCCCAGCAGAATGGGGGCAGGTACAAAGGAAAATAAGATACCAACATATGATATATCCATACAAAATATATTGATAATAATAATAATAGTAATAGTAATTGCCAAAAACAACAGAACTTTGATGCAGAGTTTATTTTTTAATATTAAATTTATTTATTTATGTATTTATTTAATTGAGAGAAAGAAAATAAAAGAGGCAGATAGAGACAGAGTGGGTTCACCAGGTCCTCTAGCCACTGCAAATCAACTGCAGATGCATGCTGCACCTTGTGCACCTGGCTTGTGTGGGTACTGGAAAACTGAACCTGGGTCCGCAGTCACAGTAGGCAAGCACATTAACCACTAAGCAATCTCTCCAGCCTCTGTGTTTATCCTAAGAAGGAGGTACAGGGGGCTGAAGAGATGGTTAGCGGTTAAGACATTTGCTTGCAAAGCCAAATGATCCCAGTTTGACTCTCCAGGACCCACATAAGCCAGGTGCACAAGGGGGTACATGCATCAGGAGTTTGTTTGCAATGGCTGGAGGCCCTGGTGTGCCCATTCTCTCTCTCTCTCTCTCTCTCTCTCTCTCTCCCTCTTTCTCTCTCTCAAATAAATAAATAAATAAAATATATTTTTAATAGAAAGAGGTACAGAAATGTTTGTAGTATGCTTGGTATTCAAAGGCTGTACAAGCTATTTTCTTTCCATTGGTACAAAATATCTGACCACAAGCAACTTTTGAAAGAAATATGGTTATTTTGGGCTTGAAATTCTGAAGCAAATGCTATCATTTTGGAGAAAGCATGACAGGAGCAATAAGCTGGCTGATATCGCCACACCATCTGGGAGGAAGTACAGCAAGAGAACAGCGCTTGGGGCTAGACTACAACATATCAGCAACACAAATTCATTTAATAAAGCTCCACCTCAAAAAGTTCCCCAGAGTTCCTGAGAAGTGACACCCACTGAGGATCCAGTTGAAAACACATGAGTCTAAGGACAGGCTGCAATCCGGAGTTTGAAATATAAACAAGAAATTAAAAATTGAGGGCTGGAGAGATGGCTTAGTGGTTAAGGTGCTTGCTTGAAGGCCAAAGGACCCAGGTTCAATTCCCCAAGACCCACATAAGCCAGATGCACAAGGCAGTACATGCATCTGGAGTTCATTTGCAGCAGCTGGAGGACCTGGCATTCTCAATCTCTCATTCTCTCTCCATATATATTCCTCTCTCTATCTCAAATAAATAAAAATAAAATATATATTTTAATTGAACACATAAGCACTATTAGATTTATTATTATAATCTGTTTATTTAATACTATGCCCACCAGGATATAGTCATATAGTCATCTAAGGAAATAAAAAATATTAACTGTGAAATAGATGTGAATACGAATTTATTTATTTTTTATAAATATATATTTTTTTAATTAATTAGTTTTGTATTCAGAAAATACAGTCAGCTTGGTACCATTATTAGGCTTATCCATGACCTACCCCTCCCCACTGGCCTCTCTTTGTTGAGGTAAATGGGTCATGCATTATGGAGTTAGCCCACAGTTATGGGTAAGATAAATGTCTCTGCATATCATGACCCAACATGTGGCTCTGACATTCTTTCTGCCCCTCTTCTGCAAAATTTCACTGAGCCATGTTGGGTTCATTTTTAGTCTGCTTCAATGATGAGGTTGGGGCTCTGGCTCTCTGATTTGGTAGGAGTTGACTTTTCTCTGTGTTGGTCTCCCTCCCCCTTGTGTTGGTATCTGGTTCATCAGGTAAACAGCACTCTTGCTTGTTTCACCAATTTTTCTTAGTTTCAGCCAGGGCCCTTTTGAGGCATGATGGGTGACTCTCTCCTTAGAATCTACATATATCTGAAAAAGAGAAGCAGATTCTCCAATGGAGAGTAGGCTAGAACCAGGACAAATGAGATAACTCTTACTTTTTTATGGAGAATTTAATAGTTATAGACCCTCTTGCAGCCCATGATTGATGGTAGCTTGATATTGGAGAGTGGGCTTATGTTTGCATATGGTTCTGACTTGTTTCCCAGCTCCAGCTATGGGTCCTGTGTCACTGAGGGAATCAGTTAGCCAAATCAAGAGCAGTTGGTTCCTCACCATGGCTGTGTGCCACTATTGTACTTGTGTGGTCATCACACCAGGTTATTTGCTGCTAAGAGGTTAGATCATGAGTTGCTTGGACAGATATTGGTCATTTTCCCCCAGTCGCCCATGTAGCACCTTCTGGCAGTAGATGTGCTGAAATGTCTGGGGACTGACTCTTCCAACTTCCAGCCATGCTGTTCCATTTTACATGTCAACTACATAAGGTGTCTTCAGCAGTAGGGTCTTACCACTAACCTTTGGTGGGTCATCCAGTACTCAGACAGAAATCTGCCTGTCTTTTAGGAAACCTTGTAGTCTATCTGATCAAAAGCTCATTGTGGATGATGGCCACATGCTGGTACTGGGAGTTACAGGTCAGTGCCCACTAAGAAAATAAGGAAAAAGATAACTAATATACAAGAGTTAGAGAGAAGGGGGGGAGGGAGGAGGAGGGAGGGAAGATGTAGACGATTAAGGTAAGTCTTCATCATACCCTCTCCGGTGTCTTGTAGTTCAGGTGTTACCTGTAAGGGCCTGGTGCAGGTTCAGCCATTTGGTCTGCCTTTCTTTCCTCAGAATTTGCAGCACAGCTAGGCAGTCACCATCTTGGCAGGAAGTCTAGAGTAAGAATTTATTGATGAGTGAAGGAAATGAAGAGATGGCTACAGAATATGGGGACACATATGTAAAGGGCATAACTCAGGATGAGATGTAGCCTACAGGAAATGGCTGCCCACTAAGCTTTAGGTTAGCCTCAGTTAGAGTGGCCACAGCAAGGCTCACTGACTACAGAGAGGTCTCTGTATCTTATAGTAGAAATTTACTTTCTTTTTTTTTTTAATTTTTATTGGCATTTTCCATTTTTATAAAAAAAATCCCATGTTAATTCCCTCACTCCCCCCTCCACTTTCTCCTTTGAAATTCCATTCTCCATCATATTACCGACCCATCACAATCATTGTACTTACATATACACAATATCAACCTATTAAGTACCCTCCTCCCTTCCTTTCTCTTCCCTTTACGTCTCCTTTTTAACTTACTGGCCTCTGCTACTAAGTATTTTCCTTCTCACGCAGAAGCCCAGTCATCTGTATCTAGGATCCACATATGAAAGAGAACATGTGGCTCTTGGCTTTTTGGGCCTGGGTTACCTCACTTACTTTCTTATGTAGCAGAGACATGTAGTCACAGAAACAGCTCCCTGGTGTCTACTTACTATTAAGTGACTCAAGGTCAGCTTTCATGGAGCCTGCTGACTTCTGAGTTGTGTAACCACTGCCCACTGTGGAATATGGATTTTTGAGAAGCCACTGCACTAGGTAGAAAAGTTCAAGTGATCAAGAGGATGTGGATTTGGGAGAAACTTTCTGTTCTGCAGCAGCCAAACACTGAGGAAACCATTCCCAATGCAGGAATTTACCTTGGGACACGCCATGGATTCTGCTTAGCTCAGTTCTGGAGGAGCTGCAGTCATTAGCCAAGTCCTAGACAGAAGGACTGTGTTCTGGTGAGTCTGGTGCTGAGAAAGCCATGCAGGTTATAGGAATCTTCCAGGCCATCCTTGCCAATTTTGAGTTCTGGGTCATGAAGCCTCATGGATTGAACTAGAACCCAATTTTTAATACTTATGGTGTACAAGCATCCAACAGATGACATCCTAATTCCTTTAGGGGAAGCCATTCTAATAAATCTCTTGCTATAATTTTATGTGCAGTCTCTTGGTTCTGATCGTTTAGCAAACACTGTCTTCTATGTCATTATATTTCTCAATTGTATTACAAAAACACAGACACCCACACACCCACACACATGCACACAGAATCATGCACATACATACATATTTATTTCTTTTAAAACCTGGTTTTAGTCTATTTGTGATAAGAAACTTTAGTTGATAAACAGAATCCAACACTATTTATATATATGCAAAACAGGGAAGGAGCCAGGAATGTTGGGGCATGCTTAAAATCCTAAGTACAAGTGACAATCAGGCCAGGGGACTGCAGGTTTAAGGACTGTCAGAGTTACATAGTAAAGTCAAGGACAGCTTGGACATGGTGACACTGTTTCCAAATAAAACTGTTGAAAAGGGCTGAGGATATACTTCAGTCATAAAACCTTGACATAGTATACTCAAGGTTCTGGGCTAAATTTCAAGCACTGTGGGGAAAAAGTGCAAATATAAAAACTAATTTTTAACCGTTACCTTGACGGGAAGTGTGATTACTACCAATAGAGTCAATATGATATTTCTGATAAAAATAATTTACACATAGTTTTCTTTTCTTGTGGCATCTCTGCCTGGTTTTGGAATTAGGGTGATACTAGCTTCATAAAAGGAGTTGGGTAGCTTTCCCTGTTCTTCAATTGTGTAGTACAGGTTAAGGAAGATTGGTTTGAGTTCTTCCATGAAGGTTTGATAGGATTCGGCTGAGAAGCTATCTGGTCCTGGACTCTTCTTTTGGGGGAGGATTTTATTACTTTTTCAATCTCCCTGAGTGTGATAGATTCATTGAGGTGATTAATCTGCTCTGAATTTAGATTTGATAGATGGTATGCATCCAGGAATTTATCCATCTCCTCCACATTATCCCGTTTTGTGGAGTAGAGGTTTTTGAAATAAGTCCTAGTGATTCTCCCAATTTCACTTATGTCTGTTGTTATCTCTCCAATTTAGGAAGTACTTTCCATGATATAGGAATGGAAAAAGACTTCCTGAACAAAACCCTAGTAGCTCATGATCTTAAACAGTCACTCAACCAATGGAATCATGTGAAGCTGAAGAGTTTCTTTACAGACAAGTATACAATAAGCAAAGCCAATAGATTACCCACAGAATGGGAGACAATATTTGCGGGTTATCCAACTGAAAAAGGCCTAATCTCTAAAAAGAAGTCAAACACCCTATTCACAAAATGGGGCCAAGAGATGAACAGGCAGTTCACAGAGGAAGAAATACAAATGGCAAACACACACTTAAGAAAATGTTCATCATCCCTAATCATCAGAGAAATGCAAATTAAAACAACTGTGAGATTCCACCTTACCCCAATAAGGATAGCAAACATCAAAATATAAAATGAAAATAAATGCTGGCGAGGATGTGAAGAAGCAGGAACACTCATCCACTGTTGGTGGGAATGTAGGATGGTACAGCCACTTTGGAAAGCAATATGGAGACTCCTGAGAAAGCTGACTGTAGATTTATCAATAGACCCAGGTATTCCCTTACTGGGCATCTACCCTAAAACCTTCAAACCACAGGCCAGAGAGATTTGCTCAATCATGTTTGTAGCGGCTCAATTCATAATAGCTAAGAGCTGGAATCAACACATATGTCCATCAGTAGAAGAATGGATAACTAAGATGTGGTATATCTACACAATGGAATTCTTACAGCAGTAAGACAAAATGACACAAAGAAATTTGAGCCCATAGGTGCAATAGTGGAACACAGCCATGGTGGGCAATCAACTTCTCTTGATTTTGCTAACTGATTCCCTCAGTGGTATGGTACGTATAGTTGAAGCTGGGAAACAAGTCAGAAACATATGCAAACATAAGCCCACTCTCCAATATCAAGCTACCATCAATCATGGGCTACAAGAGGGCCTACACCTATTAAACTCTATTTTAAAAAAAAAGTAGGGGCTATCTCATCCGTCCTGGTGCTAACTTATTCTGTTGGAGAATCTGCTTCTCTTTTTCAGATAGATGTAGATCCTAAGGAGAGAGCCACCTCATCATACCTCAAAAGGGCCATGGCTGAAATGAAGGAAAATTGGCAAAACAAGCAAGGGTGACATTTAACTGATGAACCGGATACCAGCACAAGGGGGAAGGAGACCAACACAGAGAAAAATCAACACCTACCAAATCAGAGAGCCAGAGCACCAGAGGCCCCCAACACCTCATCACTGAAGCAGACCAAAAATGAACCTAACATGGCTTAGGGAAATTTTGGGGAAGAGGGGGTGGAAAGAATGTCAGAGCCACATGTTGGGTCATGATATGCAGAGATATTTATCGTACCAATAACTGTGGGCTAACTCCACAATGCCTGACCCATTTACCTCAACAAGGAGGGGCCAATGGGAAGGGGGTAGGTCACAGATGAGCCTAATAATGGTACCAAACTGCCTGTACTTGCAGAGCAGAAAACTAATAAAAAATAATAATAACAATTTACATAAATGTTACCATCAATACTATAACTTATTTAGGATAATGTAATAATCATTACCCATATTAACCATAATAATATAATATTAATCAGAATAAAACAAGCTATAATGATATAGGCTATTCAAAATAATGTTATGCATAATAGAATAATGATAGTTTTTGCATATGTATGAACATATATGTACATACATTTTACTACACACTACTTCTCAATTTCTCTCCTGAGGTGATTATATTAGTAATATTTTATGTTACTCTGAAACGCATTTAAAAATGTCATTCTAGGAATGAGTCCAAACTAATAAAGCTGGTTTCCTATGTAATCATATCACTAATGTTTCATACTTCAATTTTGCATTTAATGATCCCAGCTCTAACTGATTTTAACGCTCACCATTTCCTGTCTCTATGAAATCATGAACAACTTGCAATTATTCTAGACCCATATTGGGCTATTCTTTGGATTTATGTTACCCAAGCTACATGGACTCCTTTTAAATGGAATAGAAGTCAAATGCTTCAAGATGTTAAAGATTTTGAAGACCAGACTATCAAACATGTAATAATGTTTGCCTTGAGAGTAGAACAGCCTGTTTGTGTCCAGAAAATAATGTGCCCATATGTATACAATTAAGCATTGATTGGTATTCAAGATCTATGTTTCAGGAGAGTAAAAAAAATATAATAATAATTATAAATATACTATACCATGTTGAAAGACCCTACTGCTGAAGACACCATATGCTCTCCATACAGAGCATGGAGAGACATGGCTGGAATCTGGAAAACAGCCAGTCCCCAGAAAGCCCATCTAGTGCTATAAGGTGCTACATGAGCTACTGGGGGAAAGTGACCAACATCCGTCCAAGCAACTCGAGGTCTGAGCTCCTCAGAAGCAAACAACTTGATAGGATGCTCACACAAGCACAACAGTGGCACACAGCCATGGTGGGTAATCCACTGTTCTTAGATTGGCTATCAGATATGCTCAGTGGGAAGGAACCTATATCTGGAACTGGAAAACAAGTCAGATTCATATCCAGATAATGAGCTTGCTTTCCAGTATCAAGCTTCCACTAATCTTGAGCTACAAAAGGGTCTACATCCATTAAATTCTCTCTAAACTAACAATGGTTATTCCACTTAACCAGTGCTGACTTTACTCTGCATTGAGGAATCTGCTTCTCTTTTAAAGATGCAAGCGGGAACTGGGGAGAGAAACGATCCATTGCACTACATGAGGGTCCCAGCTGAAGACATAGAAGAATTGGGAAAATGAGCAAGAGTGCTGCTTTCTTGATGAACCTGATGTCAGCACAAGAGCAAAGGGAAATGTACATTGAGAACACTCAACACCTACCAAACCAGAGATCCAGAGGCTCCTAAGAGCCCATCATGGAAGTAGACTTAAAATGAATTTCCGGAACAGGGGGCAAAAAAAATTGTTAGAACCACCAGTTGGGACATTATGCATAGAGATGTTGCCTCTTCCCCATAACTGATGGCTGCCCCCACAGTGCATGACCCACAATCACCATGGGGATAACCAGTGTTCCAACAAGGAGGGCCGCTTTGGAGAGGGGCCAGGGATGAGGGTAAGAATGTTACCAACATGTGGTATTGACATACTGAGTATGTCCATAACTAATGCAAAAAAAGAAAGTAGCTAATGTCAAAGTGTAACCAGAATATTGTATATCCTTTCAAGGGACTCACATTAACAATTGGTGGTCAGAATTTTAGCTCACTAAATCTTTACCCTGAAGATGAGGTGCTTTGATTAATATTTTGAGACACATGTTCCCTAGAGTCAATGTATAGAATTATATATAGCACATTTTCTTGTATTAAAAATTGGTGTAAATGGCTTTGTATTTTTATTATTGCAAAAGTGACAAAGTACATTATTAAAATTTTTTTAAATATGTAAAAACATGAACTAATTCAGAATTCTAGCATAGAAATAGATGACTATGCATTTATTTGTAGGATGTGTGCAGGTATTGAGATATTAAACTTTCAAATATCATTGGACCATATCTTTTTCCCAGTTATACTATCTTATTCTAATACCATTTATTTTTCCTTGAAATGTGATATATTTACCTTAATTATCATTAATATAATTTTATATCATTTATTCAAACATTTATTTAGGTATGCACATTTACACAGCTTCATTTTTCTGTTAGACATCATTATCATTCCCATTAAAATTTGAATATAATCCTTATAAATTACTTATCATAAATTTCTACTGAAAAAGAACAGTCTTCTAATTTTAATGAAACAAAGTTGGCTTTCTAGAAAGTTTGCCATTATATGACTCTATGTTCAGTGTTAAAGAAAATTTTCTATACATTCAAAATATTTTGTACTATGGGGAGCTGGGTGGGCTGGCATATGCCTTTAATCCCAATACTCGGGAGGCTGAGGCAGGAGGATCTCTAAGAGTTTGAGGCAGGCTGGAGACATGACTTAGTGGTTGTATGCCTGTGATGCGTAAGGACCCAGGTTAGCTTCTCCAGGTCCCACATAAGCCAGAAACACATGGTGGTACATGCATCTGGAGTTTGTTTGCAGTGGCTTGAGGCCCTGGCACAACCATTCTGTCTCTTTCTCTCTCTCTCTCCCTGCTCTCCTCCTCTCTCTGTCTCTAATATAAATAAATAAATACAAATAAATCATTAAGAAAAAGAGTTTGAGGCTACCTTGAGACTTTATCATGAATTCCTAGTCAGTCTGGGCTAACGAGAGAGATTCTTTTCTCTTCAGTTAATGCTCTCTGAAATTGTCCTTGGAGGCAATCACAAAGGTGAACCTCATTAAAGTTCTGGGCATTTCTAAATTGTATTGAGTTGATAATCAAAATTAAACATTGTAATTCTACACATTGTCAACTTGATACCCATAAAAGAACCTTTAAATCACAACAATCCATTTCTGGTCCTCAAAGGTTCATGGTCATGCAAAACACAGTCTCTAACCTGAAGTCTTCCTTTGTCATAGCAGTTCCAACTTTATCTAAAAGCTCAAAGTCTATTCTAAGACTCAAGGTAATCCTTAACTATGTACCCCTAAGGAAAAAAAAAAAAAAAAACTTATAGAAATCCAATATAAAATGGAACAAAGTAAATGTCCCCATTCTGATAGGGATAAACAGAAGGAAAGCTATGAAATATTGGGTCATGTCATGACAAAAATCGAGCATGAAAAACATCAAAACCTTCCTGTCCATGTAGAGCATAGGACATTGGACACTTTTTGGCCAATGCTATCCAAATTTAGAGTGGAGCTTCCTTTTCAGTTTTCTCTCCACAGACTTTCACTGATATAGGCTAAGGTATGCCTCATGGACACCCTAGTGTTACTGAATTCAATCAACTTGGCTATCAAAATTAACAAACACTTATAACATCTTCTAAGTCATATAGAACACTTTGGGCCATTGTTTATGTAAGCTGAATTTCTACTCCACAGCTCCTAACAGCCTCTCTTCTGAAGAGCATGCATCTTTATACCTGTAGTAGAATGTATATATATATGACTGTAGAAAATTAAATTCTCGTATACTTATACAAACTTCATTCCATGAGTAAGGTGAATGAAGTAACTTCTTGCGAAAGAAACACTATATACAAAATATATTGGAAAAAAGCAACTCACCCAGATAAAAGGCCTCTACTAGAAACTTCACAGGGAGAGAAGGATGTTGCCTAGTGACCTGATCAAACTGTATTTAAGGCTTCATGCTTCTCAGTAGTCTTTGAAAATCAGAACTGAAAGGAAGCTGTTATGTAGAAAGAGGGGATGTGAGTCTTTTCATACATAAATGAGATGACTATGACTACTGGAAAGGTAAAACAGCCTAATCTGAAACTCAGATTTCCCCCTCCACTTTCCTCTCCCTCGGTAGTGAAAGCAGAAGACCGAAGCACATGGGAGCACATCCAAACCTGAGTCTGCAAACGGGGATGATGTTTGAGGTTGTCGAAAAAAGAGGCTGGGTACTTACGGCATAAGGCAAAGTTTCTGATTAGTCAATAAATATTTTGAAGACCCTCAGACTTGAATACTATACACATCACAATTATGAAATGAAGCATACTGTCTCTTAGGAATCAAAGAATTCATTTTAGAGAGAAAAAAAATAAAGTGACAATATCACAAAGAATATATACTTTTGTTTGGTATTAAAAGAAAATAGATGGCTTAACGGTTAAGCGCTTGCCTGTGAAGTCTAAGGACCCCAGTTCAAGGCTCGATTCCCCAGGACCCACCTTAGCCAGATGCACAAGGGGACCCACCCATCTGAAGTTTGTTTGCAGTGGCTGGAAGCCCTGGCGCTCCCATTCATTCTCTCTCTATCTCTATCTGCCTCTTTCTCTCTGTCACTCTCAAATAAATAATTTTTTTTTTAAAAAAAGAAAGAAAATAAGAGTTCCCTAGAAATATAGAAAACTCAAATTTCACTCCAAATTGTCAGATAATAATCTTAAGAATAGACTGTATTTAACTGAATTTTAGAGATTAGGCTTTCAGGGTAGTAAGATCATAACCATATAGATAATATCTCTGTTAATAATGTAGTTGAATCAGAGAATAAGAACACATTTATGGAATTGGAGTTCCTAAGAGACCATAATACAGAATATTGCACAAATACAGGAGGATGAAGGTGTCATCTGTGAACTAGATGATGATGTCCCTTTTACCCTAAAGAATATCTGAAGCAGTTATGCATTAAGATGATCAGGAAAAAAATGTATATATGAATAGAAAGCGATGAGCTCTACCTATTGATGCCAACTTAAATAAAGTTACTCAAGCTCAGAGGCCACAAGGCACAGTAGCATGTAATTGGAAAATGTGAAAGAAAAGACTGTTGATTGAAATTATTTTAAGACTACAGAGCACCAGTGTAGCCATGCAAAAAAATGACACCTGTTTTTAATTTACTTTCTTTATTTACTTTATTGACATATTTGTGCATTTCATATAATTTTGTAGTTCTTGAAGAGTATCTACAAATCAGGGGAAATGGAGTAAAATGGGGTGAGGGGTTTTATTTAAGCCATATGCTTCTATACTATATCCACTTTTATAACTAATGACAAAGCTTATTCCCTTTAATGTTCCAGACTCACCTCTAAATTAATAAAGCTCTTCCTACTTACAAAGCATCATTTCTCCTGAGAATCTAATCTCACTTTCTGTTGTTGCTTCAAGAATGAGTTAAGTATTGTGGTTGTTAGACATCAAACCATCCTTGCTGTCTTTTTATACTGAACTCCTTTATATTATATTCAAAGCCCTCAGAAAATATTTTTGTGGTTTTTTACAAGGTTTTGGCTATGCCACAGTATTTTGAATGAACTTCATAACAAAGCCACTTATAATATCTAATCTAGGATCTGTCTACATTTCCTATGTATAAAATCCCCCAAAATATTGATGTTGAAATTCTTATTAATAGAAGTTGTGGAAATTTATACTTGTCATCTGAGGGACAGACTACCTATAGCCATTCAGTTTCTCATTTTAAAAATAAGTTACATGACTGATATAACTTTACATAACTGGATGATTATAGAAACATTTTTACTTCGTCTGGAGTAAAATATTGTCAGTGGTCCTTACATGGATGTTTTCTATGTAACTCACGATTACTATAGCTGTTATAAAATCCTAATTTGTCCAATTCAAAATAATTACAAAAGAGGGCTGAGGAAATTGCCTAGTGGTTATGGCACTTGCCTGGAAAGCCTAAGAACAAGATTTGATACCCCAGGACCCATGTAAAGCCAGATGCACAAGATGGCACATACATCTAGAGTTCATTTGCAATGGCCAGAGGTCCTAGACTCTCTCTCTCTCTCTCTCTCTCTCTCTCTCTCTCTCTCTCTCTCTCTCTCTCTCTCTCATTCTCTGTGTGTGTGTGTTTGTGTGTGTGCATGTCTCTCTCTCTCCCTCTCTCTCTCTGTGTTTAAAAAAAATAAATAAAAATAAAATATATAAAAAATATTAAGATAATAATTAGAAAAGAAAGAAGGTAACAATTGCAAACATAGTGCCAATTTTTGTTTTCCAGGAACATATTAGTTTTAATATTATAGCAGTAAACTTCTTTTAAAAAATATTTTCCTATTTTTATTAGAGGTGGGGGGATCAAGATTTGAGCTACTGCAAATGAACTCCAGACACATGTGCCACCCTAGGTATCTGGCTTACATGAGTACTGGAGAAATGAACCTGGGTTCTCATACTTTGCAGGCAATTGCCTTCACCACTAAACCATGTGTCCAGCCACAGTTAACTTTTTTTTTTTTTTCCCCTGGGTAAAACACTCCATCAACAGTATCTTATGGAAGGTTTATTTTGACTTGTGCCTTTGAGGGAAAGTTTCATCATAGAATAGCAAACAGTAAGCACAAACAGTAGGGTTTCATACATCTACATCATCTGGGAGGAAACAGCAAGAGTCAAGTAGCTAACACTGCCAAGTGGGGGTGGTTTATAAAATGCCAGTGCCCACTCCCAGTGACAAATATCCTCCAACAAGGATCTATCAATCAAGGATCAAATATTAAACTTAAACACATGAGGCTATGGATAACATTTCATATATAAATCGCCACAAACATTTACGTATCAACTAGTTCCCTGCAACAAGTCTTCATTTCATATTCCTAGACCAGGGCTCAGGCCACCATACTGGGAGACTGTTATGGAAAAACAAATGACTTCCTTAAGACTTCCTGAAATGCCTGCTTGTTCTCACTAGAAGATCTGCATTTCACTTTGTACTGACAATTCATGCCATGGAAATAAGACATGAGAGACTTATTCTATTTTTATTGAGAGGTTTTTAATATTATAGCAATGTGTTTTTTAATTATGAAGTTCAAATATACAGATAAAGAATAATAACTTTTATCATTTATTGGCAGTTCTTATAAAGCTTGTGAGGCTTTTGTGTGTAAAGTTAATACAAATTCTTATTATTTTTCATTAGTATTGAAAGTATTAGGTTTCATAATGCTATTTTCAAAGTTTTAATTTCCCTTTCCTTTTCTTCCCTCTTCTACTTCTTCCCTATAGCCTTCTTTCTGTTTTCATATTACAAGTTTCCCTTCATCCTTTCCTTCTTCCCACCATCTCTTCTTTCCCTCTCATGGTCTCCTAACTTGAATCAATCTCATATCTCTTCACTTACATACATATAGACATGAAAATTAAGAATCCACATATAATAAAGAAAATTCAATTTTGTCTCCCTGAGCTTCTCCTTCAGTATTACTTTATCCAAGCTGATCAATTTTCCTGCAAATTTCATAACTCCATTTTTCTTTACAAATGGATAAATTTTCAGATGTGTAGCACATTTTCTTTATCAGTTAATATGCGCTGTGTGTTAGTTACTATTTTCATTACCATGATCAAATACCTGATTAGTAATAGTTTAATGGAGGAAGGATTTATTTTTGTTTGTATTTCAAGTGAAATACCTAATCTCGACAAGGAAGCCATGGTGGCAGGAGCAATATATAGATGGCTGGTAACATTTTAGTCACAGTCAGGAGACAAAGAACATGAACATGAATTAGGACCAGGCAACAGAATTTCAAGACATGCATCAAATTACCAGTCAATACTTTCAGCGAGGCTCAAAGTTGTAAAGTTTCAATGATCTAATGATCTTCAAAACCAGAGCGACCACCTGGGAGACAAGATTCAGACACACATATCTATGAGGGACATCCAAAAGTGCCTGTTACCCCCTAGGAGACTGACAACAAAATACAAAAGCAGGATACCACCAAAGTTCAAGCTGGTGAATAAATCACTTTGTTTTTTTTTTTTTGCCATCTTTACATAGTATGAATGGGCAAGTAGGTACTTATAGGAATGTGGAGGACCCAAAAGCAACCACAACATCTCTTCCTGGCCTCAAAGACAACCTCACTATATAATTGCCTAGATGGAATGCCCCTTTATAACTCCTTTTCCCCACGCTGATACACATATGCAAAGTGGGCAGGATCACAGAGAACTGACAGGAAGGTGCCGCAGTAGTGTTTGAGACCCCAGTTGCACCTTAGTCGACCCTACTCCTCCAACCCTCCTATGAGTGATCACTGACTGGTACAATATTGAGGGTCTTGTGCGAATGGTATTAAATGTTGGAAAGAAGATAGAAATACTAGTTTTGCTCAGAGGAGTATGTCACACAACAGGTTATGAATTCATTCACACCAAGTGTTTTGTTCATTTCAATTAGACTACTTTATTAATATTTTATAAACCTAGTATTCCTAGTTAGAATGCCTCATTAAAATATCATCTCTTAAAAACTAGGAGGTACTTTCTATTTCTGTGTTAATGGGCAAAATATAACCTTTTAATCACACGGAAATATGGAAATAAAATAATATTTACATTAATAAAGTTGAAGTGATATAAATGAGAAAAAATAGACAGTGCTGGGATTATCTTTACTGATATAGATTTATTATTATATTCTGTATTAGTTACAGTTTTTTTGGGGTTTTTTTTTTTTTTTTTTTTTTTTTTTTGGTTTTTCAAGGTAGGGTCTCACTCTGGTTCAGGCTGACCTGGAATTCACTATGTAGTCTCAGGGTGGCCTCGAACTCTCGGCGATCCTCCTACCTCTGTCTCCCGAGTGCTGGGATTAAAGGCGTGCGCCACCACGCCCGGCTTAGCTACAGTTTTTAATTGAATTGCACAGATGCTGGATAAGCAGCTTAAGAGATAAAGTATATTTTGGTTCACAGTTACAGGGAAGAGTTAATCATGGCAGGGGAGTTATGGCAGTGGGAGTTGGGGCAACTGCCCACATTGCATCTGCAGTGAGGAGACAGAGGAAAGTGAAGGCTTGTGCTCAGCTGTCTTTGTGATTTTTATTCAATCAGGCACCCCAGCCCATTAGGTGATGCCTGCACAGCTAGGGTATATTTTATCAATTTATTTAACATAATCTAGAAAAATTTTCACTAACATGCCCAGAGATTTGTCTTCTAGATCTAATCAAGTTGATGTAGAGTTTAACTATCACAGTGTCCAATATTTGTTTAATAACAAAATATTTCCTTATCTACCATAGAACTAATTATAGAATTATTGATAAAACCATGTATATGGAGTATAATTTTGTACATGAATGTGTTGCTGGCATGCATGAATGCATGCATGCATACATGTTCAAATGTGTGTGGGTAAATATGTGCATGAGTGTGTGCACATGTGTGCCTCCACATAAAGTCTAGACTTTGATATGGGGCATCTTCCTCTCTCAAGCTATACATTATTCTTTAAGACAGAGTCTTTCAAATGGGCGTAACATTTACTGATTGAGCTAGTCTAGCTAGTCTTTGACTACTTGGGTTTTTTCTTTGTATCTACAGGCTGGGGATTGCAGGCAGGGAATGGCCACAGTGCTTGGATTTGTTTGGGCACTAGGAAATCTAAAGTCAGGTTCTTACATGTGAGCAACAAAACACTTTACCCAATGAGCCAGCTTTCCAACCTGTATGCTGTATTGTGAAATACTAATCACATATCTAAAGACTGGTTCCTCCTGAACATAAATATTCAGGCATTTGTCAAAATCTATGTCATTCATTGTAGCAGTCAGGTTCACATTGCTGGCAGAAATCACCTGACCAAGAGCAGCTTTTGAGGAAAAAAGCAAAGGTTTATTTCAGCTTATAGACCCAAGGGGAAGCTCCATCATGGCAGGGGAGAATGACGGCATGAGCAGAGACTGGACATCAACCTCCTGGCCAGAAAATATGAACCACAGCTACAGGGGAGAGTCAAACACTGGCATGGGTAACTGGCTATAACACCCATAAGCCCATCCCCAACAATTCACTGCTTCCAGGAGGCATTAATTCCCAAATTTCCATCAGCTGGGAACCTAAGTTTATGGGAAGACACCTGGATCAAAGCACCACATTCTGCCTGTGCCTGCCCCACTTAAACTAATAATATAACCATACATGATATAAAATGCAATAGATTCAGTCAAACTTTGAAAGACCCCATAGTTTTTGTCAATCTTAATGATAGTCAAACATTCCCATTGTCCAAGATCTTTTAATTGAGACACAATACCAAAAACTCCAAAAATAATAATAATAATGGTACAGAATATACATTGACACTGCAAAAGATGGCACTGGGCATAGTAAAGAAATATGCAACCAAAACAAGATGTAAAATAACACGGGAAAACATCAAACTCTAACTCCAAAGCAACTCTAGTCAGGGACAAATCTCCAAGTCCAATCATTCTAACCAGCAACAAATTACAGTTCTGGAAAATTTCATGCTGGGTTCGCAGCTTTCCTTAGCAGACATCTCATGGACCCAGCATCTCCACTCAGTCTCCACTGCAATCCGCAGTCCATCTTCATGGTTCCATTAGGTCCCCATGAAGGCAGCCAGCCAACCTGCTTCATACAGTCCATAGCCATTTCCAAAACACAAGACCATGTTGCAAATTCAATGACCCTGTCTTTCCTACATTTCTTAAACTCTATAATACCAGGTTGGGTGCCAATTTGTTAATTCTGTGCAGAATTAAACAGACTTTGAAGAGCAAGATACTCCCTCATTATTTAGTCTCTTTCCAAAAACTGCATTTTTTTTTTTTTTTGTAATTCCAATGCATATCAACTGGCCCAATCTCAATGGTTGTACTCTCTCATATAATTGCAGATGAATGGGCAGAAGTTTTGGGCCAAAGATTCCTTTTTTTTTTTTTTTTTTTTTTTTCTGTGCCACAGTCCTCTGCTCACATCAGTCTGTTTCTATGCAAAGCAACCCTGAACAAGTTCTCAGGACATGAACCCAACAGCAAGCCTCTCACACAAACTGAATCTAGCCCAATACAAGCAAGTTGTTTCTCACCATCATCAGCCAAACCTCATGGTCCATAGTTCTTACTGCATTCAGGTCTCTCAACTCTGGCCAAAATAGTCCATCAAGTTGTACTTTGAGCACTGCAAGACATCTCTTTTGCCAAGGTTTCAAATACTTCCACATTCCTCTTAAAAATCAGCTCCAAAAGGCCAAAGCCACACAGTCAGATATCTAGCAGAAAATGACACAAGTCTTCAATACCAACATTGATTAACTTCCATTCTTCCTGTCCACATTGTAATTATGCAGATACAGCTAGAATTGGGCTCAACGGTCAGGTGTCCAAGGTTAACTGAGTACAGGCAGTCCCAGGTCTTTTCAATTCAATGGGGTTTTCAACTTGCTGTTACTGTTTTTTTTTTTTTTTTTTTTTTTTTTTTTTGTGACAGGGTCTCACTCTAACTCTATCCTGGGATGACCTGGAATTCACTATGTACTCTGAGGGTGGCCTAGACAAAGTTATCATGATCCTCCTACCTTTGCCTCCTCAGTGCTGGTATTAAACATGTGCACCACCCATGCCTGGCTGTTGTTACATTTGACTTTGTCCCCAGAGATCTGAAGTGATATAACCAGTTTGGCTTATAGGCTCAAGAGGAAGATCCATGATAGGAGGAAAAAACGATGCTGAGTAGAAGGTGGACATCACCCCTGGCCAACATCAGGTTGACAACAGTAACAGGAGAGAGTGCCATGCACTGGCGTAGGGAAACTGGAGACAACACCCATAAGCCCACTCCCAACAATACACTTCCTGCAATAGGCATTAATTTCCTATTACCTTTAGCTGGGGACCTAGCATTCACAACCCTTAAGTTTATGGGGGACACCTGAATCAAAACACCACATTCCACCCCTGACCCCCACAAATTGATGACCATACATGATGTAAAATGCAATGTATTCATCCAACTTTAAAAGGTCCCATGGTTTTTATCAATTCCAATGATGTTCATGTATCCTCATAGTCCAAGATCTATTTACTGAGCCATAATACCAAAAAATAACCTTAATAAACCATTACGGCACAGAATAAACATTTACACTGCCAAAGATGGCATTGGGCATAGCCAAGAAATATTCAACTTGTACAAGATTAAAAACAATCAGGGCAAACGTCAAACTGTAGTTTCAATTCCAACAACTCTAGTTAGTAACAGATCTCCAAGTCCAATCATTCTAACCAACAACAAGCCTCTGGCATTCCGAATCCACCCATACAGCTAGGCTACTCACAGTCCTGGAAAACTTCATCAGGGCTGGCAACTTTCCTTAGCAGCCATCTCATGGTCCCAACATCTCCACTCAGTCTCTACTGCAATCCAGAGCTCATCTTCTTGACTGCATCAGGTCTCTCTGCATGCATGCTGCAAACCTGCTTCACACTGCCCATGGCTATTTCCAAAACACAAGACCATGTTAGAAATGCAATGACCCTCTCTTTCTCACATTTCTTATACTCCACATTACCAGGTAGAGTGCCAATTTTTTAATCCATGGGTAATATAATAGACTTTGAAAAACTTGACACTCCTTGAGCACTCAGGCCCCTTCAAGAGAGTCTACATTCTTCCTGTTGCCCCAGTTCAAGTCAGCTTGCCCAATCTAAAAGATAGCAATCTCTCAAACTATTTTCAGGTGAGTGGACAGCAATTTAGTCCCAAAGATTTCATTTTATCTGTGCCATATCCCTCTGCTCACACCAGTTCATTTCTATACAAAACAACCCTACACAACTTCTCAGGACATGGGTATAACAGCAAGATTCTTACAAAACTTACCACTATCCCAGTCCAAGGAAAGCTCTTCCTCACCCTCATAGGCCAAATCTTGCAGTCCATAGTTCTCACTGCATTCAGATCTTTCAACTGTGACCAGAATAGTCCATGAAGCTGTACTTACAGCACTACAAGGCGTCTCTTAGGCACTCTTCCACATTCCTCTTGAAAATCAGCTCAAAAAGGCCAAAGCCACATAGTCAGGATTCAAGAACCAACCCCACTCCTGGTACCACTTTATTCTTGCAGTCAAGTTTACATTGCTGGTAGAAATCATCTGACCAAGAAATGGTTATGGGAAAAAGAGGTTTGTTTTGGCTTACAGGCTCAAGGGGAAGCTCCATGATGGCATGGGAAAATGATGGCATGAGCAGAGGGTGAACATCACCCCCTGGCCAACATCAGATGGATAATAGCAACAGGAGAGTGTTCCAAAGACTGGCATGGGGAAACTGTCTATAACACCCATAAATCTACCTGCAACAATGCACTGCCTCCAGTAGGCTTTATTTTCCAATTGCTATCAGATGGGGAACCTAGGATCTAGAACAGCTAAGTTTATGGGGACACCTGAATCAAATCACCACATAGGGAAAGCAGGGCAGAGCAGACAGCCAGGTGGTCATATCATGTTATAGCTTCAGTGCAAAAGCAGGAATCTGCTAAGCTAGCATTAGCAGATAGGGTGGACTATGAAATTCCAAGGTGTGCCCTCAGTAACACGCACCCTACAACAAAGACTCTACTTCCCAGAGGCCCCACCAGCTGGTAATTGAGTATGGGGCTTAATCACTAATATAGTAGACAATGGAAGACATCTGACTTTCAAATCACCACAGTCCTCACACACTGCATATGTTCTTTAAGCACTGGAATAACTAACTTTGTGGACTCAAAACAATGAAGACATGACAATGGTTTTAGATGGTATCTAAAATTTCATCCATGTTTTTGTGAGTCATCATTAATCACTTCATTTACTGTATGGCAAGTTTAAACTATTGCATGCTTGCTGTCAATGGACTAAGACTCACATTAAATTTCCTAGAACATTGGTTTGCTTTTATGATATTCAAAAGGAAAATGTGGGCTTAAGAGATGGCTTAGTGGTTAAGGCACATGCCTACAAAGCCTCAGGACCCAGGTTCGATTCTCCAGGCCCCATGTAAGCCAGATGCACATGGTAGTACACGCATCTGGAGTTCGTTTGCAGTGGCTGGAGACCCTGGCATGCCCATTCTCCCTCTCTCAACCTCTCCCTCTCTCTTTCTCTTTCCCTGTCACCCTCTCTCTGTCTCTAATAAATAAATAAAAATGAAATCTAAAAAAGAAAAATGAAAAGCAATATAATTTTAGATATTTGAGGCCAGGGATGTTGCACAGTGGTAGAGGCCCTGTCTAGTATACTTGAGATCCTAGTTTCTATGTCCAGTCATACATACAATAGACCACACATGCAAATGTAAAGACAAAAACAGTATCACACAGAATAGACAAGCATAAAAAAGATCGAAAAATAAGTAAAGAAAACTGAGTCCAGTCATTTTTGACAGACTTGGGAGTAATCTTCTAAATGTTGCATCCTGCTTCCAAAGCATTTTTCATAGAAAGTAAAATTTAATCACCTGTATATTCAGAATAATTATATAAAGTGGTACCATTATGTGTTTTACATATCACAAATGGGACACAGTGAATAGGAGAAAAAATGAGTTTACATAACCCAATATTACCTAATTCAATTTTCAGTTAAGAATCTTACATTCTTAGAATCTCAGGGGTTTAATCTTTGAGGCATACATTTATTGGTAAATGAACATTATGGTAGCTGCTATGCAAAATGTCTATGAAAATATTGCAGATGATAACTTTATCAGTGTAAACAATAAATGCACTTATAATAGTGACAGACATAATAGTAATTATAAAACAAAATGATGGGCTAAAGAGATGACATAGCGATTAAGGTACTTGCCTGAGAAGCCTGAGGACCCAGATTCAATGCTCTAGGTCCCACATAAGCCAGATACACATGGTTGCACATGCATCTGGAGTTCATTTGCAGTAGCTAGAGGCCCTAGTGTGCCCATTCTCCCTCTCCCTCTAATAAATAAATAAAAACAAATCTTTATAAAAACAAAAAATGATACTATTGAAAAAAATATATGACTTTAAATATCAATATCTGATAATATATTTGGTCAAAGAGATTTTTCTGGCATGAAGTTTAACATACCTTCATGCAAGCTTCAATGTGCTATATACTTTAGTGTATTTTATGATACAGTTTGAAAAGCATATTCACAATGTCAGTTGCTATTTTCACATAGGAGGCATATCATTAAATGATTAGAATGAGGTTTTCATCAAGAAAAATATTAAAAGTAGTAACTTGCAATTTGGGTATGGGATGCAGGTCATGTGAGGTAAGAATATCACTTCCAAGTTGCTTTTCCTATAACTGGGTACTTAAACCACTTCCTCCTAATCCTCTCATTCCTCATATATTGTAAAATTATTTTAACAGAAGAATTTAATATTTCATAAATTTGGTGTATGGTTTTACACAAAATACACTTAATTTTATTTCATTCATTAACTATTTATCTGTCCTTTACTATGGTCCATACACCAGTTCTCAAATTAAATTACATGATGAACAGGATGTCAATTTCTTGTCTTCTTTATAACTGAGGAGCATTCTAATTTACGTGTATTATTATTTATAGACAATAGCAAGAAAAAGACATTGTGTATAAATAATAATACATGCAGATTAGAATGCTCCTCAGTTATAAGAAACACCACTTTAAGCATAATTCAAGTGATTTTTTCAAAATTCTTTGTATTTACTTTTATATTCCCAAACAGACACTGAGTAGATATTTTAGTTTATCTGGGCATCATTATTTCCTTGTTTAGCCTAAAATAATGTACAATCTTAAGGTTATAAAAAGGAATAATTGTTTGAAAAATTTTAAACAGTTTTGTAAAATATTTCTAAAACAAACATGGCTTTGCTGCATAACCTCTGGGAAACTATCTTTATTTCTTCCCTCTCCAAATACTTAACATTGTAAAATTAAGTAACATTTATATTTCTGTGCATTCTCTCAGAATTCCAGGTTTAGCTTCAGCATTTTGCTGAGGTATACTACAACACTTGAGTCAAAGCAACTACTGCAATAAAACAAAATAAAGCAGTGCAATATTTTAAAGCATGCATCCAGAAATTTCATACTTGTCTGCTATATAGAAAACAGAAATCCTTATGTGAACAAGTTATTGAGGGAGAAGGATTCAATATTTTGCTGAAAATTTCAGCAGA
This sequence comes from Jaculus jaculus, assembly GCF_020740685.1. Lineage (NCBI taxonomy): Eukaryota > Metazoa > Chordata > Mammalia > Rodentia > Dipodidae > Jaculus > Jaculus jaculus. The sequence goes on from NC_059104.1 coordinate 23,707,698, forward strand.
TTTTAACTTTAACTTTATTATTAATCCTTTTCATTATGAATGGTCTTTCAACAAATAAAATGCATATAGAAACACACAATTTCTCCTTTATCATAAATTAATATGAGATTTTACAACATGGTAAGCTCAAAAAAAGAAAAAAATTCAAATAATTATATATATTAACATTTATGATAGAGTAGATTTACTACATGCTTACGTATTTAAAAGTAGTGAACACTGGCCAGGATTAGCATCTTCTGGCTCACTTGTTCTAAGTAGTAGTAGTTGCTGCCAGTATGAAAGAGATGATATGGTCTATTACGTTTCTACTTAAGTCCCTGCCCCTTCCAGTAAAGCCTCCTGAGATGATGACAGGCCATTTTGAAAGGAGTTTTAGGAATTCCTAAACTTTTTAGTAATACATTTAAAGGCAATTTGAGTTACTCCCAACAGATGGCTAATTACATCTATTGTATAGTAATTTAGCTCTCACAGGCAATCTTATTTTCCAGTTCTTGTTTGAAGAGAGGACAGCTCCCTATTTCCATGATGTTACACTAAATGTGGAAGGCACATTTGGGACAATGCCCAACTCTTTCATTATACAGATAGAAGAACTAATGGTGGTAGAGTAAGTGGGTAAATCACTTATGAAAAGAATGTAACAAACCATACTTGTGAGTCTAAATATGCAAAACAGTGTGCCTTGTGTGCTGAAGAGATGGACTTTTTTAAAGCCATCTATAAAAAGGTCAAAGAAATAATGTACTTAATCTGTTAAACAAGATAACATGTGATGTGTAGAAAGGACCATTAGACCATTAGAGGAAAGTGAGGAGAATTTGGAAAAATAAATGACATTTTAACTACATCTGGAGAAGAAATAGAAATATTTAAATAAATATTAAAAGGATATGGTAGTACTATCTAGGAAGAAGGAGAGAATCCTGTTAGTCAAGGTATCTAGGAATTTTTATAACAGAAGCAAAATCATGTTGAACTCAGGTAATGAGCACTATGACATTGAAAACAGATCTCTAAGGAACCCAGCTATTTTATCAGTTATTTTTTGTTGTTGTTGTTGTTGCTCTACTAAACACTTGATTAGATGAGCTTAAAGAAACAAAGGATTGTTTTCAGCTGACAGATTTGAGATGAAGTGTCTATTGTGGTGGAAATGTTTGGAACTAGCAGGCAACCAATTTCACACATTCAAATCAACAGGGAGGAAATAGAAAATCTCAATACCTCCAAGTACGACCAGAGTAAAGCACCTCAAAGTATAGTACCCCAGTGGCATTCTTCCTTTATCACGCACCTAAAGGCTCCAAACTCTTCCCAAACCAGCCCCAAGGGAACAAATATTTAAACACATTAGGTTATGAAGTACATTCTTTACTGATACTAATACAGTGACATATCAAGGAATGTGGCTTTTATGCCATAAAACTTGGGTTGAATTCCATTGAAAGTAATGGGAAAGATTATAAATGTAAGACAGTGGCATTATTAGTGCTTTATTTTTTGAAGAGAACTCTGCTGCAAAAATACTGCTTTCAGAGGCTGGGGAGATGGCTGGGTGGATAAATAAGTAGGTAGTAGCAATGAGTACAAAGTTGACTAAAAAGACAAGGAAAAGATTTGTGTCCTTAGGCACTTTGGATAGACAAGGTCACCAGGGAGCACTATTGGGGTTGTGGAATCTTTGAAAGTTGGAGCCTCATTGGGGCTCATCATGTCATTGGGAGCATAACCTTGAAGAGGCCTGCACCTTCTTCTTCCTTTTTTAGCTCTTTGGCATGATGTGAGCAGTGTTTCTCTGCAGCAATCTCTGGCCATGACGTGCAACTTGCCATAGGCCCAAATTAACGGTAACAACATATAATGGACTAGAGCCCTTAAACTGGGAGCTAGTTAATTATCTCAAGCATTTTGTTATTAAATTGGAATGATAATGCTTGACTGAAAGAAGAGGAATACTGGAGCAAAGACTTTACAGATGTTTTCAATAAATATTTTTTTAAGAAAAGCTCCACAGTGGATATAGACCACTGTTTGAACTTTAAATATAAGTTGCCCAGATTTCATCATATTAGTTATCATTTTAATGAACTCTTACATTTAATAGTGAAACAGATTATTATTCTTTTTTGGTTTATTTTTATTTATTTATTTGAGAGTGACAGACAGAGAGAGAAAGAGACAAAATGGGTGTGCCAGGGTCTCCAGCCACTGCCACCGAACTCCAGATGCATGTACCACCTTGTGCATCTGGCTTACGTGGATCCTGAGGAATTGAGCCTTGAACCAGGGTCCTTAGGCTTCATAGGGAAGTGCTTAACTGCTAAGCCATCTCTCCAGCACAATCTTATTATTCTTAAAAGTATTAAATTACTATATAAAGTTGTAAAAATTTTTTAAATAGTTTTTAATTGCACATTAGTATCATACAGAAGAAAAATAATTGTTGTCACATTTTAATTACCAGGCTTACAATTCTTGTTTCCTGCAATATTTGAAGAGAAATATAAAACTATTTCCTTATTAATAATAGTGAAAGGATTAATGAATGTATTTACAAAATATGTCTCTAGTTTTACTTATTGGATCTGGTACATGCTACTGAATTGACCACATTTTATTAGGATATCAATAGTATATTTTAACCGATATTTTGAGGATTCTTGTCAAAACACACCAATAAATTTAGAGTATACCAGATTCTTGTCACATGACTTTAAATAGTTAAAATTCATAGAACAGAGGGTAAGGTTTAGAAAGGCTTTATTAGGTAAGGAAAAGGAAAGATAAGAAAATGCAGAGAGCTCCTGCCTTCTAGATGATAGGAGGGGCCAGAGAGTCTATGCCAGAGTAAGGGGCAATCTCCCCTTGTCTCACTTGGGTTGAGACAAGGGAAGCTTACCAGAACTTCAAAGTTCAGGAGCCAGTCAGAAGAGCTTACCAACTCCTGATAAACATGTCTATAATCTTATGATAGTGGACTTTACTTTTCAGCTCAGGTGAGCAAGAGACACAGATGATTGGTCTGGCTAGAGGCAGGCTCAGGAAGAGGTTAGCCATGTTCTCCGGGCTGAACTTAACCAATCCACAATGTCAGGATTAAAGTTAAATTCTAGGAAAGGGTAACTTTATCCCAGAAGGGGGTCAGGTTATTTATGGAAAAAAAAAATGATCTAGGGAACTTCTTTGGGCATGAGATAAAGAGAAGACACTCTGACATCTTGCGAAGCCCAAAGACATTCCTTCTTTTCGCTTTGGGACCCTGTCATCCTAACTGCCTTGCAAAGCTACCTGACTCCCTCTCAATATGAATCAAGACAATATGGCAAAAATGTCAATTATGTATTTTATATCTCTTGATAATTGTTGCATTCTTTATCATAAAAATTGTAAATTCAAGATAGTTATGTCTTTTGCTCAGGGCAGTCTTCCCACCTCTACCTCCTTAGTTCTGGGATTAAAGGCCTGTACCACCACACCCAGCCCACTGTGTCTCTTTTTTATGACTGTTTCCTCAAACTCTGTGTTATTTTGTTCCCTGTGTTTTGTGGTTGCTGATTTTGCCAGGGACTCATGCAATGGTACCATCACTATTTGCTTTTTATTTGCAATTGCTATTTCTAATGTATTCCCTCAAGAAATCCACTTCTGATGTGGAGGGAGCTTGAGGATAATTTCAACAATTGCTTGTATAAAACTATGAAATTAGAAATATATGTGAGTCTTATTTGTCCGCAATTTTTTTTTCACCAATTTAATCAATACGACTTATCTTTATGGTCTTTTTTCCATTATATATTTTATATAAATACATTTCATGTGTCACACTGTTCTTTATTATTCTGGTATGACTTTTGCAATTAGTCTTGTGTGTGTATATATGTGTGGATTTATATTTTAGGTATGGTATAGAGACATATTCAAGTTTGGAGACTTCTTATTCAGTCCAAGTGTACTCATAAGACTATCCACGTCTTTCTAAATTCCTTTGCAGTATCTTTTCATCTGTATATTTTCCTGGTACCTTCTTAGATTTTATATACAAATTTAAATTGCCCATTGTTTTTGAAAGCTCTAATCATTAAAGTCTTTGTCAGAAATGCATGTAATGAAGTTGTTGCTTTTCATCTTTTTCTGGCCTCACATGAATAGTTTGAAACCTACTCATTCTGCATCTCTTTCAGACTATTGAAAATTTAGCCCACTGGGGAATGTTTGGGATGTAGCTTATATTTCCTGGTCTTATTCCAACCCCAATGCATTCAACAGATACTGATTGTGATTAAACCTAATGGCAACACCCAAGGCTTCTTCATAGTTTCTCTCTCATCATGTTACCTTGAACAGCCGGCAATGAAAAGTCCATGACACTCGAGAAAAGCCCATGAACCTTGTACAAGGAAGTCCCTAGACCTTTATTTGTGTCACTTCTCATTCACTGAGGTTGAAATCCTTCCTTGCCACCTATAGATTTCCTGTTAAATCCTCTTTAGTATTTTTATTTTTCTCTTTTTTTTTTTTTGTTTGTTTTTTGTCTTTTCAAGGTAGGGTCTCACTCTGGTCCAGGCTGACCTGTAGTCTCAGGGTGGCCTTGAGCTCATGGCGATCCTCCTACCTCTGCCTCCCGAGTGCTAGGATTAAAGGCGTGCACCACCACTCCCGGCTTCTTTAGTATTTCTCAATGATGACCTTCAATTTATTTTCTTTAGCATGCATTTTGTTTTCTGCTCCTCACTGTATAATGCCTAACAAACATACCATCATGACTCCATCAGTGTGTGCTCTCCTAGAATATAAAGACTTAACACATGAACCACAGTTCTGATAAACTCCAAGTCTGATATTTCCTATGCCCACATTTGACTGCTCTGATGTTAGCTTTGTTGTTCTTTAGTCCTTACATTTCTTTTATCATGTTTTTTAAAAATTATTCTTGTTATCGATGAAGCACTGACAGTAGGACTTTTATAACTCTTTATCATAGCATACTCCATTTTTCCCTGAAGTCCTTAGAGAATACCTAGGAGATCTCATGAAGTTAATATTTCCAAGAATGAATAAATCTATCTATGCCTGGTTTCTGATCAGGTTTTACATACTGATATGTGTCTATACCAAACGTATGGAACTTCATTAATTGCAATTCTGGTTTTCTTTCCTCAAAATTGGTCCCCATAGTAATTTAATTTGCTATGGTATGTGGTGTGTGTGTGTGATTTGTACTTCTCTGTATTTATCCATTCATGTGTGCAAGCTTCCAGGGTGGGGGGGGGCAATAGTTCTCCCTGTATTCTCACTAACTTTGTAGTATCTAAGAAGTTCTTTAGGTTTAAGTAAGTTTACCCTCTTATTTAATAGTATGGATGACAGATTCTAAGCTTCCTGTATCAAGAAAAGAAGTCTAGACAAACTATTATAGCATATGCTATTTTAAGATAAAATTCAAAAATATACCATTTTTTTATTTTTTATAGTTATTTGGGATTCTTATACATCAACAAAAATCCATGAATCCTGACTTGATTTTATACTAATTCAAAACATATTTATTTATATTACCTATATGCCTAAAGCAATATTAATGTTGGAAAATTATATCAACATAAACTTACTAATGTTTTTTTAAATATCCATTAAATTCACTTGCCAAATAAAAGTGACATTTGTCTGACATAATAGCCCTGTATATTTCAATGTCTCACATGCTCACAGTGATTATGCAAAGCACACAGAACAACTGGATAGCTGCTTTAGAGAACCAAGTTGAAGATTTTAGAAACAATAGCTGTGTTGCAGAATGCTCAAGGATTCCATAAAATAATTCTGTCCTGTGAGTATGTGATGGAAGGGTAGACGAAGAAAATTTTTGAGATGCCCTAAGACATATTTATATCCCAATTATTCTTTCAAGTGCCATTCTTGCTAGTCTCCTTAATGAACGGTAGCTCAGACTTCCGGTTAAGATGGTGGTGTAGGTACCACGCCAAAGCAGCCTGGGGGAAAAAAAGACCAAAAAAACTCAGCAAAATACACACTTTTACTAAAAAGTGAGGTGTATACGAAATTGAAGCAGCAGCAGAGAAGTAGAAGAGATCCAGAGCATCCAGAGCCCGCACAGGCCGGCAAAAGCACCCTGTCAGCTCCGCCAACTGCAGCGGTGGAAGGGCATCAGAAAGTGGCCAGGCTCCGGTCCAGCCACAGGAAAAGCCAGGTGCGGGAGCTTCCCCTCACACCAGCACTCTCTGCAACTCAGGAAACATGTAGGGAGAGCGGCAGTGAGCAATGGAGGAGCAGACCATGAGGTAGAAGAACACGTGGAACAGCAAGAGAACCAGAGCAGCTACGGCTCCCTCCCCTCCCCCACATCCTGAGCCCAGCTCCAGCAAACAGAGCAGCGGTCCCAGGACGCGGCCACACCAACTTGGGCCAACAGTAGGACCCAAGCAGGAGCAGAGTCCGGCAGCAACATCAGCGGCTCTGGCACCGGTAACAGAGGCCCCAACAGCAGCAGATCCAGTAGTGGCAGCAGCGGCAGACCCAGCAGCAGCAGCAGCAGTGGACCCAGCAGCAGCAGATTTGGCAGCAGCAATGGCTCCAGAAGCAGCAGCTATAGCAGCAGCAGCAGAGGCAACAACAACGGTGGGCCCAGCAGCAGCAGCTTTAGCTGCTGACAGACCCATCAGAGGCAGCTTTAGCAGCAGCAGTTCCAGCAGCAGGAGGGCTGATCTGCAGGGTCACAGTTGCCAGTCTCAGTTTGCCCAGCAGGAAAAGCCAGTGCCCAGCTCCAGAAATCAGAACAGCAGCCCGGCAACCAGGCAGCAACTTGACTGAAACCAAAATTATCCAAGGTAACTGGGATTGCACCAGGGAAGGGTCTCACTTGGTCACAGCTAACTTGGATCCCTCAACAGACTAGAAATCTTAACTTCTATGTTGATAGAGGATCTGGTTGTTATAATAACTACTCTGGCATACATACTTGGGGCTATTTTTGATTGAATTGGTACAGTGTTTAGTTAACTTTTAGAATCTACCTGTATTTTATTCCACTCAGCCTACTTGAATACTCCCACAGCAGGGAAACTCAACCCCTAGGAGCACCTTTGTAGATACTCTGAGAGTCTTAAGAGCCCCACCTAACACCTTAAGCTCCTACCCTGAAAATATATAACATCAAATCAATTGATATAGCTAAGAATACCCAGATAGCTAGAAAATCCAAGCATTAACTTAATCCAAGATGCAAAAATATATACATTATAACACAAGAAACACTAAAAAGCAAGATGATATAAATCCACCTAAAAGTATTAATGCATCAGAAATGACCTTCAGTGAGAACGAGTTAGAGGAAATGCCTGAGAAAGATTTCAAAAGAATGATTGTAAATATGTTCAAAGAAGTCAGAGAACAAATCAAAGCAGTCAAAGAGGAACTTAAAGAGAAAATCAAAGGAATCAAAGAAGACGCAAGACACCAATTTCATGAAATAAAGAAGGCAATACAAGACATAAATAAGGAAATAGAAATAATAAAGAAAAACCATTCAGAATTACTAGCAATGAAGAACACAGCTAATGAAATAAAAAAAAACTCTGTAGAAAATCTCACCAGTAGAATGGATGAAGGACAGGACAGAATATCTTAGCTAGAAGACCAGAAGGCAGATCTAATACAGTCCAACAAAGAGAAAGACAAACTAATAGAAAAGTAAGAGTGCGAATTTCAAGATATGTGGGACACTATGAAAAGATCAAATAAAAGAATTCAGGGAATAGTAGAAGGAGAATTCCACTCCAAAGGCATAATAGGTGTCTTCAATAAAATCATAGAAGAAAATTTCCCCCAAATTTAGAAAGAGGTGCCAATGCAGATACAGGAAGCCTTTAGAAGCCCAGCCAGACAAAACCTGGAAAGAACCTCTCCTTGCCATATAATATTCAAACTTCCAAACACACACCCCAAGGGAAAAAAAAAATATTGAAACCAGTTAGAAAGAAAAATCAAATACTCCTTTAACCTGCTTTTGTCATGGAATGTCCTTATTTCTCTGTCTATTTGAATGGATAGGTTTGCAGGATAAAGTAATCTTGGTTGACAGTTGTTATCTTTCAGAACTTGGAATATATCACTCCAAGCCCTTCTGGCTTTAAAAGTTTGTGTTGAATAATCTGCTGTAATCCTGATGGGCTTGCTTTTGTAGGTAACTTGAAGACAAAACCAGCTCTACAGAAAATACTTGATAAAATCCTCCATGCTGAAGAAAAGAAAAAACGCACATATAAGGAATCTAAAAAAACAAGCAATACTCAAATACTAGTTAACACAAGAGAGCACAGGTAGAACCAGAACCACAAAAAAAAAAAAAAAGGCAAACATACATACACACCTCTCAATAATATCTCTTAATATCGATGGCCTCAATGCCCCAACGAAAAGACATAGGTTTGCAGACTGGGTTAAAAAGAAGGACCCTTCAATTTGTTGTCTCCAAAAAATTCACCTTTCTACAAAGGATAGACATTATCTTAGGGTCAAAGGTTGGAAGATGATGTTTCAAGCAAATGGGCCTAGAAAACAAGCAGGGGTTGCTATCCTAATATCTGACAAGGTAGACTTCAGTCCAACGTTAGTCAAGAAAGATACGGAAGGTCACTTTATATTGATTAAGGGCACACTCCAACAGGAGGACATTACAATCCTAAACATATATGCACCTAACATGGGGGCTCCCAAATTCATCAAACACTATTAGAACTAAGGTCACAGATAACACCAAACACAGTGGTGGTGGGTGACTTTAACACCCCACTCTCATCAATTGACAGGTCATCCAGGGAAAAAATAAACAGAGAGGCATCTGGACTAAATGAGGTCATGGAAGGAATGGACCTAACAGATATATACAGGACATTTCATCCAAAGGCTGCAGAATATACATTCTGTTTAGCAGCACATGGAACATTCTCTAAAATAGACCATATATTAGGACAAAAGCAAATCTTAACAAATTCAGGAAAATTGAAATAATTCCTTGCATTCTATCTGACCACAATGGAATTAAACTACAAATCAGTAGAAAGAAAGGCTATGGAGCATACACAAAATCATGGAAACTAAACAACACACTACTAAATGATGAATGGGGCAATGAAGAAATCAAGAAGGAAATCAAAAAAATTATAGAATCAAATGATAATGAGAACACAACATATCAAAATCTCTGGGACACAATGAAGGCAGTTCCAAGAGGTAAATTTATAGCCTTAAGTGCCTATATTAAGAAATTAGAAACGTCGCAAGTAAATGACCTAATGCTTCACCTTAAAGCCTTGGAAAAAGAAGAACAAGGAAAACCAAAAATTAGTAGACGGGAAGAAATAATAAAGATTAGGGCAGAAATTAATGAAATAGAAACAGAAAGAACAATCCAAAGAATTAGTGAAACAAAGAGTTGGTTCTTTGAAAGGATAAGCAGGATTGATAAACCCTTAGCAAATCTGACCAAAAGAAAGAGAGAATAGACACAAATTAATGAAATCAGAGATGAAAAAGGTAACATCACAACAGATTCCAGAGAAATTCAAACAATCATAGGGACATCCTATAAAATCATATACTCCACAAACTATGAAAATTTGAAAGAAATGGATGATTTCCTTGATTTATATGACATACATAAATTAAATCAAAATGAGATTAATCACTTAAATAGACCTATAACAAACATGGAGATCCGAACAGTTATTAATAATCTCCCAACTAAAAAAAACCCAGGCCCAGATGGATTCACTGCTGAATTTTACCAGACCTTTAAGGAAAAGCTAACACCATTGCTTTTTAAGCTTTTCCAGGAAATAGAAAAGGAAGAAATTCTAGCAAACTCCTTGTATGAGGCCAGCATCACCCTGATACCAAAACCAGGCAAAGATAGAAAAAAAAAGAAAATTACAGATCAATCTCCCTCATGAACATAGATGCAAAAATTCTCAACAAAATATTTGCAAAAATAATACAAGAGTATATCAAAATATCATTCACCCTGACCAAGTAGGCTTTATCCCAGAGATGCAGGGATGGTTCAATATACGCAAATCTATAAATGTAATACATTATATAAACAGGTTGAAGGACAAAAATCACATGATTATCTCATTGGATGCAGAGAAAGCATTTGACAAAATCCAACATCCCTTCATGATAAAAGTCCTACAGAGACTGGGAATAGAAGAAACATATCTCACTATATTAAAAGCTATTTATGACAAGCCTACAGACAACATATTACTAAATGTGGAAAAACTGGAAGCTTTTCCACTAAAATCAGGAACAAGACAAGGGTGTCCACTATTACCACTTTTATTTAATATAGTTTTGGAATTCTTAGCCATAGCAATAAGGCAAGAGACACACATAAAAGGGATACAAATTGGAAAGGAAGAGATCATGTTATCATTATTTGCAGATGGCATGATACTATACATAAAGGATTCTAAATTCTCTGCTAACAAACTGTAAGAGCTGATCAAAACCTACAGCCATGTAGCAGGATACAAAATAAATACACAGAAATCAGTAGTCTTCATATATGCTAACAACAAACACACAGAGGTGAAATCAGAGAATCATTCCCATTCAAAATTGCATCAAAAAATAAATAAATAAATAAATAAATAAATAAATAAATAAAGTACCTTTGAGTAAACCTAACCAAGAAAGTAAAGAATCTCTACAATGAGAACTTTAAAACACTCAAGCGAGAAATTGCAGAAGACACTAGAAAGTGGAAAAACATCCCCTGTTCCTGGATTGGAAGAATCAATATTGTGAAAATGGCAATCTTACCAAAAGCAATCTACACATTTAATGCAATCCCTATCAAAATTCCAAAAGCATTCTTCATGGAAATATTAAAAAAAAAAACAAAATTCATTTGGAATCACAAAAAACCTCGAATATCTAAAATAATACTGAGCAACAGAAATAAGGCTGGTGGTATCACCATACCTGATTTTAACCTATACTACAGAGCCATAGTAACAAAAATAGCGTGGTACTCGCACAAAAACAGACATGTAGATCAGTGGAACAGAATAGAGGACCCAGATGTAAGCCACCTGATATTCAATAAAAATGCCAGAAATACTCATTGGAGAAAAGACAGCCTCTTCAGCAAATGGTGCTGGGAAAACTGGATATATATCTGCAGAAGAATGAAAATAGATTCTTCTCTCTCGTCATGCACAAGAATTAAGTCCAAATGGATTAAAGACCTGAACATCAGACCTGAAACTCTGAAACTGCTAGAGAAAAAATTAGGGGAAACCCTTCAACATATTCGTCTTGGCAAAAACTTTCTGAATACAACCCCAATTGCTCAGGCAATAAAACCACAGATTAATCACTTGGACCTCATGAAATTACAAAGATTTTGCACTGCAAAGGACACGGTGTAAAAAGCAAAAAGGCAATCTACAGAATGGGAAAATGTCTTTGCCAGTTATATATCTGATAGAGGATTAATATCTAGAATATACAAAGAACTCAAAAAGTTAAATAATAAGGAATCAAACAAGCCAATCAAAAAATGGGCTATGGAGCTAAATAGAGCGTTCTCAAAGGAAAAATATGAATGGCATATAAGCATCTAAAAAAATGTTCTACGTCACTAGTCACCAGGAAAATGCAGACTAAAACTATATTGAGATTCCATCTCACTCCTGTCAGATTGGCCACCATCATGAAAACAAATGATCATAAATGTTGGCAGGGATGTGGAAAAAGAGGAACCCTTCTACACTGCTGGTGGGAATGCAATCTGTTCCAGCCATTGTGGAAATCAATGTGGAGGTTCCTAAAAGAGCTAAAGATTGATATACCATATGACCCAGCTATAGCACTCCTAGGCATATATCCGAAGGACTCATCTCATTTCCTTAAAAGTACATGCTCAACCATGTTTATTGCTGCTGAATTTATAATAGCTGGGAAATAGAACCAGCCTAAATGTCCCTCAACTGATGAGTGGATAATGAAGATGTGGCACATTTATACAATGGAGTTCTACTCATTGGTAAAGAAAAATGAAGTTATGAAATTTGCAGAAAAATGGATGTACCTGGAAAGGATTATACTAAGTGAGGTAACCCAGGCCCAGAAAGCCAAGCACCACATGTTCTCTCTCATTTGTGGATCCTAGCTACGGATGACTGGGCTTCTGTGTGAGAATGAAAATACTTGGTAGCAGAGGCCAGTAAGTTAAAAAGGAGACATAAAGGGAAGAGAAAGGAAGGGAAGAGGGTACTTAATAGGTTGGTATTGTATATATGTAAGTACAATGATTGAGATGGGGAGGTAATATGATGGAGAATGGAATTTGAAAGGGGAAAGTGTTGAAAGGAGGGAGGGAATTAACATGGGATTTTTTTTATAATCATGGAAAATGCTAAGAAAAATTTTAAAAAATAAAAAATAAATAAAAATAAATTGAAAAAAAAATGAATGGTAGCTCATTTATACCTTCCTTTGCCACAGCCTTACACATATTTTATTTTTCTTTCTCTGATGAGTACACATTTTCCAACACTTTGATTTTGTTTTGATGTGTATTAAGAGGAAGCAGCTTCTTTAATGTTTATTCATTCATTTATTTATTTATTTATTTATTTATTTATTTGAGAGAGGAAGAGGTGAGGAGGGGAGAGAGAAAAAATGGTTGTGCTAGGGCCTCCAACCACTAGAAACAAACTCCAGACGCATATGCCACCTTGTGAATCTGGTTTACATGGGTCCTGGGGAATCAAACCTGGATCCTTTCACTTTCCAGGCAAGTATGTTAACTGCTTAACCATCTCCCCAGCCCCAAAGTAGCTTCATAATAGATAGTTAATCAGGGATACTGGTCCAAGAATATTAGAATTCTAGCTTGATGTACAATGGCAATAAGTGGATGCCTACTGATTCTTCCTCTGTAACTTTCTGGGAGCAAGCACTACTCATGGGGGGACCATTCCTGAGTCAGTTTTCTTCCTTAGCCCAACAATAAATCAAGACCTTTTATGTATATTTACACTTGGCAAATAACTTATCCTAATTGATTATCTAATTTATATAAATGGATCTGAGCCAAGCTTCCATGTGAGATTTTTTCCTGTTTTTCTCTCAGGGGTGCTCCTTTTGACTTGGGATTTTTCTGTGTAAATGTTTCTCAGATTTTTGCTTAAGTGGACAACAACAAGGGATTTTAGAGCCAAAGCCTCAATGTTTTGATACAGAAATTTTCGGTTCATTGAATGTCAATGTGCCAATAATTTTGCATGTTCCCAGATTCTTATCCTATTAATTTGAAGACTAAGTCTAAAGAATAAGGTTGATAAATATTTTATTATAGCTTAAGACTTTATGAGTATGAAGAGAACAGGAGCTTAAGGCCTAGAGCATTAGAGAAGGCAGAAAAGTTGGAGCTCTGGCCCAGAGAGGCAAGAAGGGGTTTAGGAAACCCACCTTGAGACTCAGATCTGGATTTTTTATGAGGAAGACCAGGTTGGCAGGTTACTATGAATAAAAATCAGATTTTACAGCTTTCCCAGTAATCTTAGGTAAGGATTAGCGTTTCTGTCATCTAGGAAGAATGCAAGCTTAATAGAAAAAAAAAAAAAAAAAAAAAACTTTTCTGGCGGGTGTAACATCCAGGTTTCTACAAGCTTAGTGATATTTCCTGCTGCTGAGGTCTAGCCTCAGTGGGGTTATAGAATGCAAACAGGATGTGTGCAGTGGGCGTTGCTGGACCAGTAGTTCAGGTGAAGCATACTAGATGCAGAGCAAAGCTCTGCTTCTTTATTTATATTTTTACAATACATTATGTTTTTTATTATTATTTGAGACAGAGAGAAGGAGGGCAGAGAAAGAGAGAGAGAGAGAGAGAGAGAGAGAGAGCATGGGCATGCCAGGGCCTCTAACAACTGCAAATGAACTCTAGACCCATGAGCTACCATGTGCATCTATCTGGCTTATGTGGGTCCTGGAGAATCCAGCCTGGGTCCTTAGGCTTTGTAGGCAAGTGCCTTAACCACTAAACAATCTCTCCAGCCCTGATACATTATGGTTTTTTTTGCAAGCAAGATACAGTAACTTATTCATATGTCATCTATTCTCTAGGAAATCTTGCACAATATTCTCCTTGGTTTCCCCTGTTTCTGCTTAACTCATAAACCTCTTGCCCCATAGACATTTTGATAATATCTTTAAACAGAAAGTCAAGGATTGCAAGCTGGTTAACATCTTACCCAAGCTCACAGAAACTAGCCAAGAGCCCTGGTAGGTAGCTCTTGCAGTTATAAGGTGATCACAAAGGGCTATGTTAGCCACTTTCTACATAATATTATCTTGCAGACTGAATAACAATCCATTTCTCAATTTCTAATCCATTGCTTATTTAATTGTCTCTCTATGGCCTTTTTTTTTTTTTTTTTTGCTCCATTTTACAGTTTGGTCCTGACTTTGCAAGTCTCTAAATCAAAGGAAGATTTTGATATTTAACTTTCTTCCCATCTTTCCAGACCATCCTTACTCCATTAATGTATGCCCCTATATATGGTAAATGTTGATCTAAGCAAACAGTGTTGTTCACTGATGTCTTTTCTCTAGGATCCCACCAAACTCTATTGTTAATTCTGAAAGTTACATACTCTGTTTTACTTCCTTGGTGGTGGGGGGGGCAACCCAATTATTTGAAAGATGTTTACTTTTGCTCCATAGAATTCCAGGATCCTTTTCTAGTAAATCATCTGTAGGTTCAAGAAATGTGCCCATTAATTCCTGTCATCATCTCGACAACAAGAATTTTCTTGTAAGTAATGTTTCTTGGGAATAATTGGTAAGACTTGTGACGTAGCATTGTGAGGAACACGTCTCATTAGGTGAAATATATATTTGTATTGTTAAAAAATGTTGTTCATTCAAAGTAGTCATAGTTTCAGGATCCATAATGTCTTTACCTGTTTAAACACTATAGCCTCAGAAATGTCTGTGGAAACATTCTTTCTTGTTTAATCATTAGTGACTGTATAAGCCCATCTGAATCAGATTCCCTATTACTACTGAGAAGGGGAACCGTATACTTATTATAATTCCAAGAAAGAGACAGCAGTAGTGCAGACTGTCAGGCAGCCGGCATTCTAGGAGGTCGCTGAAAGACTGCCGGCTCTGCCAAAGGAAGTCTCAGATTCTGCAGCTTTGCAAGACAGAGTCCGGTCAGCGTCATACTCCAGAGCCAACTGCTGCAGCTACATGGCCACCACCATCCTGCTTTGAGTCAAGGATTAAAAAAAAATATTAAGTTTTGGAGTTCTGTTACCCTGACTGCCTAGACAATTTTTGTGAAATCACCCTAAATTCACCCAGAACCCAGAGTTCTCTTTGGCAACACTTTCCTTTCATTCCTGAGTTTCACTACAGATGAAAATTTGAAACTGTACTGTAATTCTCATACTGTTGCCTGAAAGTTTCTTTTGAAATTCCTTCTGCCTAACAAACTGCATCTTCTAAGCCTTCATGAGAATACCCTGCCATGTATAGCATTTTAGATTTTTTTCTTTATTTTTAAAGAATTTTTTAAAAAAATATTTATTTATTTATTTGAGAGAGAGAGAGAGAGACAGATAGAGAGAAAGAGAATTGGGCATACTAGGGACTCCAGCCACTGCAAATGAACTCCAGATGCATGGGCCACCTTGTGCGTCTGGCTTATGTAGGTCCTGGAGAATTGAACCTGGGTCCTTGGGCTTCACAGGCAAATGCCTTAACCACAAAACCATTTATCCAACCTGACACTTAAAATTTTTTTTTTTCTATCCTACCCCATCAAAATATTCTATTCTTTTTCTGTCACCAGGTTTCAAACCAGATTGACATTTTCAGGTATTTTCAAAATAATGGATCAATACTTTGACATCAAATATCTGCTTTATACCTTGCTTTTTATATCGTGTGAAATACATGAGGCAATCAAAACAAATTCATTTAACTCTGATCTGGTGATTCAGGCATGAGATGATTTCCACTCAGCTCTCACGTAGGCTCTCTATTTGTCATGTCATTTCAGGAGTTTGCACAGGACTGAGAGCTCACAACTCATGAACAGGAAGAAAGGGAAATAGGATCTCAACCTTCTTGCTGAGAATACATGATTGATTAATTGACCTGCAGTCATAGAATTTTACCTATTAAAGAACTATCACTTTGTACCTCTACATTGAACACCAAACTTCCGATACATGAAGATTTGTAGCAAGAAGCCTTTAAGCTACATCCAAACAACTGGGTTTGTTTTGAAGTTAGGCACCATTCTAACTAGGGCAGTATTATGATGTCTGGACTCTTCAATCTCTGAGCAATGATTTCTTCAGATAGTTGATCACCAACAGAACATTCTTTTAATCCCTTAAAATCTGATTGATAAGGTCACAACATTTCCCAAATTCTCACCTAAAATTTTTCTTAGTACCAATAACTTCCTAATATGTAAGTTTTAGGATTTCAGGTGACATACTACTCATAAGAAAATTAATATTGAGAAACACATACAATGTTCTGTCTTGGCTGAACATGATTCCAATACAATTGAATGCTGGTAAAATTTAACAGTCTTCTGAAGCTAGAGAGAAGAGGTAGATTCTGGTTAATTGCACATACAAGTTACCATGACACAGAAGTTCCAATTGTAAGCTATAATGTGAAATGATAAGTGCAGAATGGGGGGGGGGGAGCAGAATGGTTTGAAATGTGTGTCAAGAGCTGGGCATGATGGCACACGCCTTTAATTCCAAGACTTGGGTGGCAGAGGTAGGAGGATCACCGTAAGTTTGAGGCCACATTCCAGGACAACCTGGTCTACTGTGATACCATACCTTGAAAAACCAAAAGAGAAATTAAATAAATAAATAAATAAAATAAAGAATAAGAACTGTGTGTCAATGTTTATTAAATTCTGCAGTAAATGCTGAGTCCATATGACCCAATGAAGTGGCCTTTAATTAAGGTTAAAAACCAGGATTTTTCACTTAATAACCCCCTAAAATACTAATTTACATTATGTGTTTCTATATTTTCATACTCTTTGTTTTTCTATTAATATTATAGAGGATGTTTCAAATAATATTAGATAAAATCCACAAGATTGATAATAGCTAATCTTGTTTCCTTTAATAATAATAATTCTAGCATTTCATTGTTAAAAATATGAACTATTTTATTTAATTATTATGGATAATGATATTCATTGTAATTTATAATCACTATTTTGATGTATAATTTATTTATTAACTTAAAAGCATACTATCAGCTGCAAATAATAATTGTGTTCTTTTCCAGATAATATACTATAGTGTGTTTTAAAACAAATTATTTAATGTAGTTGTTACATGGACTTTATAAGATGATGGAATAGAGCCTCTGATAGCTTAATTTTCTCTCTTAGTCAATAACCACATAACCCATAAAAAAATTTATCTCCCCAATCTGAATAGTGATTTTAAGAAGTTATGTCTAAAGAACTCAATAATGGACCTTTTAACAGGAATAGAACTCATGCCTGATTGAGATTTATCTACAGTAACTCTTGCTGTCCACAGTCTAGCATGCTATCTAAGTAAAATGGGCAACTTGGCCTGGTTCTGGGATTCACCCTCCAAATTTTCCAACCAATCAGCTCTTTTTCTTGAGTACCTAAATTTGAAGCTATAAAGTACAGCCTTCTGGTCCCCCACACACCCTCTGGAAATGATGCTCAGTGTATGTGTGTGAGTGTCATTGGATTCCCTCTTGTCTCTGCTTAGACACATACAAGTCTGGCCCCTACCCACACCCAGCCTGGCTTGGTGTACGGTGGCGGAAGATAACAATTTTTCTTGATCTGAATTTTTTTGCTTGCTTCTATTTTATACTTTGAAATAGTTTCTTACTTTTATTACTTGCGTGATTATCCTCTGGTCTCCAGATTGACCACATGTGGCCTTCCCTTACATTCCATATCTACCACATAAGTGTACACACCAAGTCTAGTCTTGCTACCTTTGTAATCTCCTAAACTCAGGGTAAACACTCTTCCCTATTCATTTCCCATCTGAATATGTTCCCTCTTCTATTCTTTCTTAGGTCATTACTGTTTAATCTTTAACTTTCTTCTGTGGGGAAAGCCATGGTGGATGCTGTGGGTGTTCCTTCTAAATCTCCTTACACAGGAGCCTAAATTCTATCCTACATGGGCTTGCAGCTTTGCTCTAGTCTCTCTTCAAAGGCCTCAGATTCTCTCCCACATGTGCATAGATTTAGTACATCATTAAAAGCCTTGGTTTCTCTAATCTCCCTTAAATATACCCCACCATTTATGATTTCCCCCTAAATAAACTTGCTAATTCATAATTTATCCTTCTTGAGTGTATTTATCAATTCTTTATTAAAAGTAGGACAGAACCAAAAACTTGGGGTTCAAATATTTGGGAGGCCACTCCTAGACCCCCAAATCCTTCATCATATTATATGTATTTTCAACACATCAATAAATCACATAGCAGCACACACCACAATATGATTTATGATTAGTACTGTTAGATTTTGAAGTGAAAGCATTAACCCTTTATTTAAGATAATTGTGAAAAACCCATGTAGAGAAAGCATATATTCTACTGTGTATAATCAGACATTAATTTATGCTGGTATATGTAAATGATGATAAAAACTATCATATCTGGGTCAGTCATATTGGAAAATGTGTAAAGGAGGAAACTAAGCCTACAGAACACGTGTTAGAAGAAAATGCTTTTCTAAGAGAAAAGAGGCTTGCTTCCCAAGAGATAAATTTTTACAAAAATTGGAGCTGCAGCTACCACCTTACACGAATAAGATGTGATATTTATAGCTGGATCCTCAACCTGAAGATTTTCATAAAAGTTTAAATATGCACAGAAAATATGAAAGATCATCTTCAAAATGAACCCTATCCATCAGTAATTTACAATCCATTTTACTCATTCATTTTTAAGCATATCTGTGGGATTTTTAAGTATCCTCAGTGTTTCTCATTATATTTGGAAGATTTTAAGTTATTTTTTTATACTATGTCTTTGTGTCAAAACTATGGATGTCCTTCATTCTTAGGAAATTACACACACACACACACACACACACACACATATGGAATCTGCAACTACAGAAGTGTCAGTCAACTTTCACATCCTTGCTTTTTTCCTCATAGAATTTTATGCTCCATATTTTATTCCAAGCACTTACTTTCATTTTGTTAATGTTAAAATATTTATCAAATATTTTTTTTCTAGAATGGATCAGAATGATTATAAATCCTAAAAATGTATTATCTAGGATAAAACTGTCAAACTACAAAATTATCATCACTATTCATTGAAATTAACCTTCAAATTTACTAAAATGTTATGATTTCAAATAATCTTTCTATATCCCATTCTTCCCAACCATAGAACAGTTGGTAGTATAGAGTATAATGTGCAAAGACTGAAAAACTGAGGTAATTTTCCCCTGTAACCAACACTGGTTAATTTTACCAAACCAATTGCATTTTCTATGCCATGAATAATTCATTTATAAAATAAAGATGATTGCCTAGGTGAGAATAAAAGATGCCCCATATCTGTGATGCTAATGTTTCTGAGAAACAGAAAGAAAATTCTGCAAACAGAAAAATCACACTATATGAACTAATGAAATAGGATAACTTAAGGCACTCTTCTTGTTATCTCACTGGGTTTTTAGTAAATGTTAATGTTAAAGTGAAAATTACCAATCCTTTCTATAACAACTGGAAGATGAGCACATTTTTATTTCCTTGTGTTGTGCTGCTGCAAATAACTGGAATGTAATAATTTAAATAAAATTACTCTAAATATAATTTGCACCCATATGCCAGAGAATATGAGCAGAATGAGAATGCCTAACAATTGTACCACATTTTGATATTTTGTAAAATACTCTGTTATACATATATTTTTTATGCATATAGGGTGATTTCTGATTAGGGAAACTGCATTAGGATATTATGAATTGATTCAGAGCTTGCACATGCATAAATTATGTAATTTTTGTAAACTCTTCCACTTATTGAGCTTCCATTATTTATAATTTTGATTGTGCAGCATTTAACAGTAGTTTATGAAAGGAGGATACAGGAAGTAGTATAGGTAACAATAATCCAAAATTTAATTTCAGAAAAAATAGATTATCAGTCACAACATCCAACAAAAAGAAAATTTTAAAAATCACAATAATATGCTTTTGTAATTCTAAACTCATTATCAAAAGATATCTTTTAAAAGATAATCCTAAAATGTTATTATTTATGTCTTCCCAAATAATAGCATAACATTTTTATTTTCCATCTTCAAATCTATCAGAGAAACTATTAGACACATGTCTGGTATGCATGATATAATTCAAGGACTGATCTGAAATAGCACGAGGGGATAAACTGATGTGAAAATGCTGTGCAAGAGGAAAAGAGGTCAAGGAAACAGTAAAGCTTCCGTATATTTTAAATCCACAGAAAACCCTGTAGAAATGGAATTTATGGTTTGTTTTATTATCTAATCACATTGTAAATTATCTTTCAATTCTGCCTGGTCCTGATTGTGAGGCTCTGGCTAATGGCTACTCACTTTCCTTTCTTGAAGAAATGATTCGGGTCAAAATCAAAATGCTGAACTGTAGAATTCTCACACTCAGGACCTGTGTACACATAACCTAATTGCCCTGATTTTCAGAGTCCTGAGAATAGGCTCAACTCCAAGATGATGAAACTTCAAAACTTGAAGTCATTAGCCCTAGCTACACAACACAATTTGAGAGATATAAGATGCTCTCATGAGCCCACCCCTCTGTTACCCTGCACAGCAGCAGAGTTTCATGGGCACTCCTGCCCTCTGTGGTACTTATCTGTTATTTAAATGTTTGTGAGAAACTAATTTCCTTTTATGTGTCAGTCACTATTTACAGTCTACCATTAGAAAAATTCTTAAATCTTACAAAATATTCAAAGGCTATTTTGTCATGGAATATAAAACTAAATAACCTCACTTTATTTGTGGTGCATGCTTATAACCCCAGCTCTCTGGAGACTGAGGTTATGAGGTTAATGAAATGATGAGTTCTATGCCACCATAAGCTACATGATGAATGCAAGGCCAGCCTATAATTCAGAGATACATTCTATTTAAAAGTAAAACCCTAAGTTACTAACAGAGCCAGGTGTGTGATAAGTTCCCATGACTTATTGGCGAGGAGGGCACTGCGGTCCCCAAATAACACGGGATATGGCCTCTACTCCTGCTTGCTCACCAGGACTAGGAGATAAGATCCTGTTGTTTAAGATACCACATGCGCTGGTAGCATGTCATAATAAATCAAGCTGGGCCTTAGCTCTAAGCTTCTGAACTGGTAGCGTTCTCTCATAGCGTCATTAGGTGCTATTCAGTCTACTGGTAAGAAAACTCCCAGTAGAGTAGTCAGCAGTGGGTTTTGAGTCCACCAATACTATCTAGCTATGCACATGACCCTTTTGGCTTTTCTTAAAATTTCCACAATCAGGTTGACCAAAAATAATAACAACAGATATGGAATTAGCCAACACCATCATCTCTGCTAAAAAATTAAATGGCAGTAAGGGTTATGAGCATAGAATTAAAGCAAATAAAATACTTTTAGTATACACAAAACTCAATTTCAGAGGTTTGTATTATTGGAAAAGGGAAACTAAAGAATGTAAAAATAATTACATAACATTATCTGTCTAAAGTTGCTAATTTTGTTTTTGCAAATTATGAGGGCTGCAGACATGTGAAAATGCCATGCCAAACAGGGAGTGGTGACAAGCTCCTGCGTTACTAAAACGTGGGGAAGGAGGCAGGAGGTTCAAGAATTCAAGGTCATCTTTGGCTATTTCAGGGCTAGCATAAGACAGATGAGATTCCATATGTTAAAACTACTACAACTCCATGGTGAATACCTGCAATCCCACTAGGGTGGGCCCTCAGTGGAATGGGGCATCAAGGAGAGAAATGATGACAGTCCACTTCTATTCTCAACCATGAGAGACATGGAAAAGTGGAGACAGGGCATTTCCAGGGTTAGAGTTAGTGTGATGTTAGCAACTCTGGGTCCAAGCAAGAGATTTTGCTTCCGTAAAAATAGATAAATAAATAGTGGGGCTGAAAAGCTGGCTTAGCAGTTAAAGGTACTTGCAAATCCTGAAGGTCTGAGTTTAATTCCCCAGTACCCATGTAAAGTCAGATGCACAAAGTGACATATAAGTCTGGAGTTTGCTTCAAGTGGTAGGAGACCTTAGCATGAAGACCCATACTCAGACTCTCTCTCTCTCTCTGTCTCTCTCTCTCTCTCTCTCTCTCTCTCTCTCTCTCTCTCCTCTCTCTCTATCCTCTCTATCTCTTTATTGCTCTATCTACCTCATTATCTCTTGACACTCTCTCAAATAAATAGATAAAGATTTTTTTTTTAAATGGAAACTAGGGGGCTTAAGAGATGGCTAAGTGGTTAAGGCACTTGCCTGCAAAGTCTGAGGACTCATGTTTGACCCTCCAGGTCCCATGTAAGTCATATGTACAGTGATTCAGTTGAGAAAGGTCACACACATGAACAAAGGGATGCACATGTCTGAAGTTCAATTGCAGTGGCTGGATGCCGTGATGTTCCAATCCTCTCTCCCACTCTGTTCTCTCTTGAATGTATATATATTTTAAAAGCTGTGGAGAGCATGCTGAGAGATGGCTTAGAATTTAAGTTGCTTGCCTGAAAAGCCTAAGGACCCAGGTTTAAATCACCAGATCAAATGTAAGCCAGATGCACAAGGTCGCACATGTGCACAAGGTGGCACATACATCTGGAGTTCAATTACAGTAGCTAGAGGCCTTGCTCCACCAATTCTCCCCCTTTGTCTCTCTCACTATGGTTCTCACTCTCTTTAAAAACAAACAAGTAAAACAAAGGCCAATCGCTTGGGCTTGCTTCAAAAAAAAAAAGTGGAGAGCAATTTAAGTGGACACACCAGCGTTAACTTCTGACTGTCATACATGCACATATGTTCAAACACCAGTGTACCTGTACATGTGTGAATGTGCATACATACACAAGCAACACGCAGGCACATGCCAAAACTTTTTTTTTATATAAAACTTAGTTCTTAGTTGAATTCTCTCATTGTCCTTCACATAGTAAAGATATAAAGAAGTAAAGTTTCAACCAACTCTGTACATTTGTATTAATATTTAACACATGTCTTTGAAGTGTATGTATTTTTATAAAATCAATATATCAACACTGAGAGATAATGTTTTAAAGTGCATTTGAATCAGATATGTAAGAAAGGTAAGTATCGTTTCTTCTAGAATTTGAAATCTTAAAGTCATAGATTAAAAGAAAAAAGTTTTCCTTTATTCAACAAGAATACAGGGACACCATGTAGAGATATTCTTTCTGAATATACAAAAATTGGATAAATTTCATTTAATGACATTCCTTCATCTGCCTTCTACTTTAAAAGTGTTGTGAAGCCCGAAAAGTAAGAGAAGCATCAAGTGTCTTTGAAAGACAATTCTTCATAGAATTTAAAATTTAGAAGAGACACCATCACCTATGTTGTAAAAATGGCATATGCTAAAGAAGCCTACAAAATGTTATCACATTATTTGAAACACATTTCTTTGAAAGAAAATTGTTGATTACAATTTTAAGTGAAGTATTGTTTACTAAAGTATCAGTATCACATTATTATCTATGATTTTTATCTTTTGCAAAAGTTTACAGGAGAGATTTTAATAATTTTAGTATATTCTTTGAATTATCTTCTTTTAATTTATGCACTCAGTTAAAAAAAGAAGTAGGGAGTTCACATTAAATGTTATTGTATGATTGTTTTAGAGTAGAATAAATTTAATTCATTTATTTTAAAAATTATGGCTGTTTAAATTGTTTTATTTATTCATTTGTTTCTTTGTTTGTTAATTGTTTATTTACTTAAAGAGTATCTCATGTAGTCCAGGTTACCTTAAGTTAACTGTATATGTAAAGTTGACCCCAAATTTCTCTGACTCTTCCCTCTACATCCAAGTTGCTAAGAATACAATTATGCATATCTACACACAGTTTTATGCAATGCTAAAGATTAAAGCCAAACTTTTGTACATGCTAGTTCAGTCCTCAACTAATTAAGCTATATCCTCAACACCTATAAGATTCTTTTACATACATTGAAATTAGTATGATCCCGAAAAAATTCAACTCAAAGTATTAATTTTCTTCCTACTTTAATACCCTTGTTGTTAACAAAAAGCAGCCATGGAACAAATGAAAACAAAGACATGAAGTTTTTAAATTGTTTTTAAATATACTGAAATAAGGCTGATAAACTGTATCATTTTGGATAATTAGTTTAATAGCCCATGATTTCTAAAAGAACAAATATTAGCAGAACATTTCGGCAAAAGTTTCACTGTCCATATAACGTACAGAAAAATTCAATAATACCTAAAGAGTTATTCAACACATGCACTTCTACTGTTACTGGAATCTAAGTTCCAGTTCTTTGTTCAATCTCTGATGTATTAAGAAAAGAAAGGCACTTTAAGTTGCTATTATTCTGTAATTATTTTATATATTAGTCCTTTTGCTCTGTGATAACTTAATACCTGAAGCTGAATAGTTCTGAAAAATTGATGCCTATTTAGAACATGGTGTTTTAGAGGATAAAATTCTCACATTAAACAGTCTCATATTTTTGGCCTGACATAAGGATTTCATGATGGACAAACGACATTATAATAGTAGCAAGAAGCTTAGAAGAAATCACATAGTGAGGCAGGAAGTCGGGGATCCGAAAGTGGCCTTTCCTTTTTTTTATATATATAAAAACTCATTCTCTTACAAGAACTAGCCTAATTTATGATATTAACATCAATATCTTCCAAGGGCAAGACTTCTGGACAGTTAATTACTGCATACTATGCTCCATAAATATAAAGATCTGCCATCTTCAAGAGTTGCCTCAATGGGGAAATAAGACCGCAACACACAAGTGCTATGTCACTCAAGAGTCTCTCATCAAGGAAATCTACTATACCCTGAAGGTGTAATCTGTGTGTAGCTGGAGAAAATTACTTATCTTATGTGATAGCAGTGAAAACAGATTCACATAACACTAATTGTACTTGTTCATGTCACATAATAGCCTTTTGGGCTCTGGTCAACCAAGTAAGAATGCCCTAATCAAGAACAATTGAATGGAGAAATCTGCTGTGTATTTCTAAGACTGTTGCTTCCATTTAGAGATATTAAAAAAATAATAATTACTGAGAAAATATCAGTTTCTGAGTCTTACAATCAAGACTTGGAAATTACTTATGGAATTAGAACAGGAGACAATGTCACTATAATTTCTAAGCTAAATATGAACACATGCAAACCAGTGTATCTACACTGTGGTTTGATCTTAAATATTCCTCCATGAGCCATGTGTTAATGGATTAATCCCTAGATAGGCTCTTACTTAAATGTAATAGAAATGCTAAGAGGTGGGCCATACTTGGAGATCTTAGTTCGTGAGGGCATCACTTATAAAACTGTATTGGGACATTGAGCCTGTTCCTTCTTCTCATCCTTCTCATAGGTGCCCTGCTTTAGACCACAACTTAGGGTTGTGGCCAGAATCCAAATCAATATAATCAAGCAGATTAGACCAAAATGAAAAATGTCAGCTAAAATAAGTCTTTCCTTTTCTCACATTGATTTCATCAATGTATTTGTAATAGAACCAGACAACTAAAAATCTTTATATGTATGCTCATTTAATTTCAAATATTTACTTTTATAGGACTAGCACATATGTGTTATGAAACACATGAACATTGAGTTTCTCAATAAGAGAGATTATACTGTTCCTATTTATATTAAAAGGACCTAGGTTTTCATACAGTAAGCAGTCAATGAGCTGTTTTTGTCATCATTGCATATTCATTAAACAGAAAATCTTATTTTCAGTATATTTTTGGACATAGAGTTTTGATATCCAGTGTTTTAAAATTGCATATAATTGTGATACTTTCAACTATAGCTGGAGAAATGTTTTAGAATATTTTCCTTTCTGTAATATTTATCTTTCTTTCACTGAGAAATCTTTATTGAATCATAGACTGCTCCATGAGATAATTTCAGCAACCAGGACACTAGTTTTCTGCACCCTACACAAATCTTTTTCATATTCTTTTTACTAAACCATGTGTGCAGGGTTGTTTCTCCAATTGTCTACTTCTTTTAGTACTCACATTGGATTTTCCTTCCCAAACTATTTATTTAAAAAGCACATGCCTTTTTTTTTCCAGCCTAGGATATGAATATATATGGGAAATCTTAATAATACTGATAAATTTCTCAACTTTTTCAGAGTTAATATACATTTATATGGTTCTTGCTTCCACTTGAAGGCAATATGTTTAAGTATTTGTTGATAAAGTACTAGGCAGATGCATTATAATCAAGACTCACAGAAGTAGTCATATAGTGACTCCGGGAGAGGGTCTTCCTCTTTAATGAAATTTCAAGGCATAAAAATGTGCCTGGTCAAAACAGGGAAGGCCTCAGAACTTTCAAGGATGGAAGTAGTTTGGACAGTCATCTGTCATCTCTTCTCAAGGATTGACAAGTTGCTCAATTTAATTATTAACACTAAATAAATATTTTAAGTGAATGTGGAGACAGAAAATAACTTTTGATTTTAAAATGTTTTATTATTGATATTAAATGAAAGAGAAATTCTTAATCATTTCAATTAAGTAATACCATGATTTGGAGTTTGTTTTCTTCATGTTGTCAAAATTTAAAACCTAATTTTCTGTAATAATTCATAATTACTTCATCTTTTCAATCCATCTGCAGGGTAATCAACGTATAAGCATATGAACCAGCTGCTGCCCCAGTCAGGGGCATCTGCCAGGAATGACCTGGGCTCCTTTCCAACAGTAGAATCCCCAGAAAACCCTCTCACTGACAGAAAACTGCACAAGCGCAAACAATTTTCTTCCACCAGCATTATCATTCCCTGGGATCTTGGACTTTCTTGCTGCATTTTCAGTAATTTTACAGCCCAACAACTCTATTAAGTTATTGCTTAAAATGACAATCGTAAAAGGAATTGCTTAGACGATACAGATGTAAAAACTTAGGCATTTTTTTTTAATTTTTGCTTTTCAAAGATACACTTAAAGTATAAGAACTCTTAATACGCACACAAGAAGGAAAAATGAAAACTATATCTACTATGGAATATCCACCTGGCATATTGATCAGAATATATGCACCTGCTAGAGAATTTTGGAAGAAATATGTAAAACAATCACATTATTTAATTAAAGACCTTATCCTTTTATAATTAACTTTACACATAAGTAAATTGTAGACTAGAGTCTATAAATTTTAGATAAATCTTAGAGAATTTTTATTTCTCGTAAAAGGTTAAAAGGCTAATAGTCATGCTATTACTGTAACAAGCATTTTATACATTCTCTGTATCTCTTTGTAAACAGGTTTTAGTATTTTTGTTTTATAAAGAAAGGGATTATATTGCACTAAATTAGGCAACTCATTATTTCTGCTGCCTGCAAATCTCATGTTTTCTCACTAAATACCATAAAATCATTTTTAAACATTTTTAATAATACTGGCATCATTGTTCATTTTAATCTCTTAATGCAATAGATCCAGTGCCAAAATAAAATTACAGATGGAAATGCTTAGAAATAGCATAAAAATAAAGAATTATTAGGGTTTTTTTGTTTTGTTTTGTTTTTTTGTTTTTTGTTTTTTTTTTTTTTTTTAGGTAGGGTCTCACTCTGGCCCAGGCTGACTTGGAATTCACTATGTTGTCTCAGGCTGGCCTTGAATGCACAGTGATCCTCCTACTCTGCCTTTCTTGTGCTGGGATTAAAGATATGTGCCACCATGCCTGGCTTAGTATTTTTAAATAATAGGAACAGACAACATTTCAAAGAATTTTTAAAAAGAGAAGTTTTACAAACAAGTATCTTTTGAATATGGGAATTTAGCCAAAGACATTTGTTTCTCACACTGGTTTCTTTTTAATTAGGTAGGGTTTTTTTAGGCATTTTTAATATTTGGATTTTTTTTTGTAGTTTGACTTCAAATCCATTGTTTTTATCCCTTTTCAAAGTGTTTCTCAATCGTGTAGACTTTGTAAGAAAAACTCTGAAAATGTTTATCAACTTCCAATTTTTTTTCTTTTCCTTAAAAAAATGATGCAATTTTTATCATTATTTTCAATTTCCATTATAATGGATGCTCCAATACAGCTAGACTTATCAAGGGAATATCTACCTCATGTTTTAAAATCTACTATATGTTCTGAAAACTAGGCTTTTATAATGAGTGTAAGCCAAACTTTGCTTTCTTAGTTCTGGACTTCCATGGTCCTGACAAGAAGGTTGATAAATGTTACTTATGAAGCTTTTACTTTGGCTTGAGAGATGGATTAGCAGTTAAGACATTTGCCTGCAAAACCAAAGGGACCTGGTTTGATTCCCCAGGACCCACATAAGCCAGATGCACAAGGGAACACATATGTCTGGAGTTCATTTGCAGAGGCTGGAGGTCCTGACAAGCCCAATCTCTTTCTCCCTTTCTCTGCCTCTTTCTCTCTCAAATAAATAAATAAAATAAAATTTAAAAAAATATTCTTAAAATAAAATAACCAGGGCTGGAGAGATGGCTTAGCGGTTAAGCGCTTGCCTGTGAAGCCTATGGACCCCGGTTCGAGGCTCGGTTCCCCAGGTCCCACATTAGCCAGATGCACAAGGGGGCGCACGCGTCTGGAGTTTGTTTGCAGAGGCTGGAAGCCCTGGCGCGCCCATTCTCTCTCTCTCCCTCTATCTGTCTTTCTCTCTGTGTCTGTCTCTCTCAAATAAATAAAAAGTGAACAAAAAATATTTAAAAAAATAAAAAAATAATAAAATAAAATAAATAAAATAACCATTTACTTGTAATCCTCCTGAGTCAGTTGATACAATGTACTGGGGCACAAATTCTTAATGTGTTCCCATGGAACAGAGATCTGTAACTGTTTTGGTTTTGAATAAACTTATTAATACATTATGCATCATTAGTGCTATGGCCATATGTAACTAATACTATTATTCACAGGTGTGCTAAAGGAAGTATGGCCCTTTAAAGTCTATTACATATCACACCCATACATGAACCATATCTTCTAACTACCTCAAGTACCACCAAGAATCTGGGTTATGGCATGATTTTGACTTAATAAACAGAGACAACTGGTATTGTGTGCATCTATAATCCTGGCACTTTGAAAGACATGAAAGACAGTGGGTTCTGGGCTGGCCTGCACTGTAATATGACTTTATCTAAAAATGGGGAAAACAGACAAAACAAACAACTAGAAAACACAGAGCCTGTATTATGCAATGTGGAACAATAGGATCCTTGAATTAGTTACATTAAGAAACTGACTTTAAGAAAACAAAAAGCAGATATATAGTTCAAGTTATAAATTAGTGCAACATAAATTTGTATTGAAGCAATTGGTAAGTATGGTGGTGATGTTCTTATACTAATGATTTGTCAGCAAAATTATTAGTTCCAAGTTAGCAAAGAATATAATGGACATGTATCTTTTGGGGGAGAAAGTACGTCAGAAAGCTTAATGTCAAGTGATGTGCCAAGTAGTATATCTATGTTCTCCAGTGCGCACAGAAATGAGTATCTATGCTATTAGAAAACCTAAATTATTCATGAAAGTCAAATTTTTGTATATAAATATACCAATTTCTGTTAATGGCTATATATTATCTTATTGCTTAGTAAGAAGACAATGTAGGGATTATTGACCTTCAACATATGTGTGTGTGTGTGCGTGTGCATTAATATGCACATATAGTTATTAAAATTAAAATATTTTAATAAAATATTAAAATATGCCAACAGTTTTTGAAATTCTCTTTCAAAACTAAGACAGTGATAAATGAATAAAAGTAAAATTATCAGGCTGAAAGGATGGTTAGTGGCTAAGGTATTTGTCTGCACAGCCAAAGGACCCAAGTTTGATTGATTCCCCAGCACCCATGTTAGCCAGATTCACAAGATGGCGCATGTGTCTTGAGTTCATTTGCAGTGGCTGCAGGCCCTGGTGTTCCCATTCTCACTCTCTATCTCTCTCCCACTCTGTCTATCTTTTTCTCCCTCTTTCTCTCTGTCAAATAAATAAATAAATTTTTTTAAAAAGATAAATTGTCTTTTAAGTGTTCTAAACTGCATCTTCAGTCAATAAAATGTATGAAATAAACTTTTTTACAATATTTTAAACTGTTTATTTATAAAATTTAATATAAATTAATAGATATTTCTTATTCAATATTCTCATTGTTGTGAAAATAAAATAACACTAAGGCAAGTTAAGGGATTCGTTTGGGTCACAGTTTCAAAGGTTCTAGCCATCAAGGCAGGGTGGGTATGGTGCATTCAGGCAAGATTGTGATCATGGGTCCCCTTATGTACAGGCAGATGTGTTGGTTTGAATGTGAATGTTATGCCCCCTAGAGCCTCAGGGATCTTTGATTAAGGTTAAGCTCCCTACTTTAATCTCTCTGAGCCTGCTGGAGGGCGTGTTACTAAGGAAGGGTCTTATAGTCCATCCCTACAATGTGTTCAATGCCAGTTGGGGCTTTGGCCATTCCTGTTTGCTCACTGTTTGGTGATGTCTCTCTGCTATGATCTATGGAAGTGAGCCAGCTTCTGCTGCCATGATGTAAACGTGAAATAAACCCTTCCCTCCTATAAATTAAGTGTAACAGCAGACAAAGAACCTAGAACCCTCAGCCTCATTGCCAGCCAAACTGTGGGTCCAAAAGATTCCACTAATATAATACTAAATACCACTAAATACCACTAGCAGCTGGAGGCCAAATGGGCAAACAGGACTGCACCATATTACATATATTTATCACTTAAGATTTTTTTAATATTTTCTACCCTTATAAATTTCCATAGTTTTTTTCAAATCATTTAGTAGTGGTTTCAATTTGCATGAACAAGGATACTTTTGGGATGTGTTAGTTTTGGAAAACGACTGAATTTGCCATCTACACACACACATAAAAAAAAGAAAAAAATGAGAGAGAATAATATACACATTTGTTTATTTATTTATTTACAAATAGAGAACTCCAGATGCATGTGCTACATTTTTCATTTGGCTTTATATGAGTTCTGGTGAATTGAACCTAGGGTGGCAGGATTTGCAAGCAAGTGCCTTTAACCACTGAGTCATCTCCTGGCCCCATTTTACTTTTTCAAAATTAAATTTAGCATTAGCAGTTATATTTTTTTTCCAAATTAAACATGCATTCCTTCATTTTTAAATTAAATTATTTATTTAAAAGTACATAATCCTTACTTTATTTCCTATTTCCCACACCCCTTCCACTGGACCCCCTCTTTTCAATGATTGCCTCTTCACTTTTGTTGTCTTCATTCATTTTTTAACTATTTTATTTTTATTTGTTTATTTGACAGAGAAAGCGGGATACAGAGAGAGAGAGAGAGATTGAGAATGGGTACACCAAGGCCTCCAACCCCTGCAAAAGAACTCCAGATGCATGCGCCCCCTTGTGCATTTGGCTGAAGGGGGTTCTGGGGAATCGAAACCGGGTCCTTTGGCTTTGCAGGCAAGTGCCTTAACAACTAAGTCATCCCTATCACCTCATTCATTTTTAAACCAATAATTAGTGCATACTGTGTATCATGCCCATTGTTTTATATAAATCTAAGCATTATATAAAACTTCAGGACTGGAGAGATGGTTTAGCAGTTATGGAACTTGCCTGTGAAACCTAAAGACCCAGGTGTGATTCGCCAGATCCCAAGCAAGCCAGATACACATGGTGGTACATGCCTTTGGAGTTCATCTGCAGTGGCTGGAGGCCCTGGCATGTCCTTTTTTTTTTTCCTTCTTTCTAATAAATAAATAAAATATTTTCAATAATTAAAAAACTAAAGAATCTCAACAATGCTGGAGAGATGGCTTAGTGCTGAGAGGCACTTGCTTGTGAAGTCTGCCGTCCCAGGATGATTGCTCAGTGTCCATATAAAGTCATGTGCACAAGGTACTGAATGAGGTTCTACTATGGCAACAGGAGACCATGGCATACCTGCAGTCTCGTTCTCTCCCTTCTTCTCCATCCTCCTCATTCTTTCAAATAGAAATGTTTTTAAATGACAGAAGACATGTTTCAGTGGTTAAAGGCTCTTGCTTGCAAAGCCTATTGGCTTGGGTTCAAATCCCCAGTACCTAGCTGGATCCAGATGTACAAACTCTGATGTGGAGATGAATATGATGGTCATATAGAATTTAGAAGGAAAATATCTATTCAACATCCCCTATTTAATCAGTTCATTTAACCTGTTAAGAAACAGAACCACCCCTCTACATATGTGTGAGTTGTGATTATCAGTGCTAAAATCCTGGTATGTTTCCTGCATGACATAAGGGAAACGTTGAATTTGTATAGATTTCATCTACATTTCATATCAGCTAAAAAGAAAAGGAAAGCATGTCAATACCTTATCTAACATATGGGAAATGCTAAATAAAGAAAGGATCTTAAACTTAACTTGGGAAAAGCCCAATTACTCTCCGGGCCATTTACTGTTCCTTATGGGTCTCTTCTGGGTTTCAATGTTCCTTGACTCGCGTATATCACTGTGCCAATATGAAAGCTCTAGACAGTGGTATAGTTATGACTGCCTTGAGAAATGACATGACAATAATTGTTATAACTCTTGTAAACATTTATATTGGAACACACAAAAAACAACCCTTTAGGCATCTACATAAAGCATAATAAATGAGAATATCTGTTGTGATATAGCCCCAAGTATATAGTTGCTCCCAGAACAAAAACGTGCTTTGAGAAAATATTCACTTGATATTTAAAAATAATTTCCAACTGAAAATAAAATTTAAAAACTTAAATGTATACTATCTTTTGTAGATATCTTTTATTTGTCTGCTTGCCATGTCTGCTTGGACATCCTGTGGGATGGATTCTCAAAACTTTTCTCTCTTTCTCATGTACATGTATAATTCCCTGGCAAACAGTGAGTGAATTGGTATCTTTCATCTGATAATTAAGTCTTTAATTCACTTTAAAATTAATTCTACCCAGATATGGCATCACATGCTTATTATTGCCCCACTCAAGAGCCCTAGGCAGTTTTTTTTTTTTTTTTTTTTTTTTTTTTTAGTTCTAGTGCAGTTATAAGTTATAAGATCAATCTGTTTTATTCAATTCACTTTACTTATATCAATCAGAATAGCAGGTTTTTTAATGCTTTTTTTTTTTTTTTTCCTGAAGTAGGATCTCTCTCTAGCCCAGGCTGACGTAGAATTCCATACGTAGTCTCAGGGTGGCCTCGAACTCACGGCGACCCTCTGCCTCCTGAGTGCTGGGATAAAGCATGCACCACCATGCCTGGCTCATTTTAAACTTTTTATTGACTTTTTTTCATACATGTACAAATGCACTTTGATCAAAATATCCTTCCATACTACCTTCTTTTGTCTTCATTTCTTCATATCCCCAACCCTAAATCCCTTCTTCTTTTTATTTTTCTCTCCCTCTTCTTTCATAATAAAATGCTAATAGGATAAATGCTATACTGGTCTAATTCAGGAAAGGACAGCCACTGTGAGGTCATGAATGAAATGGCCACTTCGTGTCTGGAAAACAGCACTACAAAGCACTTCTTCCCATCCCCTGGCTCTGACATTCTCTCCACCTCCTTCCCTACAACATCCTGTGATCCTTGGAGGAGGAAAGGAGCTTTGGCACTGAGCATTCACACGCCTGTTATTCTCTACACTTTGATGAGATCCAGTATCCCTAGTAATCATTGCCATCGGACACAGCTCTGACCAACGCTTAGATGAGCACAAACCTATAGGCATAAGCATAAATATGTAGAGGGCAACTTGAGAGTCATGTTATACCCATTTACTCATACCCAAGGATCTACCACCTTCCCAGATATTTTGATTATGTTTTCGGTACCAGGCATGAATTCTCTTCCATAGAAAAGGCCTCAAATCCAATCAGAGAGTGGTTGGCTACTCTCAGTAAAGACATGCTATTATTGTACCAGTGGCCCATATTTTTCTTGGCTGTTCCATTGTGTGGCTTCCAGGGTCCACTGTTGGTTATGATTATTGGTGACATTTCCGCTGCAGCAGCCAGTGTAGCACTTTCCAACATGATGACAACTATTCAAAAGAGAAGAGGCCTCCAGCTCAGTTCCAGCTTGACTTCTCTATGAAGTTCACAGTTTTCTCAGAGGAGAGATTTTGTGCATTGATCAAGGAACCTACTTTCTACACATTGTTTTCAGAGATCATCTGTTTCTATACAAGAACTGATAGGCTGAGAAGTGAAATTATTCATATGAGAGATGATCCTTTACTCATAACATGACAATAATATGGTAAAGCAATGGACAAAAATGATTATATGTAGGATCTTATGAATACTAAAAACACAGGGTTTCTATTCTGCCTTGCCACAGCAAATTATTTAAAATACTAAGCAAAATATCCTCATCCAAGTAGGACTTGTATCTACCTGTGTGTGGTGCTGAATTATTATATAACTCTGTTTCAAGATACAAACCACATTACTAACTTTTATTGCTTCTGTTTTTCTATTATTATACTACTTTGAAAAAGATATTAAGACTGCCACCATGGTTTGTAGTTATTTATTTGTTCTTACTATGACTATAGAATTATTCTCCTTAATACTGTCTTACACAGCACACAATTAGATTTTAAAACTAATTTATCTTTTCTGAAGTTAATGAGCATGTTTACCATAGCTAACATTTCTTTTCAACATTACTGTTTTCTGAGCTAAAATACCTCAGAAATCATTACTGCAGGAAATGTATTTATGAATTTCAATCAAGTTCCTTCCTTTTGCTTTCAAGATGTTATTCTAACCATCATGACATATGATGCTATCTTATAAAAGAATCTGTTTATGCAGGAAAGAAAAGACCATGCTACTAAACATTCCAAAGTATGAATACAGAGGAAGTACCCAAAATTACTTATCTGTTGGGAATTACCATGAAGTGCAGATAGCTTGCTGGCACTCACTGGCATGCAGTGACAGTAATCTTGGTAAGGAACCCATGCGATAGACACATTTACTTCAGAGTATTTTTCTGTCACACTTTTCTATACACAAGTGGGGTTTTCTTTGGTGCATATGATTGTATACTCTATGCATGTGGAATGAATCCGTGTGTGTGTGTGTGTGTGTGTGTGTGTGTGTGTGTGTGTGTGTGTGATATGTGGTATGAATGTGTGTGCTTTTGTAGTCTATGTATGTGTGTGTGATATGAATGTATATTCTTGAGTAGTTTATTCATGTGTGTGTAATATGTGGTACGCATGCATGTGTGTATCATGTAGTGTGGATTTGTGTATGTGTATGTGTGTATAATATGTGTTGTGAATGTGCCTGTGTGTGTACTATGTGGTCAGACTGGGTGTGTGGTCTATGCACGTGTGTATGTGTAATATGTAGTATGAATGTGTGTGTGTTTGTGAGGTCTATGCATGTGTGTGTTAGTGTGTATGTTCAGATGCAAATGTGGAAACCACAGGAGGACATGTATTCTTTATTGCTCTTTCATTTTCTTTTCCTTTTACTGAGTCATTGATCCTGAAGTTCCCTCTTTTACAATTAGACTAGCTGACCAGGACATTCCTTCTGTGTCTTCCCCCCACTAGCACTATGATTGCAGGCATGCACAGCCATGCACAGCTTTTTACATGGGTGCTGGTCAGCAAGAGCTCTTTTCCATTGAGCCATTTCAGTAGCCCCACCTTGATATTTAAATGCCGAGATATCAAGATATGGTCACCTGTCCCTGGAGTAATTTAAAGAAACTACTGAACAGAGCCACCCACCTTTCCTTGGATCTTACTGTGAGCTGCAGAGAAAACTTTCTGTGATTTTAATATGGCACCAATAGAATACATGGGACATTCCCTGAAGCATTGTAAAGGATTTTCGCCTAGAGAATAATGAGATTCCAGCTACTGGCTTATACCAATTTTATGGGTGAATTGTGAGAAATATCAGGGGTATTCTTAATGTCCATTATGATCAGAATAGTAGCCTTGCTTCTGTGACACAAATAAACGTTAGCCCCAAACCATGCAGTGTCCATTCTATAGGAGACCTGGACTACCCAGTGCATCCCATAGTCTTTGTAACATTTTTGCTTGTGTGCATGTGTGTGCGCATGCACATACATGCACATGTGCTACTGCATATACGTGGAAGTTGGAGAATAACTTCAAGTATCAATTCTTGTCTTCCACGTAATTTCAAGCAGGGATTTTTGGTTTTTTGTTATTCAGCACTGACAACACCAGGCTCACTGTCCCACAAAGTTCAAGGAGATTCACTCCTCTCTGCCTCCTTCCTAGCTATAATCACACTGGCATTATAGATACCTATTGTAGCATCCAGATATTTAGATGGCAAGTGCTTTAACCAATGAGCCACTTCTCTACTTCCAAACCATGGGCTCTTCACTTTTTAAAAAGTTTTAATTACTTATTTGCTCGTGTGTGTGTGTGTGTGTGTGTGTGTGTGTAAGTATATGGGCACACCAGGGACCCTAGCCACTGCAAACAAACTCAAGAAACTAGTGCTACTTTTTGAGTCCAGATGTATGTGGGTGGCTTAGGAATTGAAGCTGGCAGGCTTTGCAAGCAAGTGCTCTTAGCTGATGAGCCATCTCCCCTGCCCACCTACTTTTTAACTAAGAGTTACTCAGTAATCATGAATCGTTATCAGTGTTAACCAAAATTAGTTATGTTTGTGAAAAATAGAAAACTTATATATGCAATTTAGATATTTGACTCATATCAGTGGCATAAGTTAATAAATCAATCATTTGAATTAGCACCCTGCTGTCCCTAACTAATGTACTAAAACGGATGCAGTGCTCTCAATTGCATAAGTGAATTTAAGGGCTATTGGCTCAATTGTGCCCTTGTTTATGCAGAATCTAACAATATAAATTAGCAAATGGTAGACTCATTACATCATAGCACCAAATCATTCTTTTTATAAAACAATATAAAATGCATCAGCTCATATATGATATAGGTTAAGATTGTTTAATGTACTGACAATTATTTTTTTTCATTGTATAATGTATTAGATTTGAATTTTTACTTATACATTTATAATGTGTTTTTTTTTTTGTTTGTTTGTAAGAAGATCAGCAGAGATATTTCAGTGCTGAGTATTCATCTGTCACTTCTTCTCAGCACCATGGTGTCTTCTGAGTCATTCCAAGGTCACTGGGATGACATCTGAAAAGAGAAGTTTCTCTAACCAAAAGTGAGAGTAGCATTCATATGTGGGTATGACCATTAAGAGAAGTTCTTACTGGGAAGTTTGGTGAGCATTTAGCCAGACAGCAGCAGAAGTTATATCCCTAGGGCTCATGACTATCCCTGTTGTAGATTTTCAGTATCAGGGATGTATTCCCTCCCATGAAGCAGGCCTCCAGTCAAATCATAATTTTCAAGGCTTGGGGTTCATTGCAGAAGAGGAGGCAGAAGGAATGTAAGAGCCAAAGGAAGGGTAGCACTCCTTACAATGTGCTCTTCCAGACACAAAATGGCCTGGATATCTGTGACCCCACAGTGCCTGACACTACCTACACAAGACCATCATAATAGGAGGAAAAGATCATGACATCAATATAAAAGAGAAACTTATTGAGAGAAGGAGGGGATAAGATGGGGAGAGGAGTTTCAAAGAGGAAAGTAGGGGAGGGAGGGAAGTGCCATTGTATATTGTTCACAATCATGGAAATTGTCAATAAAAATGAGAAAGAAAGAAAGAAAGAAAGAAAGAAAGAAAGAAAGAAAGAAAGAAAGAAAGAAAGAAAGAAAGAAAGAAAGGAAGAAAGAAAGAAAGAAAGAAAGCAGATCAACAAGAGTATATTTCTAGTGTATTTTGTTATCTAAACAATTACAATTTTTAAATGTCTGTTTATATAGTCTAAGAGCTAAAACTAAAGGGCAATGCTATCAAAGTGTTTTACCATCTGCATCTTGTGGTTGAAATCTAATTTTAAACAAAGTTAAATAAGTCTTGAAACTTTCGACTTTCCATGACACAAAGTCATCACTTATATTCCAGAATGTTTTGCAAAATTAATATAAAAAAGTATGTGACCATTCAATGAAGTAACCAGGTCAGAAAATGTTCAATTAATGTGGGTTTTTACTAAATACCATTATTTCCTCGTGTTGCACCTCAACACCTAGCTTTACAAAAATCTTTTGTGAGGGTTTGATATTTTGGAGAAATTCTGTAAGAACTCTAGATTATCTTAATGAGATTCTGATGTCTTCACACAAAAATACCTGCAAGTGCTGGAGATTTCTCACCCCATGTATTTATTGACTCTGCATTCTGCTTCTTATGTCTTGATGTTGAAAAACAGTAATAATATATTGCTTCCTAGATCACTTCTATTCTTTTTATAAAGTATGACTGGAATATATAATGAGGACAGACTCCTAGTTCTGATATGAAAAAGAAAGAAAAAGGTAGTCTGTGTTTATACAAGTTAATTTCGTGTTTTTACCTAAGAAAGTAAAATAGTCTATGCATTTCTAGAACATTTGGAATAATCTATTTTTTAGTTTGATTATGGCAGTACTTCCAAAGGTGTGCTTCAGGCAAACAAAGAAATTCTATGAAATAGTTCTCACTTTTGACTGATATTTTCTTGAGCAGAAACATGAGTGCCTGAAGCAGTGTTAAGGCTGTCTGTTCATTACTAAGGACTGCACCTTCACCTTGACCACAGGCTGAAAATAATCACAGAGGTCATTGCCTCACAAGTTTCTGGAACTAATATTTGGTCAAGGATATCCATGCCTCAGGCAGTAACAAAGATCATCTTGTCCTATAAGCTTGTGTCTAGAAGAAGTTTGGAGAGTTCTCTTTACATCCAACCATGGTTAAAATTCCCAGTTCATCTGCTTCTTTATGACCACAGGTAGTGTACCCAAGGTAAGGTTACCTAATAACAGGCAATCCTGTTGGTATCCTACTACATATCTTTGCAATTTTTTGTGGATTCTGATTTCCTTGTGAAAGGTAATCCCTTGATTATTTTTTTCTTTATATGACTAATCATGCTTTTTGTCCCCTACTTAATCATATCACCAAAATTATATTTGACTCATCAAAGAGGCACTCACTCCTTACACTGTTCAGATGAATGTTGCATATAATGTTATTAAGAGACAACAACAATGGGCTAGAGAGATGGCTTAGTTAAGCCACTTGCCTTTGAAGCTGAAGAACCCATGTTCAACTCTCCAGATCCCACATAAGCCAGATGCATAAAGGTGAGTCAAGCACAAGGGTTGCACATGCCCACCAGGTGGCACAAGCATCTGGTGTTCAAGTGCAGTGGCTGAGGCTCTGGAGCAACAATTCTCTCTCTCTCTCTCTCTCTCTCTCTCTCTCTCTCTCTCTCTCTCTCTCTCTAAAATAAAGAGACAAAAACATGTTGTGAGATATATTGTACCAATTATTATTTGACTATATAGAAAAAATAACATTCAGGGAGAAATAGTCTCTTTGACAAATCACTGAGTAGTGGGAATGATATATTGAGTAGGTTTAAAAAAAGGTGAGAGAACTAAGGTAATTGCTTCTGTAATTATCAATAATGTATACAATTGTAGTTATTTTGCAGCTGTGAGAAATCACTTTGGCAAAAGCAGCAGATAGGAGGCAAGGGTTTATTCTGACTGACAATGGAGAGGGAAATTTCCTCTTGGCAGGGAAAGAATAGGAGAGCAGAGGCCAGACATCACTTTTTGCTATTAGGAGCACCCAGAAAGCAGCAAGAGTGTTGAAATCTAGCAAGGGTTAAACTGAACTATATCACCCCAAAGCCCTCTACAGCAACACACCTCCTGGAGACAGGCTGTACCTCCCAACTTGCCACTAGCTGTAGACCAAGCACTGAAAACACATGAGTTTACAGGAACATCTGATTCAAATCACAATACATATGAAAATTGTAATGTCTACGTAAGATAAAAATATGTCGTTAGGGCTGGAGAGATGGCTTAGTGGTTAAGCTCTTGCCTGTGAAGCCTAAGGACCCCGGTTCGAGGCTCGGTTCCCCAGGTCCCACGTTAGCCAGATGCACAAGGGGGGCGCACGCGTCTGGAATTTGTTTGCAGAGGCTGGAAGCCCTGGCGCGCCCATTCTCTCTCTCTCCCTCTATCTGCCTTTCTCTCTGTGTCTGTCGCTCTCAAATAAATAAATTTTTTAAAAAATATGTCTTTAATAGAGCTATTAGGTACTAATAGATGATTTTACTTCATATATTAACTACTATGTTATGAAATTGATGTATTTTCTCCCAGAGATGTTGCAGCTTAAAAGCCAGGGCTTCTGGCATACAAGTTAGATATTAAGTGAGGTACCTACTTACATTTTCTAATTTAACTTAGTAATATTTTAAAATATTTGTATTTATTTATTGTCAAGAAGAGAGAGAGAAGTAACACACAAGGAACTCTTGATACTGCAAATGAACTCTAGACACACATGCCACTTTGTACATGTGGCTTTACATGGGTACTTGAAAATCAATCCTAGGCTGTGAGGCTTTGTGAGGAAGCACCTTTAACCACTAAGCCATCTATCCAGGCCTAAATTTAATCTGATCAATATCCTAATGAATCCTTTATGTTCATACTTTAGATGGGAGGGAAAAGGGCAGAAAGAAAATGTTACATGCCTAAAGTCACATAGTACCTTTGTGACCAATATATATTACTAATTAGAAAATCTGATTATAAAACTAATTCAGGCATATCTTCTAAGTAGATGAAAGTTTAAGAAATGTTTTAAACACAAATTATTAAACTAATAGCAATTATTATTGCATGTTTTAGGGAAAACAGCATTGACTTTCAATTACTTTCAAAAAAACTGGCTAACAAGGAGATGAAAAGAATAATCAATTGAGGGAAGAAACCATTGTTTCTCTCTGATCATCTCTTATACTACACAGTGATGGTATTTATTTCTGGTTCCTTTTGCCTTCTTAGAAAAGAGTTGCTTTACACTCATCTCCTCAGGAAAGTCATGTGTGGGAGAAAGGCATCTGACTAATGTATTTAAGAAAAGAAATGAGTGTAGTTGACTCAGTGTCGCCTAGGTTTTCTTTTGCACCCTGCTGGTTTGCAAGACATGTGTGCATCCTCCACTGCTTAGTCTGGCTCTTGCCCTGCAGGGGGAGATGCTAACATCCACTTGACACCAGGCAAGCAGGATGCAGTCTACCTAACACTAATGTCAATGAGAAGCAAGTCCATTTGGCCAAAAATAGCTAAATTGCTCAGCATTATTAGTGATATACCTGGCTTATTGCTTTTCATCATTCTGTCTGTCTCGTTTCATATCATAAACACATAGGAAAGAATGGGGTTTCTGTCTTATATTTCCAGAAAAATCTCAGCACCCTATTATTTTAAAAATGATTCACAAATCAAATGGGCCAGCATTTAAGGCAAGAAGAAGTGGGCAGAGAGCTCTAATTGACTGAACATTGAAGCAAAGTAGAAAATATCACAAGACTGAATTCACACAGGCGTCTGCTTTATCTGGGCATGGGGTGATGCATTGGCCTTTGCTTGACTGGAACTCAGCTGTTTGGTACAAGCATCCTCAATTAGGATTTGGTTTGCTTATGTTTAAATTGGGTTGTGGTTTATTTGCAGATGAACTCAAGGTTGGGAAATAGCCTCTGGCCAGTGGCTACCTTCTTATTTAACAGTTTAGAACTAACCCGAATCCTAAGAGTATGCAAAGACTGTTCCGGGCAAACTGACTGAAGGTGGAAGTTTCTGCTGCTAGTGAAAGGCCTTGGAGAGTGAAAATCATGTTGGATTTCACAATTAAAATTTTACAGTGATTTGCCCACAGGAAATTAGCTATGTTTAGAAGTTCACTGCTGTTTTAAAAGGGACTCTTGAATTATTAAGTGCATTTTTCACAACCTTTTCTAAGCAGAAATAGCATTGTCTGCATTTGGCATTGATCTGGCCTAAGGCAAGAGATGCTCTGTACTGAATGAACACAAACTCACTAAAGCTAAAGAGTTATTCCCCAGAAAGTGAGCTATAGTGCATCAAAGGAGATTATTTTTAATATTTTATTTTATTCATTTATTTGAGATAGGAAGAGAAATATATATATATATATATATATATATATATATATATATATATATATATATATATATATGAGAGAGAGAGAGAGAGAAAATGCCAGGGGCTCTACTCCATCCACTGCAAACAAACTCCAGAAGCATGTACTACCTTGAGCATCTGGCTTTTGTGAGTCCTGGGGAATCAAACCTGGCTGCTTTGGTTTTGTAGGCAAATTCCT
The DNA here is from genome assembly GCF_020740685.1 of Jaculus jaculus. Taxonomy (NCBI): domain Eukaryota; kingdom Metazoa; phylum Chordata; class Mammalia; order Rodentia; family Dipodidae; genus Jaculus; species Jaculus jaculus. The sequence goes on from NC_059104.1 coordinate 23,750,342, forward strand.
TAGCCAATAAACTGTCTCTCTAGCCTCAAAGGAAATTTTGAAACATCCCTTACATTCTCTTATCCTCACACAATTTATTACACTAATATATATGTCATTGAAGTGTGAATTGATTTTCTGCACTTTGCAGTACATTTAACCACTACATCAGATAAGAAATTATACCTATGGTTACAATCAATCTGATCCAAGTAAGAACGTTGGAGTTTCAGGGTTTCAATGTGAGAATACATGGTACCAAAGTAGATGTTACCTGTTGTATTTGATTTTATGTAGATATTAGTACATTAAGAAAAAAAAATGTCTGAGTTGGAGGTATGGCTCAGTATATAAGGCACTTGTCTGCAAAGTTTAGTGTTTGGGGTTTGATTCCTACCTACCCACATAAAGTCAGATGCACAAAGTAGACAATGCATCTGGAATTTGTTCGCAGTGGCTGCAAGTCCTGGGGCAGACATTTGCTCTGTCTGTATTCTCTCTCTCTCTTTCTCTCCTTGCAAATAAATAATAAAGAAAAATACTTCTACCTAGCAAGCATCTTGAAGACCTGGCAATAGGGAGGGTGTGGAAAGAAGGGAGGGGAAAGAAAAGGGTGGAGGACACAAAACTAGATCAAATAGCAATGGTACCATAAAACTCTACAACCTAAAAGACATTCCAAATGGTTGAACCTTCACTTGGACCTTAGAGGGAATGCCAGATTCACAAGGCTCTGGAGAGGTAAGGACAAAAACTGATCATTATCTTTTCCTGTTTCTGCTTCTCTCTCTGTCTCTCTCTCTCTCTCTCTCTCTCTCTCTCTCTCTCTCTCTCTCTCTCTCTCTCCCTCCCTCCCTCCCTCCCTCCCTCCCTTCCTCTCTCCCTTCCTCTTCTCTCTCATCTCTCTATCTCTTTTTTATCTTATCTTTTTCTTCCTTCTCTTCTTGGAGGCTGACCTGTCACTCCTGGTACCAGCAGGTGAATATCATCCATAATGAGCTTTTGATCAGAAAGACCTATGAGGTTTCCCAAAGAAGACAGATTTATGTCAGAGAACTTGATGACCCACCATAGGTTAGTGGTAAGACCCTACTGCTGAGGACACCATACACTGTTGGCACGAAACATGGAGTGACATGGCTGGAAGCTGGAAGAGAGTCAGTCCCCAGACAGTTAACATGTCTAGTGCTGCAAGGTGCTACATAAGTGAATGGAGGAAATTGACCAGTATCTGTCCAGTCAATGCATGGTCTAACTTACTTAGCAGCAAACAACCTGACATGATGCTCAAACAAGTGCAACAGTGGCACATAGCCATGGTGAGAAACCAACTGTCCTCAATTTGGCTAACTGATCTGCTCAGTGGTATGGAACCCAAGCTGGAGCTGCAAACAAGTCAGCACCATATCCAAAAATAATCCCACTCTCCATGAAACTCTCTAAAAATAATGGTTATCCCAATTATCTGGTGCTATCTTTACTCTCCATTGAAGAATCTGCTTCTGTTTTTCAAATACACACAGATTCTAAGATGAGAACCACCTCATCATACCTCAAAAGGGACCCCGGTGAAACAAAGGATAATTGGGGAAACATGCAAGAATGCTGTTTCCTTGGCGAACCTGGAATGAGCCCAATGATGAAGGAGATAGACACAGAAAACAATCAACCCCTACAAACCAGATGTCCAGAGACACAAAGACATCCAAGACCTCAACACTGAATCAGACCTAAAATGAACCCAACATGGCTCAGGGAAATTTTCAGAAGAAGGGGCGGAAAGAATGTCAGAGCCACATGTCAGGTCATGACATGCAGAGATATTCCCTCCTACCAAAAACTAAAGTCTAACCCCACAATTCATGGCCTATATACCCCAACAAGGAGGGTCCATGTGGCAGGGGAAGGACAGGAAGGAGGCTAACAATGGTACCAACTTGACTTTATTCATTGTCTATAAAAATATAAAAAGATACATCTAAAAGATAAAAATTTCTAAAGGTTATTATTTCCAGCAACATTTATACTGTCTTGTGGCTTGAGTCAGTCCACTTAACTTGATCTGAAATAGAACCTGGTTTACTTGCAAAACTCTTGTTAAAGTTTTAGATCTCAATAGTACATAATGTGCTTCCATCCTTAGAAGCTCAAGAGATTTTATAAATTATGATAGAAATAGATTCCATTAATTTATAAAGAGGAAGCCATCAACTTCGATTGAGGGAAAAATAACATGCCAATAAAACTGCTGTGAGTGCAAAGACTTAAGAAAGCAATTTGAAAAAGCTGTATAGGAACAACCTGTCTTTGGAAATCTCATTACTTTGTAAACCTATCACTGACTTGATAGATGAGAAAATCTGCTTTGGTCTTGGTCTTACAACCAATAAAGAGTTAAAACCTAGAAAATATGAACTAATTAACCTGGGGAAGGAAAGAAATTCCACACAAATATGTTTCTTGTGAAAGAAAGAACATGCACATATAAAACAGAAAATTTGTAGGTCAAGCAAGACAGATGTGCAATTACAGGATACACACCTGGTGTAATTTGTTTTAAAGAAGGCCTTGAAAGAAGGACACCTGTTCTGGTTTCTAGTAGATCAGAAGTAGTGCCAAGCTTCCAAAAATTGTTAAAAGCAGAAAACAGGCACAATCCTATTTATTGGGTAGCTCATTTCAGAAATAGAAAATGTTGACTGGTGTTCTTTATCCTCTTAAAGACTTAATTTAATTTTTAAAAATTCAAAAATTGTTATTTAGAGATAAGCGTTAAGTACATAAACACTTTGAGAAAATAAGTTGGTTAATGAGGTTAAATTTGAGGAGGGAAACTTAGAAGTTCACCATACATATAAGCAGGTTTGCTCAGTGTGTTTCAAGGTGATCCAGCACCTTTGACAGGAAGGGCATTGCTTCTGTTTTGTGGAAACAGATACAAAGATGAGGCACATTGAAATGAGCCACGTCATCTGGTGAGAAAACTTCTTTCACGAAAAGTTCAAGTAGGAAAAAAAATAAAGCATTCACTCAAATATTCATTGGTTATTGTATTTCTACAACTTACTTCTTTGTTCTATCTCACCAGAGAGTGCACCTTAAAAAATCTAGAATATTTACAAGGAAATACGAAGACCTAACACCAGCATAGGAAGAGAAAGAGAGAGAATAAGAAATACGTCTTTATATCTAGCAAAATTGGCACTTCTATCTATAGTAGATTTAAAAAAAATGAACTCAAATAGAATGTACTGTCAAAATCTCAGTTGAACTTTCCTTACAGCATAGAGGGTAAAAGAAAAAAAAAATGATGGCATATCTCAGTACTGTGGAGAAATAAAGAGAAAAACTAAATGCTAGACATGGTTGGACATATTCAAAAGACAGAGCCTCAAGGTGTTGTGTAGAGATAATGGTACCAGGGAGACTTTTTTTTTTTTTTTCTTTTTTGGTACTTTGCCCAATAGCACAGGAAAGAATAAAAATCACAAGATCTGGGAACTGGGCCATAATCAGTACAATTTTCCACACATTGCTGAAAGGAACATATGCCTCAAATCCCACTTTGTTACTGAGGAGTCAGGATGAGTAAGTGGATGGCAATCGTAGCTGAAGTCTGGCCATCAGAGTTTTACCCACCCGAGAATCTCGACGGGGGACTACAGTTCCTTGTCAAACACTTGAATCTGGAAAAGTTATTCTTTTTCCTTTAACAATGACTGTAGGTTTTAATATTTTTGTATTGTAAATTCAGAGTAAAAGGACTTAATTTTTAGCCTACCATTTGTTAAAGAGACAACTTAAATTCAAATATGGAGAACTATATTATTGAGAGAAGGCATTCAACATTATTAACATCTACAAAATTTAATCTCATTGAGTATTTTATCCACTAATCTTTAACTTTATCTCATTATCTGGTGAGGTATATTAAAGAGAGTAGTCTTGCATAATATGTGTTGGGAAACTTGGAAATATTGAGCTTAGAGCTTAGCAGCAAATTTAAGTCACTCTAATGACTTGTTCTAAATCCTTGCCTCTCCAACTTTAAGCTGTGTAGACATTGCCTTGGAATCCTGCCAAGCTGTAAGAATAAGTAGGTCTAGATTGGGCTGGGCATTCTTCATATATTTTCCTTTTGTAAAATTTTCATTCATCTATGTGTTTATGCATATACATATGTGAATGGAGAAAAGAGAGGCAAGTTTGAGGTATATGTGCTCTACTTTCTTTGACACAAGGTCTCAAGAGAATAAACTGCCAGATTTTAGATGAATGTCAGTCTAGTTGGGTGAGATGTGGATTTGTATAGCCTCTTCCCTTGATGGTATAGGAATATTGGAATCCCAGGGGCAGACACAAATTTGCCTTTGGCTTAACTTGGGTGCTATGGAATGGAACCTGGGCCAGCAGGCTTTGTAAGCAAGTACCTTTAACCTCTGAGCTATTCATCTAGCCTTTCACATTCTGTTCTACATTTCTAACAAACTTCTAGGTAATGTTGTGATCTGTGTTAGAAAAGGTTCTCAGCCGGGCGTAGTGGCGCACGCCTTTAATCCCAGCACTCGGGAGGCAGAGGTAGGAGGATCACCGTGAGTTCAAGGCCACCCTGAGACTACAGAGTTAATTCCAGGTCAGCCTGGACCAGAGTGAGACCCTACCTCGAAAAACCAAAAAAAAAAAAAAAAAAAAAAAAAATGTTCTCAACCACTTCCAAATGTTTGGTCAACATCTAACTTTTTAACAATGAATTCAAGAGAACTAACACATAGGCATTGTGTCAGTGTTGTATAGCAAATCCAACAGAACTGAAATACCCCTCGGAGTGAGGAGGAAGATAAGAAGTCAAGCCTGGGAGAGCCCCAACTTAAAGGGTCAGAGGATCCAAGGTTATAGGAGCAATAAACCACTGTTGTGGGTCAGACTTTCACCAATGTTATATAACCACTTTCTCTGACTTGAAACATTTCCTTAAGGGAAAAGAAGGGGAACTCAAGAGACTTGGGCCATGTGTGGGAGTGCTAAAAGTTACAAGGTGCTTCCCTAAGGTTATAAAAAATCTAAACACCTGTTTGGGAAGGAGAATCTCAGACCGGTAGAGCTGCTTGGGAGTCATGCAGTGAGGTGGAGTCGCTCCCTCTTGCCCTGACATGCTGCCTGCATGCAGAGTGTGCAGTGAGCTCCAAAAAGATGCAGCTTCTATGAGCAGTCATCTATGCTGGGGTTCTCTTGCCCACTGCTCTGTAAGGAACACCAGTAAACTTAATGGTTCACCAAAACCTGTTTTGCTGCAATCTTGCTTTGGTCTGTCATCTGTGCTCTATTGGAGGTGAATAGACATATGTTCATGTCTCCCTGCCGGGGTCCAGCCCTGGCTTGAAGGAGGGTCCCCGAAGAGAGGTGTGAAAGGGAGCGGCGAAATAACGACTCGAAGTCAAGTTCTGGTGCAAGCTGACAGGCTAATGCTGAAGGCAGCTGAGTTTTTCTATCTTTTTCTTTCTCTCTTTTTCTCTTCCTGCCACAGCTCTTAGCCTCAGTCTTTTATTTTCTGATCACGTCATGCAAGAACAGACTTCAAGAAAGGTACAATTTCACAGAATTCATAGAAACTTTTTGTTATTCCTTATCATCAAACAATCCCATAATTATTCACCTCAAGTAAAGTCGTCAGGCCCCTGTAATGATTAACTGTTTTTACATTTTCCCCATGTATGTGCGGTCAAGCACTTGTGATTTCCTGGACTTCTACTTTCAATTACTTTATTAAAGGTGAGAGGCAAAACAACCACAAATGGGGCTTCCCATCATTAATCACTGATCCAGCAGATCCATTTATCCTTTAATTATTTATTTTGAAGTTTCCTTTTTACGTCCCTCCAATACTTAGACTTTGGTCCCCCCTTGAACTATTTCTGACTTCGGTTGTTTTTCTGTAAGGATTCCTGGTAAAGAGTCGATTGCAATTGCCACCATTTAGAAGAATTAGTCATATAACAATGTTTACGTTGTTCCAGGAGGTTCATTGTTTCCTCCTAAGTTTACTGTACTCCACGCCTGACTTTCTTTAAGGCCTTTAAAGAAAACAATTATCTTTGACCCATTTTCTTGTTTTTCCAATTCTATGCCAGAGCCTCTTTCAGATACATTGACCAACACTTTACCGACAACAATTTTTACTGGAAAAGTAAACTTAGAGATTGGGACACCAAGTGAAAGACAGAGAAAGACAAACATTATACAGAAAACCACATATTTCTGTGGCGTAGAGAGCCAAAGATTTTTCTATAGAGGGGCCACATCGGACTTCAAGGAAGAGAGAGCTGGGCTGGAACTGTGTCAAGCAGCTCTTCAGCGCTCGATTCCTCATGATCCTGAAATGGCATGCTTGCCGTCTCCAGCATCTCCCCAGAGGAAAAAAAAAAAATTCAGTTATTGGATTCATGAGACTGAGAACAGGAATATTTTTATATGTCAACCAACTCCTTTGTTGATCAGAGCAGCCCTGGTCAGGGATGATCATAGAATTGTTCATGCTTACAGAAAAAAAGAAAAAAAGTTAATTTTTTTCCATTAATGGATAACACATTCCCTCTTTGTCAAACAAGGAAGAAAAGTGGGATTATAGACAGCTCACAGTTAGCAGTCCTCTGAGCCCTCTAGCTGCCCTGTATCATCCACCTGATAAACTTCTGCAGTGCACATTCCACTATGTCATCTAGCCTGTTTGCACCATCCCTTCATAATGTAGGCATGCTCTAGTGAAGAAAACCATGATTTTGCTAATATTAAGTGGATCTATCCACCAATGTAACACTGCAGTGAAGTTGTTCAAATCTATTGGCCACATGCTTGAAGCCTCATTCACCAAATAGTTTTTCAGTGACATAGATACCATTCACTCTGTGATATTATCCTGCCTTTGAGATATCCCAGCAAATTACCAAAGTCAAGAGTTAAATATGGAAGAATTTATTGGTGTTGAAAAAATAGTAAATATGACATTTGTAAAATGACCTGTTAGGTATTCTGATGACTGATATCTCTCCTGACTCTCCCATTGATAAATTATGAGACCAGACCTGACAAAGAAGAAAAAAAAGTAGATGTACCTTCCTTTTTATAACCTTCATACCTCTTAAGCAATGAAGGAAAATAGCAATAAACTGATTTGGTCAACCAATTTAATTTCACGTCATCCATTCAATCCTTATCTTACCAATGGAAATTTCTAAATGTAAATAAATATATACATGGAAGCTGAAAACAACACACACCCTGTTTCCCCTAAAGGAACATAGAGAAAACCTCCAACTTCCCTAAAGGACTGGGAATTCCATAGGATAGCCTTGACCTCCAAGGTGCACATGACCAAATTACTCATCCCCTGTGATGGGAATAAAGAAGAAATCCATTTATATGAGAACTCTATCTTCAAAGGCAGATGGAACAGATCAGGTCCTAGCAGCAGGTATCAGCATGTCATGGACAATGGCAAATAAGACCTGAACAAAACACATTTTTAGTAATTATGCTTTCCCCTCAGTGCAAAGTAGCACAGCTGCAAAGCATACTCATGCATCTGAGACTCCTTTAACCACAGCAAAATCAGCAAGACCCTGATAAGTTAGTTACCATTTTAGGCAAGAGAAGGCAAAATACAAGCTTATCGACACATTTATATCACAGGAGTGATTTCAGCCAGCACTGGTGGGGCATTGAACTATGAATAGTCTTTGCTAAAAGGAAAGAACTGTGATATAATTAACTATCTTTAGACATATTATAAGATCCATGTGAAATATTACAATTTCTACCGAATAAATAGCAGCTATATTTTCTACATTGGCCAAATGCAAGCTAAATTGAGAATGGAAATATAGAAGGAATGTAAGAGAGGGACAAAGCACAAGAAAAAAAGGTTTTTGGAAATGGACAAAGAAAGAAAGAGACAGGAGATCATGGATAATAAGAACTGCTAAAAGCTAAAATAGAAATGTGAACTGTGGTGGTTTGATTCAGGTGCCCCCCATAAACTTATGTGTTCTGGATACTAGGTTCCCTAGCTGGTAGCAATTGGAAACTGAAACCTCCTGGGGAGGTGTATTGTTAGGGGGCAGGCATATGGGTGTTATAGCCAGTTTCCCCATGCCAGGTTTTGTCACACTCTCCTGTTGCTACAGTTCATCTTATGTGGGCCAGGTAGTGATGTCCACCCTCTGCTCATGCCAATAGTTTCCCTGCCATTGTGGAGCTTCCCTCTCCAGCCTGTAAACCCAAATAAACCACTTTTTTTTTTTTCCTTCAAGCTGCTGTTGGTTGGGTGATATCTACCAGCAACGTGAACTTGACAGCAACATGAACCTTTAAAGTACTTCTAGTACTTGTGTACTGAATATTTCAAAAAGTTAGAAGCAATGATTTTTTTAAATGTTTTCCCTATAAAGAAATGATCGACATTTGTTGTGATATACACATTTAAACTGAGTTAACATTTCACCATACACTCCATGATCAGAACATCATGTACCATCCCATTAATAGGTACATTTTAATGTTTTGCATCAATTAAAAACTCAGTTCATAATTTAAAAAAATTAGCAACCCATACCAAAAAGAAGCATGAAAAGTCATTTTTTTTTGTTACTGGGAGATTCGATTTGTGAATAATATAGAAAGGAGCACATGGATAAGTCCTAAAGAAAGAATAGATTCTCAGGAAAGTTTATAAATACAATATTCATACCAGCAACACTATATGTTTGATTATAAAGTAATGTACTATTCATATTGTAAGTACCTTGCAAAAGCAAGATAAAGCAGTAAGAGTTGGCTTGGGCTCACGGTTCAGAGGAATGTTGCCATGACGGTGGGGAAGGCTTGTCAGAGTGGTGGTGGGAGCGTGATGGGGTCCAAGAAGAGAAAGGAGTTCTGTTATTCTGCTTACGTTTTTTTTTTTTTTTTCCTTTGTGTTCAACTTAGATACCAACCTATGCAACAGTGTTGCCTACATGCAGGGCAGATCTTTTTGCCTCAAATAAGCCTCTCTGAAAACATCCTCAGAGTTGAATCTGTTTGGTGTTTCTAAATTCTCTCATGCTGATGAGGCATATTAAACATCACAGTGACTATTGAGATCCCCCTTCTATTTTTTTTCTTTTTATTTTCTTTTCAGGCAGCCCAAGTTTTCCTCACTGTGTAGTTGAAGATGACCTGAAATTTGTAATCACTTTGCTTCCACTTTTCAAATGCTGTGGTTACAGGAATGGGTCACTATGTGTGCAAGGACTCAAGATGCTGTGAATTCGACATAAAATAGCAAACCTTGATGCATTACAAATCTGTGTCTGAAGTAAAGTTTTACAGAATTCAGCCCTCAGAAATTTGTTTCAGGCACATATTTTCATTTTTCTTTCTTTTTTTTAATCAATTAGTTTTGTATTCAGCAAATACAGGCAATTTGGTACCATTATTAGGCTCATCTGTGACCTACCCCCTCCCCTTACCCCTCCTTGTTGAGGTATATGGGTCATGCATTGTGGAATTAGCCCACAGTTATGGGTAAGATAAATATTTGTGCATATCATGACCCAACATGTGACTCTGACATTCTTTCCACCCCCTCTTCCACAAAATTTCCTGGAGCCATGTTGGGTTCATTTTTGGTCTGCTTCAGTGATGAGGTGTTGGGGGCCTCTGAGGCTCTGGTTCTCTGATTTGGTAGGAGTTGATTTTTCTCTGTGTTGATCTCCTTCCCCCTTGTGCTGGTATCTGGTTCATCAGTAAAACAGTACCCTTACTAGTTTCGCCAATTTTTCTTAGTTTCAGCCAGGGCCCTTTTGAGGGATGATGGGGTGGCTCTCTCCTTAGGATCTACATCTATCTGAAAAAGAGAAGCAGATTCTCCAATGGGGAGTAAGTTAGCACCAGGACAAATGAGATAACCCTTACTTTTTTTATAGAGACTTTAATAGGTGTAGGCCCTCTTGTAGGCATATATTTTCTTAGAAAATTAGTTGAGCATTTGTCTTAAACAATTTGAGGAATTAGTCAAAATAAGATCCTGACGCTTGGACTGAAGATATGTCTCAGCAGTTGAGGCTCTTGCCCACAAAGGATCTGGTTTCAATGCCCCAGTACTCTCATAAAGCCAGATGAAAAAAGTAGCACATGCATCTGGAGTTTGTTTGCAGTGGCTAAAAGCCCTATTGTGCCCATTCTGTCCCTTCCCCTGCCCCTCCCTCTCTCTCTCTTCCCCTCTCAAATAAGTAAAATATAAAAAAGATCCTGAAATTCAATCAATAGTCATTCAAACCTGGAAAATGGTGAAATCAAATTCTAGCATCAGAACTGAAGTCATCTAAGGTCTCTGGAAGGAAGATTATGATCACAAAAAAGTGACATTATAATTGAAAAATTGATAAGAATTATTACCTAATAAAAGATTAAAGGATATTGATTAATATTTTAATACATTTACTATATATTAAAATACAGCTAATACACAATGAGTAATGTGATTAAATTGCTATCATAATGTTAATGAATAAAATATGCTGAACTAAGGGTTACAGTAGAAAGCAATTTGAATGTTAGATACTTATGAGGAATTAATAACATCTGTGTTCTTCTGGGTGGCCTAGAAGGAGACAGACAGCATTTCAACATGAAGTTTGCAAGAATTCTGTTAGGGTAAATGATTGTAAGGATATGCAGGAATGACACTGAGAAGGCTAGAGAAGCTGTCAGAAGGGAATACCATCTTGACTCTGAATGAAAAGAGGGAAGAAAGTCTGGGGTTGACCACTGAAAGAAAAGGACAACAATTTCTTCAAACCCCAGTGAGCAAAAAGAAGATATCAGAACTGGGCTGCGGAGATGGCTCAATGGTTAAGGCACGTGACTGCAAAGTCTAATGACGCAAGTTGAGCTCCCTAGTAAATACTTATGTAGATACTAGGCAGACGTACAAAGAAGCAAGTGCTTCAAGAGTTAATTTGCAACAGAAGGAGGCCCTGGCATGACCACTCTTTCTTCTCTCTCTGCTGGAAAATAAATAAAATATAGAAAAAAGTCATTGCTTAACAATAAGAAGATATAGAGCTGGGCATGGTGGCACATGCCTTTAATCCCAGCCCTTGGGAGGCAGAGGTAGGAGGATCACCACGAGCTCAAGGCCACCCTGAGACTACTTAGTGAATTCCAGGTCAGCCTGAGCTAGAGTGAGACCCTATCTCGACAACGCCCCCCCCCCCCAAAATAAAACAAAAAAGAAGAAGATATCAGAATATTTCTGTGTATCCTAAAAAGGGCAGCTTGAGTGACTGTGCCATGAGCATCATTGCAGAGGGACCGTCCCTGACAGCTAGTTGTGCACATGGGTGTACCTTGGCTCACAAGTTCTATGTGGTGGCTACCATTGATTGTTACAAAAATAATTTGACCGTATGAGTATTCTGGTTTATCTGATCCAGATGTTCTGACAGACTAAGGAAAGAAAAATGATAACCATAACACACTGCAAGCTGTATGGTATAATTATAACATATTTGTGGTCAAGAAAATCCTCCCCGAAGATATAAAATTAAGTACCACTGAAATTACTATATAATTACTATATATGTGTGTGTGTGTGTGTGTGTGTGTGTGTGTGTGTGCGTGTGTGTGTGTGTAAAGAATAGCTTTTGTCTTCCCAAGGCAAATGTAATGCTATCAATGGTAGAAATAGGATGGAAGAAATGGAACTGGTAACTAAATAGTAAAATTCATGCCTTGTCTCATAAATAAGTAATCAATAATCCATTACCATAATTGAGAAAGAAATATGATTTAAATTTTTATTTATTTTGATAATTAAAAAAACATAACTTACACTGCATGGGATGATTATTACTAGGAAAGGAGAGAGTATGTGGGAATGAGAAAAATGAGCTAAATCATATTCAGTAGAGAAAAACAAGGTTAAAGGAATATTATCTTCTTTTATGGACATATCCACCAGAATTTTCTTAAATAAGTCTATATATTAGAAACCTTTACATATATAAAGTTTATTTTAAAATAGTGATGAGAAAATGAATTCAGCATGCTGCCATCCAGGCGCAACCATTTTTCATATTCGGTTTTGAGTTTTCCTATGTTATAGTAACATAATTGATCTTCTAGGGGCATGTTGATTTTCAAACTATGGTTACTTAAACATATAATTATTCCCCCACATCTTTAAGATTTCAAGTATCCATTTTATTAATTCACGAATACTTATCATAAATTATTGAGCACATATAAACTAACATTGCCTGCTTCTCCATGAGCACAAATTAATGCCACAATAAAACAACTCTAAGTGATTTCTTATGTGTTTCAATTATTTGTCTGTTATACATTCTAAAAACTACTATGTTGAAGTTATAGATATATTAACCTTATGTAAATAATGATTTTCCCTCCACATATGCATATCATATGTATTTCACCCATTCTCAATAACCATGTTTGGAAGTTTCTAGCTCTCATTTGTTATTTGCAGATTGGTTTGTGTTTGCCATATTTATTATAATTTTTACTGCATCTCTGTTAAATCATTTGATTATTTGTTAATTCAATATACCTAAAAGTTCACTGGCTTTATTTTGTACTGAGTACTAGCAGGATACATTTCAGCAGTTTTATTTATTTTTTTGTTTATTTATTTTGATTATTTATTTGAGAGCAACAGACAGAGAGAGAAAGAGGCAGATAGAGAGAGAATGGGAGTGCCAAGGCCTCCAGCCACTGCCAATGAACTCCAGATGCATGTGCCACCTTGTGCATCTGGCTTACCTGAGTACTAGGGAATCAAGCCTCAAACCAGGGTCCTTAGGCTTCACAGGCAAGTGCTTAACTGCTAAGCCATCTCTCCAGCCCTCAACAGTTTAAAATATTTTATTATTTACTTATTTATTTGAGACTGGGAAAGAGGCAGAGTGAGACAGAAAGAGAGAGAGAATGGATGCGAGGATTTCCAGCCACTAAAAACAAATTCAAGATGCATGTGCCTCCTTGTGCAACTGGCTTTTGTGGGTCCTGGGGAATCGAACCAAGGTCCTTTGGCTTTGCAGCCAAGAGCCTTTACTGTTAAGCCATCTTACCAGCCCAGGTTTCTTTTTCTTTTTTCTTTGGTATGTATGTGTATATGTGTTATGATATGCATGTACACGCATTCTATGTTCATGTGTGTGAGTACCAGCAGGTATATACTCTAATTTTGGCTGATCAGAGAACAACATCAGGTATCCTTTCTCACCTCCCTCCTTGTGTAATACAGGATGTCTCATCTTTCATCTCTTCCCTTACTATACTAGGTATGATAGAATTATGAATACTTGTGCTACCATATACGGTTTTATATAAGCTCTGGAGATCCAAATTAAGATACTCACGCTTGCACTCCAAGCCATCTCCCCAGTACCTACCTACTTTTCCTACTGTAATGACTATGTAGACATTTTATGGTCATGTGTGGCTAAATCTATCATGTATTCCTTTTTGCTTCAATTGTTTCTTCTGTCCCTTAAAAAGCACACTCTCCAGTATAGCTACAAGGCTGGGTTATGTAGCTGTTATGACTGTGTTTCCTCATGACAGCAACATCTAGGCACCTGGCATCTGTGCAGACAGCTATGGTGTGAACACAATATTTCTGTATATCTCACAGTCTTCCAGAATGTTTTTATCCTCTATCAATGCTTAGGTTAACTCTCACTGGGATTGTTCCCAGGAAATATCTCAAGACCCTCAGTGTCAAGCTTGATTATTAGAAGGACACTAATCGATGTTCAGTATTCCCTAAATGTTCCTCATATATGAGTCATTATTTCCTAAATTGTACATATCTTCTGACTTCAAAGATGATGTCTTCAGTACTGTGAATAGTCCAATTTAGTACCATCCTATTTCTACTTCCATTAAAGTTCATCATAATACATTGGTAATTCTTTTTTGTTTGTTTGTTTGTTTTTTTGTTTTCAATTTCCAAATAATGTAGGATCCTGGGCATGACAGTGAATGACTGAAATCACAGGATTAGGTAGTGAAAGACCATGGGATCAGCAGTTCAGGATTATTCTCAAGTACATAGTGAGTTCAATGTCTTCTGGGGATACAGGAGCCAATTTAAGATGGTCACATAAATGATACATAACTTAATAAAAAAGTAATTGTCCTCCTAAAATCACATAACTTAAAACAAGAATAAATCTATTCAAAAGACAAGAAAGCAAGGAAATTTGGAGTAAAATCTTCATAAGGATAGGTAGAAAATGCTAGATGAAGGAACACAGCTATTCTAAAATTTGTCTTAGCAGGAACATAGAAACAATATTTCTGAGTAAATGAAACAATTTTTTATATATTCCAAAATCAATATGCACTTAAGCAATATAAACTTATCTGTCCTTTATTACCTAAAGAGTTAAAAATTATGCTATTTCAGGATTTAGAGAAAAAAGTAATCATTCTTTTTTGTTCTTGTTGTTTGTTTTGTTTTTCAAGGTAGGGTCTCACTCTAGCCCAGGCTGACCTGGAATTCACTGTGTAGTCTCAGGGTGGCCTCGAACTCATGGTGATCCTCCTACCTCTGCCTCCCAAGTGCTGGGATTAAAGGTGTGTGCCACAACGCCTGGCAGTAATCATTCTTTCGCTTATCTACATTTTCATTTTAGAGAGACTCCTTTTCTTCCTTTAACCTTTCTTTTATTAGATATGGACTTCTTTTTCCTTTTATTAGTTATGTATACAGTGTATATACAGTCAAGTTGGTACCAATGGTATCCTCCTCCCTGTCCTCCCCACTCTTTAGGGACCCTCCTCATTGGTGAATGTGGGTCATGCCTTGCAGGGTTAGCCATCTTATGAGCAAGAGGCAATGCTTCTGTGTATAATGTCTTAACTTGTGGCTCTAACAATCTTTCTGCCCCCTCTTCCACAAATTTCCTGGAGCCCTGTTGGGTTCATTTTAGGTCTACTTCAGTGATGAGGTCTTGGGAGTCTCTATGTCCCTGGATATCTGGTTTTGTAGGAATTGAGTGCTCTCTGTACTGTCTCCTTTGCCCTTGTGCTGGTACCAGGTTCAACAAGAAAGCAGCACTCTTTTTCATTCCCCCAATTATTCTGTGGTTTCAGCTGGGGCCCTGATGAGGTCCAATGGACTGATTGTCTCATCCAGATCTGCATCCATCTGAAAAAGAGAAGCAAATTCTCCAATGAAGGGTGAAGTCAGCACCAGATAAATGGGATAAGCATTGTTATTTTAGAGAGAACTTAATGGGTATAGGCCCTCTTGTACCCCATGATTGGTGAGACCTTGATAAAGGAGAACAGGCTCATTTTTTTTGATATGTTTCTGACTTGTTTTCCAGCTCCAGCTATGGGTTCCCTTCCACTGAGCAGATAAGTTAGCCAAATCAAGAAGAGTTGCACACACACCATGACTGTGTGCCACTATTGCACTTGTGTAAGCATCACATCAGGTTGTTTGCTGCTGGGTAACTTAGACCACGAGTTTCTTGGAAAGATGTTCATCATTTTCTCCTAGTTGCTCAAGTAGCACTTTCTGGCACTAGATGAGCTGTCTGGGGACTGACTATCTTCCAGATTCTAGCCAGGTCACTCCATGTTCCATACCAACAGCATATGGTGTATTTGGCAGTAGGATCTTACCACTAAACTTTGGTAGGTTATCAAGTACTCTGACAGAAATCTTTCTTCTCTTGGGAAATCTTGTAGGTCTTTCTGATCAGCAGCTCATTGTGGACATTAACCATGTACTGGTACTGGAAGTTACAGGTCAGTGCCAAGGGGGAAAAAAAAAAACAAAAAGATGAAAATATAGGGCCCTGTGATTCTGGTGTTCCCTCTAAGGACTTGATAAAGTTTCAACCGTTTAGTCTATCATTTAGGATGTAGAATTTTGTGGTACCATTGCCATTTTGGTCCAGTTTTGTGTTCCCCACTGCCACACTTACACTCCCCTCCTGCCCCACCTTTCCCATTGTCTGTTCATTGAGATGCTCATTAGGTATGAATTGTGAGAATATTCTTCTATATCTGTGAAAAAAATGTTGGGATTTTTATTGTTATTGCATTAAATCTGTATATTGGTTTTGCTAAGATTGCCATTTACAATATTAATTCTACCTATCCAGGAGCTTGGGAGGTCTTTCCATTTCCTCAAGTCCTCCTCAATTCCTTTCTTGAGTGTTTTTCTGTTTTCATTGTATAGGTCTTTCACTTCCTTGGTTAATGTTATTCCCAGGTTTTTGTTGTTGTTGTTGCTATTGGAAATGGGGCAATGTCACTTATTTCTTTCTCAGTATCTTTCTTTTGCATATAGAAAGGATACAGATTTTTGTGCATTGATTTTATATCCTGCTACTTTGCTGAAGGAGCTAGTCACCTTTAAGAGTTTTAAGATGGGGCTGGAGAGATGGCTTAGTGGTTAAGCACTTGCCTGTGAAGCCTAAGGACCCCGGTTCCAGGCTCGGTTCCCCAGGTCCCACATTAGCCAGGTGCACAAGGGGGCACACGCGTCTGGAGTTCGTTTGCAGAGGCTGGAAGCCCTGGCACGCCCATTCTCTCTCTCTCCCTCTATCTGTCTTTCTCTCTGTGTCTGTCGCTCTCAAATAAATAAATAAATAAATAAATAAATAAATAAATAAATAAATAAATAAATAAAAAAGTTTTAAGATGGATGTTCTTGGGTCTCTTATGTATAGAATCATGATGTTTTCAAATAACACTAACTTAACTTCTTCCTTTCCAATTTGTATCCCTTGTATTTCTTTCTCCTGTCTTACTGCTTGAGCTTGAACTTTCAATACTATGCTGAAGAGCAGAGGTGAGGGTGAACACTCCTGTCTTGTTCCTGATCTCAAGGGGAATTCTTTCAGTCTCTCCTCACTGAGTATTATTTAGGGTTTAGGAGTTTTACATATTGCCTTATTATGTTAAGATGTAAATCACCCATGGCTATTCTCTCCAAAGTTTTCATCGTGAAGTGATGCTGTCTTTTGTCAAAGGCCTTTTCTGCTTCTATCAAATGATCATGTTTTTTTTTGTGTGTGTTTAAAGTTATTTATGTAGTGTAAAACACTGACAGATTTCCGTATGCTGAACCACCCCTGAATTCTTGGAATGAATCCTACTTAATCAAGGTGATTCTTTTGATGTGTTGAAAAGTCAAAACCGCATACTCACCATTGGTTTGAATACCTCCCCTATATCCACAGCAGTGGACACTCTGGATGTCAATAAAGAGTGAGTATAGCAACATGGTTCGGGGAAAGCCAACATGTTGTTCTTCAAGGGAATTTGCTTTGAATTAAGACAACTAAATTCGTATTGACCCATTTTCTTATCCTTTGGCACATCAAAGACTTTGACCTGTAATAAGTTCTGTAACATTTTTGACAACTGTTTTTAAAACTTACTTGTACTTCTATATTGTATTTATTGATTTATTTGAGAAGAATGTGAACACCAGGGCCTCAAGCCACTGAAAGCAAAGTCCAGATGCATTTATCATCATGTTCTGGGGAATCAAACCTGGTTCCTTCCCAGGTAAGCCAGATACACAAAATTGCACATGCAGGGGCTAGAGAGATGGCTTAGTGGTTAAGTCCTTGCCTGTGAAGCCTAAGGACCCCGGTTAGAGGCTCAAGTCCCCAGGACCCACGTTGGCCAGATGCATAAGGGAGCGCACGCATCTGGAGTTTGTTTGCAGTGGCTGGAGGCCCTGGCGTGCCCACTCTCTCTCTCCCTCCCTCCCTCCCTCCTTCTCTGTCTCTCTCTCCCTCTTTCTCTTTCTGCCTGTCGCTCTCTAATAAATAAAGAAAAATGAACAAAAAATTTTTGAAAAATTACACATGCATTGGGAGTTCAGTTGCAGTTGCTGAAGACCCTGCTGTAACCATTCTCTAACTCTCCCTCCCTCTTTCTCTCAAATAAATATTTCTTAAACCTTGCCTGCAAAGCCTAAGGACCCATGTTTGACTGTCCATAAAAACAACATATATATATATATATATATATATATATATATATATATATATATATATATATATATATATATATATATATATATATATACACACACACACACACACACACACACACACACACAGACACTTCAGTGGCAAATGCCTTAACCACTAATTCGTCTCTCTCACCTTGAATAAGTTTTTTTCTTTTAATTTGTTGGTTCTGGGGTGTAAACAAATGTCTTTGCACCTAGAGATCAGAAAGGAATTCCCCTGCTACTAGCTACCTCATCTTTAAAATAGAATCAATATTACCTGAAAATGATAATAATCATGCCTTCATTTCGTACTCTGATCAGAAACAATGCGCAAAGTGTATTTTCACTTTTCAAAAGCTGAGTGTTGGGCTTTGGACAGGGTTCCATACATAAAGCAGCTATGCAAGGTGACTTTGGAATCCCCAGAATCTCTATAAAAGTCTAGATGCTGAAGCAAGTATCTATAAGGGTAGCATGCCTAGAGTGAGATGGGAGGAAGGCCATGGAGAACTTCCCAGAAAGCTGTGGGCTAGCTTGCCTAGTGCATGAACTAAGAGTGACATGGCACAAAACCAAGGCGGAACGTGAGAATCAACAGTCAGGATTATCCTCTGATCTCTGCACATGCCCCCTAGAATGTCCTCATGAATATGGACACAGAAATTAAAAGCTGAAAATGTCATTTATTTCTGATATGACCTTCACCACTATTACTGTTAACTTTTAGTTGATACAGTTTTGTCAGTTCCATAAATGTCATCAACTATTGCCATTTGCTATATGGTAAGTATGGCAAGTTGAATGGATGTCCCCCATAGATCTGTGTTTCTTATGAAAACATACTTCCAGCTGCTTGGCTGGAAAAGGGCTCACTGGGCCTGATCTGATTTCTAGCTCAAAGGTATGCAGAAAGTTCTGAGCTCTGCCTAGGCCCCTGCTGCTTGTTGCTTTCACAGTGTGGTTGCTTGCGCTAGGTGCTTGGTGGTTTCTTTCTTTGTTTGGATTTGTGAAATTGAGCCAGCTTCTTCCACCACTGATAGAAAATCCCCTTGGATCTGTAAGCTGAAATCAACTCTTCCTCCTATAAACTGTCAGGTTTGGAACTTCATCCCAGCAATATGGCATTGACTATAAGAGGAAGTAAAATGTTCATTGTAGCAGACAGATTCAGGTTCGCAGAGATGAACTTCCAGACCAGGCACAGTTATGGAGGAAGAGATATTTATTGAAGCTTACAGATCCAGGGGAAGTCCCATAAATGGCAGAAGAAGCTGGCCTGCCTTCACTGATCCAAGCAGAGAGAGAGAAGCACAAGCCTAAAGGTCAAAAGCGACAGCACACTTCAGGAACTCCGGCTAGGCACACTTTGCATATCTTAGATTGAAATAGGAAACCCACCACCACACCTTAAGATCAGCCAGTGACATTGCCTCCAGCCAGGTAGCCAGCAGATGCAAAGTACAAACAATAAACTGAATATATTGGAGGCTATCTATTCAAACCACCACATTCACTTATTTTCAGAGGTGTTTTTAGGTGCTGTCTTTTACTACTACTTTTTTTTTTTTAAGAAGAAAACAGTAGCACAGTTATTCTTTATAATCCTCTGTGAAACATTATCTAAACAATCCTTTTTAGAAAGATTCATCCCATACTATTTTTTTCTAAGATTGTATTTAAGCAAAGGATATAACTATGGAAAAAAAAAAAACATATTTCTAGAAATTTAATCCTGAATAATCTTCCCTAAAAATCAATTTAAGTAAAACACACATCACACTTTTTAAGACCAAAATGAATGTCAATTCTCAGTGTCCAGAATACAAAGTATATTTCGTCCCCTCTAGCCATATCTCCCCTCTATGTATATCATTCTTTCTGTAATTTCCGTTAGATTAAAAAAAAAAAGATATCCTTGAGAAGTCTCTGTTTCTTTCATTGTTTCTTTCATGTTTTCCTTTGATGTCACTACCTGGGGTGTGCTCTACCTCTTTGATGAAGGATACTAAGAAATAGGACTGATCATGGGGGCTGCTAGCTATGACTTCTGTACCTCTGGCTGCACTTGCTGTCTCGTGGGAAGCAAGTGCCATTCTCTCTAGCCTGTGATCAAAAACTTAATTTGCCAGTGATGGTCAGGAAAGCTCTACTGACCTGACCTAACATTTGGTTTCACCCCAGGAGGAAGAGGTATCATTAGTAATCAAAGCTCACTACTCCATCTCTCCATTGCACCTTTAAACACTCACTCAGCCACCTTGGCTCCCTGTCCCAGGCTTACTTACTTGAAATTTAAGTAAATCCTCAGAACCCAATATAAAGCAAAAGCAAGGTAAATAATTAAAATACTGAATTCTTAACAAATGACTGACACGTCTCTAAATATCCTATCTTCCTATAATCCCCACATGAGTTTGTAATAGTAATATCATGACTGTCTCCACCTTCTATATGAGGAAAATGAAGAACAGAAAAAGTAATTTCCTTAATGCCAAATAACTCTTAAAGAATTTGGATTGTTTGTATGCCTGTGATAATATTTATTTTGAATTAGTCCAGGTAAGGCAGGCTTATAATCTCAGCTATGTAAGGCTATGGAAAAAAGATTCCAAATTCAAAGTCTTCATGAGATCGAGTGAGTTCAAGGCCAACCTCAATGACTTACTCACATCTTATCTAAAGATAAATAGGTGAAAAATACACACAAAAAATGCTTAGTTCTCTGAGACTGATGCTAATGAGATACTGATATATCCTCCAGGTTGACTACTTAAAGCATTGTGCTTCATAGAATGTTTGTCTTTAAAGGAAAAGAGCAACATGCTTTATAAACTGAATGTGCTACATGTTATATTAATACAGTGCACTTGAAATCCCAATACTTGTGCCAATCAGTTGGAACCTTGGTAACAATGAAGTTTTTCCCTTCAGTTCTCCCCCATATCTTCCTGGGATTATTCACTGTGACAAACACATTCATGAGTGCCATGATGCTGGTTTGCAGACAATACTGAATAAGTCACTAGCCAGAACAGTCACTGAGCTCTATTGAAGCCAATGCTTAATTCTATATTTCAATGAAATTCCTGTATTGTAATATGGAAGTCAACTTCAGATATGGCATAAGTGGGTTAATATTGGCTAAGTACATGATATGTAAAAGTTTAGAGATCTAAACCCAACTCAGTTTCTCACAAAATTACAATATGTACTTGAAATTTAATTATGAAACTGAATGGCACAAAGTAAACACCATTATCACCATAAACGCTAGAAAGATGGCCAAGGAAAGTCTGAAAGTGTGTTCCCTAGACTAAAGAAATTAATTTCAGGGTCAAAAACATGCATACATATAAAACCAATCTTAAATCTATACCAGAAAATTATGTTCGCTATGTCAATACACACCTAGGTGTTAAGTGGTAATTAGACAGCCTGTACCTGATGTAAGAAAATAATGATTTTCTATGAATGCTTCTAAGACTCAGTCTAGCTCTGTTACGTAAGTCCTATATAAGTACACTACCAGAAAAACTATTTTGATATCCTCAACATTTGCCTGAAATTGCCCATTCCTAAATTAGTCTTACAGCAATTTCATGGATATTTTAGTTCAAATGTTTCATTTCTTTTGAGTTATCCTCATGGCCCATGTCAAATTCCAATCGGTAGCCACAGGGCTAACAAGCATGCATGCCAAAGAGAGCAGAAAGGCAAAGAGCATCAATTGTGTTGTGGTTTTCATAATTAGCCACTTTGTGGGTAGGGGGAAAAATCACAGTCTCACAAAAGTACGTGAAATTAGCTTTGAACATTGACCTTGTCCTACACCTGCATTGTCAACATGCAGGGCTCAGATGAAGAGTGGAGGGCACTCTGTGTGGGAACCCAAGAAAAGAGCAGCCACACCTGCAGCCTCAAATGATGAGCTTTGAAACAGAAATTACTGGTGTCACAATTAACCTTGATTAACCACTATCTTCAAATTCTCTGCAAAAGAAAATATATGAATACATAGTGAAGGTTACAGAAGTGGGATCAAAGCTATACATTAAACTATAGAAATTTGAGACAAATATTAAATTAGATGTTGTGTGTGTGTGTGCGTGTAGTGTGGTGTGGTGTACTGTATGGTAGCAGGCAGTGTAAGAGGGAAGGGGTAGCTCACCTATGGTGACTGTTGTAGTCAGCTCCATGTTTCTGGGACAAACAGCCAACCACACACTCTGTATGGGAGGAATGGATTTATTTCTCCAAAGATATCTTAGAGCTGTACTTAGAATGGCCCCCAATGACATACCCTCTCTAGCAGGAATCTCCTGCTAAAGGCTCAAGTAGGAATTTTAATAAAAACAATTGCTGAGGGGCTTGAGAGATGACTTAGTGGTTAAGGTGCTTGATTGCAAAGTCTAAGGAGTCATGTTTGACTCTCCAGATCCCACGTAAGCCAGATGCCCAAAGTGATGCAGGCGCATGAGGTTGCACATGTGCACAAGGTGGCACATGTATCTCAAGTTCGATTGCAGTGGCTGGAGGTCCTGGTGCACCAATTCTCTCTCTCTCTCTCTCTCTCTCTCTCTCTCTCTCTCTCCCTCTCTCTCTCTCTTTCACATGCTTGTCCTTGGTCTCACTCTCTCGAATTAGAAAGGGGGGGGGCTTGTTTTAAGTGGTATAAATTATATGTCAAGGATCTAGGATTTTTACCTGTAATTTAACAGGGTCCATGTTACAACATAATCATGAGAACATCATGGAATTAAAGTTCGAGCAAATAATAGTACATATGAGGACTTCTGAGCATGATTGCAGATTATAAACCATGCTAGAACTCCAGGGGTGAAGTAAGGCAAGATTTTGGAGGGGGGTGCTCCAGTCATAGAAGAGACCTAGCAAACCTCCACTGGGTGGGAACTGGGGTACACAAATGGGAACCTGTCTATTCCTACACACTCTGCGGCACAGCTAGGATACGAAACCCTATATGGCTGCCACACTGGGGTGGGCTCTTGCTTCCTATAATCACACTCACAAACACTGAGTTTGACCTGCCCAGGCATATGACGGTGGGTCTTCTTCCACACCTCTTCTACCCAGACAGGGGACCACCCACACTGCAGGTGACTCATGCTGGGTAGAACAAGCCTGGCACACAAAGTGGGCACTCAGGCTCATGCCAAGGCTTGAGGTCATATCAGTGCTCTCTCTAACTAGTAGCCCATTCTCCATGCACACTGGTAGTAGGACCCCCAGAGCCCTATAGGCTCCATCCATGCTAAAGGTACTTCTTGCTTCCAATGGGGAGCAGTGGCCATGTGGCGTATTCCAGAGTGGTTAGCCAGTGCCCTCCCGAGCAGCTCCAGTGCAACCCCTACATACTGCACAGCTTGGGTACTGTAGAACAGCCAGGGCAAGCACTCATGCTGAAGAGTGCCACGGGGCCACTGCAATCACAGGCTGAAGATCCTTCACCCATCCAACACACACACACACACACACACACACACACACACACACACCCATGCTCACATGTGATTAATCTACCCCAAACTGCCTAGCTCAAAAATGGAAGCCTTTAATGAAAACATAAAGAATACACCAGACATAGAAACCCCAAATGAAAGTACAATACACTTACCAAATAAATTTAATGAGACCCTAACCAAATGAATAGCAGAATTAAAAGCAAACCATCAAAAACAAAAACAATTACATAAAGGAAATGAAAAAGGATCATGCATTACAACAAGCAGCTTTCCGTATTCAGCTTAACAAAATTGAAGAAAACCAGAGAAACCTTAAAAGAGAGATAAATGAATTTAAAAGGATTCAGTATATAGAGGACCTCAACAACTAATTAAACCTAATGAAGATATGATAAAATGCAAGAATTGAATTCTAAATAGCAACAAAAAAAACCTTTACCTGAAACTTAAATTCAATAAGTAGATGAATATTTTGCTTGAAAATGCAATGGAAACAAAACAATGTCAGCTAGAACATTCAAAAGCCTCCATAGATACCTTCATTAATTGAGTAGATCCTGTGAAGGTGAGAAGCTCAGGACTCAAAGAAAAGACAGAATAACTTTGATAAGTTCAAAAAAGAATGTGAAGATAATATGAGAGAAATGTGAGATACCTAAGCCAACCAAACATCTAGATCATGGACATAACACAATGGGATAAATACAGGCCAAAGGCATAGAGAATATATTCAACAAAATTATTGAAAAATTTTCCCACTCTTGTAAAAGAGGGACCCATACAAATACAAGAAGCTCACAGAATACCAAATAGACAGACAAAAGAAGAAACTATCCATGGCACATAATAGTTAAAACTCTAAAGGAAAAAATCAAAAAGAATACTAAAACAGCAAGAAACAACTCATTACATACAGAGGCAATTCTATCAGAATTACATCAGATTTTTCAATGGAAACTCAAAGCCAGAAGGGTTTTAAATGAACTACCTCAAAGTCTGCCACATATATATATATATATATATATATATATATATATATATATATATATTGCTAAAAGGTCTAATATATATATGTGGCTTCCAAATCAAACAACCATACCAAATGCAAGTATCCCTTATACTCAGAAGAAAAAACATCTTTCCATGATAAAACCCAGCTCTACAATTATATGAACACAAAGCCAAACCTATGAAGATTATTTCAGGGAAAATTCCACACAAAAGAGTCAACAACAAACCTCAAGATCCTCCAAGAGGAAGAATACTAGAACCAAAATTAGAGAAGGCATAAAAAGTACAAAGCTCAAGAAAGCACATGATTCCAAAAAGCCTTCAGCATGGCAGAGATGAAATCAGATCTCACAGTTATAACTTTAAATATTAATGATTTCTACCCACAAATCAAAAGACACAAGTTAACATAGTAGATCAGAAAAACGGATCCTTCTATCTGCTGTCTTCAAGAAACCTCTCTCACCACTAAGGGTCAACACCTCCTCAGGGAGGAAGGATGGAAAATAGTTTTCCAAGCAACTGAAAATAAGAAATAAGTGGGAATAGCTATACTAATGTCTGACAAAAATAGACTTCAAAAAGGACAAAGAAGGCTACTTTTTACTAATTAAGAGAATGATCCAACAAGTGGCATCTCATTCATAAATTCATATGTACCAAATATAGGCGAAGCACATTTCTTAAAGCAAATCTACTTAAAAAGTCAAAAATAAATCCCAATACCATCAGATAAGGGGACTTCCATATCCCACTATCATCCTTAGCCAGGTCATCCAAGCAGAAAATAAATAGGGAAAAAATAGATTTAAATTAGACCATAGAACAATCTGATGAAACAGACATCTATTGAATATTCTACCCACAATTCCACAAAATACAGGGTTTTTTTTTTTTTTTGAGGTAGTGTGTCACTCTAGCTCAGGATGACCTGGAATTCTCTATGTAGTCTCAGGGCAGCCTCACATTCATGGCGATCCTCCTACCATTGCTTCCCGAGTGGTAGGATTAAAGGTGTGCACCACACACCCAGCTAGAATACACTTTCTTCTCAGCAGTTTATGTAACCTTTTCCAAAATAAACCCTAAATTAGGGCATAAAACATGCTTCCATAAATTCAGGAAGATTGAAATAATTCTCTGTATCATATCTGACCACAACCCATTCAAGTTAGAAATTAACAAGAGAAATAACACATTAGCACCTGGTGACTGAGCAACATTGTATTAAACAATGAATGGGCTGTAGAAAAAAAATACAAAGGAAATTATAAAATTTCTAGAGCTAAATGCTATTGAAAATACTACATACCAAAACGTGTAGAACCCAATGAAGGTATGTCTAAGGAGAAAGTATATAGTAATAAATGCCTTCATAACAAAGACAGAAAGTTCTCAAATTAATAACTTAATCATCTACCTAAAGGTGTTTGAAAAAGAGTAAACCAATCCTAAGAATTCCAGATAGAGAAATTAATAAGATCAGAGCAGAAATTAATGAGTTGCAAACTGAGAAAACAAGTTTTTAAAAACTGATGAAATGAAGAACTGATTCTTTGTAAAAGTAAACAAGAATGATAAATTCCTGACCAATTTGATTAAAAGCATAAAAAGAAGTCTCAAATTAACAAAATGAGATATAAAATGTGAGGAGTAACAACTGACATCAATGAAATTGGAAGAATCATCAGGACATATTTCCAAAATTTTTACTCCAAAATGTTGTATAGCTTGAAAGAAATAGATGAATTCCTAGATACCTACCACCTGACAAAACTATGTTGAAAGCAGATAAATCTCCTAAACAAATCCATTACATCTAATAATATTGAAAATGGATTTAACCCCCCATGCACAAAGAAAAATTCTAGGAACTGGGGAATTCTCAGCCTAATGTTATCAAACCTTTATCATTCTCACAAACCAGCACTCTTTCTCAAGTTATTTCAGAAAATTTGAAAACAGGAAATGCTCCTATGAAGTGAGCATTACTCCAATACTAAAACCAGACAAAGCTGCAACAAGAAAACTATAGACCCATATCTCTGATAAATCTAGATTCAAAAATTCTGAACAAAATCCTTGCAAACTGAATTGAGCAACACATCAAAAGAATTATCCACCTCATGCAGGCAGATATCATCTCAGGAAATCAGGGTGATTCAACATATGGAAATTTATAAACATAATACACCACATAAATAAACTTATAGATAAGTAACACATAATCAAATCAAAAGATTCAGAGAAGGCCTTTGGCAAAATACAGCATCACTTTATGATCAAAACACTGGAAAGATTAGGGATAGAGGGAGCATTTTTCGGCAAAATAAAGGCTATATAAAAAGTATTTGAGCCCCACATAATATTACATGGGGAAAGGCTCAAAGAATTTCCATTAAGATTGGAAATAAGACAGGGGTTCCCGCTCTCACCACTGTTCTTCAACATAGTACTAGAAGTCCTATTCGCAGCAATAAGACTGGAGAAAGACATAAACAGGGATACAAATTGGAAAGGAAGAAGTCAAACTAGCCCTTCATACAGGTGACATGTTCCTATACAAAAATGACCTGAAAGACTACAAAAAAATTTTAAGGTGATAAATTCCTTTAGAAAATTGTCAAGATACAAAGTCAATACACACACACACACAATCAGTAGCCTTCCTATATACCAATGACAAATATATAGAGAAAGAAATCAGTGAAGCTATTCCAATTTCAATAGCCATAACAAAATTAAATATCATGGAATAACACTAACCAAGGAAAAGAAAGGCCTATATAATGAAAACATAAGAATACTCAAGAAAGAAATTGAGGACAACTTTAGAAGAGAGAAAGACCTCCCATGCTCCTGGACAGCTAGAATTATCATTGTGAAAATGGTAATTCTACCAAAGCAATAAACAGGTTCAATGCAATATCAATAAAAATCCCCACCATAATTTTTCACAGATAGAAAAGAAAACCAATTTAAAATTTATATGGAATTGCAGAAGGCCTTAGATATCCAAAAATATCCTTAACAAAAGAAACACCTCTGAATTTATAGCATACCCTATTTGTACTACAAAGCCATAGTAATAAAAACAGCATGATCCTGGCATAAAACAGACATATGAAACAGTGGATCTGATAACTCAGCCCTTAGTTCAAGCAACTACAGCTACCTGATTCTTTGGCAAAGGAACTAAAAATATACACTGTAGAAAATACAATAAATGGTGCTGGAGTAATTTGTTAACTGCATGTAAAAAAAGGAAACTAGACCCACACCTCTCACCATGCTTAGAAATCAACTTTAAAGGGATTAAGGACAATATATGACCTGAAATTCGTAAATGACTTGAAGCAAAAGTAAGCAGAATGCTTCATGATGTAAGAGTGGGGAAACACTTTCAGAATAAAACGCAATAACCCAGGAAACTAAACAATCATTCCACAAGTGGGTTCTCATAATACTAAAAAGCTATGCACACACAGGCATATGGAAATAAAATAGCCCAGAGGCTAACCACAAAATGGGAGAAAATCTTTTCCAGCTATACCACTGACATAGACCAAATGTATACAAATAATCTACAAAGAGATAATAAAACTAGACATAAAAATCAAACAACCCACTCCAAAAAATGTAGTGGAGAACTGAATATAGAACTCTCAAGGAAATAAATATACAAATCATCAGTATCCAAAGAAATGTTCATCAACCTTAAATATCAGGGAAATGGAAATTAAAACAACTATGGGATTTCACCTTACTCCAGTCACAATGGCAATCACTAAAAATATAAAATGACAATGAATATTTACTAGGATTCAGGGGAAGAGGAACCCTCCTTCACTGCTGGTGGGAGTTCAAACATGTACAGGCACTATAAAAATCAGTAATGAGACTCTTGAAAAAGATGAAAATATATCTCATATCTGACCTAGCTATTCCTCTCCTGGGCATCTATCCTGCAGGCTTCCTTCATTACTTCAGAAACACTTGCTCAACCCTGTGTATACTGGAATATAGGAATGTGGGGAGATTATCTGCACCAAAGGGCCCTGGAGAGGATGGAATGAAGCCTAATCCTAAAACACTTGGCTTTGACTTGTAACTTCCAGTGTCAAAAATCAGTTATAGGAGCCAGGTATGGTGGTGCATGCTTTTAATCCCAGCACTTGGGAGGCAGAGATAGGAAGATCATTGTGAGTACAAGGCCACCCTGAGACTAAAGAGTGAATTCCAGGTCAGCCTGGGCTAGAGTGAAACCCTATGACAAAAAAAAAAAACAAGTAGTAATAACAATAATATATATATAATATATATATTATATATATTATATATATATATACATATGGGGCTGGAGAGATGTCTTAACAGTTAAGGCGCTTGCCTGTCAAACCTAAGGACCCATGTTTGATCTGCTGATGCCAGATAAGCCAGACACAAGAAGTGAGACAAGTACAGGATTTCACATGCCCACTAGGTGGCGGAAGCATTTGGAGTTTGACTTCAGTAGCTGAGGCCCTAGCATGCTAATTCTTTCTCTCTGACTCAATCACTCTCCCTCTCACTCAAAAAAAAGAAAGGAAGGAAGAGGAAGGAAGGAAGGAAGGAAGGAGGGAGGGAGGGAGAGGAGGAGGGAGGGAAGGAAGGAAGGAAGGAAGGAAGGAAGGAAGGAAGGAAGGAAGGAAGGAAGGAAGGAAGGAAGGAAGGAAGGAAGGAAGGAAGGAAGGAAGGAAGGAAGGAAAGGAAGGAAGGGACAAAGAAAGGAAGAAGAAAAAGGAACAAAAATAAATAACAGTTATAACCAACATTGAGCTGCTTGTCAGAGAGACTTTATAAATTTCCCAAAACAAGACAGGCTTCTGTCAAAGCACTTAAATATTGACTTGAGATAAAAGTTAAGACTCCCTCCCCCCCAGGAAGTAAAGGTAAGACTCTGTTTCTGAAGAAACCACAAGCTACCCACATAGAAAATAATGAGATTGTGCTGGGATGTGGGAAGACGCCAGTTCCCTGCTGGCTAGCTTGTTAAAGTGCTGGAAGGCACTGCATGAGCTGCCAGATAAAATGGTCAGAAAAATTGTGAATAAGCAGAGAAACCTGCTGTAGGAAATCAACCAGCAGGACAAAATGTGCACCCATGTGCAGTAGTGGCACCCAGTCTCAGTGAGTAACCAATGGCTCTCTGATTGCCTTCCTACCCACTCAGTATGAAGGAACTTATTACTGGTATTAGGAGCCAAGGCAGATTCTTATGGGAGAAGCTACACCCTTCAAAATGTTTCTAAACTATACTTACCCCCTTTAAATTTTGAAGTTTTCACTCTCCATTGGACAATCTGCTTTTCTTTTACATAGGGCTGTGGAAACCAGAGAAAACAAAAACCTGTCAACTTGGCGGTACCCCTATCATCATAGATGCCACCTCTTGCTACAACAGCCAGGGCCCCGAACCCGCAGAGGAGCTGGTGAGATGAGCAAAAGTTCGGATTCCATGCCTGGCCTGCAAATCTCTGCAAGGGGGATGAAGACAGACACTGAGGGGACTCAAAATGCAACAAAGCTGAAATCTAGGATTTGCCAACAGCTTAACAGTAAGGTAGATGTGTAACACACTCACTTGCAAATGAGGGGTGGAAAGATTGTAAGAGCCGCAGGACAGGAAGGACTATCCACAGGCATTGCCTCCCCAACAATAACTGACTTCTCAGAGCTCTCACAACTCATAACCCACAACTCCACGGTGAATCCAAGCAATCCCACTGAGGAAAGTCCTCGGTGAAATGGAGTCAAGGAGAAGGGAAATGAGGGTACCAACACATGATGTATGTATACAAAGTTTCCATCTAATAAAAAAGATATGAACATACCTGGAAAAAATACTGAAACATTTATTTTGATTTTTATCTCCCACCTTAGTTCCCACCAAGGTACCTAATTATTATAAAGTATTTAATACCATGAAGTTGATGTCAGAACCAAATATTGGCATAATCCAAAATGTTATCACGATTCACTTTGATTACATTCTTTAGTGATTAAGTCTTAAAAAGAGAGAGAGAGAGAGAGAGAGAGAGAGAGAGAGAGATTCCTAAAAGTTAGAAAGGAAGACAGTGCTAATTTTGATGTTAAAATGTAAATATATAAAAGAAATATGTAGTAGAAATGTTCAAAACAGTTTATTGTGCATACACAGTAGATTGAAAACCCCCCATTTAAAAAAGACTGGAGAGAATGCTTTGTTGATAAAGGCCCATACTTGAAAAGCATGCCAGCCTAGGTTCAATTCCCTGCCACACACTGAAAGCTGTGTGAGCATTCATTTGCACTGGCAAGATATCCTGGAGTGTGTACATGCCTCCATATAAATATATATATATATATATATATTGAATAACCAAGTTTTAATGTGGATGAATTTCCAAAGATAGAAATAAAGAAGCTCTAGAGATATGCTGCCCATCTATGTGAGTATATACTAAACCTTACTCAACTGGATAAGTAATGAGGGTAAAAATTATAAATTGCAATTTATATTCTATTTTAACACAGAAAAAATGATACTGTGATGTAGACCTCAGTTTTAGAACATTTAGCATGCTTAAGGCCCTGGTTTAATACCTGACATCATAAGAAGAAAAAGAAAAAGAAAAAGAAAAAGAAAAAGAAAAAGAAAAAGAAAAAGAAAAAGAAAAAGAAAAAACAAACAAACCTAACATGCTATGGTTTTTGTACTTCTCATGTCCTTTATGGTAAATTTTAATTAATTTTATCTCCTAATAAAACCAAACCTTTCAGTAAATTATCAAATTATCCTGGAAAATGTAAAAGTACAATTCTATCTCTACTCAAAATTCAGAGAGACCCTCCATAAGATGTAAACAATAATCTGACACGCACATATTATGTCATAGAAATAAAATATTCTTGCAGGCCAACCCGAACTATTGAATTTTAAACAACTACTGTGATAAGTGCATGGTTCATTTCTATGTATGTTATGGTCATTTACATTATGGATTGTCCTCACCTGATTAGCATTTATAAAAAAATGTAGGTCTTTTCTAATAAGAAAATATTTTACTTTATTTTGATAAGTAACGTTTTGAAATGGGCTTTATTTCATTGTATTTGTTTATTTATTTTCAAACAATACACATATTTTATTTGACATTGCAGGCCACCTTGAGGACCAAATGGTGGCTCCAGGGCACAAGAAATTTAGTGTAATTTCTGAACCTTTCTCTCTCTGACTCCAAAAAGATGAGCACATCCCCTTCACACACGGGGCCTTTCACATTGCAGCTGATGAAGCAGCTTGTGTCATACATTAATTCCACACACACCTTGCACTGTGCCTGCATGCTGGCCCCGTCCAGCACTTTGGTTATCCAGGACGCCGTGATGGACTGCACGGGACTTGTGTCCATGACGGTAGAGGGGCCATTGAATTTATTAATTGTCCATAGTTTCTTACCATATTCATATTTTGGAGAAATCCATTTATGTCTATTACAAATAAAAGTATAATTAACAAGTGTATATGAGGGACGACTATGCAGTTCTGTGGTAGAGTGCTTGCATAAATGAGAAAGGCCGTGGGTTACACCTCCAGCACCAGAATAATAAATGTGACTGTAAAACTTTAGAGAGTTTGTGCAAATCTATTTCTAAAATAAATGCACTTATTCAATAATCCAAATAGGTTTACATTTAAATTTTTGGAAAGCTTTTTCACATTAGCTACATAGTTTTCTGTTTTGTTTTTTATACTAAATTGTGCTATTAATGTCTTATATAGATTTTCCTGAACACAACAAGAACACTTATCATACATAAGTACAGGTTTTCAAATATTAGAAAAAAAACACTCAATTCCTCCATTTCATTTGTGCTTAAAATCAGTGCGGGCAGTTGTATAATATTGGAAAAGTAATCTTCTTTTCTTATACCAATAACAGTATTATTTTTAGGTAGGTAACATCACCAAGGAGCTTGTTATCAATGCAGAATACAGATATACTAAAGCATAAACTGCGTTTAAACAAGACCCTTGATTTATAGGAACACACAATAAATTTTGAGCAGTACTGGTTTGGAGTTACCCAACCCTAGGTTAAGATCTTGTTACACTACATAACAACTGAAAAAAAGACACTGTATTTTATTAATTTGTTTGAGAGAGGAAGAGTGATAAAAGAAGAGAAAGATTTGGAAAGCGAATGGGTGTGCCAGAGTCTCCAACTACTGCAAATCAACTCCAGATGCATGCACCATCTTGTGCGTCTGGCTTATATGGGTACTGGGGAATTGAACCTAGGTCCGTAGGCTTTGCAGGCAAGTCTCTCTTAACTGCTAAGCCATTTCTCTAGCCCTTTGTTACAGTACATATAAACTTTATAGCTGAATGGGCATGAATGAGTCAATGCTTTTAATCAAGAGTTTCTGTATCTAAGTTGCAGAATACATAATAATAATAATAATATAATGTGAAAAATAGTGATATGCATCTTATTTCATTGCTAGATGCTTTCACTGATTCCTTACACAGAAGATAGGAAGTTATAATATTGGCTCAATTAATGTTTTGGATACTGTTAGTATCATCTTATTTGTCTATTATTTCCTTATAATGACTTCCTGTTGTTGATGGTCACTAGATGTATTTAAAACATAAATTACCAAGGATTACCAGTTTTTAATTACATTATATTGTTTTGAGCATTCATTTCAAAATAACATTTCCTATCAATATTTTATATTTCATAGGCTAGATATACATAATTTAACATTCTATAACATATTTTGTAATTTTAATAATATAATTTATTTTCAAGTATGCATTTATTATTTAAAATTAAATTTATTTATTTTTTTCCCAAAAACATTGGTAAGAATTAAACAGCTTGTTTTCAAGCCACTGCATGCAAGTGCCAATTCTATGGCTCTTTAAGGCTGTGTATCTATGTGTTTTTTCCAGGCCCTTTCTATATGATCCAAAAGTTCCACCCTTGAATTTTCTCACAGTGATTTGTTTGAATTCCTTCCTGAACCTGTTCCTTTTTTCACCTCTTCCTACAGAGGATGGGCTTCTTTAGTTTAGTCTCATTTCATTACTATAGACTCATTGTTTTTTGTCCTCACAGATGACTGTGAGAGGAAGACACTGGATGTGCATGTATTGATGGTTTTCATGTCCTAACACTTCATCCACTCTGGGCTCATGAGTATAATCATCCTAAACTCCTATAGTTGTTCCAAGCAGAATGCTAAATGCATGAAATATCTCACCCTTAGATGTCATTGAGGCCTCAATGGTATTTTAATCAGAAGTCATAATAATTTCACTTTTCAGTATGGGAAGGATTTTCTATAAATTGTCATAATCATTTCAGAGTTGAATCAATCTGAATATTATGTATGTATTTTAGTGATTCTCAATTCCCTATGGAGTTGACAGAAACTATAAATTATTTTCCATGATCAGGACACCTAAGGAGAAAGAGAAAACTATTAGGTCTTTCAAATGAAAATATTCTTTCACCTGAAAATGTTTTGTATCAGCTAATAATGTAAGATATGGACATACATATTTTATTGATTCTATTTTTTTTCAAGAGTAATTTCTGTGAATTTCAATTTTACTTTTTGCTTTTCCATCCACTTGTATTCTAAACTCGATCTACAAAATTCTGAGCCTGGCATTATGTATTAGGGGAAAAAAAGACACATAATTATGTGTACAATTTAGAAGCACAGGAGATAACCCAGTGGCAGTCATAAAGTAGTGAGAGAAGAAAGCTAAAATAAAAATAATAATGGTAAAAAAAAAGAGCCAAGTATAGGCTAACAAGATAGTTTGGAACACCAATAACCACAATCAAGAGTCACCAAGTCTGTTCTCTGCTCTTCCACAGGCTTCTATAAGATACATATGAAGAAGTATGGGCCCAAGACAGATTTGAGAGAGGTTTCTTTAATAGTTCAAAAGAACAAATGGTGACTGGTTTTTTTCTGGGCAAAGACATAACCTCTTGCCACCATGGGGAGTAAAGATTCATTTCCACTGCCAAACTTTGCTTCCATCCTTTTGGTGCCAATCAATTTCTGTCACTCTACCAGGAGTGAAAGGAATGCATATGTGTGTGTGAGAAGTTGAAATAATGGATGTCCAGAAAAATAAGCAAAGGGGAAAAAAACATGCACAGTTATAGTGCATCAAAATGGATACCATAGACTAGAGAAATGGCTCAGCAGTTAAAGCACTTGCTTGTAAAGCCTGAAGGCCTGAGTTTGATGTTTGATTCCTCAGTAACCACATAAAGCCAGAGGCAGAAAGTAGCACACATGTCTGGTTATCTATAGCAACAAGAGGTCCTGGCTCACCCATTCATATTCTCTCTCTCTCTCTGTCTCTCTCTCTCTCTCTCTCTGTCTCTCTCATTCTGTGTGTGTGTGTGTGTGTGTGTGTGTGTGTGTGTGTGTCTGTCTGTCTGTCTGTCTGTCTGTCTGTCTGTCTGTCTTTCCTTGCTAATAAATAAGCCTGTTGTCATATAAAACCCTTATTCCTGGTAAAGGAGCTATAAGCTGCTTGCTACTGGGTGAGAAAGAAACAGGAAAAATACACGAATGAACAACTTTGGTGGCATAGGCCCAAATGCAGCATTCATCGTGGATGAGTGATGATGCTGTGAAAATCACACCCCTGAAGAACACATGAGAATGTCCTATTGCTCCTGTGAGCTTTACACTATGCAATGGACACCAGCATTTTTATAGGTAGGGAAAAGACAAGTTTGCTTAGAGAGACTACCAACTGTGATGTGGGATTGCAGGTTTGATGAAAATAGAGCCCAGAGACAAAACTTTGGCACTTCAAATCTCACTGTACACCCAAAACACGAGGAGTGCCTACTCAGGAGGAGGTTGAAGTTGAATGTTGTTGAGCACTTTATACAACTCAAGCCATGTTAACTGAAAGGGATCTCTACTTTAGATTTCATTGATTCAGTTTCTTGAACTTATTTTTCCAACTTATTTGTGTGTGTGTGTAGACATATATATATATATATATATATATATATATATATATATATATATATATATATATATATATACACACACATATGTATGTATGTATGTATATGTATATGCATATGTATATATAATGTTTGTGTGTGAGTTTGTGTGAAATGTTTGCATATAAGCTCATATGTGCCACAACACCCACGTAGAGGTCCTGAAACAATTGGTATGTTTTGCAGAACTTTCCTCCCTCCCCCTCTTTTTCTTTTGTTTTCTTTTTCTTTTTTGTTTTTTGAGGTATGGTTTTCCTCATTGATTTTGTGATGATTGCTGCTTTCCATAGGCTAAGTGTTCCTAGCTGCAGCGCCTATGACCTTTTTTGTAGATTCTAGATATGAGGCCTCTGTCAGTGATATAGCTGTTGAAAATTTTCTCCCATTCTGGGAGTAATCTTTTGGTTCTGATATGGCATGTTTGTCTAACCAAAAGTTTTTTTTTAGTTTCCTGAGATCCCATTGGTTGAGCAATTGTTTAATTTCCTGGGCTACTGGTATTTTGTTCAGGAAGTCATTCCCCATGCCCATATTGTGAGGAGTTCCTCCTTTTTTTTCCTTCCAGTAGAAGTGTTTCAGGTATTAAATTGTGGTCTTTCATCCATTTGGACTTAAGGATTAGGTGTAGTTTCATTTTCCTACATATTGTTATCTATTGTTATCCAATCTGTCCAGCACCATTTGTTGAAGATGCTGTCTTTTCTCTAGGCTACATTATTGGCACCTTTGTCAAAGATCAAGTAGCTATAGTTACTTATCTATGTTCTGGGTCTTCAATACTGTTTCACTGGTCTATATTTCTGTTTTTATGTCAGTACCATGCTGCTTTTATTACTATGTCTTTGTAATAACGCTTTAAATCTGATATAGTGATACCTCCAGAGGTGTTTCTTTTAATGAAGGTATGTTTGGATAACCATGGACTACTGTCATTCCATATGAATTTTGAGATCATTTCTTTCTATCATTGTTGAGAATGATGCCAGAATTTTAACTGGTATTGCATTAAATCTGCATTTTGCTTCTGGTTAATTTTACACTTTCCAGATATCAATTCTACCTATCCAGTTAGCATGAGAGGTCTTTCCATATTCTCAAGTTCTCCATGATTTGTTTCTGGAATTTTTTTTTTTATGGTTTCATTATATAGGTCTTTAACACCCTTGATTAGTGTCATTCCAAGGTATTCACATTTTTGCTGCTACTTAAAATGTGACATCTTCACTGATTTCTTTCTTTGTATGTTTGTCCTTTGCATATGGAAAGGCTGCTGAGTTTTTTGTTTGTTTGTTTGTTTGTTTTTGTTTTTGGTATTGCTTTTGTGTCCTGCCACTTTACTGAAGGAATAAATCATCTTTAGAAGTTTTGAGATGGTCATATTTTCTGGTCATGTATGTATAGGAATATGCCATCTGCAAATAGGGATAACTTGACTTCTTCCTTTTCAATTGGTATCCCTTCTATTTTTTCTCTTCTGTCTTGTTTGTTGGGCTAGGACTTCTAGTACTATGTTTAAGAGCAGTGGTGGGAGTGGGCAACCTTGTCTTTTTCCTGATCTTAACAGAAACTCCTTGACTCTTGTCCCATTAACTGTTACTTTGTCTTTAGGAGCTTTATATATAACCTTTATAGTGTTGAGATTTAAACCCACCATGCCTATTCATTCCAGAGTTTTGATCATAAGGTATTGTTGTATTTTGTCAAAGGCCTTCTCTGCATCAATTGAGATGATGGTGCCTTATTTATTTGGTATATTTCATTGACCAATTTCCATCTGTTGAGCCATGCCTGCATCCCTGGGATGAAGCCTACTTAGGGTGGATAATGTTTTGGATGTGTTGTTAAATTTGGTTTGTGAGGATTTTCTTCAGGATTTTTGCATCTAAAGTCATCAGGGATATAGGTCTATAGTTTCATTTTCTTGTTGTATTTCTGACAAGTTTTGGTTTTAGGGTATTGCTAGCTTCATAAAAGAGCTTGGGAAATAGACCCTGCTCTCAATTTATATGAAACAGTTTGAGAACAACTGCTTGTATTTCTTTAATACAAGTTTGATAGAATTCATCTGAGAAGCCAATTGCTCCTGGATTTTCTTTTGGGGGAAGTTTTGGATTACTTTTTAAATCTAAATGGATGTGAGAGGTCTGTTTAGGAAATTAATCTGCTCTAAGTTTAGTTTTGGTAGGTGGTATGTAGCAAGGAATTCATCCAATTTATCATTCTTCCAGTTTATCCAATTTTTTTGGCATAAAAGATTTGAAAGTATGTACTGATAATTCTTCCAATCTTATTGGTTTCTGTGGTGACTTTTTTTTTTTTTTAATTTTTATAAAACACCCAGAGTTCAGGCCACTTAAGCCAGCAGCAAGGCTACCCGAATCAGGGAAGTCTGTGTGAGGTGGGGAGAAACCGGGAGTTCTAGCCTACTCAATATGTGCATGCACACTTGCGAGTAGGGAATCCAGGAGTGGGGGACCCAGGGACTATTCAATCAGGAAGGTAGAGCAGAGAAGGAACCTGCTTCCACAGAAAGCTCACAGAGTCCAGGTAGCCCCAAGCCAGCAACAGGGGAACCTCGCCATAAACATTTTTAACCAAAATTTTTATTACTGTTTTATCAAACTCAGCACTCACTAATGCTTTCTATGAAATGAAGAAAATAATTTTGTCACACCTGCAATCAAGAGGGAAAGTAGTCAATACAAATAGAAATTGTGAATATTATGATTTTGGTTCAATGAGAAAAGGTAATTAAAATCACTATCACTATTGTACTACAAGTCTATTGGAAAAAATAGACAGTATGTATGAGATGGTAAAAAGAATTATTAAATGGGTGGAAGTGTAAAAAAGCAAATTAAAATGTGGCATATGCATGATATGTAAACACCCTCACAATTTAAGGATAAAAAACAGAAATCTAAAATCATGCACAAACCCACATATACTCTTGGTTGTATCATAATCCCCAAACACAATCATAAAGAAAACACCCATGGGCTGGAGAAATGGCTTAGCAGTTAAGACATTTGCCTGCAAAGCCAAAGGACCCAGGTTCAATTCTGCAGTACCCATGTATAAGGGGCACATGCATCTGGAGTTTATTTGGAGTGGCTAGAGGTTCTGGTGTGCCATTCTCTCTCTCTCTCTCTCTCTCTCTCTCTCTCTCTCTCTCTCTCTCCCTCTCTCATTCCAAAAAAATAAAAATAAATAAATATAATTTTAAAAAATCCTAAAATAAATAAATAAACAAATAAATAAAATTTTAAAAAAGAAAATATCCTGAAGGAACAGTAAGAGAGACAATGAATGGCAATATTCCTGTTCAAAACTTCAAGAGCTAAAACACAAGTTAAGAAAAAAAGCTCAAATTAAAAAAATAATAAAATATGAACATGGTATTTTATAACTACAGAAAATGTAGTTGAAAGTGCACAAGGAATGCTCTTCAAACATATAACTATTTCAACAGGAGTCTCTTGATGTAAGTGCTGAAGAAAAGTCTTCATGCAAAAGTATTTTGGTATTCTCTAAATTATAAATTAAGAAATCCAGAACACAGAAAACAGTTATTTCTAAAGAAATATAAAATAATTATATATTGTATTAATCCTTCAACATATAGAATCTAAAAATGTACGAATAAGGTTTTGCATATAATTTGCTCTTTATCTGATTTGCTAGAAAGTCAAGATAATGTATTTGAGTTTTCCCCTAAAATAACCATTAATAACTATGAAATTACTAAACACAATTTGAGTTGTATCCTTCAGTCTTAACTATACTGTATTTTCACTTAGTGTACTGCAAGATGAACTTTTAGTTCTCTTACAGTTTCTTTCTTGATTCATGAATTGGTTAGAAGTATTTTGTTTCATGTCCAAATATTTTATTGCTAGATATTATTTTATTTTATTTAAAGATAATAAGTACATTATTGATAAATACATAAAGCATTAAAAGTATAATCTGCAAAAAGAATCACTTAATTTAATTTTATCAAAATTAAATATTTTGCTCTGTATGAAAGCAGCATTAAAACAGGAAATAAAAACACACAGCATATTTGAACAATCAAATATCTGTCAACGGGCTTGGAACTAAAGTCTGCCATAGAATCATAAATCTCAAAAACAAGAAAATGAAAGCAAGTATTTTAAATTTCAATAAAATCTAAACAGTAATGTCACAAGAGAGGACAAAGAGATGACAAAGAGTGAGGGAGAAGATGCTGGGGACCATTAGACCTTATGGGAAACAATGGTAAAACAGTAAGTTGTCACTATACACCTAGAAGAATGTCTGAAAAAGGGAAGGAAGGAAGGAAAGGAAGAAGAAAGGAACAAAGGGAGGGAACAGGGAAGGAGGAGAGAAAAAAGATCCATCTGACAATGGCAGTTCCTAAGTAAAGAACAAAATTTACCCATTCTTTGCTGGTGGATCTACAACATGATTCAGCCGCTTTCAGAGACACATTAGCCCTTTCTAATCAAGTAACAGTCTTACATCATTGGAAGCAAACAATAAGGAAGAAAAGAAAGAGGTAACAAGTAAGTTATACTCAGCCGAGAAAGACACATCAAAGTAAACTGGGAGAGAATGAATATCAATTAATAAAGATAAAGGAAAATAAGAATGTGAGCATGCAGAAAATATTTAGGCATAGGAAGAATGTTTAACACTTCACCCAAGGTAAATGTGTCACTGACAATCACGACAATGTGCATGGACAGGAGAAACATCATACTAAACAAAAGGAGCACATTTAGCACACATATGTCTCCCTCACCCCTGTACTTGTGATTCTAACAAAGTTCTTTTCAAAATGTCTCTGACATTTGGGGATGCAAGAAAGCTGGTCTAAAGATGGTAAATTGCTCTATACATTTGCTATGTGGTAGATAAGCAACTCAATAAGTAGGCTGAAAAATGGTGTGTTTTACTTATTATTTAGTAAAATGTTCAGTGGATAGGTCAACTGCATCAGAAATAGCTGGGTTTCTTTTCTTTTCTGTTTATTTTTATTTATTTGAGAGCGACAGACAGTGAGAGGAGGAGGCAGATAGATAGAGAATGGGTGCACCAAGAGCCTGCAGCCACTGCAAACGAATGTTAGATGCATGCGCCTCCTTGTGCATCTGGTTTACCTTTGTCCTAGGGAATCAAGCCTTGAAACTGGGTCCTTAGGCTTCACAGGCAAGAGCTCAACTGCTAAATCATCTCTCCAGCCCATAGTCATATGTATGCATCCAAGCTGGCTACTGGAATGAAAATTTCAGGGTACAGATATGAAGAAACTACACCTAGCCAAGCGTGGTGGCGCACGCCTTTAACCCTAGCACTTGGGAGGCAGAGGTAGGAGGATCGCCTTGAGTTTGAGGCCACCCTGAGAATACAGAGTGAATTCCAGGTCAGCCTAGACTACAGTGAAATTCTACCTCAAAAACAAAACAAAACAAAAACAAAAACAAACAAACAAAAGAAACCACAGCTATCAAAACTTACTACCGTCTCCAGCTGTGAGGCATACAGGCATCTCTTTCCCTGTATGCTTGCAACAAGATGAGCTTCTGGAAGTCCGTCGATTCATCGCACCTCTCTGGGAACAAGTACCAACATCCCTTTTATCAGTAAACACAGAACGTTATTTTATAATATCCTTCCTTATATGTGTTTCCTAAGGGGAGGGTAACAGTGATTTGAATGAACCAAGTAAGGCCACAGACATTTTTTTTTTTTTTTTAATGTGTCACAGGCATGAACAATGGGAGGGAACTTGAACCTCCTCATCTTTAGGAATGTAGAAAAGCTCATTCTGTCAAGAAGGTCATAAAGCGTCACCCAGAGACTTCGCAGAGAATTAAACTAAGCCGTTTATCTGCTTAGGACTCTCGGGTGAGGTGAACCCATACTCGTGTGCTCAGCGGTCTGCTGGAGGCCTGTGTCCAGGTGCAAACGCGAGTGACGGCGGCTTCAGTGTTAAGTTAAAGAATGCTACATAATCTCCCCTCATCACTGAAGAAGACCAAAAATGAACCCAACATGGCTCAGGGAAATTTT
This sequence comes from Jaculus jaculus, assembly GCF_020740685.1. Taxonomy (NCBI): domain Eukaryota; kingdom Metazoa; phylum Chordata; class Mammalia; order Rodentia; family Dipodidae; genus Jaculus; species Jaculus jaculus. The sequence goes on from NC_059104.1 coordinate 23,792,008, forward strand.
GCGGAAGAGGGGGCAGAAAGAATGTCAGAGCCACATATTGGGTTATGATATACAGAGACATTTATCATACCAATAACTGCGGGCTAACTCCACAATGCACGACCCATATGCCTCAACAAGGAGGGGCCAATGGAGAGGGTGTAGGTCATGGATGAGCCTAATAATGGTACCAAACTGCCTGTACCTGCAGAATAGAAAACTAATAAAAAAAAATAAAAATTATATATATATTTTTTAATTTTAAAAAGAATGCTACATAATAACTATCTCGGCTTTATGTCTTCTCAGCGTAAGTCCCTTTCCAAAGTCAGGTCATTTTATATTTACAATTGGGGATTGATTTTAGAACCTAGGGAATAACGAGCCAAGTAATTTTTTTTGGATTTCAATATCTATATTACTATTAAAATAACGGAGGCAGATGCATTAAAACCATTGTTTAACAGCAGAACTGAAAGTTTGCACTGCTCAAACACTTGGATGCTGCAATAGACATAAAAGTGAAAGTATCCACTTCCTTCTCTGGTGACCAAAAGGAAAACTTAGTCTATTATTCCATTTTGTAACCTCAAATTCATTTACATGGATACATGAAAATCAAAATTACAATGGGCCATCCTTTCCATTTATTTATTTTATTGTTTGGATTTTCGAAGTAGTGTCTTGTTCCAGCCCAGCTGACATGGAATTCACTATGTAGTCTCAGGGTGACCTCAAGCTCATGGCAACTTCCTGCCTCTGCCTCTTCAGTGCTGGAATTAAAGGTGCACCCCAGCTCATATTTTTGATTCTGTTGTCTATTACCTTATCTTTTTGGCATAAAAATTGAATACATGATTTTTTTCAGTACAAATTCCACTAGTACAAAATAAAATGTTTTAATTTTAAAATTATAAACACTTATCTGTCCTAGATGTTATCTAATATTAATTATAAAATCATTTGAACAAGGATCCAAACAATATATGAACCACTTGGGGGCATATGCTTATGAGATACTTTTATTGTAACTTAAGTTAATTTATTTTCACATGTATCATTTATCTTGTAAACCTTTTATCAGGTATCTGGACAAACCTATTCAACACAAAAAATATTTCGAATTAATTAAAGATAATTTTTATTATACAGCAATGTTTATTTTTATAAAAGCTACAGGGTATTCTGTAAGATTTTTGTCAGCCTGACTGAGAGGCTGGTTGATAAGGGTATGAGATTCTTCATCCTTCTGGTGTTCACTGGTGTTCACTCACATGCCTTCAGCAACACATGGGGTTTGATTGTGAGACCATGTGTTTAAGCTTTCTGATCCTCAACACATGATTGCATGCAGTTATGTGAACACCTGGCTCAAAATAGCATCATTTTAATCACTTGCAGATAGATAAGTAGCAGAGGCGCAGCCATGAATCTTCCCTTACAGTGTCATTCTGGAAGAAGTGACATTTATAGTTACCCTCAGAAACCAACCTAGTTTATTTTCCTTCTTTCAGGTACACATTATTTATCTTCGAAGGTGGAAGGTTCCCATTTTTCAAGTGATCTTCCTTACACTTCATGTATTTTTTTATGTGCACATGACTACTCAATATTCCCTTATGGTTTGTTTGGCATCAAACCCTGCTGAAAAAAAAAAACAGTTATTAAAAGATGACTATAAGTTTAATTATTTTTACGTTTCTTAGGATTTATTTAATTTATTTATTTGACAGAGAAAGAGAGGGAGAATGGATTTGCCACTGCCTTCAGCCACTACAAACACTCCAGGTGTATGTACCACCTCATGCATGTATCTGGCTTATGGGGGTAATAGGGAATCAAACCTGAATCATTTACAATAAACGCACTGCTGAATAAAGCTAGTCACAAAGCTAAACATATACTGAGGTTTGAGAGTGAACAGGGTAGACAAGAAATGGGTGTATAAGTCTATAGTCAAAGTAATAGGGAAGCCAAAGTTACAGAACTTTGACATTTATTTCCAGTGAAGTCTGGGTCAGATAATAAGACCCTGGAGAGAGGATAGTGTTAGGGTAATAAAGCAAGTTTTATTTTTCATTGTTTTAAAAGTAAATTGTTTTAATTCCAGGTTCAGAAATTTTTGTTGAACCAATTGCATAGATTTTTATGTGAACTTCTGCCCTCCTAACTATCATTTAAGCCATCTATAACAAAAAAATTATACATTATGGAAATAAATATGCTTATATTGAATAATCTATTCTTGTGACTACATTGCAATCAACTTCCAGATTCCATTTTTGTAATTGAAGGTGTGTGACCAGAGAAGTATGATGTGGGAAGCTTACCAAGGGTAATTATATGCCTTTGTTCCAAAATCAATGTCAGGACAGATTTCTTACATAATCTTCATGGAAAATCCTGTGTTCACATGTACATCTGTAGTGTCCCAGCTTTATTATTTAAGATTCCTACATGCATTTACCTCTAGGGGAAATGAATAATAATAATAATAATAATAATAATAATAATAATAATGTGTCTTTTAGGTGTTACAAGACAGTTAATTAAAGTAATTCAAATTATTTTTTACTTAAATGTAATCCTGATAGCTATTCTGTGAGGTTGGACTCATATTAGTTGAGAATTCACCTTATAACACCCGAATACACTTTACCTTCGCAAAATACAATGTAGAGAAAAGTCTTCTTGAATTACTAGAATTTTGTATCTAGTGTCCTCATGCCCATACATTTGTGGAAGCGACAGTGAAGAGACCTGTTGTCTTGGTGTATTGAAACCAGGGTGCAAATTGCCTCTCAATGTTCTATTAGTCAAACATTTGGTCATCATTCCATATTAGTTGCTATAGTTAGAATAGAAATGACTCTGTCATATTTCTAGCTTGCCTTTCTTCAAAGTCAACACTAAGGTAGTTATATTTCCTAGATGGTCTCACGTATGCCTCCCTCACCTCTGCACTTGTGATTTTTCAAAATGTCTCTGACATTCTGGGGATGCAATAAAGGTGGTCTGAAGAAAATGGTAAAATTGCTCTATACATTTGCTGTGTGGTAGATAAGCAACTCAACAAGTAGGCTTAAAAAAAGGTGTGTTCTACATATTATTTAATAAAATGTTCAGTCAGATAGGTCAACTACATCAGAAACCCCTGAGTTTCTTTTTTTTCTTCTTTTAAATTTTGTTTATGTTTATTTATTTGAGAGCGACAGGCAGAGAGAGAAAGAAGCAGATAGATAGAGAATGGGTGCACCAAGGCCTGCAGCCACTACAAACAAACTGCAGATGTTTGTGCCACCTTGTTCATCTGGCTTACGTGGACCCTGGGGAATCAAGCCTTGATCCAAAGTTACTCAATGTCCACCAGACTCTAGGTTAGCTGACTTTCATTCTTGTCCTCTGTTAGTGTGGACCACGTTTTCTAAAGTATGAGACAAAGATTATGCTAACTAGTATAACTTAGATAACATTCCTACAAATACTAAAACAAAAAAATACCCACAGAATAAATATAAACTGGAGATTCCAGAGGAAAATTATACCTAATCTTCTGTTCAAAACATATGCTCCCTGTCTTTGTAGTTAACATGTAGCTAATAATCTGTCCCTGTTTTCCATTTCCCAGTTTCTTTTTAAATATACATTTTTGGTTAAAAAATATAAGGGGAAAAGTGTGTGGATGGGTGCTGTGGTCTGAAGTGAGTAGGCCAGCCCCATTTCTCACCTCCAAGGTCTGAGTTGCCTGCCCTAGTCTGTGTGCTGGAAGGTTCAGCAAAAAGTAGGCCAGATAACTGTTCCCTTGCTCCTCCCAGTCCCCTGGTCCTTGTAGGTCCCATTGTGCCCTGCTTGTGGAGACCTGGATCCCGTGTAAGCTGTGGAATCACACCTTCTGCTTTGGTATCCTGACTGGCCACTAGGTACCAACATCCCTGCTCACCTGAGTCAGAGTTTGAATGGGCCAAAGAACAGAAACATGCTTCCTCAATAAAATAAAGAGTCTTCCTAAAATGGGTAGGTAACAATGCAAAAAGCCAATGAGAGGCAGAAATCAGAGAGATTCCCCAAGTATTCCTAGTCCTACGGTGAAGCTTCCAGTGAAATAACAGAGAAATCAACAGAAATTCATTCCCAATTTGAAAACACAAAAACAATGACACCCTGATTAAAAATTTAAAAAAATTGCTGAACTTGAAGCAAACTATCAAAGAATCCATAATTGTGTCAATGAACAGAATCATCTCCTAGAGCATTCAGTTTTTCACAATAGACTTAGCCTAATTAAAGAAAATGTTAGAACCCTCTAAAGAGATATGAATAGACTGAAATTAAATCAAAAAATGGAAGACCTCAACAACCAGTTGACTAACCTTCATGAAGACTTGATCAAATGTAAGAATGAACTACAGGAAACATCAAAAAAAAACACAGAAGTTGAATTGAAATCTTACCTCAAAAAACAGACATGATGCAAAACAACATAACAGGAAACAAAAATCACATACAAATTATAAAAACTTCTCTAGATCCACTCACCAACAGAGTTACTCATGTGGAAGACAGAACCTCTGACCTGGAAGATAAGACACAATAATAGATCAAGAGGCCAAACACATGGCTAAGTTCAAAATGTCAAGTGAACAGAATACAAGTGAACTGTGGGACCCCCTAAAATGATCAAACATCTGGATCATGGGTATACCAGAAGAAGAAGAAATCTAGACCAAAGGCATAGAGAACATATTCAACAAAATTATTAAAGAAAATTTTCCCAATCTTGTAAAAGGTTAGCCCATCCAGATAACAGAAGCTCACAGAACACCAAACAGGAAGAAAGAAAAAACTATCCAAGACAGACACATCATAATTAAAACTCTTACAAAAGAAAACATGGAAAGAGTGTTAAAAGCAGAAAGAGAGGAGTCCACAACATACAATGGCAAGCCCATCAGAATTATATAAGATTTCTCCATGGAAACCCTGAAAGCCAGAAGGACCTGGAATGGAAAACTTCAAAGTCTGAAAAACTATGGCTTCCAACCCAATCTACTTTACCCAGCAATAGTATCCCTCATAATAGATGGTGAAATGAAAACTTTCCATGAAAAAGTCAACTCCATGATTACATATGAATGCAAAGCCAAATCTACAGAGAATACTGGAGGGAATACTCCACATAGAACAGTGAAACATCCAATCTCAAGGGCCAAGAAGAAGGGCTGGAGAGATGGTTTAGCGGTTAAGCACTTGCCTGTGAAGCCTAAGGACCCTGGTTCGAGGCTCGGTTCCCCAGGTCCCACGTTAGCCAGATGCACAAGGGGGCGCACGCGTCTGGAGTTCGTTTGCAGAGGCTGGAAGCCCTGGCGCGCCCATTCTCTCTCTCTCCCTCTATCTGTCTTTCTCTCTGTGTCTGTCGCTCTCAAATAAATAAATAAATAAAAATTTTAAAAAAAGATAACAATAATCAAAATAAATCAGGCTTAAAACAGTGCATAATGCAAGAAATAACCACACCCCATAAAACACCTCATCATGGAAGAGATTAATTCAAACCTCATAGAATAGCCTTAAATATTAATGGTCTTAACTCACCCATCAAAAGACACAGGCTATTAGGATGGATCAAAAACATGGACCCTTCTATCTGCTGTCTTCAAGAAACCCACATCACCACTAAAGATAGACACATCCTCGGGGTGAAAGATTGAAAAATGATATTACAAGCAAATAGAAATAGAAAACAAGCAGGTGTTGCTATATCTAAAAAAATAGACTTCAAGACAAAAGTAATAAAAAGGACAAAGAATGGCACTTCCTACTCATCAAGGGAATGATCCAACATCAGCACATGACAATCATAAATATATATGCCCCCAAACACATGAGTAGCACAGTCTATAAAACAGTATCTACTTGACAATATAACAGAAATAAACACCAACGCTATCACAGTCGGAGACTTCAATACTCTCCTATCATCAATAGACAGACCATCCAAGCAGAAAACCAGTAGGGAAATAATAGAGCTCAAGAATAGTATACATCAACTAGATCTAGCAGATATCTACAAAACTTTCCGCTCCAACTCTACAGAATACACATTTTTCTCAGCAGCCCATGGGACTTTTTCCAAAATTGACCATATATTAGGACATAGAGCATGCCTTCATAAGGTCAGAAAAATTGAAGTAACTTCCTGCTTCATGCATTAAAGCTAGAAGTTAACAACAAGAGACACATCAAGAACTCTACCAGCTCCTGGAGACTAAGCAACACACATTTAAACAATCAACAGGTTGTGGAAGAAATCAAAAAAGAAATTGTAAAATTCCTAGAATTGAATAACAATCTACCAAAACTATGGGACACAATGAAGGCAGTCCTGAGGGGAAAATATATAGCCATAAGTACCTTCATTACAATGACAGAGAGATTACAAATCAATAACCTGACTGTCCACCTAAAGTTTCTGAAAAAACAAGAAGAATCCAACTCAAAGAGCTCCAAATGGAAACAAATAATCAATATTAGAGGTGCCAACTGAAAGCTGGAAAAGCCACACTGTATAAAGACTTATGGGAGACAGAAGTCATCAGTGGTGAAAACAGTGGACACTGGAAGCCTCAAGTTTGACCAGACAAGCCAAATGACTGAATGAACACAACAGCAGCAAGCCTGCTCTGGGGGACATCAACTGCTCTCTAATTGGACTGAAGGCCCACTTTATGGAAGAAAATGCATGCCTGGTACTGAAAACCTAATCAAAAGCCTGTAGCAGGCGAGGTCATGAGTCTTAGGGGTATAAAGCCTGCTGTTGTCTGGATAAATGCAAATATAACTCTCACCAAGCCCTGAAAGCACTACACTTAATGTTCTCATTCATATATTAATGCCACTCTCACTTCTGGTTAGAGAAGCTCCTCTTTTCAGATGGCAAAGACTACTGGGATGACCCAAAAAACAACATAGTGCTGAGAAGAAAGGATGGAGAAGTGTCCAGCACTGAAACATCTTTATCACCTCCTCCAAGGCTCAGGTTCCATTGCAAAGTGGTGGTGGAAAGAATGTAAGAGCCAAAGGAAGTGTACCACTCCTTACAAACAACTGTCCAGACAGAAATTGGCCTTGATATCCAAGACTTTGCAGTGCCTAGAAATACCTACACAAGACACTGATAATAGGAGAAAACGATGATAACATCAAATTAAAAGAGAGACTAATGGAGAGAGGGAGGGGAGATGACTGAGAGCAGAGTTATGAAGGGGAAAGTGGGGGGGGGAGGGAAATACCATGGTTTGTTGTCTATAAGTACAGAAGTTGTCAAATATATATGAAATTAATGAATTGGAAACTAAGAAATCAATTTTAAAAATTGATGAAATGAAGACCTGGTTCTCTGAAAAAAGAAACAAGATTAACAAATCCCTAGACAAATTGATCAAGAAAAAAAAGTCTCAAATTAACAAAATCAGAAATTAAAAAGGTAAGATCAAAAGAGACATCAATGAAATTGGAAAAATCATCAGGTCATACTTGAAAAACCTCTGCACAACAAAATTAAGTAACTGGAAGAAACAGATGAATTCCTAGACACATGCCACCTACCAAAAATAAACTCAGAGCAGACTAACCTCCTAAAAAACCTATTACATCCATGTGATTTAAAAGGTAATCAAAAACCTTCCCCAAAAGAAAAGTCCAAGACTAGATGGATGGCTTCTCACATGGCTTCTCATATCAAACCTTCATAGAAAAACTCCTACCAATTTTTCTCAAAATGTTCTCCAAAATCCCTCATGAAGACCTTAGGGGAGCACCTGAATCAAAGGTCCCTGGATAGGGTGAGATGAAACCTAACTTCAAATTTCTTCTGTTTCTCTTTCTTCTCTGGCTTTTTCTTTTTACTTTTCTGTTGGTGCTGGCTTATATATCCCTGTACAAGGATGTGGTCTGCATCCACAATGAGCTGTTGAACAGAGAGACCTACTAGATCTCCTGAAACAACAAAAGACAGACTTCTGTCAGAGCACTTGGTTATCCTCCAGAGGTTAATGGTAAGACCCTACTGCTGAAGACACCAAATGCTTTTGGCACAGACCATAGAGAGAACTGGTTGGAAACCAGAGGAGAACCATTCCCCAGATAATTAGTCTGTCTAGTGCAGGGAGGTGCTATATGAGCTCCTGGGGGAAAATAGCCAACATCTGTCCAAGCAACTCAAAGTTTAAATGACTCAGTAGCAAACAATCTGGGACACAGTCGAGGTGGGTAAGCAATTGAGCTTGGATTAGCTAACAGATCCACTCAGTGGAAAGGAAACTATTTCTGGTACTGGGAAACAAGTCAGACTCATATCCAGATAATGATTTTGCTTTCCATTGTCATGCTTCCACTAACCTTAGAGTATGAGGGTATTCATGCTTTTTCATTTTTAGTTTTGTACGCAGTGAATTCAGTCAAGTTGGTGCCATTGTTAGCCTCCTCCTTGTCCTTTTCCTTCCACAGGGACCCTTCTTGTTGGAGTACATGGGTCATGCATTGCGGGGTTAGCAATGGGTAGGACGAAATGTATGTGTGTATCATGACCCAACGTGTGGTTCTAATATTCTTTCCCTTTAAATCAATAATGGTCATTCCATTTAACCGGTGCTGACTTCATTATTTCATTGGAGAACCTGCTTCTCTTTTTCAGGTGGGAGCTGGACCTGAGGAGATAAGCAATCCAGTATACTCCACCCTGACCCCAGCTGAAACCACAGAGGAATTGGGAAAATGAGCTAGAGAGCTGCTTTCTCAGTGAATCTGATATCAGTACAAGGATGAAGGAGATAGACACTGAGGACACTCCAAACCTACCAAATCAGACATCCAGAGGCTCCTGAGTGCCCATCACTGAAGTAGACTTAAAATGCATCCAGCATGGCTCAGGGAACTTTATAGAAGAGGAGGCAGAAAGATTGTTAGAGCCACAAGTTGGTATGTTTTGCACAAAGACATTCCCTCCCCTACCCCATAATGCAGGACCCACAATCCCCATGGGGTTGACCTGCATCCCCAATGAGGAAGGCCTCTTCAGAAAAGGAGCAGGGAGGAGGAAAAGAATGGTGCCAAAATGTGTTGTTTACATACAAAATATGTCCATATCTAATAAAAAGACTTAAATCTTCTTTTAGTATTTCATTTGTATTAATTCCTATTTGTTTATTTGTTTATTTATTTATTTTGAGGTAGGGTTTTACTATATAGCCCAGACTTACCTGGAATTCACTCTGTCATCTCAGGGTGGCCTCTAGCTCACAGCAATTATCCTACCTTAGCCTCTAAGGACTGAGATTAAAAACATGTGTCACCATGTCTGGCCTTAATGACATTTTTATTGTTATGACAAAATGCATGGCAAGAAACAGCTTATGATGAAAAAGACTGATTGTGGCTTACAGTTTTGTGGAGATGTCTTATAACATGTCTGGGAAGGTATAGCAGTGAGAGCAGGAGGCTAGTCAAATTGCATACATAGCCAGGAACATGGGGCAAACAAGTGGGCCCATGGTCTAAAACCTCAAGATCTTCCCCCAGTGACCCACTTCCTCCAGCATGGCTCCAAAACTCAAGAATCCTAAAATATTCTGAAACAGTGCTATTAATTGGGGAGCAAATATTCAAACACAAGTCTATCAGGCCATTTCATATTCAAACCACAGCAGATGTGAAACACAGACCTAGCACAGGAACAATACAAGGTGACCCCCGATTTCTAGAGGTTGATGTTTGTTTTTCCCTGTTCCTTTCTATTTTGTCTTACAGACCATGCTTGTGTTTACACATCTATTTCTTCTTCTAGATCGAGAAACTACATACTATGATTCCACTGACTAAAATCTGTGTGCTTTTTGTTAAGTTTTCTTTTTTCAATCAAATATTTTCTATCTTGTGTATTCTTTTTTAAAGAAAATATTTTATTTATTTACTAGAGAGAGAGAGAGAGGAAGAGAAAGAATGGCCCACTAAGGCTTCTAGCCACTGCAAAGGAACTCCAGATGCATGTGCCACTTTGTGCATCTGGCTTATGTGGGTAGTGGGGAGTCGAATCTGAGTCCTTAGGCTTTGCAAACAAGTTCCTTAACTATTAAGCCCTCTCTCTAGCCCCTCCTGTGGATTCTTAATTTAAGGTTAGAAAACAAAGTAAAAAAGAACACTCATCTAATCAGCCAGAGAAATGACACAATAATCTTAAACAAAGATTCACACCCCCCTAGCCAAATTTAGCAAGAGAGTATCAACTCATTAAAAACATAATGTATAGGGCTGGAGAGATGGCTTAGCGGTTAAGCACTTGCCTGTGAAGCCTAAGGACCCTGGTTTGAGGCTCGGTTCCCCATGTCCCACGTTAGCCAGATGCACAAGGGGGCGCACGCGTCTGGAGTTCGTTTGCAGAGGCTGGAAGCCCTGGCGCGCCCATTCTCTCTCTCTCCCTCTATCTGTCTTTCTCTCTGTGTCTGTCGCTCTCAAATAAATAAATTAAAAAAATTAAAAAAAAAACATAATGTATAAATCAAGAGGTATAATAAATTCAGATGAAATGAAGAAGATGAACATTTCAAAATAAAAAAAAAGCTAAAGAAATGGATACCATTTTAGATTCATATAACCTATTGTGATAGCTAAACTTGATTGTCAATTTAATGAATTTAGAATTACTATGTATGGGAGTGTGTAGATTAGTTAATTGATGTGGGAAGACCATCCCTAAATATATCAGCATTATTTGATTAATTGTAATCCAAGACAGAACAAAAAAGTAGAAGATATGAGCACAAGCTCTCATCTCTCTCTGCCTCCTGACAGCAGCTATAACCAGCTCCCTGAGGACTTTTGGGTCCAGGGAGGGATTAAATTAAACAAAGGTGCAAGAGATCCAAAGTCTGTGGATCCCAATTTTTAGTAAAGAATTGGGGAAAAAAATAAGATTCTGAGAAAGGGAAATTATGAATTTTTAGGTTTACTTTAGGGAGAACTAGGATCTATGGGGAAGAGTAGCTCAAAGATTCAAGCCAGAATTGAATTCTCTCTATTGCTAAACTGAAAAGAGTGAGGGAGAGAATCTTCTCCACAGAGAAGTTACTGGAAAAGACACACAAATCAGGGGAGAGAGAGAGTGTGTGTGAGAGAGCAAGGGAGGACAAAACCTGAGTGATCAGACCACAATATCTCCATATAGAAGACATCACAGAGAGATCACACAAGCATCAAATCTAGAAAGCATCCAAGAACAAGATACAAACACGTTTAAAAAAAAGAAAAAAAGGCTCCAGCAGGCTGGGAAGGGGAAGTGCTCACCAAAGCAACAACCTGGAGAGTCAGGCAATAGGAGAATCAACAACTAAGATAGTGACACACATGTGTCAGGCCCATTTATGTATAAAACATCCGATTTGGATGAGCCTCATCATCAGGCTCGGCTATGTAAGGAAGAGTCCTGAGTGGTTGGTGGACTCAAGAGATTGACTCAGGAGGGGCCAGTCCACCCAGATGTGCTAAACTGAGAAAGAAACCAGAACTTGCTGCCAGGAAATATTGTTTTCAGGAATGTTGGATGAGACTGGATCAAATGCAGCTTCTATCTGGTCTTGCTGGGCCAGGAAAGGTGGCATCGCTGTTGTCTTTGGGCCTTGACCCTGACTGCTTGCCTATACAAATGCTACCCTGCTCCTCATGTTCCTCCTTCACTGCCATGACACCTTCACCATTATAAACTAGACTCTCTGAAACTGCTTTTTGCCATATATTTGTCACAGCAATAAGAAAAAGTAACTAATATAGAAGCATGTGCCACAGTGACATTTTTATTTATTTTTATTTATCTATTTATTTGAGAGTGACAGAGGCAGAGAGTGAGAGAGAGAGAAAGAGAGAGAGAATGGGCACACCAGGGCCTCCAGCCATAGCAAACGAACTCCAGATACCTGTGCCAACTTGTGCATCTGGCTTACGTGGGTGCTGGGGAATTGAGCATCCAACCAGGGTCCTTAGGCCTCACAGGCAAGTGCTTAATTGCTAAGCCATCTCTCCAGCCCCAAAGTGATACTATTTTGATAAACCTGACCATGTGGCTAATAGGTCTTTGGAAGTGATCTTTGGGAAGAATGTGGAATATTTTGGTTTAAAAAAAAAAAAAAAGCTTTATAGCACTCTAAGCAAATTTTAATGGAAAATTCCAGCAAAGGTATGAAATAACAGAGAAATGAGGGGAATTGATGTTCAGATAATGAGAATCCAGGATGGAAAGGAAGAGACTAATGGGAACTGAACTTTTGTCAAATGTGGGATACTCTGCTACAGAATCTGACTGCATTTTGACCATGTCTTGAGAACCTGATGGAGACTGAATTCAAATGTTATGAACTATTTTGTTTGGCAGAGGAAATTTCAGGACAGGGTAGCAAAATGTCTAAATAATATCCCATTCATTCCTCTTATTCCTGTCTAAAAAGAAAGAGAAACTGGGGTAAAAAGATGTGAACAGTATTTTGTTTAGGGATGAAAGTAGTGTGACTAAATGTAAATGTGCAGATAAAGAGGAACCAAAAGCAACTAATTGTGAAAAGGATTAGTACAGCTAAAGAGAATTTTAGTTATGCACTATTACAATGGCACTGGAAATTATTTTCCAGAGTCAACATGGAAAGTTCACAGTCCCTTAGGAAACTGTAGTCCAAGGGAACCATGCTGGGTTTTGAATTGGCAGGAGAACTTGACACCATTGTTAATCATACTTGTTTGGTAGCAATGAAGGATGTGGATTTGAGGAGGTCACTTGCACCACCATGGTTCAGAGAGATACTGAGACTAGGCAAGAAGCTGGCTAAGATGAAGGCTATGTGTACTGCCAGCAGCAGAAATGGAGGACTGGGGCCACCCTGGCTCTGTGAACGCCACAGGATTCTATCCAGATGTTAAACATGGACCTTCTGGAGTTGGTGTTTGCCACACTAGATTCTGGCTTGCTTTCTGCTACTCCATTGGATATTAGTGTAGATTATTTGTTTATCAATTGTATAGGGCTCTCAGTTAACATCACTGGCACTATCAGCAACTTTGGAGACTTTTGAAGTTGGACCACAGGTATTTTGCATCATAAGCAGGTCATGCACATATAGGGACAAGTAGTGGTAAGCTATAATGTATAGTGATTTCTTTGGTGCCCATCTGACAAGGGGTGCAGATCTGATGCTAATCTTGCCATCTTGAAGGAATCTAGATCACAGTGGACGTAAATCTCTGTCCATGTCTATGAGGGATTTTCCAGTTTAGGTTAAATAACATGGGAAGACACACCCTAAATGTGTCCCACTGACTATGACCCTGAACTGAAATAAAAGGATTAAACAAGCCAAGCACCCATATTTCTCTCTCCTCTTGCCTAAGTGCAGATATAATGTAACTGCCCCACTCCATTGTCTAAAGCCTCAAATACTCCACCCTGAATGACTGTACCTTTAAACCATAATCCAAAATAAACCCCTCCTTCCTCAAGTAACAAGGAAAGTAACCAATAAACATACCAAAGTTACAATAAAGAAGAATGATAAGTTCATCAAATATATGTAGTGAGATGGGAAGAGTAATAACCAGAACAGAAAGGCCAGGGCCTAATGGCTTCAATGTTTGTTTCTACAGTATGTAAAACAAGGTCTATGAAAAATGTTCTGCTAAATAGAAAGAAAAATGGAAGTATGGAAAGACACACTACCAAACTCACACTGTGACACCAGAATTAGCCTAATTTGGACAAACAGAAATAAAATAACAGCAAAATCCTATAAAAACTACCTACTCTCATGAATATGGATGTAAAAATGCATGATAAAATACTTACTAATCAAATTCAAGAACAAATATATAACATATGGTCAAGTTTGTTTTAATCAGTGGGTGTGTGTGCCCATGTGCACACGTGGGTGTAAAAAGTATAATTGGGAGTATGAGAGTAAAGGAAGAAATCTTAAGGGAAGGACTCAGAGAAGGGCTAGGAAAAAAAGAGAGATAGTAATGTGACATGTGGTATGATTTCAAAGTGGAGAATGATTTGTGGGAGGGAAGGTGACACTCATGACAGTGGCAAGGTGGTCGGAAGAAGTCAGTGTGTGAAGGAGATGAGTAAGCACGAAGTACAGCGGTGCACCCCTCCCCCACACATGAAAATGCTGTCATAATGCATCACTGCACATGTTAACTTAAGGAAGATTTAAATCACTGCACATGTTAACCTAAGGAAGATTTAAAGCAAAGGCAAAAAGGATTGCATGCTATTTTTTTTAGATAGTTTCAATTTTATCTTGTCTTTGTAAAATCCATTTAATCAAAAATGAACTTTTATTGTAGATGTTTTATCTTTATGTTTTGTAGACACTACCAGTATGAATCTCTCCATCTACTTGTATGTGGTTATCTCCTATATTTATTCTTAACAGTTGTATTGGAACATTAAGGACCTCTTTCACTACATCAAAGGAACTTTTACAGTAAACTCCAAATATCCTTCAACTGTAACCTATTTACTCAAATAAGAAGCCCAGTAGCATACTCGAATCACAAGAGAAAGAAAATGATTTATAAAACGTATTTAAAATAGATTTTTTAAAAGTAACTTAGGCTGGATAGATTGCTCAGGGGTCTAAAGCTCTTGTCTGTAGAGCCTAATGACCAGAGTTTGATTCCCCAGTAGCCATGTAAATGCAGAGGCACAAAGTGGCCCATACATCCGGAGTCCATCTGTGGCAGCAAGAGGCCCTGGCAAAAAACAATTAAAAATTTAATTTGATAATAACAGCATAAAATGTGTGCATTTTGTTACAGGAAGAAGACATTCCCATGAGAAGTATAATATGGTAAGTTTCCTTTGGTGCTGAGAATTTAGCAAATGGATTAATTTAATTTTTTAAATGTAATGAATTTTTATTTTATTTATTTTATTTCTGTGTGTGTGTGTGTGTGTGTGTGTGTGTGTGTGTGAGAGAGAGAGAGAGAGAGAGAGAGAGAGAGAGAGAGAGAAAGGGTGCTCCAGGGCTTTCAGCCACTGCAAACACCAGATGTGTGAACCACCTTATGTATCTGGCTTACGTGGATCCTGGATAATCAAGCCTAAGTCCTCTGGATTTGCAGGCAAACATGTTAATAGCCCAAAGTCATCCAATTTTAAGCACATTTAAAAGTTTATGTCTTTTTCTTGATATTTCTTTTACCTTTTTTTTTTTTTTACTTCTAAGATTTATTTATTGCACTGTTTTAGTATGTCAGTAGTAAATTATGTTTCATTTCAACTTTTAGTTCTTGCCTTTGAAATTCAGCACTTATATTGTTACTTAATATAAAAATTATCAGTTGATAAAAAAACATTGTATATATAATCCTTTTTTCATAAATACTAAATTCTTCTATGAGTCACATTCAGGGATTATCAAGGATTCATAAGGCTCTGGAATGCTGTCTTGGAACTATAAGTAGATTTTCCAAGCTATAGCTAAAAATATGAATAAGCTTCAAAGATATATTTATTAATACTTCTTATTTAACATAGCCTGCTTGCCATTATTTTTAAATGAAGGTATATGTTGCAGTCAGGACGTTCTTATTGCTGGTAGAAATCACCCAACTAAGAGCAGCTTGTGGGAAGAAGAGAGGTTTATTTTGGCTCACAGGCTCGAGGGGAAGCTTAATGATGGCAAGGGAAAACGATGGCATGAGCAGAGGGTGGACATCTTCTCCTGGTCCACATAAGGTGGACAATAGTAACAGGAGAGCGTGCCAGACACTGGCAAGGGGAAACTGGCTGTAACACCCTAAAGCCTACCCCCAACAATACACTCCCTCCTGGAGACATTAATTTCCAAATCTCCATCATCTGGGAACCTAGCATTCAGAACACCCAAGTTTATGGTGGACACCTGAATCAAACCACCACATATAATTCTGAAAGTCTCAGCTTCCTGCAAAGTGATTTGATATGCTGTGAAATGTTAAAACACACAAGAATATACATATTTTCAATTCATGATAAAACTTGCATTAATTGGTGACTAGGCATTTATAAATTTAACTGTAGCCATTTCCTATGAAATGCATATAATTATATATGTTATATGTTAATATAATGCCTACACATTTATAGTTGGTGAATATATACAACAATGACTCAAGACATTCCAAACTTGTTGTATGATGTTGAGTAAGCTCACTTGTGTGACCTTTGGAATAATAATCATTTACCAATTTAAGAAACTAATAGATCTAATTGATAATATCATTTTGGAAGAATTAATCTTGAAACTTTTCTGATTGTATATATATTCATATGTCATTTGACTTTTAATATTAATTTGATTTGAAAAAGTAGAATAATGTCTTATGACCTCAATGATTAGTGGCTAGATTCTGCTATGCATGGTAATTTGATAATACATTTTTTTAGAATTTCCAGATGAATATGATTATAATTTATCTTTACCTTCATTTTTATAATGTGTTATAGTATCAATATCAGTACAAAACTGTCAGCATATATTAAACAAATATATAGTGACATGTAATTTATAATTCAGTTTCAGGTTCACTCAGGATAGTTCTGTTCCACACAGATGCTGACCCCTTCTTCAGATGTGGAAACAGAAATTCAGAGAAATAAAATCTCACATGGCTGATAAGATAACAGGTAAGATTTAAGTCAGCATAATGAAGATTAAAATTAGTAAGGCAAGTTATATACCTATATGTGGTATTAAATGGTTATTGCTCAAGGCAATGCATAGCCAGTGTTTACCAGGACAACGAAGGAAACAAGTACAACTTTTATTAACACAGTAAATGTCATTTACTGAAAATAAGCAATATTCAAAGTACTTTATATTTGCCATATCTCATAAACCTCAAATAAATTCATACTGGAACTATTGTTATTGTGGTAAAATTTACTGAAGGCCAAAGATTTTAAGAAACATACCATTGCCAAATAAACTAGCATAAAGCATTGAAACTCAACTGTACCTGGCTCTATCACACAAATACTTGAAGTAAAGTCGGTTTTTCCTCATGCTGGGCATGCTCCACTCTGAGATTATATAAGATTCAGGCATATAGCCTGCAGCTCAATTTAGATACACGAAATACAGAGTTGAAATTAGGAGGAAGATTACATGCTATGATGAAGAGCCTGGATAACATTATAATTTCTCTGCTTTGTCCTCGTTGTGATTAATTATGTTGTAAAAGAGCTTGCTCTGAAAATGATAATATAAAAGAGTCATGTTGTAAAAATGTGATCAAGGGAGAAGTTGAATAGAAATTTAGAACAAAATAATTTTAAAAAAATGTATTGAATTAAATTATAAGCAAAATCTTAAAAGTCATAAACTGAGGAGAATAAGAAAGATAAATTACTTTGACAATTACTTTCTTATCAAAAGTAAAGCTTCCTCTCTTGGTAAGTTATGCCAAAGGCTTGGTCCACCTATCAAGACCTTCACAGCCTCTTCTTTCATAGATATGAAATATATATGTAAAAGAAATAAATATTACTAACTGTTAAGTTAATGAAATGTTAACTATTTCTGAACTCTTATGTATAATTTAAGGCTTGGATTCTAATGCTTTACTCTCTGTGTGTGTGTGTGTGTGTGTGTGTGTGTGTGTGTGTGTATGTGTGTGTGGTCTTTTCCAGAGATTCCACCCCAGGAGATGTCTATGTAAAGGAGACTCTATCCATTGCAATCCACAGTCCATCTTCACAGCTCCACAGAGTCTCCAGCAAACCTGCTTCATACTTCCCATGGCCATGTCCAAAACACAAAACTCTGTTGCAACTTCAATGACCCTCTTTTATTTTGCATTGGCTATACTCCATATTACCAGTGGGGAATAAACCAGAGTTTAAAGAACAGGTCACTCATAAAACACTCAGAACCCTTCAAAAGAGTCTACATTCTTCTTGTTGCCCCAGTGCAGGTCAACTGTCCAGATCTCAATGGCTGTAATCTCTCAAACAATTGCAGGTGAATGGGCAGAAGTTTAGACCCAAAGACTTCACTTTTTCTGTGCCATATATCTCTGCTTATACCAGTCAATTTCTATGTAATACAACCCTGCACAACTTCTCAGGACACAGCCATAACAGCAAGCCTCTCACACAAACTGCTTCTAGCCAAGTCCAGGCAAAGCTCCTTCTTGCCCTCACAAGCCAAAACTCACAGTCTATATTTCTTATTGCATTCAGGTCTCTCAATTCTGACCAGAATATCCCATCAAGCTGGGCTTACAGTACTGCAAGCCTCTCTTAGGCCAAGGTTTTAAATCCTTCCATATTTCTCTTAAAAATCAATTCCAAATGTACAAAGCCACACAGTCAGGTATCTAGAAGCAATCCCACTCCTCAGTACCAACATTGCTGTTGCAGTCAGGCTTGCATTGCTGGCAGAAATCACCTGACCAAGGGCAGTTTGGGGGAAAATGTGTTTATTTTGGCATATGGACTTGAAAGGATGTTCCATGGCGGCAAGAAAAGTGATGGCATGAGCAGAGGGTGGACATCAACCCCTGGAAAACATAGGATGGCCAATAGCAACAGAGACTGTGCCATGTACTGGCAAGGGGACACTGGCCGCAATACCCATAAGCCAACTCTCAACAATACACTGCCTCTAGAAGGCATTAACTCCCAAGTTTCCATCAGCTTGGAACCTAGCATTCAGGACCCCTAAGTTTACAGAGGACACCTGAATCAAACCACCATACTGGCACCTTTCTGTTTTGCTTAAGGTGCTTCCCTGTTTGCTTCATGTGTGATCTTTCTTTAGGCTTTTAGCCCTTTACTCTGTCTTAGTCCTCTCTGAACTCCCCAATGTGAGAGGGATCTTTTGGCTTGGGCTCTCCTGCTTTGATTTCCATGTATGTAAGCCCATTCATCAGAGGCCTCTTCCCCAGACCTCTATGTGAGGGATATGAGGGAGGCTTTTTTCATCTCTCCTCCCCCTTCCTAGTCTAACTGGGAAGAGGATATCCTTTGCCTTGAACCTTCCTGCTTGCCATTCCTTTGGATCCTTAGACTCAGTAGCAGAGGCCAGTAAGTTAAAAAGGAGATATAAAGGGAAGAGAAAGGAAGGGAGGAGGGTACTTAAGAGGTTGGTATTGTATATATGTAAGTAGAATGATTGATATGGGAAGGGGATATGATGGAGAATGGAATTTCAAAGGGGAAAGTGGGGGGGGGGTATTACCATGGGATATATTTTATAATCATGGAAAATGTTAATAAAAATTGAGAAAAAAATTTTAAAAAAAGAAATGAGGAAAAAAAATTCCCCAAGTCAGCTTCTATAGGATTACCACCCAGGATGAGATGATACTTTCTGGTGATGCATCTGGCTTTGAGTCACACACGCATCTGTAAGCAATCCCTCGCCCTGGGCTGTAGGTATGCCCAATAACCTTGTTCACCAAAACTGATACTGGTACAAGAGTGCTTTGTTCTATCATCTATGCCCTATCTTGGGTGAATTAAAATGTTTTGGAGGGCTGGAGAGATGGCTTAGCGGTTAAGCGCTTGCCTGTGAAGCCTAAGGACCCCGGTTCGAGGCTCGGTTCCCCAGGTCCCACGTTAGCCAGATGCACAAGGGGGCGCACATGTCTGGAGTTCGTTTGCAGAGGCTGGAAGCCCTGGCGCGCCCATTCTCTCTCTCTCCCTGTATCTGTCTTTCGCTCTGTGTCTGTCGCTCTCAAATAAATAAATAAAAATGCTTTTAAAAAAAAATGTTTTGGAGTCACATTGGAAAAAGTTTCATGTGACAGCGAGCATGATTGGGATTAATGGGGGGAAAGATATGTTTTAGTGAAAGTGTCACTGGAGGGATAATACCAATGTGTACACATTATGAAAGTTTAAACAACTAAAAGTAATCTTTAAAAATTTATACTTCTCTTGGAAAAACTCAAAGCACTGTCTTGTTTTTATTTTCTACAAAAATGAAATTTCAAATTGTATTGTTTGTAACTGTAGTGCCTCTTCCATAACTATTGATTTAAGACTTAAATTAAGTATATTAATTTGTAATAGCCTGTGTCTGTACAGTAAAGAGGACAAACTCTACCTATTGTTGGTCAAAATCTGCTCAGGACCAGAATGGATTCCAGTAGAAAGGCTTAATTTTGGTACTTGTTAGATCTTTCTCACAATTTCATTTTTTTAATTATTAAATATATTTTGTTTATTTATTTGACAGAAAGAAAGAGGCAGAGAGAGAGAGAGAGAGAGAGAAGATAATGGGCATGCCAGGGCCTCCAGCCACTGCAGAACTCCAGATGCATGTCCCACCTTGTGTATCTGGCTTATGTGGTTTCTGGAAAGTTGAACCAGGATCATATGGCTTTGCAGGCAAAAGCCTTAATAGCTAAGCCTCAAACCCTCCAACCCTCATGGTCAGTTATTGTTTCACAAATTGAATGGATGAGCCTCACAGGTGTTCCAGCCTCTGATACAAGATTGTATACATAGGAATTCAGCAAGCTCTTGACAGGAACACAATGCCCCACTTATGTCCTAAATTCCCTTTGATCTTTTTTTATATTTTTGTGGTCTTCATTTTCCGAAGGACATCAGACAAATAGCATTATTTCTCCAGGCAAACGTA
Organism: Jaculus jaculus; assembly: GCF_020740685.1. Lineage (NCBI taxonomy): Eukaryota > Metazoa > Chordata > Mammalia > Rodentia > Dipodidae > Jaculus > Jaculus jaculus. The sequence continues at coordinate 23,812,662 of NC_059104.1, forward strand.
TTTGGAACAATGTAGCCACTCAACAACATTGCTGTAGTAAGCCCAGGGAACCACACAAGTTATCAGATGCTGCCATAAAACAGAGGCACCAAAAAATAAGCAAGGTTTACGACTCTGAAAACATGGTTTAGTTGATAACCATTTACAAGGCTACTTTGTTAGCAATGGGACCATCTCTCTCTATCTCTCTTTTTCTGTAGATGATTTCTTGTTGTATAAATAAACAATTATAGTACAAAGAAGCTGGTGTTACTGAAGCAGGTTTGGTATCTAGCATCTAAGAGGTCAGCACACTTGATGACTATAGTTCACTCTAGAGGAATGATAGGAATAATAATAAAGAAAAGATAAAGATTATTATTCTCTCTCTGAAGAGGTAATGGGGCTGGAGAGATGAATTAGTAGTTAAGCCACTTGTCTGCAAAGCCTACGGACACAGGTTTGATTCCCCAGTACCCAAGTAAGCCATATGCATAGGGTGGTAAGTGCATCTGGAGTTTATTTGCAGTAATTAGAGGCCCTGATGCACCCATTCCATTCTCTCTCTCTCTCTCTCACCATATTCCTCTCTCTCAAATAAATAAATAAAAATATATTTAAAGAAGTATTGAGGTTTCAGTCTCGTCTTACTGTCTTATCTGTAATGAGTAGGATAGTAGTTTTAAACTATGATAACCTGTAAAACATTCATCTTAACAAGAACAAAATCTTCACAGTTAGAAAGACTTGGATTAATTGTGACTTAACAAAATTACAAAAATTTCATGTCTCCTTTAAGTATATTTCTTTAAACCATTTCAACAACCATATGAATTTTATTATAAAGAATAAATTCCTCTTTAATTAAAACTGACAGAGGTCAAGAGAATGACTTTCCTTACTGATCTCCTAAATCAACTAGAGAAGTCCACATAGAACAGTAAAATGTAGTAGCTAATTGGGAGGACCTTGGTGTCAGGATTTATAGGTTTGACTTCTGCCTTCACCGGGCATATAATTGGCCTTAATTAATTTACTTACTCGCTCATCTACAAAATGGAGTTATTGGAATTTTTTTAGTCTTATACCAGGTATGAGATGACTTCATGTATATGAACATTGAAGACTGTGGTGTATCCTAACCAATCCTTTAGTAGATATGCCCTTACCTTAGTTGTTACTCCTTGCAGCAGAGAGACTATATTTTAACTTTTCTTTATTTGATCAGTTACACAATTATCACAGTCCTTCTTTCTGAATATGGCTAATTTGCTTGCATTATTTTCTCCCTTGTTATACAAAATGATGAGATTTGTATAAGCTTTAAATTATTTCTTCGTTTTAGTCTTCCTTCACCAATATTTCCTACAATCTCTCATCACATTTTCATCAGTCCAACTGCTAAAAGTCTCTTTTCATCCCCCTTTTATTCTTGACTCATCCGAACCTGTGTACTGACACCCTCATTTTGGAGGACTCCTGATTACATATGCATGGAATACTTTCCAATAGTTACTTTGCCAGATATTTTACAAGCCTTTCATCTCATAATTACCCACTCAATTTAAATAAAATATTTTCTAATTGCAGTAGGGATAAATAAAATATAGCTCCATGCCTCATTTTTTGGAAATCACATTTCTGTGACATCACTCTCATTCTTCTGACTTCCCCTTCTTAATCACTTAGGTCATCCCATTTCTTCTCCTTGGTTTGTAATTAGTGAATTTCTCTTTGCTTTGTCTAAGGTCCCATGTCTCTGCTTATTTAAAGGTCTTCAATTAGGTGTTCATACCACCCTCATGGCTTAGCTTGTCAAGAACATCTCCCAAATTGAGTTTATAAATATTTCTCTACATCTCAGCTGTTTTGAATTCAAGACCTATCCAACAGCCTTTTTCTGTTTCCTTTCCTCAGGAGAATTCACCCTGTTCCCTTCCACTGGCTGTCATCTGAGTGAACAACGTCTAGCCAGAGGAGCATATTGGAAACCAGAAAATCCTTTAAGACACTCTTCTTTTTGTTTTCCCCAACCCCACCCCTGATCATGGCTCTATTGATTTTTGCCTCCAAAATCTCTTGCCATCTTCCCATCTTTTAGCAGTTTCCTAATTCAAGTAATCATGATTTCTTCCTAAAATTAATGCAACAATGTCTTAAATGATTCTACGTTCTTTTGTCCTTCAAATCCTTTCTTTACAGATGAGGTAGGGAATGTCAGTCATTTTATAGTGCAATTCTGAGAGTGTCTTTCTTTGTTATCAGCTTTTAATGGCTTCTTTGGGCTTAAAGCACAACAAGGTCCACCATTATCTGTCAATTTCACTGTTTGTCTTCACTATTATTTATGCTTCCAATATTTTTATATCCTTTAATGGAAGAAAATTACTCCTTGCCTTAAGGTTTCACACACTGTACTCTCTCTATACAAAACCTCTCTCTCTCTCTCTCTCTCTCTCTCTCTCTCTCTCTCTCTCTCTCTCTTTGCAGCTAACCACTTATTATTTTGATCTCAATGAAAAGATCAAACTTTTTTTCAGGGAATACTGAGGAAAATTATAATTTAAATTAGATTGCTTTCCCATGAACACATTGAAAGGGTTAATGGATCTTGGGGACCCAGTAAGCATTCAGCTAATAGTAGAGTATTCAAAGAAAATCTAGGATATTATACCAAACTATCAAAGGAAAGATGCAACTCTTTCTGTTTCAGTAAACTCTTCTGGAGTTAAAATTAAATCTTTTAGTTTTGAATGTTCCCTTAAGCTTTCCCACTGGGTAGCCCCTTTTAACTTTAATTTGCTTTATTTGGCAAACAATGATCTTTCTTTAGTAGGTTAGAGATGCATACATACCAAAAGAACAAAGGCAATCCCAGCAGGTCTCAGGATCTCAGAGGTTCACCTGCAGGTCATTTCCTGGGTACTTTCCTCACACATAGCACTGAGAAGCTATAGCTAACACAGAAGTCTCACTCTAATCAAAATAGGATTTGGGATCCCTGTTCTAAATCAATAACTCTGGAGTCCAGATTGGTTTCTTGTTCTTTATCCTCTTAAACTTTAAAATCAAACCTCAGGGGAAGAAAAGGAAGCAGAACGAAATATGAAGAATATAGGTTTGTGTAGAAAATGTGAGGTAGGGGAAAAAAGAAGTGAATTGGTTGGGGGAAAACTAAAAAAAAATCTAGCTATTCAAGGGATTCTGTAGCTCCTCCAGGATGAAATTCACTAAAGTGGGCTTCAGTTTTCAAATAACTGCACTCCTTTCATGGGCTTAACTAAGGATTACACACAGTGTTCTTGGATAACTCTAATATAGTATATATTCTTGGCTATATTCTTTTATTATTGGAGGCATTCTCTTAGCCACAAGACAGAAATTTACTTTGTCTTGTGAGATTGGAAAGACATGGGAATTTCCTAGACTTTCTATTTTTATTTTCCTTAAACCCAGAAAACAGACATCTGTTTTAATATCATAGCACATTTATCCATGCATGCAATCCATACACAGAAGTATGTCTGAAGCTGAGTTTAACGGCTTTAAGACATCTTCCTTGAGAACGCACTGTGACTTGGGGACATTTAATGGGCAAGTGGAAGGAGCATTATAGATCTCTGTATCATTCTTCACAAACTGAATCACATGGTTTCTTTAAACTGAGTGAAAAGGATAATAAATCAAAATGATAGAAGTATAGAGTAAAAGAAATGTTTATCAGCTTTCATGATGATTTTATTGTAAAATGTGCTAGCTTCTTTCCAGTAACATGGACACAGAATGAATGTATACATGCCTATCTTCCCATAAATATTCTACTTTTTAAGTCAATGATTTGGATTATTTTAATGTATTTTATCAAGTAGAACGTTTGTATGTTTTAGTGCCATCAGTTCCCTCCTCCCTGCCCCATTCTGCTGGTTCCCACCTCAGTAGGATTGATGTTATTCACCATGTGGTTGTAGGTTATGAGATGTGAGAACGTTTTCTTTTTTATAGGGAAATCCATTGGCTAGGATTTTCTCAGTGGCATTAATCCAGTGAGATTTGGTAAGGAAAACTTATATACCTTCTGGAGAATCCATCAATCTTATTAAAATAGAATGCCCACTGTAATTCTCTGGTGGGAATCTTCTATGAATCTATTAGAAGAATACAGGAAACTCTTTAGTTCTTTATGTGCATAAAATCAACAAATTGCAATCATGTAAATGTGTCTCTATTTATTTTGTTACTATAACCTGCCCTACTAAGGCCTTGAAGTCAGTCAAAAATATTCAAAGGTTCATTTTCTATGTTTACCTCTAAATACAAAGAAAACCTTTTCTAAATTAAAATTTAAAAAAAAAATGTGTCCTTAGACTTTCTACTTATGGGTAACAGGAGATGGATTTCGATAAATGGATAGGGGCACATTTGTGAGTTTTGTTTGCACGCTTTTGCATTTTCATCTTTGTTGTTAAAGGAAGGTCAGATTTAATTTTATTAGAGAGTGATAATTGTCTTCAAACACCTGACAGCATTAAGGCTCTTTCTATTTTCACCTTTGCAAATATTGCTTTACCACACATAAGCAAGTAGCGCCTTTTGCATGTGCCATTTGTGGTGTGTGTGTGTGTGTGTGTGTGTGTGTGTGTGTGCATGTGTGTGCCTGTGTGCGCACATGTGTGCATGCACAATTTTGTTTTATAACTTGAATCTACATCCCCAATGCTCAACTCACGTGGGCATAGAAACTGATTATCAAATAAGAGTCGCATATTGTCCCTAGAGTCACAAAATATTTTCCCATCATCAGGGGACTACCAAAGAATTACAACACAACTACTTAGCCTCTTGATGTAATTCCCCTGGCTGACTGATTTCCAGGTATATAAAGTTTCCTCCCTGGGAATTTTAGTGACTATAGTTCCCGTAATCATTTTGTTCAAGTAGCATTTTCAATTGCCATCATAGCTTCAGAACAACCCAATAGTACTGTGTGAAGATCAGCCTCCCAGTTCCATCAGGCTGCGTGAAGAAAGGACAGACAACTATAGGAGGAGTATACAGAATGCAATTTATCAGGGGATCTAATGACAGAAGTATGATATCCTAGTGGCAAAATCTCAAGATGGCTATAAACAATTCAAGTTTAATCCATATGTTTCAGAATATTTTTCCATCATCTATCACTTATTACTTATTATCAGCTATCTCTCACAAGAGGATAGATTGACCTATGTATATGAAGTAAACTTGAACAATAATGATCAAAGATTCTCATAGGCAGTATCGTGCTTGTCTAGGCTGTAAGCTACATTAATACTTTTATAAATCTTTGTAATAGATAAGTGATTTTACATTGGTTCATTCAAAATTGGGGTTTGCTGAGCTGAAGGGATGGCTTAGCAGTTAAGGCATTTGCCTGCAAAGCCAAAGGTCCCAGGCTCAATTCCCCAGAATAACCAGATATGCAAGAGTGCACACATCTGGAGTTTGTTTGCAGTGGCTGAAAGCCCTGGCTTGCCCATTCTCTCTCTCTCTCCTTCCCCTTCTTTCTCTGTCAAATAAATAAATAAATAAAAATAATTTATTTTTCTTTTTTATTTTTTTTGGTTTTTTGAGGTAGGGTCTCACTCTAGCCCAGGCTGACCTGGAATTCACTATGTAGTCTCAGGGTGGCCTCGAACTCACAGTGATCCTCCTACCTCTGACTTCCGAGTGCTGGGATAAAGGCGTGCGCCACCACACCGGCTTAAATAAAATATTTTTAAAAACAGCATCTTTCCAATGCTGATATTGAAATGGATCTTGCTTTTGGGGGCTCAAATACAAACCCCTTACTTTAAAACCCCTTTACTTAAAGAACTGAAATAAAGTGAGACTGAGAAGGCTTATTTTTGTGAATTATTTTATTTATTCAGGATGGGTAAGGGAGAGTCTGCTGACCAAAGAAAGGGAATGGCAGCAGAGATTCATTGGAGAACCAAGAGGTAAGCTGTAGAAATATCCACACAGTCTAAGAGCCCATCCTTTGCCACCTTGGTAGCAGCTAAGTGGCCAGGATTGGAAGGCCAAAACCTTACCAGTGGTGAAAATTTCAGATGCTGAGAGATGAAAAGCCCAGGAGCTAGAAAAGCAGAAAAATCTCACCACAGGCCTCATAAGCAAGCAGGCCTTTTATTGGGTCTGAGGCTGAATCCAGAAGAGGTCAGCACAGCTGGCTACAGCATACTGAAGGAGTTGGACTTGCACACACACACCTGCGTCTGGCTCTCCAGCAGCTGCCACAGATACCACAGTCAGGGTGAATGTGAGATGTAAAGCAGCCACCAGTTGCTTCATCTCGACTTCCTTATGGGCCTACCTATCTCAATATAGGAATTTTGGAGTGTCTTGAGAGCAATTGAGCCTTTCTTGGTCTTTAGGTGGGCAATAATTCTGGAACAGTTTTGATCACATGAAACTTCCACTGAGTCAGAGAGAGCACTTGAAATCTTACTTATAAATTCAATGGATGAAATCTACAGACCAGATAATAAGGATCAGGAAGTATATATTATTGCTTAGTACTTCAGGAGGTATCCCATTAAGAGAAGGGGAGTTTAAGGGAAGGAAGTAATTCAGAGCTCTTACCCAAGAAGGGTCAAGAGGTACTTCCTAGAAAATGAGACATTTGAGGCTTTCTTTTTGTTGTTGTTGTTTATTGTGAGCATCCTGGAGTGGTGGCTGGTCTAGTCAGTCCAGTCCTGATATCAGGTACCTGGGATTAGTTTTCTGGAAATAGGGAATCTTGCCAAAAATGTTCATTCTTCATCCAGGAAAGATGTGGAAGGACTCCTTAGAGGGCAGAGACAATAAAAAGCCTAGAGTAAGTGGAAATGACAAAGATTTTCCCATAGAGTCCAGTGATAATTCCTGCATTTAGTCTAGATGAAACTATTCACTTTGGGGCCCTGCCACTCTAATCTGCCTAATCAATTTCTATCTCCTATTTTTCAGTACTACCATTACTCAAATCGGCAGTGCTGCTTTGAGTGTTTCTATTCATGTATCACTGCACATTGTTCATCTGCTGCTGCTCATCCTTCATCTATCATCATCTGTCCCCATCTATCCTTCATCTGTCCTTGCCCACCCTTCATCTGTCCCCACCAATCTATCATCTATACCCACCAATGCTTCATCTACCCCTACCCGTCCTTCGTCTGTCCCCACCCATCCTTTAACTGTCCCCACCTTTCATCTGTCTCCACCCATCCTTCATCTGTCCCATTTGTTAATGAAGCAAAAACACAAATTTGACTATCACCAATATCATTAATTCATACATCACTTGATATCTCTCTTTTGATGTTTGTTATTGAAAATTAGCCAAAAATAACTATATTGTCCAAACAATATCCATCTTCTATTTCCATTGAGGACAATCCATGTCTCTAATTTGCACTGCCATTTTCCACTTATTCTTGTGATATATGCCTGGTTATTTTCAAATATTCCTGGGACTTACAGCCAATCCATGTTAATAAGAGATCGCCAAGGTTCTGACATAACAGAAGCTAGTTTGGCCCTTAATAGTAGTCATATAACTTGATAGCCTTGCGGATAGAATTTATTTCCTTTGCATCGCTTTAATATGACACAGAAACTCACTGGCATCTCTTCCTCAATGAGTAGATCTATTTTTTTTTTTTTTTGATTCAAGAGAATAAGAGTGTTTATGATGGATTCCACATAAGAAGGCATATCTAGACATACAGAATTAAAGACTAATGGGCTTGGTGACTTTCTAAATTGGCTCTATTTATTGATTTGTCTCTGTGTGTTCCTTTTCTATTTAGCAAGATTACATTAATACAGAGTGTGGAAAGAATATGTTATTCTCTGTCTTCTAACCTACAGTGATCACATCTATATTATATTGATATCAAGGTTCTTTCTGAGATTACTCTAAATAGATATTTTTCTAGCAAAAAGGGAAATAACTTCCAAGGCCCCAGGGGCTTGAATAATTCACATTCTACTTTACATTGAGCTTTACAACAATATATGCTCATTTTTTATTGAAGACTCACTTTTACTTTAACCTGGAATGACGGAGTAGCTTCTGCAGGTGACATACCTTTGCTATGACCAAAGGATAGGGTGACTTGGATTCTCATGTTGCATAATTATGAACATTCCTAAGCCATTGGCCAAATTCAGTCACACAGACAAAACCAGTGTCAGTTTGTGGAATATGTAAATTACTGTTTGTGGGAACAAAGACACTGCAGGAATCAAAGCAATGGGAGGAGATAGAAATCTCTATTACAGGAATTAGGCACAATAATACAGCAACAGACTGTGCCATTTTCATTTTTTTTTTTCTGAATTTCAAATATCTCTTCTGTTGGATAGCTACATGCATACCCAAATACATACATATGCATTCATTCATGAATTCTATGATATTAGAATCAAAAGCAGAAATGACTGATTCTATTGTCAAAGACTTGTTGAGTATTGAATGATTGACCTTACTGACAAAATCTTCACAACACTTGTTTTAATTAGTTTTCCAATATCAATGCAATTAACTCACTTGATAATAGTCTTCCCTAAACAATCTATAAATATATTCCTACAAATTAAGTATGTGGATTCCATTTGGCTATAAACTCCCAGAATATAAATCTAATAAAATCCCAGTTTCATTAAAAAGTATCTAATTAATATAATCATTGGCCATCATTTGCAGACCTAGCTGATGACTGTTAGCTTGTTACAAGTATCTGTGACCAGATACTTGACAGAAAAACAAACAAACAAAAAAAAAACACTAAACTTGAGAAAGACTTATTTTGCTCATAATATCAGAGGTTTCAGTCCAACCTAGCAGAGAGGGAAGATAGAAGAAACCCATATCATAGTGAATAGAAAGCAGAGGGGAGTCGTGCAAAGAATGGCTGAGGGCAGGTAATAGCTTCCAAAAGTACATCTCAATAACCTGTTTTCTCTAGCTAGACCTCGCTGTCTGCAGTTCTATCCTGTATTGATCATCTACTTATGTTTTGAGTTCATCTGTGGATTAGAGCACTATTGAGCCGAGGCCTAGGTTCTAATCCTATTTGGAACACTCCCAAGACTACCCAGAGGCAGGCCTGGCCCATTTCCTAGGCTCGTCTCAGTCAGTTAAAATGCCTGTTAATATAACCCATCAGCATAAGTGTGAGAACAGGCATGCCTGAGGCATTTAATCTCCTTTCCAGGTATGTGAAAATTATCTTTTCTTTTCTTTTTTCTTTACAGTCCTGGGGTTGGAACTAGGGCCCAGTGTATGCTAGCAAATTGTTTTCACACGGAGCTACATTTTCAGGCTTAACTGAACCTGTTAGCTGATTTTACTTATTTGAGTTGATTTTGCTGACTCATTCATTTTCTGTAAGAAAACTACTGATATTTTTCTTACTGGCTCTTTGAAATAGGAATGCATCGTTCAATTGCTATTTGTAATTGCTGTCGTAATGACATAATCTTTTTTTTTTAACCTTTGTATTAGACAACTTCAGCTCGCAGATATGAATTTTCAGATGAAGCACAGTTATGGAGGAAGGGAATTATTAAAGCTTGCAGATCCAGGGGAAGTTCCATAATGGCAGACAGAGCTGGCCTGATTTCACAAGTCCGTGGAGAGAAAGAGAGAGAGAGGGGGAGAAGCCAAGTCCCCTAAAAATCATACCACAAACCAGCACACTTCAGGAACTCCAGGCACATTGCATATCTTTAGATTAGAATTTCAAATCTACTACTAAACCTTAGGGATGGACCCTACAATCCACCCAGTGACACCTCCCCCACTCAAGTGGCTATCGATCTAAATTACAAACTATAATAAAATACTGAGGTATTTTATATATTGGGGTCCATATATTCAAACTACCATTGTAGCAGACATTTCAGGTTCACTGAGATGAACTTTCAGACCAGATACAGTAGTTATGGAGGAAGCTTAAAGATCCAGGGGAAGTTCCATAAATGGCAGAAGAAGCTGGCCTGCTTTCACAGATCCAAGCAGAGAGAGAGAAGCACAAGCCAAAAAGCCAAAAGCCATATAGCACACTTCAAGAACTCCAGCTAGGTACACTTTGCATATCTTTAGATTGAAATCTGAAACCCATCACCACACCTTAAGATGTACCCAGTGACATTGCCTCCAGCCAGGTGGGTGCAGATGCAAACTACAAAGAAATAAACAACTGAAATATAATGAGGGCCATCTATTCAAACTACCACTTTCCATCCCTGGCCCCCAATAGATACCCATCACACATTGTAAATTGTACTCAGTTCAATTTCAAAGGTCCCCACAGTCTTGACCAATTTAAGATATTAAAACCTGTAAAATCAAACAGATTAAACATTTCTAACATATAAAGGCACAGAGTAAACATTTTCAACTGGTATAAGGCATAGCAAAGAGATTAAAACAATGCTAACTCAACCACCATCAAACAAATATCAAACTTCTGCAGTTCAAGTTCAATATAACCAAAGACTAACCTCCACACTTTCCAATTCTGCCCCTCCAGCTGGGCAGAGTAGCCAAGGAACACTTCCATTTTAGGCCAACAGTGCACTCTATGGTAGCCCTTGCATAGTCCTGGTATATCCAAAACGTCTTCAGGTCTTCATGCAAACCATAGTCCATCTTACAAAGGTCTTTCAGCCTATTAGGGCATCAAGCCCTGCCTCATGCTGCATCTCAGCAGCAGCTCCTGGAACCATGTGCAATTCACAACCACTCCTGGCATTTTTCATGCTTCGGAAACCAATACCAGGTGTGCAGGACACAGCCATATTCTTAATTCACAGACAAAATAAATCATAACCTTGAAAAGCAGTTTCCTTCTCCAGTCAGCTCTTTTTTAAAGTGTTTTCATTTCTGTGATAGTCTTTCCTCAGGCATTCTTTACATGGTAAAGCAATTGGACCATCTCCCTTTAAGATTGTTAATGTGTTTGACAATAGAAGATTCAATAACCTAAAACCAGTCTCAGGGCCTGTAATTTTAACTTGCTTGAGGTTTTCCAGCTTAAAATCTTAAATCTCTCTGCCCAATATCTCTAGCCAAGCACATCAGTCCATTACAAATTTAACCTTGATCAAACTCTCTGGGTCTCAGCAGCAGAATACAGCCAGCCCTATGCCAACAGCCCAGTTCCAACAAAGTCTTCTGTAGTCTTTCCTTCCCCTTGGAAAGCTCATAAGCCAAGCCTTGAAGTTCAATACTGTCTGCACTTAGCATTCTAAAACTCTCATTAACATAGTCCATAAAACTTGGCTTACCACTCCAGAAGGCATCTTCAGTTGCAAGCACCAAATCCATGTCTATTCCTCCAAAACGAAGGTTCCAAGAGATCAACATCCACATGGTCAGGATCATCTCAGCCCACTCCTCGGTACCAAGTTCTGTAGCAGACACTTCAGGTGCACTGAGATGAACTTTTAGACCAGACACAGTTATGGAGGAAGGGATTTATTGAAGGTTACAGATCCAGGGGAAGTTTCATAATGGTAGAAGAAGCTGGCCTGCCTTCACAGATCCAAGCAGAGAGAGAGAAGCACAAGCCAAAAAGCCAAAAGCCACATAGCACACTTCAAGAACTCCAGCTAGGTACATTTTGCATATCTTTAGACTGAAATCTGAAACCCACCACCACTCCTTAAGATCCACCCAGTGACATTGGCTCCAGCCAGGTGGCTGCAGATGCAAACTACAAACAAATAAACAACTGAAATATAGTGGGGGCCATCTATTCAAACCACAACAACCAAAATCTTCACATATGTTTTTTCAATATAGCTTAGAAATATTAGGACTCAAAAACTCAGATAGCATGACTGATTGCTTCTTCAAAAGATTTATGCTTTATTTTACTTTATTTTATTTTATTTTATTTTATTTTATTTATTTTTAGAGAACGTAAGAGAGATCCAGAGCGAGCGAGTGAGCAAGAGAGAGAGAGAATTGTCATGCCAGGGTCTCAGCCACTGAAATCACACTCCAGACCCTTGCACCACCTAGTGGGCATGCATAACCTTGCGCTTGCCTCACCTTTGTGAATCTGGCTTACATGGGACCAGAGAGTCAAAAATAGGTCCTTAGGCTTTGCAGGCAAGCACCTTAACCACTGTTTATTCTTTTACTCAGAATGCTGCAAATTATTTGAATTATAAAATTTATTACAATGTTCATGAGTTTTCACGTGCATGTCAGTAAGACTCCCAATGGATTTCTGATTTCATCTGGATATGCCTTTGGAATTTTCAAAGTCCATGTTCAACCAACAATATCATAATGAATTATAATTGGTTACAATGTCTGTCTTCTTTCTCTTAGTTTTAGCTACTAGAGCTATTCTTGGTATAAAGAATGGGCTTATAGCCACAATTCCTTCCTCTTTGTTGATTGTCTCAGAAGTGTACATTCTTCACATTTTTTTTCTACTTCAGGCATAGAGAAGATAAAATGATAATATCAATTCAACCTTTAGCTGCCAAAAGTCTGCTATTTGCACAATTTATACACACTGGCACTTAATGGAAAATGATAATCTAATTTAAAAAATAGACTTTGTTACACATCAAAATTTCCAAGGTTAACTTTAGTTTATACTAGTTCTTCATGATGATGCTAAGTTATTTTTCACTATCAAAAATCCTACCAAAATAGATATCCAGAGATACAGAGGTTCCCAAGACCTCATCATTGAAGTAAGCCTAAAATGAACCCAACATGGCTCAGGAAAATTCACATAATTGGGAGTGGAAAGATTGTTACAGCCACAAGTTGTGTCATTATACACAGAGACATTGCATTTTCCCAATAATTGGTGTCTATCCTCAAAATGCATGACCCAATGAGGAGGGTCCCTTCAGAAGGAGGAGGACAGAGAGGAGGTTAATGATGGTGCCAACATGGCTGTTTACACACTCAGTGTGTACATAACTAACAAAGAAACAAAACAATAATCATAGCACTTGGGAGGCAGAGTTAGGAAGAGCACTGTTAGTCTGAAACCAATTTGAGACTACATAGTAAATTCCAGGTCAACCTTGGCTAGTGCAAGATCCTACCACCAAAAATTGTCAGCTTAAACAACAAATTGTGCAGCTACTTTAATTTTTTTTAATTTTATTTATTTATTTGAGAGAGGAACAGAGCAAATGGGTATGGCAGGGCCTCCAGTCACTGCAAGCACACTCCAGACTACTACTACTACTTCTTCTTCTTCTTCTTCCTCTCCTTCTCCTTCTCCTTCTCCTCCTCCTCCTCCCCCTCCTCCTCCCCCTCCTCCTCCTCCTCCTCTTCCTTCTTCTTCTTCTTTTTGTTGTTGCTGTTTTAGTTCTGTACTCAGTATATACAGTCAAGTTGGTACAGTCATCGTTAGCTTCCTTTCCCCCCTGCAGGGACCCTCCTCATTGGGATTATCAGTCATGCTTTGTGGGGTTAGCCATCAGTTATGGGTAAGTGGCAATGTCTCTGTGCATAATGACCCAACATGTGGCTCTGACATTCTTTCCGCCCCCTCTTCCTCAAATTTCTCTGAGCCATGTAGTGTTCGTTTTAGGTCTGCTTCAGTGATAAGGTCTTGGGAGCCTCTGAGTCTCTGGAAATCTGGTTTGGTAGGAGTTGAGTGTTCTCTGTTTCTATCTCCTTCACCCTTGTGCTGGTACCAGGTTCACCAAGAAAGCAGTATTCTTACTCATTTTGCCAATCATTCTTAGGTGTGATGGGCTGGTTCTGTCCTTAGAATCTGCATCCATGTGAAAAAGAGAAGAAAATTCTCCAGTGGGGAGTGAAGTTAGTGCCAGATAAATTGGGTAACCTTTGTTTTTTTAAGAGAATTTGTAGGTGTAGGCCCTCTTGTAGCCCATGATTGGTGGAGCTTGGTAATGGTGAGTGGGCTCCTTTTGGATATGGTTCTGACTTGCTCCAGCTTTGGGATCTGTTCCACTGAGCAGATCAGTTAGCCAAATCAAGAGCAGGTGGTTTCCCACCATGGCTGTACACCACTATGGCACTTGTGTGAGCATCAGATCAGGTTATTTGCTGCTGAGTAGTTTAGACCACAAGTTGCCTGGAGAGATATTGGTCATTTTACCCCAGTTTCTCATGTAGCACTTTTTGGCACTAGACATGCTAACTGTCTAGGGACTGACTCTCTTCCGGCTTCCAGCCATGTCATTCCATGTTCTGTGCCAACAGCATATAGTATCTTCAGCAGTTGGGTCTTACCAATAAGCTTTGGGGTGTCATCAAGTACTCTGACAGAAATATGTCTTCTTGTGGGAAACCTTGTAGGTCTCTCTGATCAAGAGCTCATTGTGGATGGTAGCCACATGCTGGTCCTGAGAGTTACAGGTAAGTGCCCAAGAAGAGAAGGAAAAAAAATAAAAAGTAATATGAAAGAGATAGAGAGAGAGGGGAGAAGAGGGAGAGGGAAAAAGAGAGATTGAAAAAGAGAGAGAGAGAGAGAGAAAGAAAGAAAGAAAGAAAGAAAGAAAGAAAGAAAGAAAGAAAGAAAGAAAGAGAGAAAGAAAGAGAGAAAGACATATAGACACACAGAGAGAGAGAGAAACAGAAGAAGATTAAGGTCAGTCTTCACAGTGCCCTCTCCAGACTTCTTTTTTAATATTTATTTGATATTTATTTTTAATACTATTCCATATGTTTCCTCAGAACTAAACTTTCATTAAATGGAACACTCATATTTCTCCTTACATTGGTACAAAAACTGTGTCACCTAAAAAATCACCAACTAGAATCTGAAAGTGGTGGTTGACTGTGTGTTTTTCATCTACACAGATGCAAGCATGCTAATTAGTTGTTCTGTGAATTTGTAAGAAACTTCTCAGTATCTTCCATTACTAATTCTTAACTCTTGTCAATCTGTAGAATTACTGTCACCACCTAACTGTAGTTCACTGTCTCGGAAGACAAGTAACATGTGAATATACAGCTTATTCCTGGTCCTGGTTTGTAGAACAGTACAAATTCTCATTTTTATATTTACTTATTTTAATATAGCTCTAGTTTTCCTTTCAGAAATGTTTTCTTTATTATCTCTACTCTCAAATATTTTATGTTACTCCTAACCATTAGCTAGTAGTGATTACTTGCATAATTGAAGATAAAGTACTGAGATACACTTATACATACATATATTCTCTGAGACCATTTTTAATTGCCTTTAGAATTTGGATATTCACATGGCCTGCCAAAGGAAAAAGGAAATTCACAAAATACCCTTTCTTCTTCAACTTGCTAAAAGCAATGGAGCAAATATTCAAGCAAATCCTGACCACTTCTCAAATCCCACCACAGACACTAAGAAAAACTAGACATATCCAATTGCTCCCCAGAAAAGTCAGCAAATGAGCCAAAATGAGCCATAAAACAAAGAAAAGACTGTCATCAGTACCCCAAAAGAGAGACAGAGAGAGAATGAGTGTGCCAAGGCCTCCAGCCACTGTAAACGAACTCAAGACACAAATACGCCACCTCTTACATCTGGCTAACATGGGTCCTGGGGAATCAAACCTGGGTCCTTTGGCTTGCAGGCAAACACCTTAACCACTAAGCCATCCCTCCAGCCCACAAGTAGCTCTTCTAACTAATCATTGTTGATCTCAAACTCAAGATCCTCCTGATCAATGTATAAAATCCTGGCATTAGAAGGGTGCATCACCAAATCTTTTCTTACAGTGGAGGAAAATCAAAATAAATGGGAGGTTTATGAGCATAAAGGTATGACAGATTTGGGGAGAAGAAGTTACCAAAAAATGAGCATTTCCAGCAAAGAGACAAAAATGGCTAATTGTTGTGTTGGGTGGGACCAGCAGAAGTCTATCAACTAATATATAAGAAAGTCAACAGATGTGCCTCAGATTATATTGAGGTACATAACCAACTACATTACTATGACAATGGCTGCTTCTTAAGAGACCATGTAGAAGTGAACAAGTCTTCATTCCTTTTTCCAGTTCATTATGTTTTTAGTTGTTGAATAGGAAAATCTATTTATGATAGGTGACTCAGAATGATTCATTAACTATTAGAAGTAAAATAATCATGTCTGCTATTTTGTAAAATAAAAAGGAAGATAAATTATGCTTAGTTGTGGTTTTATTGAAGAAATTAAGGTTTAAAAAAAGTTGAATATTCCTTTAGAGGAGAGTGGGAACCTGAAATAACTACTGAAAGTATGTTTCACATGAATGAGACATGTATTCAATTGCCACAAACAATTCTCGTCATGTCCATATCCATGTCCCTGGCTCAGTGATATTTGGTGATATAACTGCCAAGATATGCAAGGAAATGGTTTAGCTATGCTCACTTATATATGTGAAACTTAACATGCAATTAATTGTTCATTACATTCAAAATAAAATATTACCTTATGTTTGTTCACATACTAATGAGTTGGCAGAATATATATATATATATATATATATAATATATATTTAATGGATCTATAAAATTTACTGTAATTGTGCTTACATATACTTATGCTTATAGGCATATATATTTTAAGTTACAAACAATATAATTATTAAAATGAATTAATCAATATTTTATGACTGAGACTTGCACATTTCTTTACATTTCTTACTATATATATATTCCTGCCTGTTTCTTTCTCTCTTCCTCTTGCTCTCTCTCTCTCTGCACACACACATGCACACACATTCTTCATAGAAGTTCCTGGAAAAGAATTTATCCATAGAAAACATATTTGAATTTTACAATTAAATTTATTGTAGCAAATAACATTCCAAAAAAATTTTCAAGAATAACATTCCCTTCAACCACACAAAAGGAAAATAGTTTCACTTTTGTCTAACAGTTACATTAGTCTTCATATTACATGTCAAATCTCTTAATATGAGAAATATGAGAGTCACATACAGGGAGATTTAAGACCCCAATGCTGAGATATAAAGAAATACTTCATTCTACTGTGTCTTTCATATATTTTTAAATGACTTTGGACAGTCATTGAAAGCAAGTTCTCATAACATATTATGTTCGAACAGGAGTTACTAAATGAAATGCCCTCAATATCTAAAGAAATTCCACCGTCTACCTAGTATGTGTATTGAGATTCTTATCATGTTCTCTACCTATTTGCACATGTGACAGGCTGCTTAGGTGAATATGATATATATGTTTATGGATGAAGATGATTTTCAAAAGTCAGAAATTATGACATCAAAATTATCCACACCTTTATATACTCCTGTTAAAAGTGACATTAGTTTTATTTTTTTAATTTTTTCAATCTGCATTATTTTGACATAGATTATTATAAGCCAAAGATAATGATCATGTCTTAACAGCATTTACATGATGAGATGCATTAACATTTTGATTTTGTTTTCTGTTGCATATTTCTATATTTTATTTAATTTAGATAAATTGCACTTTATATGAACTTTTAAATGTGATGTTTCTGAGTCTTGATTTTAAACAGTTTCTCCTGGAGACATAAAATAAGTAACAAAATATAACTCTTTTAGTGGTTTTATATTTGGATATAGTTTATCACAATTTAGTCAAATCTGGGTTAGAACTCACTATGTAGCCCATGCTAAACGGGAACTTGCAACAATTCTTCAGTCTCTTTTTCTAATGTATTAGGATTATAGGCATCACAAGCTACACAAGAAAATAATTATTAAGGCGACTTTTATGTAACAATAAATGTTTTCTGGAATACTATTCATTAGTTACTTCACTCATGGCTTGATGAAATATTTTTGACAAAAATATTTAAGGGTGTTTTTATTTTTTATATAGGTTTTGGTCTTATATCCACTTTTGCTGGGTCCCCATTTCTCTTAAAGCTCTCTTCAGTAGGGATATTGGTGCTCACTATGGGGTAATGATGGCCTCTGTCAATCCCTTGATGGGGGTGGGGGACTGTGCCTCAAGATATTTCTACCCACCCTGTGACACTTATGATCTCCTGCAATAGTCCCTGAGCCTGGGCAGGTCTGTTAACCATTTGGTTTAGTGATCAGTTCTTTGTATGTGTGCTTTGGTGTGTTTTGATTCACCACAGGGCTTTCTGTTGTTTTCCTGGAGTTGGTTGTCAGGCTAGCATTGGGAGCAATAGTTATGTTTCTGCTTTCTCTGCATTTTCTCCTGGATCCTGGTAAATATGGCAGAGGTGGAACATCTTGGGAAAGGTAGTTGGCTGCCTTTTTTTTTTTTTTTTTTTTTTTTTGTCTTGATGGAACTTTCCAGCATTCTGTGCTTTCTGCACAAAGAATGAAAGCAGTTTCATTAAAGGGGTATGCAATGGAATTTAGGGGACATTTTGATGTGTTTGCTCACTCTACTTATCCAGAGAGCAATTGGGGCCTTTTCTCTGGGGTCTGTGGTTTTCTTGGCCATAGAATTCTGACTTGGTTCCCTGAACCAGTTATGAGTTACCTCTCAGTATGTGAGCCTTTATCCAACCAGAAGACGGTTGGTTACTCACAAAGGTTGTGGGCTGCTGTTGCACAGGTGTGTACTTTTTGTCTGGGTGGTTGAGTGGACAGCTTGCTGGGTCCCTGGCTTACTCATACTACTGGTGACCATTATCATCCAGTAGTCCCTATAGCACTTTCCAGAACTATGTGGTTTTACCAGGATGGGACTGCCATTCCTCTCGGCTCCCATATGGTCTCCTTGTCCTGAGACAGTTAAGTGAAGAAAAAGTTATTTTGATTCAGAGTCTGAGACAGTGTGAGTCCACACGTTGGGGAAGGCATAGAGGTGTGAGCAGCTCAAGGCTGGGGAAGAAGAAGCCTGATGCTCAGCTTCAGCTGAGTGAACCTATTTCACCTCCATTTTTGGTGTTCTGCTAAGAGGAATCTCAGAGATGTCCAGGTGGTCGTTATAGTAAAAAGGTTTAGCAGAACTCTTACAGGATCCTATCTGGTGGACATTCTTTCCAAATGAAAACCAGCAATGACAGGCACAAGTCTCTAATGCCTGCACTGGATTGAGGGTTCAGCAGCCCTGTGCTTGCTGCCACAAGCCTGCAGTCCAGAGGGAGCTTGAGAATGTAAGAATGCAGTTGTCCAGATCCCAGATAGACAGCTGGGCATGGGCATGTATGTCTGGAAACCAGCTGCATAAGGAAGCACCCGGACTCGGTCATTGTCCAAGCTCATGGGAAACAACAACAGTGACAACAAAACAGCAAGCTACAGCTCAAAGAAGATTCGGCAGAACAGCAAAGGATTGAGGTGCCCATCTTTATGCTCCTACCACCACAGGAGAATGTGCCCCATCACATGCCAGCACTCATGGGGCACATGCATATGCATAAACCACATATCACCCTGTAACATGCACAAACATGCAAGAAAACACAATGAAATCCCTAAAACAGTGGAGGTGTTGAGCAAGGTCATCCCTACGTATACACTTTTTTTTTTTTTTTTTTTTTTTTTTTTACCAAGATTCATGCTTTGTGATCTTGAGGGAAGTATTACCAATAAAACATCACTGGAATCAGGTGTGTTTTCTCTCATGAAAATTGCAGCTGGTGTCCATTGGAGGCCAATTCCTGTCTGGCATCTCAGCTGAGCCTTCCAAAGGCCATCTTAGCATCCTATCAGGAGGTAATTTAATGCAGTATGTGTGCTGGGAAAGTGGATTTCATTTTCATATTCTCAATACCACGTCTCCTATGCTCTAAAGAGATTTGGTTGTAAACATATTTGAAATTTCTATAAAAGCAATATATTCTCCAATTTTCATTCTCTTTTAAAGCCTTCCCTTATAGTATCAAATATAAATCAAAGAATTTTTCTTTTGGACATGATATACTTTTGACAGATTTTCAGAAAGAAGGCATATGAAAGCTGTATGAAATACTGGTTTGTTTGCTCACCAAGACAGCTATCATACAAAAATTTGTCACAAGCAGAAGAGTATTCAAAAAAATTGATTTAATTCTTACAAAATGGGTCATTTTATCTTATTTTTGAAAAACACAAAAAGACGTGACTACTAGATAAAAAAAAATAAAGTAGTTTTTCTAAATGAGATATAATTTGCAAAACATCTTTTGAAAGGACAGGAATAGCAACATTCAATTATGATTAGAATTTGCATGGAAATACTGGAACATCAATCTAACCAAACCAGATGTTCTAATTTTAATGCTTCTCCTAAAGGAGGGAAGATGACAATACAAACTTAGTAACAAAAATAAATTTCAACAATTTACTAATATTCAGTTTACTAAGATACAGACTTTTCTATAGATAGATTTACTTTTTTTTGTGTTAAAACCAGGTCTAATTATAATAAAATTGTGCTGATTTTGCTCTCCTTGAAGCATTCTTATGAAATATGGCATTCATTTTTTTTTTTTTTTTTACCTTTTCTTTCTCCATGACACTTAGGTTTCTTTTTTGTTTTATTGAATTTTGATGGGTCTTCGACAAATATGTTAGGTATACATCTCACACAGCTTATATCCTATCAACTCCAGATATTGCGGGGGGGGGGGGGGCAACACCCATTTCCTATTTTCAAATGAAAGTTATATTTTCCTAGTCTGGATTTGTTCTCCAACGGCAAGTAGAATTTACAGAAAATTATCTAAGCTGTTTTCCTCTTGCTTAATCATGAAGTTCTACAAGGAACATGCATACAGCAAAATTACCCTGAAAAGTGTGAGGTCTTCTGATTAAAATCCAAGGCTACATGTTTTCTTCATTTTTGGTCACCTATCTTTCAATCACTTTAGGTGTTTTATAGCACACGATGAAAAGATAAATTCATGAAAATGCATTTAATAAAAATGTGAAGAATAACAGTTCATAAGTCTAATCCTGTATTTAAGACATTAAAATGTGTCTAATGAGCTGAGTGTATTTTCATACATCATATACAAAAACAAATGCAACAAAGTCTTTAGTGCATTAGCCAAATAACGTATTCTATATGTATAAGACAGTAAATTGGAAAAATTTAAAAATGTTTTGTTACACTATGTCTTTCAGATTGTGTTATTGCTTGAACAAAATGTCTGGTCAAAAGCAGTTTGAGGAATGTAAGTGTTCATTTCCAGTTTATACTTTTGATTTTCAGAGGGAAGAAGAGAGAAGGAGAGAGAGTAAACAAGAACACCCTTCCAGCTTCACATGGGTATATGGGGAATTCAACTTGAGGTAGCAGGTTTTGCAAGCATGTGCCTTTAACATCATTCCCATCTCCCTAGACCCACCTGCAGTATGTTCTTAACACAAAATGCATGTGAACACCAATAATCCTTGCAAAAATATTAATCTACTAGATGATTCTTGAGTCCATATGGTTTGCTAATTTTAATATTATATCTTCTTAATTTTTTCTAAAATCATCACTATGTCTTATAATTCAGAAAATCTCTATATTTTACAAGTATATTTTTGGAGACAAATTTTAAGCCTCTGACTATATGCCTCATTTCATACTTTTACATCATACAACATAGATATTAATTTCATATCATATAGAGAGGAATGATCAAATTATATTGCATATAATGTTTTAGGATGCATTTAGGGAATGGAAGGCATTGTCGAGCTAAATAGCTCTTGTCAAGAGAATATAAGTTTGTCTAAAATATATTAGTCTATGAAATATCAGTGTTCGTATCTTGTCATTATCTGTAATACTGAGCTATGGTTGATTATTTTGGAGTCAGAGCTTCTTAGCTTATTTGTAAGATTTGCTTGCATAGCTCAAAACAACTGACTACCAAACCAAATATGAGACATGTGTTAGTCTTCTAAAACCATGTAAAACATTTCATAAAAACCTGGTCTTAAGTAAATTTATGTTAGAACTAATTTCAGAGTTAGGATGAGTCCAGTTGCATTGTTTGGATTATTATAACCATAAAATAAAATTATTAACACTTTGACCTGATTTTCTATGAAAATCATGTTTTGAAAATACTCTCTCAGTCTCATTGTAATTCTGGTTGCATTTTCTTAGTAACATCTGTCAAGAGAGATTCTCTGGGGAAGACACACAGCTTTCCAAATAGTGAGTCACTCGCCTAGGTGAGATGTAGGTGGAAATGTCTTTGAAGATGGGATTAAATTTCTTTACCAATAGTGGGTCTATAACTCCCCCCACCTTCCCTCAGCACAGAGGTCATTATTCACATTTTCCTTTGCCTGCTTCAAAGAATGCTCTAGCAGACTATTCATATTTTGTGGAATTACAATGTTTATATGAATGATTCTTCAACTCTAATTCAAGTATCGAATGACCAAGAGTCTGAACAGTATTGTAGTTAGAAAATCAGCAGTGTTTAACAAATTCCCCTTAGGCCTCATACATTTATCCTTATAAGAAAGAAAACAACTGTAAACTATCTTTTTTTTTTTTTTTTGCTTCATATACTTAGAATTATTTAACCATACAGATGCCTCTTTGAGGTTTCTGTCATTTTTTTCTTAGAAATAAGACATACATAATCTATACAATGGTACTTTTAGTCCTTTTTTTGTTGTTTAGTTTTTGAGATAGGGTCTCACCCTAGCCCAGGCTGACTTGGAATTCACTCTGAATTCTCAGGGTGGCCTCGAACTCACAGCAATCCTCCTACCTCTGCCTCCTGAGTGCTGGGATTAAAGGCGTGCGACACCATGCCTGGCTACTTTTAGTCCTTTAAAATGATAAATGTAATATATTATAAGTCAGGACCTTAATAACACCACTTAGTAGTTTTGTTAATCTATTTTTTGTAGTTGCTTTTGTTCTTTCTTTGTTCCCTCTTACTCCCATCTTTTTATTACTATTAGGCAAAACTATGTGAGTAATGAGATTCCTATATTGAATAGAACTTGAACTCAAACCTCTGTCTTGAGAAGCTGTAGGGTAAGGGTCTACACTTAGGGCAATTATGTTCATTGTCTCTGCTCATTTGGAACACTGAACTCTATTAGTCTTTAAGTTATGTTCTGACAAACCATGGATGTGAATATAAAATGTAGGGTTGTAGCTTGAATATAATATGAAATCATGAAATCAAATCAACTCAGCAACTTGGTCATGGAATTTGACCATAACTTATTAACACACTTGATCCACCCCCTATTAATTATTGGAACGATATGGTGCAACATATTTCTGAATGATCAGAACAAACACCAAAAAACATATTTCTTTCATCTAACAGGCATTGTGTCCTGTGGCTTTTATCTTTATCTCCTCCAAACCCATTCTCTGGTGCCTTCCATTCTATTCTCTGCTTCATTTAAGTTCAACTCATCCAGATCTCTTACTTGAGTTAGAATATAAAAATGTCTCCTTCTCCTCCTTTTACTTCTATATTCTTTTCTTTAGGAATATGGGAGATTTGGAACAAGCTATAGGATGGCAGAAACTTAAACATTGAATGATTTTGAAGAGTCAGGATGACCAGCGAGTTACTTTTATTTCAGAGAACACACTGAGTTGAAGGAACAGGAATTCAGTGGAGCTGGGATTACCCGCAGAGTAAGAGATTGGCAAGCATAGAACATGAGACATGAATGAAAGAAATGCAAAATTTGGGCTGGAGAGATGGCTTAGCGGTTAAGCGCTTGCCTGTGAAGCTTAAGGACCCCGGTTCGAGGCTTGGTTCCCCAGGTCCCACGTTAGCCAGATGCACAAGGGGGCGCACGCATCTGGAGTTCGTTTGCAGTGGCTGGAAGCCCTGGCGCGCCCATTCTCTCTCTCTCACTCTATGTGTCTTTCTCTCTGTATCTGTAGCTCTCAAATAAATAAATAAATAATGAACAAAAAATTAAAAAAAAAAGAAATGCAAAATTTTATTTCAGTTCCTTTACCACTTAAATGTGTAACATTTGGATAGATAAAATAAAGCTTCATCTACTCAATGTTATATAGAAAACAGGTGACACAATTAGTTACCTTTCAAGCATTAAATGTTCTATATATTTAAGGCATTATTAGTAAATATTAATTTACTCATACTATTTAGTTATGTAATTCAACACGTGAAATGGTATATAAAGGTGAAAAGAGACACAGTCTGAACTTAGAGTTTCAGTCTACTGGAAAAATACTTTTATACTAATTCTGGCATAGACTTTGCTATTTCTTTTAGCATCTACTATGAGCATAATTAAGGGAAACAATTGACCACCATTCCAAAAACATGGATTTTACCTAAATCATATGACATACATTATGGAAGCTGAGAGAAGTGGTCAGTACTTTAGCAGAATTAATATAAAAAGTGTTTCTTTAGAAGATTGTAACCAACACAAAATGAAGCTTTAAAAAAAATGGGCTGGAGAGATGGCTTAGCGGTTAAGCACTTGCCTGTGAAGCCTAAGGACCCCGGTTCGAGGCTCGGTTCCCCAGGTCCCACATTAGCCAGATGCACAAGGGGGCACACGAGTCTGGAGTTCATTTGCAGAGGCTGGAAGCCCTGGCGCGCCCATTCTCTCTCTCTCCCTCTATCTTTCTCTCTGTGTCTGTCGCTCTCAAATAAGTAAATAAATAAATAATTTCAAAAAATTGAGCTGCAGACCAAAGTAATACTAAATTAATTATATGAATTAGGAATGTTTTTGAATACATATGAAATAGACATACCTCTCAATGCATTCTTTTCTAAACCTGGGATGACATTCAATTATTTCACTTATGAAATCAGTAACTTCATAAAATTATGATTGATCTACAAAATCTAGGTGGGAACCTATTCAATGAGATAACACACTGCAATTATATCCTAAAGTGTCATAGTAAATAGAGAAAAATATTTAATGAGATTTTTATTTTTGATAATTTATTCCACTTAAGAGCATCATATAGTTAGAAAGTAAGTTGGTAGTTTGGGTATAATTACTACTACTGCCTATGGAAAAATTTTATACTGTCTACTTACTTATAATAAATTAAAATATTATTTATACAACTTTTTTATTGCTTGTGGATATAATATTGTATCACAGTCCAATATAAAATTGTGTCAAGGAAAATAATTCTGAATTCTCAGTCATCTGCAAATGTGCTTTATTTGTAATTTTATTTAATTACTCTGTTAATCTCTTAGAAAAGTAGCTTCTACCCAGCTCTACTTGTAAATTTTTAAAAAAATCTGAAAAATGTGAATATATTATGTATAAACTGAAAAATTATCCTTGCAAGAAATGAGATTTGGGGGGAAATATCTGAAGATATATACTGATGTCAAATGAAATAGATCCTAGTGAAATAAGAGAATGTATACATATATATATATATATATATATATATATATATATATATATATATACATATATATATACACATACACACACACACACACATGGGCTACAATATTCTTGTTCTTATACTCAAGCATAAAACTAAGTTTATTGGCTTTAAATGTTTCAATTTTTTTTCCCCTTCTCATGAGAATGAAAGATAAAAATCTTATTTTTTTTTGAAAAGAATCTTATTTCTCTCTGTATCAAAGTTGCAATTTTAGATGAAAAGAAAGGTTTTAAATTATTATGACCTGTGCTATTTTCAGAGAGAAGTAATACCTTTATGGAAAGATTAGACTTCTTACAGAGGACATGAAAATGGAAAGAGATAGTTAAAGAGAAAATTAAGGGTGAGCTACTGACTGCAGCTCACAGTTCAGATTTACACAAGCCTATTGTGCTATTCTAGGAGCTTCCATGGTGTTCTGGGAGGGTTGCAGAAGATGAGCTCATTGGTTCATGTTATCAGATAATGGCAGGTGTAGAAACAGACAGGTATGTAGTGACACAGTATACAAATACTTCATGTATTGCAGAAACCCAGTTTCCTACTAGGAACAAAATAGTGGTTAGGAAACGATATTAGAAAAAAGACAACTTCCTGAAGCTCTAATGTAGAAACACCAGAGTTATCTAACAGAAAGGTAGTAGAAGAGTAAATTTTTAGCATCTCAGAATCATTCAAGTCCAGTTTAAGATAAAATGTATGTCTATAAACCTTCAGAATGCTGCTTTTTCTAAGAGACTGAGGGAATTTTCAATGTTCCTATTGATATCACATTGACTGCTCAGTGGTTCACATACTTTTTGTACAAATGTGAATTATTCAGATTTGCATGGCCAGATATTTTAATTTTCTTTTCATGACCATCTCTTCCAGAGCAGAACTCTACTGAGTTTTATAGATTAGCAAACTCCCATGGGAGTACAAAGTAATTAAATAAAATATTTAATGAAAAACATTATTATTTAAATTGACTAAGTACCTAGTTGTTTCACATTTTTATACACCTCACAAACTATAATAAAACAGATTTGTGAAGAAAAGTGACTTGCTTCCTGATTGAATGGCCCCTGGGTCTTCAACTAACAGATTCCCTGCTACAGAGCATTCACATGCAGAGTGAGTAGGCCAGAGCTGCCAATTCCTTCCCCAACTCCAGGTTCCCTGAACACAGTTCCCCTCCTGCTGGTTTGGGATTTCCTGGACCCTGTCAGCTTGCTACAGAAGCAGGTCCTTTTCTCTGCCTTCCTCTTGGAATGGCCCCTATGATTCCATGATCCCCTCCCTGCTCCAGAGAGTGCACACTTGAAGTGAGAAGCCTTGGGCTCCCAGTTCCTGCCCCACCTCACAATTTCCTGGTCCTGGTACACCTGCTGCTGGCTTGGATAGCCTGGTGTGTGTGTGTGTGTGTGTGTGTGTGTGTGATATGGAAACAGGACTTTTGCTCTGGTTTCCTGCTTAACCAATCCCAAGATCCACACAGCCCTATTCCATTGAGCCAGAGGGTACAAAGCTAACAGTGGTACCTGGCCTATTGCCTTTTTCAACCCCAGCTTTGCTCCTGGGTCCTCAACCCTTGGTCCCCTTGTACTGTAGAGTGTGCACAGGTGGACTGAGTAGAATCCCAGTTCCCCACCTCACAGTGGCCAGGTACCTTTGAAGTACTTGCAATCTCCACAATCTGCACATCTGAGCATATAACCCTATCTGTCATACACCAAGGCGGTTCACATTTAAAACAGAACACTCACTGAAGATCCTACAAGGACAAATACTTACTTCCTCCTCAATAAAATAAAAGTTTTCTCCAGGATAAGTTGACAACAATACAAAAATAACAAGGAAAGTCAGAAAAATGAGAGCTCTCCACCAAAGATGCCTAGTCCCACAATAAAACCTTCCCATAAAATCATAGAGAAAACAACAGAAATTGAATCCCCAGAATAAAACACAACAAGTAATGTGATACAGAAGAAAAGAATTGCTGAATGGAAGTAAACCATCAAAATCACCAACAATCACAAAAATAAAATTGAGCAGAGTTGTCTCTTAATGAACTCAGCTTTTCTCACCAGAGCTAACTCAATTGGAGGAAACCACAGAATCCTCAAAAGAGATATAAATGAATTGAAGGTGAATCAACAAATACAGGATCTCAATAACCAACAAATTAAGATTAATGAGGACATGATCAAATGGAGGAATGAATTCCAGGAAGCATCAAGAAAGTCAGACTTTGATCTGAAATGGTACTCCAAGAAAGAAACAGGGCTGGAGAAATAGCTTAGCAGTTAAGGCACTTGCCTGTGAAGCCTAAGGACCTATGCTCGATTCTCCAGAACACACTTAAGCCAGATGGGTAAAGGTGAGGCAAGCACAAAGTCTCATGTGCCCACGAGGTGGTGCAATCATCTGCAATTTGATTTCAGTTCTCCCTCAAAAAAAAAATAATTAAAAAGAGATGGGTACAATGTAAAAATAATACAACAGAAAACAAAAGCCTAATAGAGCTTTTTAAAAATGTGTCTAGAACCCTTCATTAACTGAGTCACTCATATGGAAGACATATCCTCTGATCTGGAAGACAAGACAGAAGAAATTGATTGGGAGTCCAAAAACTTTGCTAAGTTCAAAAAGTCATGTGAACAGAATTTGAGGAAACTGTGGGATACCCTAAAGAAACCAAATATCCCTATCATGAAGATATCAGAAAGAGAGGATATCCAGGCCAGAGGCATAAAAAATATATTCAACACAATTATTGAAGACAATTTTATCAATCCCTCAAAAGAGAGGCCCATCCAGATGTAAGAAGCCCATAGAACACCAAACAAACAGGACCAAAGAAGAAGCTCTAAGGCACATCACAGTTAACTCTCAACAACGAAAATAAATGGAGAGTGCTAAAAGCAGCAAGAGAGAAACAACTTAATACACACAAAGCAATACCATCAGAATGACCTCAGATTTTTCAGTAAAAAACCTGAAAGCCAGAAAGGCCTAGAACAGAACACTTCATAGTCTAAAAAGCTATGGCTTCTGACCCAACATATACATAATGAAAATATCCCTCACAATAGACAGTGGAAGAAAATGTTAACTATATGATTATATGAACACAAAGCCATAGCTACACATACTACTTAAGGGAATACTCCACATAGAAGAGACAAAGAATCTACTCCAAGAGCCTATAAGAAAATGATCACAATAAACAAAACTAGGGCATGTTTCAAAACAGTACAAAGCACAACAAAGTAACAAACCCCATAAAGCATTCCATCATAGCAGGGATTAAATCATCCTTCACAGTTATAAATTTACAGACTAATGGTGTTAACTCACCCATCAGGAGACACAAGTTAACAGGGTGGATCAAAAAAAAAAAAAAAAAAAAAAGAAAAAGAAAAGAAAAAATGACCTTTCCATCAGCTTGTTGTGAGAAGCCCTCCTCACCAGTAAAGACAGAGGCCTCAAAAGGATGAAAGGATGGAAAATGCTTTCCCAAGCACATAGAAATAAGAAACATACAGGGCTTGCTATATTAATACCTAATAAAATAGACTTCAAGCCAAAAGTAACTGAAACGGACAAATAAGGTCACTTCTTACTCATCAAGGTAATGACCCAATGTGAGCACATCAGAATCATAAATGTATATGCACCATACACAGATGTACCACAGTTTATAAAACAAGAACTACCTGACAATAAAACAGAAATAAACACATCACCATCATAATGGGGATGTCAGTACTCCATTATCATCAATAGACAAATAATCCAAGAACAAAATCAAAATGGAAATAGTAGAGCTCAACAACATCACAGACCAAGTAGACCTAGTAGACATCTATAGTGCTCTCCTCCCCAGTTCTAAGGAATAGATATTGTCCTCAGCAGCCCACAGAACCTTCTCCAAAATAGACCACATCAGGTCATAAAGCATGCTTGCATAAATTCAGGAAAGCAGGTGTAACTGCCTGCATCATATTAGATCACAATGCTTTAAAGCTAGAAATTAAAAAGGGACACATCAGGAACTCCACCAGGTGCCGGAGACTGGACAACACACTTTTAAACAATGAATGAGTGTGGAAAAATAAAAAAAAAGAAATCGTAAACTTCCTAGAAATGAATGATACTGAAAACACAACTTATCAAAATGAAGGCAGTCATAAGGGGAAACTCCAGAAAATTCTTTAGTCTCCAAGAAGATTAATAGTAAAATGAGGATAATGATAGCTCTTTTTGTTACCGAGTTGATTTCTTATTAAATAGTTACAAATTTATAGTGCATTTAAAATGCTTAGCATGATGTTTGGTGCTTGGAAAACACTCAGTAATTATTAACTAAATTAGTGCTTATGATCAAAAGTGGTTTAAATGT
This sequence comes from Jaculus jaculus, assembly GCF_020740685.1. NCBI lineage: Eukaryota > Metazoa > Chordata > Mammalia > Rodentia > Dipodidae > Jaculus > Jaculus jaculus. Next base: position 23,842,340 of record NC_059104.1, read on the forward strand.
TTTCAAGTTTGCATGCATTTAAAAATTAATGCCATTCACAAAACAGGAGAAATAAAGATGTCACTCTCACAATTTTAGCATTATTTTTGCTTTTCTTTCATTTTGATGTTTGGTTTTCTTTAGAGACGATATCTTATTGTAATTAAAGTTAGATTTGAGCTCATTTTGCTGCCTGAGCCTCAGTCTCCTGAGAGCTGGGATTATAGATTCGAGCCACCATACTATGCTGTCACATCAGTTATTATATCAAGGTGGGCTTATTATTCATTACATAGAGTCCTTCAGAGCAGAGCCAGTATGTTAAACTACCACACTTATTACAGATTGTAATTTAAGTGAAGAATAAGTATTTATCAGATGTAGATATTTTAGTCATTCTTAGTTTTATTCAAGTGTGGAAAATTTAGAAAAATCAAATCTCATTTTATGACAAACTTAACCTACCTAGGCTACTTGTATTTTCATAGAAGAAAAGAAGCAAATTCTAAGCTGTTAGGTTATTTGACTTTTTTTTTTCTGTATCAATCTCCACATATATTAAACAGAAATGAGTTATAAATGTACTTCAAGTTAAAAAGTTCTATAACTAATAAATAAAACTACTATTTAAAAAAATATATTTCCATGGGGGGTGGAGAGAGAAAATAAGGCACACCAGGGCCTCTTGCCACTGCAAATGAACTACAGATACATATGCCACTTCTCTGGTTTAATGTGGGTATTGGGGAATAAGACCTGTGTCTTCACGCTTTGCAAGCAAGATCCTTTAGCTGCTCATCATTCTCTGCAGCACCAAAACTTGTAATTTTAAATGTAGGATGATGCCCAATTACTATATCACTGCTTTCACTTTCTTTAACAGTAACCAGTTTCTAACATTTGTATGGGGAAAACTATGCAAATGGATGGCAAACATATTAATAATTGTCTAATCCAATTTACCCTTCTCAGTATTGTAGATACAATTTATGGTGCCTAGGACTAGGTGTTCCTCACAAATATATGTTTTGAATTCTTGGATCCTAGCTGATGGCCATTTGGGAGGTGTAATCTTGCTGGAGGAGGTGTGCTGCTGGTGTGTCCCTTAAGATTTATTGGACCCTAGCTTGATAACTCTATGCCTGCTTTGACAGAGGTGCTATCCAGCCTGAAAGTAAGCCAAAATAAATCTTTTTTCCCCCCATAAGCTGCTTCTTCTGACAGAGGGTTTGTCCTGCATTGAAATGATTAGTACAGCATCATTGGATAGAGAGAGGACTCAGCTATTTAACATGCCTAGTTGCTCAGTTGGGTTTGGTTCCCCAATACCCACATAAAGCCAGATTCACAAACTAGTACATATGTCTGGTGTTTACTTATACTGGCAAAAGGCGCTGCTGTGCCCATTCTCTTTGCCTTTCTCTCCCTCTCAACTTTCTCTTTAAATGCTAGGTGCCCATCTGGTGGCAATTAGGGAATTGGAGACTCCAAGGGTTGATACAATGTTGTGGGCTGGCTTATGGGTGTTTGTTGCAGTCAGGTTTGCATTGCTGGCTGAAATCACTTGGCCACAAGAAGCTTGTGGGGGAAAGAAAAGGTTTAGTTTGGCTGATACACTTGAGGGGAAGATCCATGATGACAGGGGAAAATGATGGCATGAGCAGAGGGTGGACATCACCTCCTGGCCAACATAAGGTGGACAATAACAACAGGAGAGTGTGTCAAACACTGGCAAGGGGACACTGACTATATATCCATAAGTCCACTCCTAACAATAGACTGCCTACAGGAAGCATTAATTACCAAAACTCCATCAGTTGGGAACCAAAATTCAGAACACCTAAATTTATGGGGGACACCTGAATCAAACCACCATATTCTGCCCATGACCCCCATAAACTGAACCATCCATGATATAAAATATAATAAATTCAGTCCAACTTTAAATGTCCCCATAGTTTTATTAATCCTAATGATGTTCAAACATTCCCATAGTCCAAGATTTTTTAACTGAGCCATATATAATACCAAAAATAAATACATAAATAAATAACCATATAATATTCACACTGCAAAAGATGGAATTGGGCATAGAAAAGAAATATTCAACCAATACAATATTTAAAACACCAGGGCAAACATCAAACTCTGTAACTCCAAGTCCAACAACTCTAGTCAATGACAAATCTCAAAATCTTACCATTCTAAACAGCAACAAGTCTCAGAGTTCCAATTCCACCCCTCTAGCTAGGCTACTCACAGTCCTGGAAAACTTCCTCTGGGGCCAGTAGCTTCCCTTAGTAGCCATCTCATGATCCTGACATCTCCACTGAATCTCCACAGCAAGACATCGTTCATCCTCACAGGTCCATTGGGTCTCCATGCAGGCATCCAGCAAATCTGCTTCACACTATCCATGACTGTTTCCAGTTGCACACTCAATGACCCTTTCTTTTTTGCATTTCTTATACTCCACGGTTCCAGGTGGAGTTACAATTTGTTAATCCAGGGTGGTGGGGGTGCAGATAAAGCAGACTTTGAAGAACAAGATACTCTTTGAGCACTCAGACCCCTTCAAAGGAGGCTGTATTTTTCCTTTTTTCCCAATGCAGGTCAGCTGGTCCATTTGCAAAGGTTGTAATCTCTCATAAAATTGCAGCTGAACAGCAGAATTTTCAGCCCAAAGATTTCACTTCTGTGCCATAACCCTCTGCATAAACCAGTCCATTTCTACACAAACCAACTATGCACAAGTCCTCGGGGGGCCATTCTTTTAATCCAGGGGGGGGGGGAATAAAGCATACTTTGAAGAACAGGACAGTCCCTGAGCACTCAAGCCCCTTTAAAAGAGTCTACATTCTTCCTGTTGCCCCAATCACAATGGACGTAATCTCTCATATAATTGCAGCTGAAAGGGTAACAGTTTCAGCCCAAAGATTTCATTTTTTTTTTGTGCCATATCTCTCTTCTCACACCATTCCATTTCTGTGCAATGCAAACCTGTATAAATTCTCAGGACACGGGCACAACAGCACAACTCTCATGAAAACTGCTCCTAGCCCAGTCCAGGCAAAGCTCTTTCTCACCCTCATAAGCCAAACCTCACAGTCCATAGTTCTTACTGCATACAGGTCTTTCAGCACTGACCAGAATGGTCCATCAAACTGTACTTATAGTACTGCAAGGCATCTTTTAGGCCAAGGTTTCAAATTCATCCACATTCCTTCTGAAAATTGGCTCCAAAAGACCAAAACTACACAGTCAGGTTTCTAGCAGTAAATGACACCACTCCTGGGCACCAACATTATTGTTGTGGTCAGGTTCACATTGCCGGCAGAAATCACCCAGCCAAGAGCAGCTTGTGGGGGAAAAAAAAGGTTAATTTTGGCTTACAGACTTGAGGGGGAGCTCCACGATAGCAGGGGAAAATGATGGCAGGAACAAAGGGTGGACGTCACCTCCTGGCCAACATTGGGTGGACAATAGCAACAGGAGACTTTGCTACACACTGGCCAGTGGACACTTGCTATGACACCCGTAAGCCCACCCTCAACAATATGCTGCCTCCAGGAGGCATTAATTCCCAAATCTCCATTACCTGGGATCCTAGGATTCCAAATACCTAAGTTTATCACAGACACCTGAATCAAACCACCAATGGTATAGCCAGCTTCTCCTTGCCAATGTTTGGCAATACTCTCCTGCTGCTGTTGTCCATCTGATGTTGGTCCGGAGGTGCAGACTTTGCAAATGGCATCATTATCCCCTGCCATCATAGAGTTTCACCTCAAGTCTGCAAGCCAAAATAAACTCTTTCCTCCTGCAAGCTCCTTCTGGATTCATAGTGTAGCAACACAAAACTGACCACAACACCTTCCTAGCAAATGAGTAATAAAAGTATAAAAAGGAAAAAGATTTTAGAAGGAAAGTGCAACATTACTTCAATATGATTTCTCAGGAAAATTAAAGTTGCTTAAATGACTTGTCAAGGACCAGTTCAGGAATTATCTTCCTTAATTGTCTTATTTTGTCTTTATTTGAGTAATTAACTACTTTGTGAAGGAAATGGCAGAGGTATTTTAGTAATGATTCTGAAAAGTATTATCTATATAAAGCAGTTGAAGTTGCACAAAAAGAAATATGTTTAAATAAGTACTAAAGTTACTTATCATGTAGTAAAAGAATGTAACTACATATCAAAGCAAAATCACTTGGTATACTTTATCTTATTTTTTTATTTAAACTTATATTTTTTTTAAGTTTCATTATTTAATATTGTCTTGAGATTTGAATTGCACTTATAGATGAAGGGAATCCAGGCTGTTAGCAAATGGAAGAGGATATGTGGACTATCTCCGTCCTAAACACTGTCACTTTCCCCCCAACTACACGTTTTCCAATGTGAAACATAGGACTGAATGCATACAATGCATTGTTCATTTGCACTGTGGCTGGTTTACAAGTTAAATAAAATTTAGAAACATTGAAAACAGGGCACTTAGAGAAAAAAATATATGAACATACTAAATTCCAGTATTTATATGTTAATTTATATTTTCAAATGATTTTATTTTATTTGAGATTATTTCTTATAATAAAATAAAGCTGATTCTCTACTAGTTTTTTTTATGGTTTGTTTAATTAGTTTCCACATTCTTAAAATTGTCCCAGAAGACATTTAAATAAATAGTTTACATATACCAGGGTTTTTACTGCTGTTTCTAAAATAATGTTACATGAGTGTTTAAGCTTAGCTAATGCTGCAATGCACTAAGTAATTATGTCACTGAACAAATGATCAGTGTTATCTCAAGATTTAGGAACTTGTAATTTATAGCAGCAAAAGTGTGAATTGCATAACAGTATTAATTTAAAATGATGCATCCTGCTTAGTTGTTTATGATTTGGTTTTTCCAGACCCAGACTCATTATCTTTTTTAAAGTATCTATTTTAAATAACAAAACAAGACTCAAGTTGTTTTAATAACAGTAATATTTAACAGCAAAACAACTATATATCAAAAATTTGCATTAAATTTCTATTACAAATGCAAAGTATTATCAAAAACCTAGTGTCCTAAAATAGTAAATGGCCTAAAGTTATGTTTATAGTTTGAGATTTCAGGATTCTTCAAGACAAAGCATTGTTAGGTGCTCTTATTACTAAAGTCAAGAAATCATGTTTTTCTGGAGAGTTTATGTCAATTTTTATGGCAAATAAAAGATTCTCAGTGATGATGATGTTTAAAGTAACTTGAAATATATAATGAATTTGCTTAATCCTACAACATTCTGAAGTTCATGTTGTCTTTTTATACTATTCCATCTGTAACTAATCCTATGAAAATGTTGTATAATGTGTGTTCATTTTGATGGCAACATTCAAAGTTCAGCATTTACACAGAAATCATGCTAATAATCTAGGATATATGCAAACCTATATATATATTTGGATAATGGTGCACCCATAAGCCACAGATTGTTACTAGAAAAAGTTCATTGCCAGTAATGGGAAGCCTTCCAGCGAGTTGTTGGCCAGGGAGGGCCCTGATACCCCCAAAATATTACAGGCCATTGTCAAGGCTCTTTGTCTCCCATAAGAAATGGATGGTAAGACATTATTGATGAAAACTCCACATGCTTTGGTTGCAAGGTAGATGATGAATCAAGATTGAGTTGAGCTGGAAACCTCCTCCCTGTACACCAGCCCACATTAATCTGGAAAAAGCTACACTGTCTGCAGTCCTATGGTAGAAAGAAGTTATCAGTGGTGATAAACAATAGTGGACTCTGCAAGACTTAATTTTGACCAGAAAGGCCAAATGACCCAACAGATGCAATAGCTGTGGTGACCCAACTGCTCTCCAGTTGGACTGGAGGCCCACTCCATGGGAGCGAATACATACCTGGTATTTAACACCTAACCAAAAGTCTATGATGCGGGAAGTAATGAACCCCAGTGCTGTAACACCTGCTTTTGTCTGGTTAAATGCATATATTATATTCACCAAACTATCCTGTAAGCACTTTTCTTGACATTGATATCCATATATTAATGCCACTCTCACTTTTGGTTAGGGTCACTTATGTTTACAGATGGAGGTGACCACTGGGATTACTCAAAAGACACCATAATGCTGAGAAGAAGTGACAGAGGAGTGCTCAGCACTGAAACTTCTCTATCACATCTTCCATGGCTTAGGGTCCTTTGTGGAAGAAGTGGTAGAAAGAATGTAAGAGCCAAAGGAAGGATAGGACTGCTTATGGTGCAACCTTCCACACAAATTGACCTTGATACTCACGGCTTTGCAGTGCCAAGTACTGCCAACATAAGACCCTCATGATGGGAGGGAGAAGATGATAACATCAAAATAAAAGAGAGACTAATTGAGAGGGGGAGGGGTTATGATAGAGAGTGGCAAAGGAGAAAGTAGGGGAGAGGAGGAATTTATTTATTGTCTATAATTACAGAACTTGTCAATAAAAAGTTTAAAAATTATGATATAAAATAACTACATAATTTAAAATAACTACATAATTCAGATTGACAGTTTCACTTTACAGATCTATGGATTTTTAAGATGTAAATTAAGGCTGGAGAGATGGCTGATCAACTAAGGTGCTTGCTTGTGATGTCTTATGGGCTCAGGTATGATGAACCGGTGCTCATGTAAGCCAGGTACAGAAGGTAGAGCATGTGTCTGGAGTTTTCACTGGCTGGGTGCTCTGGCATGACCATTCTCTCTCTCTACCTCTCTGTGACTCCTCTATGCCTCTACCTCTCCCTCTGTCTCTTAAATAAATAAATAATAAATAAACAAATGGATTTTTTTTTAAGATGTAGCTTTCTTCCACCTTTTAGGACCACTGTCACATTCAGCCTGAACAAACCTGATAACAGCTTACTAGTCTTTCCCTTTATTTGGCTGCTACATCTCATTCTTCAACTACAAATCTAAAATAAAAAAAAAAATCTATCTGTCTACTTTAAGATTAACAAAACTATGATCTTTAAATGACTTTAAAGGTAAAACATCTGCCAAATTACTCTATCAATGGACAGAGTAGTGATGAAAATACACTTAAATGATTACGTTGGTATGGGAATGCTGTTTGAGTGTTGGCCTCACATTTATGAGGCCCTTTGCTTGATCTCTGCACTATAAAAGTTGAGCATGGTGGCTCACACAAGTTATACTAGCACTTGAAACATTGAGCAAGATCAGGAGTTCAAGGATACCTTTGGCTACATAACAAATTTAAGACTATCCTCTGGTACATGAGACCATATATACATACATACATACATACATACATACATACATACATACATACATACATACACACATACATCAATACATATATACACACAGACATGTGTTTGATTCTGGTGTCCCGCCAAAAGGCCTTCTTAGGTGTGCAACTGATGGCAATTTGAGAATTAAAGCATCCTAGAGGTTGAGTACTGTTGGGGGTGACTTATAAGTTTATAACCATCTTTCTCTTGCCAGTGTTTAGCACAGTCTCCTATTGCTGTTTTCCATCTGATGTTGGCCAGGATATGATGTCCACCCTCTGCTCGTGCCATCATTTTCCCCTGCCATCATCATCATCATCACCATCATCATCATTCTCCTTGAGTCTGTAAGCCACAATAAATATTTCCCTCCTCAAGCTGATTTTGGTCAGGTGTTTCCTACCAGGAACGTGAACCTGATTACAGTAATATGTGATATGGTTTTTCAGTCCAGAAACAGATGTTGATAGAGGGGTATTATATATGTCACTACAAAGAAAGAAGAAAGGAAGGAGGGAAGAAAATTAGAAGGAAAAAAGTAAGGGTGGGAGAGAAGAATGGAAAGATGAGCAAACAAGCATGAAAAAGGATTAAAATCATAAAATATATAAAATTCTCACAGAAATGTAATACTAACAGGAATTGTTTATTCATAAAACAGCTCAAAAGATCCTTACTCAGCATAGTTCATTCCCAGATTCTTCCTCCTCTTAATTTTAGCTATCCTCAGTATGTTAAATTAAATCCATGTCACATTCCATGAGCCAAACAGTATTTATAGAAAAATATGATGTAGGTCTGAATATATGAGCTATACCATTAAAGACAATGAAAATATTTATATTATTTATATTTTATTTGAAGTAAAAACACTTCCATTGCATTAAATATGTAGATTGATTTTGGTAAGATTGCCATGTTCACAATATTGATTCTTCTGATCCAGGAACAAGGGTTGTTTTTCCATTTCCTACTGTCCTCTGCAATTTCTCACTTGAGTGTTTTATAGTTTTTTTTTGTTGTTGTTGTTGTTGTTTTTAATAGACATCCGTTACTTCCTTGGTTAGGTTTATTCCAAGGTACTTTATTTTCTTTGATGCAATTGTGAATGGGAGTGATTCTCTGATTCATTCTCTGTGTGTTTGTTGTTAGCATATGGTAATGCTACTGATTTCTGTGTATTTATTTTGTATCCTGCTATGTGGCTGTCGGTGTTTATCAGCTCTCACAGTTTGCTGGTAGAGTCTTTAGGGTCCATTATATATAGAATCATGTAATCTGCAAATAATGATAACTTGATCACTTCCTTTCCAATTTGTACCCTTTTTATGTGCTTCTCTTGCCTTATTGTTATGGCAAAAACTTCCAGTACTATATTAAATAAAAGTGGGGACAGTAGACACCCTTGTATTGTTCCTGATTTTAGTGGAAAAGCTTCCAGTTTTCCCCATTTAGTAATATGTTGGCTGTAGGCTTTTCATAAATAACTTTTATTATATTGAGATATGTTCCTTCTATTCCCAGTCTCTGTAGGACTTTTATCATGAAGGGATGTTGGATTTTGTCAAACGCTTTTTCTGCATCTAATGAGATGATCATGTGATTTTTGTCCTTGAGTCAATTTATATAATGTATTACATATATTGATTTACATATGTTGAACTATCCCTGCATCTCTGTATAAAGCCTACTTGGTCAAGGTGAATGAACTTTCTGATATATTCTTGTATTCTGTTTGCCAATATTTTGTTGAGAATTTTTGCATCTATGTTCATGAGGGAGATTGGTCTGTAATTTTCTTTTTTTGTTCTATCTTTTCCTAGTTTGGGTATTAGGGTGACGCTGGATTCATAGAAGGAGTTTGGTAGGATTCCTTCTTTTTCTATTGTATGGAAAAGCTTAAGAATCAATAACATTAGCTCTTCCCCGAAGGTCTGGTAAAATTCAGCAGTGAATCCATCTGGGCCTGGACATTTTTATGTTGGAGATTTTTGATAACTGCTCGGATCTCCATACTTGTTATAGATCTATTTAAGTTATTAATCTCATCTTGATTTAATTTAGGTAGATCATTTAAATCAAAGAAATTATCCATTTCTTTCAGATCTTCATACTTTGTGGAGTATATGTTTTTTGTAGTATGTCACTATGATTTTTTGAATTTCTCTGGTGACTGTTGTGATATTACCTTTTTCAACTCTAATTTTATTAATTTGTGTTTCTTATCTCTTTCTTTTGGTCAGATTTGCTAAGTGTTTATCAATCTTGTTTATCCTTTCAAAGAACCAACTCTTTGTTTCATTGATTCTTTGGATTTTTTGTTTGGTGGTTTGTTTCTATTTCATTAATTTCTGCTCCAATCTTTATTATTTCTTCCTGTCTACTGATATTTGGTCTGCTTTTTTCTTCATTTTCCAAGGCTTCAAGGTGAAGCATTAGGTCGTTTATTTGTGACCTTTCTAATTTCTTAATATAGGCACTTAAAGCTATAAATTTACCTCGTAGAACTGCCTTTATTGTGTCCCAGAGATTTTGGTATGTTGTGTTCTCGTTATCATTTGACTCTATGAATTTTTGATTTCCTCCTTGATTTCTTCATTGTTCTATTCATCATTTAGTAATGCATTGTTTAGTTTCCATTATTTTGTTTATGATCTATATCTTTTCTTGATATTGATTTGTAGTTTGATTCCATTGTGGTCAGATATAATGCAAGGACTTATTTCAATTTTCCTATATTTATTAAGATTTGCTTTGTGTCCTAATATATGGTCTATTTTAGAGAATGTTCCATGTGCTGATAAAAAGAGTGTATATTCTGTAGCATTTGGATAAAAATCCCAATGACATTCTTCAAGGAAATAGAAGAAACAATCCAAAAATTCATTTGGAATCACAGAAAACCTCAAATATCTAAAATAATACTGAACAACATAAATGAGGATGGTGGGATCCCTATACCTGATGTTAACCTATACTACAGAGCCATAGTAACAAAAACAGCATGGTACTGGCACAGAAGCAGACATGTAGATCAATGGAACAGAATAGAGGTCCCAGATGCAAGTCCAACTAGCTATAGCCACCTGATATTTGGTAAAATTGCCAAAAATACTCATTCTAGAAAAGACAGACTCTGCAGCAAATGGTTCTGGGAAAACTGGATATTTATCTATAGAAAGATGAAAATAGGTTCATCTCTCTCTCCATGCACAAGAATTCAGTCCAAATGTATTAAAGACCTCAACATCAGACCTGAAACTCTGAAACTGCTAGAGGAAAAAGTAAGGGAAACCCTTCAACATATTGGTCTTGGCAAAGACTTTCTGAATATTCCTCAAATTGCTCAGGTAATAAAGCCACAGATTGAGTGCTGGGACCTCTTGAAAATACAATGATTTTGTACTGCAAAGGGCACCATGAATAAAGCAAAGAGGCAACCATCAGAATGGGAAAAAGCCTTTGCCAGATATACATCTGAAAGAGGATTTATATCTAGGATATACAAAGAATTCAAAAAATTAAATAATAAGAAATCAAACAAGCCAATTAAAAATGGGCTATGGAGCTAAATAGAGAGTCCTCAAAAGAAGAAACATGGATGGCATATAAGCATCTAAAAATTGTTCTACACCCCTAGTCATCAAGGAAATGTACCTTGAGATTCCATCTCACTCCTATCAGATTGGTTACCATCATGAAAACAAATGACCATAAATGCTGATGAGGATGTAGAAAAAGAGGAACCCTTCTACACTGTTGGTGCAAATGCAATCTGGTCTAGCCATTGTGGAAACCAGTGTGGAGGTTTCTGAGACAGCTAAAAATCAATCTACCATATGACCCACCTGTAGCACTCCTCCTAGGCATATATCCTAAGGACTCATCTCATTTCCTTGGAAGTACATACCCTGCCATGTTTATTGCTACTCATTTCACAATAGCTGGGAAATGGAACCAGCCTAGATGTTCCTCAGCTGATGAGTGGATAATGAAGATATGGCACATTTATACAATGGAGTTCTACTCAGTGCTAAAGAAAAATGAGGTTATGAAATTTGCAGGAAAATGTATGGATCTGGAAAGGGTTATACTAAATGAGATAACCCAGGCCTAGAAAGCCAAGTGTTGCATGTTCTCTCTCATAACTGCATCCTAGCTACAGATGACTGGGCTTCTGTGTGAGAAGGAAATAAAACTCAGTAGCAGAGGCCAGTAAGCTAGAAAAGAGATAGAAAGAGAAGAGAAAGTAAGGGACCGGAACACTTAGTAGGATGGTATTGTACATATGTAAGTAGAAGAATAGATTAATGGGGGAAGAGATTGAGTAAAGGAAAGGTAGAGGGACAGCTAATCAAAATCTAAGAGGATATAAATAAAACATATGTATTCCTACTTTTTTGGACAATTGAAAACTCAGGAGCTGTAGATTGTTGCTAGAAAATTTTCAGTGCCAGGGAAGAGTTATCTTCCAGTGAGTTGCTGGCCAGGGAGATCCCTGACGCCCCCAAAACATTATAGGCCATTGCCGAGGCCCTTGGTTTCCCACCAGGAATAGATGGTAAGACCCTATTGCTGAAGACTCCATATACCTGGGCTGTAAGACCACTGAAATCGTGCTGGAATTGAGCTGATAACCTCCTCCATGTAGACCAGCTGACAGAAAGCTAGAAGAAGCCATTCTTCATGCAGTTCAATGGGAGAAAAAGAAGTCACCAATGAAGATATTCATCAGTGGACACTGCAAGCTTTATAATTGGCCAGCCAGGCCAAATGAGCCAATGGGTGCAATAGTGGCACATCTGTTATGGGGGAAACCAGCTGCCCTCTAATTGGACTGGAGTCCCACTCCATGGGAAGGGAATACATCCCTGAAACTGAAAACTTAAAACAGGAGTAGTCTGCTGTTGTCTGTCCAAATGTATATACTATGCTTATCAAACTGCCCAGTAACTACTTCTGTTAATGTTCACACCCTTATATTAATGCTACTCTCACTTTTGGTAGAGAATCTTCTCTTTTCATAGGACAGTGACCATAGGACGACTCAGAAGGCATCATGGTAATGGAAAGAAATGAGCACAGTGCTCAGTACTGCAATATCTATACCACACCTTCCAAGGCTCAGGGTCTCATGCAGAAGAGGTGGTGGAAGGAATGTAAGAGCCAAAGGAAGGGCAAGACTCCATACAACATGCTCCCTCTGGACACAAAATGGCCTGGATATCCACAGATTCATAGTGCCTGATACTACCTACATAAGACCATCATAAGAGGAGGAAAAGATCATGACATCAAAAGTAAAAGAGAGACTTATTGAGATGGGGAGGGGGTATTATGGAGAGTGGAGTTTCAAAGGGGTAAGTGGGGGGAGGAAGGGTATCACCATGGGGTATTTTTTATAATCATGGAAGTTGTTAATAAAAAAAAAATTAAAAATAAAAAAACACTTCCATTAATTAATTATTGCATATCAAATAGCCAGAGAAATAAAGTTAATACAGATACAAGATATATATGATTGTTAGTGATATAAATGGCAATTAGATAATTCTATGTATTAACAAAATTAATATTAGATATGCAAAATTTTCTCAAGACATCACAAGTCAATTCAAAACAAGAAAGTCAATTGGAACACATTTATTTAATTGTTTTCTGAGATATTCTGAACTAAATATGCAACAATATTGTTTGATATGTTTCTATTGTTCCAGAAATCTTTAATCTGAAGCATTATTTTTCTTTTTCAGGGCCTTAGTTACCTTAGGAGTCAGATTCAGTTCTTAATTAAAAACTGCAGCAATTTATAATTTTCCCAACTGTAAATATAAAATCTTCTGTATGAATTTGAAATGTGTAGATATTACTAGATATATTTACATTCATTTTCAAAGACAAAGCTTAAATCAAGCTAGTGTGTCTTGCCATATGCCTGAAATGAAAGAGATAATTTTCATTTGTCAATAGCAATAAAGAAACACAAAACTGTCCTGCCTTGTAGTGAATCAGAAACAAATACACTTTGGATGATGGCATTCTCAAGTCAATTTATCAGCAACAAATTGTATTCAGAAATCACAGGATTGAAGATTTGTCCAACTTCAGTAGTGGAATATATATCCTAAAAAACAAGAAAGCCTTATTTCATGGCCTGTGTATCATTTGCTTAAATTCCATTTTCCATCTACCTAAGGCATGAACTCAAAGAATGTTGCACATTCTCTTCTAACTAGTTCTAAAGGCTGGGTTGGAAATTATTATTTTTGTGATGGTCACAAATTATTTGTCTTATAGGAGACATATTTACATATATAGCTTCTTTTGCTGACTTTGATATTTTCTTCACAGGGAGGTAGATCTTTCTCCCTGTCAGACATATGTTGGCATTAACCCTAGAAAGAAACAACTTTACTAATTAGTATTGACTTCTGATTTCAGATGACAAGCTTCAAGTCTCTGATCCTACATATGTATTCATTCTCTTGCTTTATCAAGATTGCTCATTCACAAGCAATTGAACTATTTTCAATAGTGTCTTTACCACTAATCTATGTCATATAGATTTTGCAAGTAATACAGTTTATTTTACCAACTTAAAAGAGATATATAACAACAATAATTTTCTCTGGGTAGCCCATGACCTCTGACAGAAGGGAGAAGACTGAATTTTTTAACAATGCTTTTAGTCTTTGATAAACTGACTTTTGAGCTTTCAACTTGGATTTGGTAAATACCACATTTCAATCACATGCTACTCCTGAAATGACCCCTAATTATATTCTTAGAAAATGGTAAGCTATAAGAAATCCCTTCTTGCTTAATATTTGATATAGAGGAAAGACATGGCATTTTAGAAAAAAGGGACTGTAGTAACAAACACAGGATAGCCATAAGTGACAAATTAGGAGAATGCTAGGTGATGGTGTGAGCAATGGGGCAAGGTTATTATCATTTGAAGTTATTTGCTATCATAAAGACATGAGTTTTCTTTCCATCTATAGGAGAAAAGATTAGATTTCAGAAGGGTTTTAAATACAGAAATGGCAAGATTAGATTCGAAGAAATCATTCTGTTAAATGTATAGAAAAATGAAGGTTGAGGAGATGGACCAGTGGATAAACTATTCACTGGTTAAGCTGGACTATACAAGTGTGATCACTACACCCCATGGACAAAAGCCGGAAGCATTAATGGGCTTCTGTTATTCCTGCACATTCGCAGTGGGAAAAGAGGTAGAGACAGGAAAATTTCCTGGAAACTTCTTACAAGCCTGGTAAGAACAGCAGCAATACAAGAATGCAGAGTGAGAGACCCTACTTCACATGAAGTGGAAAGGCAAGAACCAACCCAAAAGGTGTCCACTTATCACACAAATGACATGAACATGCACACATATAACTGAACAAGTACACACACCAATAAAAAAGAGAATAAAAAACAGGCTAAGGAAATGAATGAGGATAGATAAGATTGTAGTACAATGAGGAAAATACAGGAAAAGTTCGAAACACTGTGTATAAACTCAAATGGGTATTATTACTGAATATAACAATGAAAAGTATAAAACTAAATCACTGAGAAAACTTTTATGATATTTAATTTGGAATGAATTTCTTGGTATACCAAAGCACGGTAAACTAATTGAAGTAATAGATAATTTGATTATATCAAAATTGAAAAGCTCTTCCCTACTAGGTGACTATTAATGGATTACCTGTGGTATATGAGAAAATATTTTCCTATTATGTTAGTTTACAAATTTGTGCTTGCATAATAAGAAATTAATATATACATAATACATGAAGAAGTACTACATATGAGAAATGAAACATAAACTCTGTTTGATAGGTGAGGAAAGAACTTGCATGGAAATTTGCCTGAAGAAGATATACACCTGGCCAACAACAACAACAAAATAAATGATAAGATGCTCAATAACAGTAATGGCATATCACTGAAATAACTATTCTAGTAAAGGGGAAGGTAACAGGGGCTGGTGAACATGTAGCAGAATCTAAATGTTGCTGGTGGAAGTGTCATATGATGAATCTACTATGGAAATCCATAAAATTATATTAACTCTGTTTATTGAAAAGAACTGAAAACAAAACCTCAAATGTATGTTTCTATACTTATGGTCTTCAAAGCATCAACCACTGAAGAAAAAATGTGGAAGCAATTCATGGAGGCAAGAGGGCTGAATGCATAAAATGACTTATGGAAAAAAAATATATTTGTCAGCCTCAAATGGATATAAATTCTAGTATGTGCTAAAATGTACATGAACTTTGAAAACATTATGCTGTTAGAAATAAAAGTCAGTAACAAGGCCGGGTGTGGTGGCACACACCTTTAATCCCAGCACTTGGAAGGCAGAGATAAGAGGATCTCCATGAGTTCGAGGCCACCCGGAGACTATCTAGAGAATTCCAGGTAAGCCTGAGATAGAGTGAGAACCTACCTTGAAAAACAAACAAACAAATAAAGTCAGTAACAAATGAAGATTCTCTATACTTTTGCTTATGTGAAGTTCCTACAGTAAAAAGGGTATTATCACCATTAGAGAAGTAATTCTGTTGGTTACAAATTTTATGTAGTGACTGGGGTGGGGTAGCAATAAGAAATAATTAATTAATGAATGTAGAATTTTTTAGAGAACAATGACTACAAAATATATTTATGCAACACTGAATATTATATTCAAATGGATTAAATGGTAGTATTTATATTTTGCCTATTTTTACCACAATTAGAGACAAATGAAGGCATGAATAGCCTAAGTTTCCCTAACATTTGCAAGGACAGAATAGTATAAATTGTGAAATGCCCAAATGATTACATAGCAAGCTGGGGAAAAATGAGAGTAAACAAAGGATATATCATAGATCTAGATTGGGTGTGTTCTGTTAACCTGCTTACATAAGTTTTCAGGACTAGTTGCTGGCGTGTCCTAGAGAAAATGTGCGTGTGGTGCTCTTTCTCATGATAGAATATGTAGATCAGCTAACTTACAGCAGAAGAAGGTCTTTGAGATGGTATCCTAAGCGCACCAATTTTTCATAAGGTTCCTAAATAACTTAAAGTACATAAATATGATATATATATATATATATATATATATATATATATATATATATATATATATATATATATTTGCAAGCACAGAGAGATGGAGACAAGAAAGACAAACAGAAAGTGGGCATGTTAGAGCCTCCAGCTGCTACAAATGAGCACCAGTTGCCTCTGCCACATTGTTTATCTGGTTTTATGTAGGCACTGGAGAATCAAACCCAGGCCATTAGGTTTTGCAAGCAAGTGCTTTAGCTGCTGAGCCATCTTGCCTGCTAATTAAAAAAATAATTTTATTAATTTATTTTCAAGCAGAAGGAGATAGAAAGAAGAGAGACAGAGAGAACATGAATGTTTTAGAAACATTTTTTTGTTTAAATAAATTATGGGACTATGTAATCAAATTTCATTAAATACTGTTTGGATTTCCAAACTTGTTTGGTGTTTTTCTCAATCATTGAACATTCTTTCTTTCTTTCCTCCTTTCTTTCTTTCTTTCTTTCTTTCTTTCTTTCTTTCTTTCTTTCTTTTTCTTTCTTTCCTTCCTTCCTTCTTTCTTTCTGTTTTTCCCCCGAGGTAGTGTCTCACTCTAGCTCAGGATGACCTGGAATTCACAATGCAATCTCAGGGTGGTCTCGAATTTATAGCAATCCTCCTACCTCGGCCACCCGTGTGCAGGGATTAAAGGTGTATGTCACCATACCTGGCTCATTGAACATCTTAAGTTTAGAAAATACTCTTCTTTTCACTCAAATATTTTCCATATGAAGAGATTATGAAAACATATTTTGATTCAAAACTTAAATTATGTATGTATATGTATATGTATATGTATGTATATATATATATATATATATATATATATATATATATATATATATATATATATAATTTAGAATTCAAACAGTTCTTATTATCCTATATCTCATTGTTTTTCTTCTTAGAGGCATGAGGGGACTATTAGAAATTTATATCCCATTTCTAAGGGTGAGTGACCAGGGGCACTTTTGTACATTAATTTTGAAACAAAGTTTCGCATATGTGGCTCTACTCCAAATGAGGATGTAAAGTGGAGCCAGCTGGCCAGAGCTCAACTATGAAGTAAGCAGTCTCTTCTTGAAGAACTCATAGAGGTCGTTGGAGAGACTGCTTCATTTTCAGGATCTTAATCCCAACTCCATTCATTTATTTCATTTGCTACACACTAGTTACAAAAAAGGGTAGAAGTGCTTCAACAAAAATAATAGTGGAAAAAAATGTAATCTACAAAGAAATTTGTTTTAATTTTTTGTTCATTCTTATTTATTTATTTGAGGATGACAGAGAAAGAGACACAGAGAAAGAGTGAGAGAGAGAGAGAGAATGGGCATCATAGGGCTTCTAGCCACTGTAAATGAACTCCAGACGTGTTTGCCCCCTTGGGCATCTGGCTAACGTGGGTCCTGGGGAATGGATCCTCGAACCAGGGTCCTTAGGCTTCACAAGCAAGCCCTTAACTGCTACACTATCTCTGCAGCTCTGCAAAGAAAATTTTGCATCCAACATTATAACCATATTCTACTATTGGTGTATCATTTCCTTTTAATATATGAAGCAGTTGAAACAAGTTACATGGAACATCCACTACAAAACATGATGATTGAAAGTGGGCTTTTTAAATCAGATGAATTCTATTATATTGTTATGAAAAACATATATATGAACATTTTCATCACATATATTTCACAATTTCCTCTTTATCATTTCAGTCCCACTATATGCATTCTTCTTACCTCTTACCAGTGGCTGCACTATGAAAGAGAATGAACCACTGTCTCCACTAGCAACCTTTAACTCTCATTTTCTCTTTAGCAAGGGGAGAGGCTTACCAAGCTCTTTCTTTATCTATAGAAGGATGATGACTGGCCACATGATATTCAGATCTAGTTCAGGTAAACACAGTTTCTGTGACATCACAAGTGTAATGGCCTAGATTACAGCATTTCTCAGTGTTCCTCTCTGTCCTCCAGCTCTTACATTATCTCAGTCCCATCTTCTGTGATGCCCTCTTAGTCCCTGGAGGGAAGGAAGAATATGTCCCACATATCAGGAAGTACACATCATTCAATTGCTTTCAGCCCCTGAGTAGTTATGAGTCTATGAATTGTGTGTTTTCAACAAATTATCTATTTAGGTATTGAAATTTACCTTCTGTTTCATCTCAACAAATGTCCATATCCAAAAATAAAAATTCAATAGACTGCCTTAACCATTTATTACATTCTACTGATTTTCCCTGGCAAAAATGAAAGTTTAGTTTATTATTTTCAAGAGTGTTTTCCAGAAGGAGTTATAAAAGAAAACATTTTGGCCAAATATCAGTATTTTATTTATGCCTATATCAATATTGTCATATATGCTTCTTTTTATAAACATGTGACTTAGAATGCATGCAATCAACAGAGCAGTAGTTTAGTGCACCTTCTTACAGTTCAGAATCTCAACAATTCTTAAGGTTTAATCAGAATTGTGATATTTAATACTTTAAATTTGAAGTTCATTTTTTCCTTATGATGCCAAAGATATATATGCAGGATATTTTGAAAATTCTGTCACTTACTTTGATTAATTTTGATTAACTTTCTATTATCAAGGTAACTTTCTGAGATTACTTGACTTTTTAAGAATTTTGGAAGTATTGTTTACACAAATTCATAGAAATGCAATTGAATTTTTTTTTCAGATTTGGGGAGACTTAAGGATTTTCTTTCATCTCAAGGTTCATAGAGGTGGATAGCACACAATTATATGTATTTGATCATTTAATTATCTTTGGAAGTCCTGTTTAAGGTCATGAACCTGCTACGATAATACAGTATAAGTCAGAAACACAGGGACAATTACTGACACAACTTTGTATAAAAGGGCACCAAAATAATTAATATGAATCCACGAGTCAATAAAATCCAATTTGTCTAAAGGTTGTTAATGCACATAAACTCAGCTAATTATTTCAAATATCTAGTAAGTAAAGGAAAAACAAGAAGTGAAAAGAAATGCAAAGATGAACATTTTTATTTTTTAAATATTTTTATTCATTTGTGTGTGTGTGTGTGTGTGTGTGAGAGAGAGAGAGAGAGAGAGAGAGAGAGAGAGAGAGAGAGAGAGAATGGGCACATGGGGACTCTTGTCACTGCAAACAAATTCCAGACACACATGCCACTTTGTGCTTCTGGCTTTACATGGATACTGGGGAACTGAACCAGGGCCAACAGCCTTTGCAGGCAAGTGCCTTTAACCCCCGAGCCCTGTCTCCAGCCTGCAATGAACATGTTTTCACTACTTTCTTTCACCTACATGACTAGTTGGCTACTAAAAAATTTGGTCTGTGTGATATCCAAACTGTAATTTCCATCATCACTATTTTTAGAAACCATGTGGTGTGTGTGCATGTGTAGGTGTTTTGTAAACATTCATGCATGTGGGTACATTTGCATGTGTAGAGGCTAAACACTGTGGTCAAATGTCTTCCTCAATTATTTTCCACCTTATTATTATTTTTTTAAGACAAGTAAAGCCTCCTACTAAACCTGTATTGGACTGATTCATCAAGACTTGTTTGCCAGGGAGCCTTTCTTCACCCTTCCACTGCTAACATCAACAAGTACACATTGCCACACTATTTTTTTTTTTTTTTTTTGAGGTAGGGTCTCACTCTGGTCCAGGCTGAACTGGAATTCACTATGTAGTCTCAGAGTGGCCTTGAACTCATGGTGATCCTCCTGCCTCTGACTCTGAAGTGCTGGGATTAAAGGCATGCACCACCACTCCCAACTCCATACCTAGGTTTTAATATTGTATTAGATCTCATGTCCTTATGTTTGCATGACAAGCATTTTACCAACTCAGCCATCTCCCCAGCCTAGAAATCATATTTGGGGTATCTACCTCCATCAGTTTCTTGATGCTATAGCACAATATTATCTACTGGATTATTGTTTAAGTATTTTTTACACTTTGCATAATGAGAAGCCCAAGGGCACTACAGTGACATTTGGAAAAGGCCTCCATTCTTAGTAACTTCCTTCCCTTAGGATCTTACTACTTTCGACCAACTTTCGGTGATGTCCCTATATTATGAACCCATCCAGGGGCAACTCCATTCATCAGCTTATCCTCTCTGGAAACACCATCACAGACACACCTTGATATGTACCTTAAAAATTCCCTAGTTCCTCCATCCAGTCAAATGACAAGACAAAGTGTAATATATGGATATTGTATAAACTGCTGCCATTTGGAGACTGTTTTCTCACTTTCAGAAGCCATTTCCCAATCTGGCTCTTAAATTCCACTTTGTGGTCTTCAAATATTAGTTTTTTACTTCTGAATTTGTCCTTTCTAGTGAGAAAAATCTGTTAATGTTGATGTTGGTTCAAAGGCATATCCTGTTTCTAATTAGATTGACCAATATTCACAAGAAAATTCCAACTCAAAGGATAGAAACAAGATAATTTCCTAGAACTTTTATACATTTAGTTAAATATTCATTCATAATTCTATTTCTCTCATAACTAGGACAGTTTATTCATGACTAATCAAGAGATAATAAGGATTTTCCAAGAAAGTTAATAATACCCTAATTAGAAAAGAATGAGGCCATGTAAATGTCCTAAAGATTGGTGAGACATAAGTTGTCTTAATGATGGTTGATATCTGCCCAAAATATTAAAAGTAAATAGCTGGGCTGGAGAGATGGCTTAGCAGTTAAGTGCTTGTCTGTGAAGACTAAGGACCCCAGTTCAAGGTTCAATTCTCCAAGACCCACATAAGCCAGATGCACAAGGGGGTGCATGTGTCTGGAGTTTGTTTGCAGTGGCTGGAGGCCCTGGCATGCCCATTCTCTCTATATATATCTGCCTCTTTCTCTCTCTGTCATTCTCTAATAAATAAATAAAATTTTTAAAAAAATGTTTAAAAAAAGGTAAATAGCTTATCATCTCTCCTAAAATGAATCATATGTATGTATGTATATATATATATATATATATATATATACACATATATATATATGTATGTTTTTGAACATATATATATGTATATATATATATATATATATGTATGTGTGTGCATATATATATATATATACTCCATATATATATGTATGTATATTGATGTAAGTTGGAGTATAAGCTGATTCTAGATAGGAGAATGAGACCTTGATCGGGGAAAAAACAGATAATGATAAGGCAGTAAAGATGCAAATTACCCACAGAAAGCCCAATGTATAGAGTGGCCCATGCATCTGGAGTTCCCTTGCAGTAACAAGACAGCCTAGCAACCCATTCCCCCCCCTCATTATATATTTTTATTTATGTTGAGAGAGAGAGGGAGAGAGAGAGAGAGAGCAAGAGAGCAAATCAGAGTCTTTAGACACTACAAACAACTCCTGATGCATGGGCCACCTTGTGCATCTGGCTTACATAGGTATTGGGGAATTGAACCTAGGTCCTTTGGCTTTGTAGGCAAGCTCCTTAACCACTAAGGAATATCTCTAGCCTCCTCTCTCTCTTTATAAAAAATAAACTGTTTATATCATTAATTTCCATATGTCAAGAAATTTTAAACCCAAATTAAATTTACACAAAAGTTTCTTTATAGGTAATTTGATTCTGTTTTCTCCAAAGATAGACACAAAAGACTTTCTGATTCTCATAATTATACTTCAAAAAGCATAAAAAGCAACTAAAAGGAGGTAATATTAGGTGAATATTGAAGAGTTATATAAAAATCCTAGATATAAATATTCAGTTCAGAGAATAGGGTTACATCAGCTACTCCAGGGAACAGAAACTAAAGTGAAATTCTGGAGGACATATACATCTTAGACTCATTTTCCTATCTTATTTCCCTTCCTGTTACTATCCTTTAATTCATATCAGGATTTTTTCTTTCTTAAACCACCAATTAATAGGATACAGCTAGTATAGATACACAATGTTCCCTTCATCTAAAGTGAATCATCATTTTATACCTACTTCCTACCTACCTACACACACACACACAGGGCTGGGAAACCAGAAATAAGGCGAAATATTCCCCCTTTTCTTAACTTCAGTTGTTATTGTATTTTATTTATTCTTATTTTATACAAGTAGTAGTAAAATAATGAAGGCACATACCCACATCCATGCAACCAAAGTTTCTCATGTTAGGAGTCAAAGCTCCAGCCTTTAACCATTGGCTACCCTGGAAGGTGAAGCAGGAGGTTTGTCAGCTCAAGATCATCTAGGTCAACTCAGTGATGGCTTCTCTCAAAATAAAAAGTCCACGAAAGGTTGGTAGTTTAGCTCAGTGTTAGAACACTTGCTTACCATGTTCTACATCTAAGAACTCTGAATGAAGAAACTCCAGGCATATGCACACATCTAGGACTGATGAAAATAATTTTAGAAAGAGTTCGTTTCTTCAAAGTATATCTGAACCCTTGATTTTTTTGTTTGTTAGTTTTGCTTCCTTCGTATTTCCTTACTGCACTTAAATGTCAATGACACTAGATTTAAAAAGCCCAAACAGTGTGCTTGTGCAGGAAGCAAGATTCACACAAGCAGGTGAACTAAGAATGGACAGGGAAGAGTATAAGTAATTACAAACACAACAACAGAAAAAAGAAAAAGAAAACTAACAAACAACGGTTAGGGATTGAGAATCAGCGAGTAAATATAACTATGCCAATGTGCTGTATCAGCTGTCACTACTAAAAAACATTATATTATATAATATTATCATGTTCATATTTACTTTACATTCAAGAGTCTCAATATATAGCTATTTACTAACCAAACTTAATTAGTTTTAAGAGAATTCTGAAATACAATAATAGCAAATACTTCAAAAGCAAAATGACTAATCCTTGCCTGGTAGTAATGCAACATGCACTTTTGTATGGTAAATATATCCATTCCCATAGTAATATTTCAGGCTTTTGAGACACTCTCTCAAAAAGGACAATAAACAAAATGCATGGTTCCATTAAGGATTATTTAGCTTAGCAGAAAATTGAAATACATTCATCAGGTATATGTTATTAAAAGACAACTTGACATTATGCAATATATCAATGAAAATTAACATGTTGAGCAGTATAATAATTGGAGTAAAAGAAAACCAAGAAGCTGTTTACATTTTTACCTTTAGTTATTTTCCACAGTACTTTTTTTTTTTTCTATAAATAAAAGATACTATCATCTGGAATTACAGAAAAAGGAGTAATTTAAGCTTCTATTAAATGGATGTAGATATATGCCTTCATTATTTTACTACTACTTGTATAAAATAAAATAAAAATAAATAAAATAAAATAACAACTGAAGTTAAAAAAGGGGGAATATTTAGCCTTATTTCTGGTTTCCCAGCACTGTGTGTGTGTGTGTGTGTGTGTGTGTGTGTGTATGTAGAATTCAATAATTCAAATAATTTTTCTTGGAGAAATAGTTGAGAAGGTGAGATTTATACAAATTATCATTATGAGAAAGAATGTAGAATTTAGCATATAATCTTGTCATGGAAAACCTAAAATATATTATATTAAATAAGACAAGATATTTATTTATAATAAGAGGTCAATATTGCTCTTTGATATTACCTCTAATACATGAATATAGTCACATGCAAGTGTGGTCATGACTCACATCTCCTTTGCCATTTCCCAGAAGACAGACACATATGTAATAATATTCCCTATGTAGATAGAATTAGTAAACCTCTAAGAATTCTGCTCCAAGAATATGGCACATGGAAATGATAGTTCACAAATCTTCTTAACAGCATTTTCTGCTGGAGACTGATGGAGTAAAGGGATTGGTAAAAATTATACTTTCAAATCAGTAGCGTGCTCCTGCATAGGCAACTTACATTGAAAATATTAATAATGTCTCACCAAATAAAGGAACAGACAAAAACAAACCAAACCATTATTTCTGCAATACATGACACTGGAAGAATGTACTCAGCGTCATGTAAAGACATACCAAGTAAAGTGGGCATCATTTACTTCTTTAGTTCCCTCACATTGGCAAAGAAAAAGGGTAAGTGTATTGTAAAAATTTGAGATTGATGAGTATACAAATTCCTCTGCATGGGTAACTCCTCCCTGTATTTTATCATATGTGAAAACTCCTAAAGCCACATTTTGATACTACAAGGTAGGACTACTTATGTTTCCACACACAGATAGTAGGAAACTTATTTGATGCCTGAGGTTGCGTTTTCTTGTTTTCAAAATCCTAGTCAAAACATTAAAATGATTTATGGCTTAGATTGAAATAATAAATAAGTACAAAATATATTTTATTCAGGAAAATGTCTCAATCTTAGTATGAGAGTTATGCTTTGTTTAATAACTTACTTAAATTAGTATTAAAAAGGACATGGTATTAGAAAAATTATTCCTTAAGTTAAGCCCAATATTCACTAAACAGAACTAGTTTTAGGAAGTAGAGAATAAAAAACAGATATACAAATACATGACTAAAAACTAAGTAATATAGCATCCAAATAGATTTCTCAAATATATGTTAAGAGATAAGCCGTAAATATTACAACAGCCCAATTCCACAATTTCCACTTTGTAAAACTGTACTTTTAAAGTAGGTTTAGCTGCAACTTACAGAAGAACTTACCACTATAATAAATTTAGACTCTTTTATTAACAACTCAAATTAAAAAAAAAAAAAAGAGAGAGAAATACAGTTTACATTTCTGCTTTTAAAAGGCTATCTCTGAGATATCTGACAATTTCTAATTGGTCTCATTGTCAAAAACAACAGCACAAGTTCATACCTTAGCATAGTTTTACATTCAAGATTCCAAATGGATAGCCATTTATAAATCAAACTTAACTACTTTTAATAGAACTGGTAAATGAAGTAACAGCACATTGCACAGAAACTAAAGATTTATTCATATGTAACAGTAAAACAGCATGTGCTTTTTGAGGTTATGATTTTTATATAAAATATGACTTTAGGGCTGGGGAGATGGCTTGGCAGTTAAACGCTTGCCTGTGAAGCCAAAGGACTGCAGCTCAAGGCTCGATTCTCCAGAACCCATGTTAGCCAGATGCACAAGAGGGCGCACGCGTCTGGAGTTCGTTTGCAGTGGCTGGAAGCCCTGGCGTGCCCATTCTGTCTCTCTCTGTATATATCTGCCTTTTTTTTTCTCTCTGTCGCTTTCAAATAAATAAATTAAAAAAAAATTAAAAATGACTTTAATTTTGTATTCTAATAAATACACAAAAATTAATAAAAGTGTAATTTGTGTTGTATAAAATAAATTTATATATTGTGAGTGCTTAAAGGAAATAACTGAACGTGGTTGATTGTTGAGTTTTTTTTTTTTTTTTAAGGTTTTGATTCAATCCTATTCAGGCCTTCGCATCACTACCGTTTCATATTTTCTAACCTACACTGAAAATACAAACAGTAAAATGATAGATGAGTCATTGACTTTGGTCCCTCTATTTTCTAATAATTGGCAGGCTTACCACATCCTGTTCCATGAACGTGCTAATGTAGAGTTTATCTTTAGTGCTGTATTTGTTCTCCAGCCAACCTTCTCTTATTAGCTTTCTTGTCATGTGACCTGCAGTATCATTGGTAATTATGAACCTTGCAATCTGTTTTGATCTCTGATGTGCCTTCATCAGAATGTAACTCTCATGAAACAAAATGTCCAGATTAATTTAACAGCTCATAAGAATGCCTGTGTAACAAGTGTGTCTCTTCCTGAGGTGATGCAGGTTAAATTAAAAACAAGAAAACCCCACAGTAATCCAGAATATATGACTTATCTATGTCAGTATAGCTATGTTATCTCACAACAGTTTCAGAATTTCAGAAGAAATGGCAAAATAGAATACAAACTTAAAAAAAAATGTAAAACTTGAATTAATGTCAATCAACAACTTAAAACTCTTACAGTGTACATAATACAGCCACTGAAATCAACATTGCAAGCATAATAAAAGACAACACTTATAAGCATCTTAATTTATGTACATAGAGATATAGAATTCTTGTACTCTATTTAATTTAGTAATCAATCCTATCTGGCTCATTGCATTAAAAATACTCATAATTAGTGTATTGGTTAATGCAGATTGAAAAACTAAAGACAAATTTATCAAAGATAATTACAGAAGTAAATATATTATGAAATGTTATCTAGTTGAAATGTTAAAACATGAATCTAATACATATAATAATTCATGTACAGATATTTTCTATGCAAAATTTTATATCCACTGAAGACCTAAGAAACCAAGAAAAATACTAAGACCAAGCATCAATTACTACTTAATGATTGTGAAACTCCAGCACTTCAGTCATAAAACAGTGGGGATATTTAATACAAATTGGGAGGTAGTTACATATTTTAAATACACAAAGTGATTGAACAAATAGTTGGTAAAATAAATAACTTTTATTTATGAAACAGAGGCTGTCATCATACACCCATACATCTATAGTAACAGGTTCCTCTGGTAAGATTTACTTTCAGTTTTAATCCCTGAAGAGATTCTACAATATTTATGCATATATCCAAAATAACCTGAGTCCTTTGACAGATTATTTCAAGTAGAATTTAAAATCTATTACTTCTAGTATTTCAGTATATGAATATAATAGCAATGTTAAACACATCATAACATGATAAGGCTAAGTATTTACTCTATATTATTGGTAAAATATTATATCATGGTTATGTGCTAATCTGATAATACTAATTGATGATCCATAAGACTAATTAAGGTCTTATTTGAAAAACAATCTCAGCTTTATTGTATCAACATTCTCAATTTTCTTACTTCATTCACTATATTTTATCTACCTAAAATTGTGCTTTGTCACAGAAATACTTTTAACTTCAAAGAAATTTTTATCAGTAGTAAAATAGTAGAGGATATAACTGAATAAATAATTGTTGGTCCAATTTTTATTTTACAAATTTTACATTATCTTAGCCCATAGTGAACACAAATCATTTTATTTTTAGTTTTTTAAATGATATTTTAAACAAGTTTTAACAATAATTTCAGATTTTAAGCATATATGTAACCCTGTGAATATTATATTACTAAAAGAATTTCCACAGAGAAAACCTACCTAGAGAATATGCATATAATAAAATGTTCCTCAAAATATTTTTTTTAGTTTAAATAAATATCACTTATTTTCTTTATTATGTTTGATTACTTTTAATAAAAACTCTACTTAGGTTTATCCTCTGACATTGGGAGAAATGTTGCCCTTAATATTATTCACACCGCATTATAGATGGAAGTTCAATGCAATTTCATTTTAACAACATTTCTAAATAAATCATTAACAGTATAATGTGTGAATGAAATATGCACTCATTATTTAACAAAATATTTAATTTCTGCAACATAGTTGTGTTTTGTTTAAGTTAGTTCCTTTATGATATACTCATAGTATATGATTTTATACATTATCTGCATGAAGGTATTTTCACCTAATAGCCTACTGTCGTTTTCCCCAAAATGCCAAACAAAATTGTAATTGCTACTAACACGTTAAGTATGAAATCGTGTGCACAAATATCCACTTTATAATTCAAATAGGTAGCCAAACAGAAAGCTACAATTCATTATTGTTTTTAGAATGACTGACCAAATAAAATAGTTTGTGCGGGAGAGATGGCTCAGCAGTTAAGGTGCTTGTCTGAAAAATTTTCAATCCCCAGTGCCCATGTAAAGCCAGAAGCAGAGTGGTGGAGCGTGGGTCTGGAATTTGATCACAGCAGCCTTGGCACATACATTCTATCTCTCTCTTTTTTCTCCATTTCTCTCTCTGACTGTCCTCTCTCTGATTGCAAATAAATTAAAATATTAAAAAATAAAAATATATAGCTTCATATCCTGGTTAATAATGATTATTTTCTTTTAAAAAGTGTTTGCTATTTGGTAACATACCTAATGTACATAATAGATTTATTATCATAAATTTTAAAAAGCCTGAAATATGTTGCTATAGATTCCAAAAATACCACATCCTGTCATCATTATTCCTTATGACAAAATGCAATGATATTTTTAAATATTAAAACTCACCGGTGAAATATACATGCAGTCAGCCTTAGAGAAAAATGTATCCCTGTGGAGGCAACTTCCCAGAGGAGTGTTATTATTCCTTCTGGAATGCTTTTCCCTAGAGGTAACATTCTCATTAAAAAGATGAACTGATTTTCTCATAGTCAGGGGATAATACACACTGTCCAGAAAATCTTTCTAAACAGATAATCAACGTCACTAGGCTCAAAAGACCAGAAGCACATACATGACAGTGTCTGAAATTTCTAGCACTTCCCTGACAGCATGCTCCCAATATTAAAATGGTGGTATAATTTGATAACTATAATTAATAAGAAATGTAAATAATTAAAATTTTAAAAATGGAATATGAATGTCTAGGAATTATAGTCTTATTTCTATTTCTTTTAAGTATGTTATTTTTTGGTAAAAATATACTAAAAAGGAGATATTTATAAAAAATTTCCTATGGCATTTATAATGAACTTAAAATTCACTAATTACATCCCCAATGTTTTTTTTTTTTCTATAAATTTGCATGGCTGGTTAATAAGTGTGTGTGTGTGTGTGTGTGTGTGTGTGTGTGTGTGGTGTTAGGGATCAAACACAGGTCCAAACTTAGGGTAAGCAAGACCTCTCCTACTGATTTACAACACTCAGTATTCTTAACAATTTAGTTATCCCTGAAATTAATGCTAAGGTAAATAATGCAGAGGTGGAAACTCAGGGAGGTTACTCACTGAGTTGACCTTACTCTGTAAATATCTGTGAGTATGTTTGTACAATCACTGATCAACTAAAATAGACTGGGCTGGAGAGATGGCTCAGCAGTGAAGGCACTTACTTGCCAAGCCTAAGAGCTGGAGTTTCATTCCCCACTACCTATGTAAATACAGAGGCACAGATAGCACATGTGTCTGGAGTTCTTTTGCAGTGGCTAAAGGCCTTGGTATGCTCATTCTCTCTACAAAATATATCTATCTGTCTCTTTTCTCTCACTCTCTCTCAAACTAATAAATAAATAAATAAAATATTTTGAAATGAAACTTTCATTATTGGATTAGTTATGAAATTCATATCTCAGAAGAAAAACTAAAAGCTATAACTATTTATTAGTTATTACAAATCACTATATGAAGAGAAAATAAAGTTAGTATATTAAAATGGGGAATAGAATATGACATATTTATTATATTTCTTTCATTACACTGTTAAAAGTGCTATTTGCTTTGAAAGCAACATAATGCCACTTTCCTGAATACATAACTTATAAATGTTTGCAATATCAAAAAGTCATCAAGTGTATGAACAAAACAATCATGGTCTAACTTAGAAAGACTATTCAATATTTTTAATTTTTTAAAGAAGGAAATGATGACATATTTAAAATAATACTAATAGTTTAAACTATATTATAAAACTTATAATTATATCATATGTTATATTATAGAAGTTAAATTATATTAAAAATTTAAGACAATACTTCAAATAGTAATCCTGTCTTAAACTCAATAAATTACATAGATAAATTTTTTTGCAAGGAAGTAATCATTTGAAATTTTCTGCAAAATGCTAAGTAAATGTTTCAGAAAGTTCATGTAGAAATTGGAAACATACATTTTGATTTTTTCCAATTACTATACCCTACACAAAAGAGAAAGATGCCTTCATCATAATACATATTTATGCATTTATATGATGCAAATCACATAACTATCATAATTATCATGTTGGTGATTTAGGATCACAATTGATATGTACCCAGTAGAGAAATCTTAATATCTGAAATTCTTTCAGTATTTTGTAACTGACAGTGTCTTTGTTTTTAGATTAAAATTAAAGCAGAGACATTTACAAAACATAATGCTGAAAACACCATAATGCAGAAACCTGGAATCACATGTTCCTTTTCCTTTTTAACATTTGACATCATTTGGTATAAAATAACATTAAATAATTTGTAGAAATCACTTCATTATTTCTAAGAAGGTAGTTTTTCATTCAATGGAGAAAGATTTTAAGACTACTTGACCACTTATCCAAAAGAACAATTAAAAGAAATATCTAACTGATAATACATTTATATCAAAACACTAATATTTTTCTAGAAAATTCCAATTGTAACATTCATAATTGCTTTACTTAGTATGTCAGTTTGTAGTCTCAAAAATTAAATTATTATAAAATAAGAATTGTATAATAAAAAAATAAAAAATATTAAAACTAAAAAATATTCTTCAAACAAAAATTAAGAAGCATACATCGAAAGTTTTGTAATTACATTATCTGATTTTTGTGTAGGTTCACATTCAATTTATAGCATCTTCACCAAATTAGCATATACATATAAATAGATATATAAATTTCCTCTACTATTTTGCTAGAATGCATTGATCACATTCTTGGCATTTCTGCCTTTCCATTACTTTTTTTTCTTGCATCTTAATTCTGTAAGTTCAGTTTTGCCAAGCTGACTCCTCCAGACCAGAAATTATTCTCACAAAGGATGAGTTTCATGACCTTTTTTCATAAACTGACCTTTAGCACTCTTTTCAAGTACATCAGACTTGTACATTTTGTGAAGAGCTTATGAACAGTTCATAATTGTCATTTTCTCTGTGTACTAAAATCCTTAAGTTATATGGTTTCTCTTATGATGTCTATGAACCTGTAGGAGACCGACTATTTAACAAAATCACCTATGTGAAAGTAATCCCCTCTCTGGGAGACTCCACATCCTTGCAAATAGTTAAATTCACATTTATATATGTAATATTAGCAGAGCATTAACCCACAATAAACAAGTTTTATTTTAACATGAAACTATTTTTTTTCCTGTTTTCTGTTAGATTTAATTTTAATTTACTTAGAATAGAAATCTACACAAATCTCAGAAACTCTGAGCTAAAGTAAAATGATTGGAAATCTCTATTACACAAACATTTTATACCACAGGCACAACTTTTATTTCAACATGATTAAACAGTGTGCCCACTTGCTAAGTTAAGACAGTACGTAAGGTTGTGATTTAGTTTAAAAGGTGATCTCTAATTCTAATTTACATTAAAGTGCAGTAATAGACATGTTCTGTTCAAATCAAACCATGCTATTTCAGGACATAGCTTGTTGTTTTCCTGTTGCATTGCATTTTTGTTTATAAACTCACAATGGAGGTATTCTATGAACTAAATGAGCTTAACAGTTAATCAAATTATATAACTTAAACACACTAACAAAATTATCATCTTCATTTTTAGATGCTATGAGCATATGATCATTCTGAGTGACAAGTCTGGAATGATAATTTAAAGCCCATGTTCCTCTATTACAGTTATTCTTGCTCAGTGTTTACTTAGTACTTACTGAGAAACTACTTAGCACATCTTACCTGTTTAATACTTACATTAAAAGACATAAACACATTTTAATTTAATGATTTAAAGGGACTCATTAACCTCAGTGAAATAGGAGTAATACATTGAATATTTTATTTAAAAAAAATGAGAAGGGAATGATTTTACCTGCTACAATTAAACATAAAATGGACCATTTTCTTTTTGTTTAATCTTGAGCTTTGAAATGGTAAGTAAATACCAAAGCCATAATAGGAGCAAGTGTCCACTCTCACATTTGAAGATGGCCAAAACCCTGTAGTATCTGACAAACAATGTGGCTAATCAATTAAATTGGGATGAATAAAACTTTTTGCAATGGTTAAAATATACAGGTACAACACTAAACACATATAGCCAGTCAGGTTTCAATATCAAATATTGAGCATTGTTTTCAATTCACTATTCCTGATTCATTTTCAAAGTATGTACTCTGGGACACTAGAAATGATCATTAATTGCAAATAATGATTTATAAGTAAAAATCTAAGGTTTGTATATGCTACAACACTAAAAAGTAACAACATTTTGTTACTTACACATGTTTATATGCTTTCAGAAGAGGTTCAACATTGAAATACTATAATTAAATTTAAGTTCAGTTTATAGATGATGTACAAGAAACATTTCATAGAAGGAATGACACATAATTAAGTTTATCCAAAGCATTCCAAGGTTTTAGTTTCACTACCAGTTGTCATATATCCATTAATGTACATTTCAAATCTTAAAAGTCAAAGAACAAAACAATCAAACACTGGTGTATGTATACATTGCAATCTTAAAAATTCATAATTTTTAAGCAGTTACATATTTCTTAAATATAAATATGCAGTACTTCTTTATGTTTGCTGCTCTTTACATAAAGAAAAATCATTGGATGGTTTCCACTTAATATATGTCCATGACTATTGCCTCATTAATTCAATGACTTTATGGTATCTAATAAATATATATCTGACATACCTTACATTATGCAATATCTGTTTTAGTAAATGGAAATGGAGAAAGTCAACTTCATTTTATATCAGTTTCATACTATATATTTATATTTTGATATTAGAAACAGTTTAATAAAAATAATATAAATAACTCAAGATTAGTGCTAAATGTTGGTCTTTTTAGAAGTGTGTACAAAGATACTTCACTTTCTTATATCAATACAGTTATGAGAAACATTTGACCTTTGTCTATTAAGCTAAATTATCTACTAAAAAATAGGAAGAAGAAAAGAAGAAAAATACAGATATATATTAAATCAAACCCTTTCTTTCTATTCTAATACTCTCAATCATGGATATTGAATTGTAACTTAAAATTCATAAAGAACACCATATTAAAATTATGTATTGAGTCAGAGTTGATGTGCTTTTGTATGGCATATGCATGGCTATATGTACCCATGGACATATGTCAGGGCATTACAGGTACAGAGAGGCATGTAGCTGTTTGAAAGCAATGATAAGATACATTGATTGCTTCCAATATTAATAAACAAGTTTTTGGAAACAGCTTGTTTAATGTATTTTTAAACATTTTATTCTTCTTAAAAGTCAGCTAAATAAAAGTACATGGATTAATGAAAATCAGTTCCTTGGCCATTTGCAGTCATTCTTCACTACTTTAAAATTTATTCTTAAAAAGCAGATACAATGAACCTTGTGTCAAACCTGAAAATATCTTACAAATATCTAAAAGAAAAATTACAAGAACATATGTCCACCTGAATTCAGAATGAATTTACATTTTACTTTGTTTTCACTGACTTGATCTTTTGTAATTTTGGAAACAATCTACTGAGCTCTTGAAATTAAACAAGGTTTTCTTATTTCAAACAAGGACTGAACTATTTTAATATTTTGCTATGCTCAACAGAAAAATAATTAAATAATAAGACAGAATGAGACAAAAACAAGGAAAATCAGAATTCACAGAATGAAGAAAAAGGCTTATATTTATATATTAATTTGATTAACTTGCCAAAATACAACCTACTAGTAAGAGTATAATCATTGTGTGAGATGAACAACGACAGTCTTAGAGTAGATAATCTTGGGCTGGAGAGATGGCTTAGAGGTTAAGGCACTTGCCTGCAAAGCCGAAGGACCCAAAGATCGATTCCCTAGGACCCATGTAAGCCAGATGCACAAGGTAGCACATGTGTATGGAGATTGTTCGCAGTGGTTGGAGACCCTGGAGCACCCATTATCTCTATTTATCTACTTCTCTCTTTCTGTCCAATAAATAAATAAAATATATTTTTTAAAAGAATAGGTCATCTTTGCCTCACTATATCTTCTACACTGGTTTACTTTTGTGGGTAAGGTTGAGGTCCTAAGTGGGATGGTGCCACTGAGAATGAGTGAAGGTGATAATTTGGCCTAAACAAAATTGATGTTTCAATTCTATTGATAATAATGCTGTTTAACCCCCAAATTTTATTAATCATGCAATGAAAAATATTTTTTCTAGTTATAGAAATGACCAAAAAAAATCTGAGTTTGTTTTTATATTATATTCAGAGGCATCAAAGCAACATTTTGTAAGATCTACCTGAAAGTAGGTTTTCATGAGGTTATGTGACATTCTATAGAACACTCACAAACAATATTCATAGTTTGCATTCAAATTTTAATTGATGCCTTATATAATACAGTTTGTTCTCCACATTATCATGGAAAGTATTAGCAGGGTTTCTACATCGAATCACAAATTACTAGCATTCACCATCTGATTATTTACTTAGTGAAGAGCCGATAGATATCAAAGATAAAATATGCAATAGCACACATCTTGGATTCTACTGTATAAGGTAATGCAATTGTAGAAAACCAAGCATCAGGAGAACGATGACATATTTTTTATCCTCTGCTGTTTGATGATTTTGACTTATAAATTTTTCGAGCTTTTCAAAGACAGAATGACATTACTTTTATCTTCTTAATATAGTTGGATTTTTTAAAATAAACTAAACTTTTCTATAGAACCGTACAATTGTCTTTGTCCAGTCTTAACAAAAAACAGAGATTGAACTTCTTGTGAAGAACATGGTTAGAAAGGTGTTAGCTACATAAACTATTGGATAATATGAATAGTACTGTTTTGAAAAAAGTAAAATTTCACAAATCTTTGAAAAACATTTCACTTGTATGTCTTTGGAAATGGTTTATATTGTCTAAAGTTTGCCTTGACTTTCTGTAGTTCTTACCTAATTGTTTTATGCACCCATTAAGATAGAAAATAATAACATTGAGGATATAACATAACATCAATATTTTATAATATATAAAATACTGTCACCTATTGGGAATACTGAAGAAATGATATTGACTTTTTTTTAAAAAAGAAAAGATAGCTTCCATTGTAAGAAAAAGTTAATAACAACCCCAAATGTGAAACCAATGCCAGTATTTATTTTTCTTTTCTAATCCCAGATCTTATATAAAGGAGGTAGATGAAGAGCAAGAGATATATTTATATTTTTATGATAATATCATGACATTATTGAGTTTATTCTTTCTCCCATTTGGGGGGGAAACAACTGAAAGAGAGAATGCAAGGCATTTGGGTATTATCTTGCACTTGGTCAACATAGCATTACAACTTTGTTTTAATTCTTCAGGGAAACTGTCCCCACCTGTTCGATATGACATGAGCAGCTACTGTCAATTTACTCGTTGGTGAATGCTGCCTCTTTGTGGCAGAATGCCACGACAATTGTTCCTGAACCTGGAGGCTTATGAACAACCCTTGGTGAGACTGTGGGGACAACACCAGCAGCAATGAAGCACATGTGTGTGAGATACTGAATGATTCCATATTTTCTCCTGTTCAGTACTGACCTGTGTTCACTGGCAAACTTTACTCAGAGGCGGAACAAATCACACCCACCAACATTTTTGAACAGTTATGACATAGAAAAAGTTTAAGTAATGAGAACTTCTTGGTTGCTGAACAGAGTTTCACACACAATCGTATATGGACACTAGAGGAAACCTTAGACTGAATAAATAATACAGATACAGTAAAATATATAATACTGCAAGAGAAGTGAATATGTAACATATTACTTACCATGGTCCACGTATAAGATGAATACTTCAGTGAGAAAACATATGTAATTAAAACGTCATTAATAAACATATTAAATGATATTGGATAAAAGCATACTTCCTTGAAACAACACAGGTATTCAGGTTATATATGTGTGTGTGTATGTGTGCATATTTTGAATTTTTTATAATTTAGGAGAAAACTTTTTTCTTGTACTGGTAATAAAACTTGGCTACTTTTATTCCTTAAATTTTTAGTGAGGGGAGTTTCATCAACCACAGATAACTGTCTTTTACACCTCAAGTAACAATTACTTAAGCCCCTCAAATTGGACATAGTTATCAAGTGTTTATTCAGAAACTATTTAAAAAATTACATGTGCTGGGATACATATGAGACTGTAACAACAGTAGCCCCATCTTACAGAGATCCTGTTTGTCATTATAACACTGCCTGCTGCCCAGAGGGATGAAGACATGGGTACAGACTTGTACAGTCCATCAAGTGGTCTTCTGAGGTGCCAGTTCACCTGGGTCTGTACAAACACAATTTGGTTTGGTTACACAATCAAAGCTCGGCTACAATAGTAGTCAAATCCATACATCATTTGGTTCACTAATAAAAATTCTTTTTAATTTCTGATATAACCAAAAATTTCCATACAATTCTCAAATGACCCAATCAATTCCTTTTTTTTTATACACTGGGATAAAATCAGCTAATTTTTTAAATTACAGATCCAATTGGGTGGGGTGCATCGACTTTTAAATATTTTGTCACAAAAAGCTCCCTATCTTTAAAGATGTAAAAGGCCTTTCTGCTCTCACTTCAATTTTGAAATGCAGCTCCTAATACAACCAGACACCTCTGTGAAGAAAATCATAGGCTAAAGAGTGAAGGAAAGAGGAATGCTAAATGTGCATATAAAAATAGGTGCTACAATAAAATATTTGTATATTTCATCAATAAGTTATTTTGACTAATCAATTATGGATCATATAGCTCTCTCATTTTAATGATTTGTCCACATCTATCATGATCCATTTCTGGATCACAAGACTTCTTTTTTTTTTTTTTAATTCAAATGTCCAGAATGCATATAAACACATCCTTTAAAAACAAAGGAAAGGAGTAAAGAAGGGAGGTGGGAGGGGTGGGAAGGGAAGAGAGAGAACAAACTTCCTATTAAAAGTTGGGGTGTGCTAATCTCTCCAGCAAAGCCATCCAGTCCCACCCATGGCTTGGAACGGGAGAAAAGGACTAGGGAGGAGGAGTCAAGAAGGAGGCGCACTAGCTACACCTGCCCACCCTTCCCAACACTGCCAACCAGGGACAGAAATGACTGCTACTTCTGACAAGTCATCCTCGCTACGCATCGCGCTCCTTCAAGCCCTGCTCCTCTACTCACCCCTCCCCCCAACATACGTGCCCAGCTTACACAAATGTTTCCCGTGTGTAAATTGCACACCCTTCCAGTAATCTTTCCCTCAAGAAGCTGAGAATCCCGTGCCAAGGCACTTCACCCTAAACGTTGAGACAACACAATTAATCCAACGGGTTCGCCGCGTGTGTCTGCTCGCTTTGTTATTTAAATGCAAAACCTCCACCGGAGTTTCTTTGCTTTTTTTTTTTTTTTTTTTTTTTTAGAATTGACTAAATGTGGTCTGTTTTTCCAGCACTTCGAGGTAGTCCGGCT
Organism: Jaculus jaculus; assembly: GCF_020740685.1. Taxonomy (NCBI): domain Eukaryota; kingdom Metazoa; phylum Chordata; class Mammalia; order Rodentia; family Dipodidae; genus Jaculus; species Jaculus jaculus. The sequence goes on from NC_059104.1 coordinate 23,879,920, forward strand.
CAACGTTTAGTTTTGCTTTTAACTCCAGATACTCGTTCCGGTTGGGTTCTACAAACACAGCACTTGGGGGGCTGTAGAGCACCGGTTCCCGCAGCCTGCTGTCCCCCGCCCCCGGGTGCAAATACTGATGGGGGCGTCTCAGGTCATAGTTGGGGGAGAACGTGTAAGCAGCGGGGCTGCAAGGGAATTTAGGGTATTCCGGGAGGCTGCTGCCGGCTGGGGCGGTGGGACAGTGTTTGTCTGGCTCTAAAATGCCCCTGTAGAAGCGATCAGCGTCCTGCACGGGCGCCAGGAGGTCGTCCCGGGGCTCGATGGTGCTGACGCTGTAGGCGGGGCTCCGCAGGTGGCGGCCCTCGCGGTCCTCCCCCGGCTGCAGCTGCAGCGGCGGCGGCGGCGGCTGCGCCTGCGGATGCTGGGACGCGGACGGCGGCGGCGGCGGCGGCGGCGGCGGCTGCTGATGCTGCAGGTGATGGTTGCTGCCGCTGTAGGTGACCTTGAGCTCGTGCAGGTCCTTGTAATCCTCCACGGAGTTGCCCTCCCGCGAGCGGTAGATGGGGTTTTTGCACATGTGACCCAGGGGGTGCGGGATGTACTCGTACACGTGACCCGCGGGCGTCTTCACCTTGGGCAGCGCGGGTCCCCGGTGGTGCCCGTGCGCGTGCGGGAGGCCCCCCGCGCCGCCGCCGCCGCCGCCCCCACCCCCGCCGCCGCCGCCGCCGCCGCCGTACACGCTGTACTGCATGTTGAAGGAGCTCACGTCGGAGTTGTTGGTGCTCGCGTGGTCGCTCTGGCTCTTCTTGCGACGTTTCATCACCAGCACGAAGAGGCCGGCGGCCACGAACACGGACATGATGAACACCAGCAGCAGGCTGAGGATCAGCACCGACAAGGGCACCGAAGAAGAAGAAGACGACGACGACGACGACGACGACGCCCCGGCCCCGGCTCCCAAGCCCTCGGGGGACCCGGTGCTGTTTAAGCGCACGGCGGGCGTCCCCGAGCTGGTCCTCGACGACGGCCCCTGGATGGACGAGGGCGTGGGCGTGGAGACCACCACGTCCGAATAGTCTGGGCAGAGCAGCTCGGACTTAATGGAGCGCATGTCCGTCTCGGCGAATTTCTTGGGCGCTTTACAGATGACCTCGTCCACCAGCACGCCCACCTTGAGCTGCTCCACCCAGAGCTTCATGCCCACCACCTCGCACGTGCAGTCCCAGGGGTTGTCGTGAAGGTCGATTTGGATGAGCGACTTCAGCTGGTCCAAAACTCCGCTCACGGGCAAGGAGGTGAAGTGGTTGCTCCTCAGGTTGAGTCTCAGCAGGGTCAGGCCGGAGAAGACCCCCGAGGGCAGGGCCTGCAGCAGGTTGTTGTTCAGAAATAACAGCTGGAGGTTTGGGACGGGATCGAAAGTCCCAGGCTGGATGTCGCGGATGAGATTGTACTGGAGGAAGAGATACTGCAGGCTCTGCAGACCGTAGAACAACTCGGGGCCCAGCCTCTCGATGCGATTGCCGTTCAAGTAGAGCCGCCTGAGGTTACTGAGGTCTCCAAAGGCTCGGTCGTGGATCACAGAGATGCGATTGTTGCCCAGGTGCAGGAGGTCCAGCCCAGTGGCCTCCAGGAAGTCAGTCCTGCGCACCACGGCGATGTAGTTCTCCGTCAGATACATTTTCTTGGGATTGTAGGGTTTGGGCTGCAGTTCTGCGATGCTCTCGATCTTTCGCTCCTGGCAGTTGACATTGAGGCCCAGATCTGAAATTTGCAGGTTGCAAGTGCACGCGGTGGGACACTCCAAAGGCACCGGGGATTTGGTCTGGTAGGCAATGCTGGGGCCATAGTTGCCGTAGCCCAAGTCTTTAGAGGGTTGCCTAGAGGTGGGGCGCACCCTGGGCTTGTTGGGTTGGCGGGTTCCCTTGGGGGGCTTCAATGGGGGCTTGTAAACAGCAGAGGAGGAAGTGGCCACGGAGTTCACTGAGGCTGGGGTGGTGTGTAAGTAGCCCGCGGTGCTGGAGGGAGTCTGAGGCCTCATCTCATAGTCAGAAATAAGTTTCCTTGGGCAAAGTTCTTGCTTAGATACCTCGTCCAAGTCCCTTCCGTGTAAGCGGAAGGGCGTCTCGCAAACCACATCCCCCACCAGGGCAGCATAGGAGATGCTGTCCAGCCAGTCCTTGAGAGAGATTAGTTCACAGGAGCAATTCCAGGGGTTTTCCTCCAGCTGTAACTCCACCACTTTATCCATGTGCTGTAATAACCCCACATAGGGCAGAAGTTTCAGCCGGTTCCCCCTCAGGTCCAAATGCGTTAAGGGCACAAAACGGAAAAGATTGTTGGGTAAACTTGACAAGAGATTGTCGTTGAGAATAAGCACCTGCAACAAATGCAGTTTCCCAAAAGCGTTGGGTTCGATGACGCTGATGTAATTGTAATCAACCTGTAGGTATTCCAGGTTCTCCAAGCCTAGGAAGGTGTCATCTCGCAGAAGTTCTAGTTTATTATTGTTCAGGTGCAGTCTCCTCAAACCCCGTAGCCCATGGAAGGCCCCAGTCTCAATGTCTTGGATAACATTGCTACCCAGGTGCAAGATTGAAGCCCCAGTGTAATTGACAAACTCATTGGGATAGAGACGGTTCAAGAGGTTCCCGGACAACAAGAGGTGATAGATTGGAAAACGGGGAGGGCTAATTTCAGACAGACTGATGATGCCCCGGTTTTCACAGCTCACAGTTAATATGCCGTCCTTTTCCTCACAAGGACATGCATTGTCACAGATTTCCCCATAATAATCGATGGTCTCTGCACAGGAGAGGACGAGAGATGTTACAGCAAACGCTAGAGTCTGCAGTATCCAGCTATGCATTTTTCTGTGAAGATCCTGATCCAAAGTTACTGGGGGGCAGCAAGCGTGCATTTCACCTCCTGCAAGGGAGAGAGGAGAGAAGCAAATAACAATCTCACCAAAAAAAAAAAAAAAAAAAAAAAAAAAAAAAAAAAAAAAAAAAAAAACAGGGGATTGATGAGAAAGTCTCTCTTTCCTCCTGCTCTTTCTCTGAATTGCAGGAGGGGACATGAATGACACCCCTCCCTCTCCTCCTCCCAGTGGAACACCGACATTCTCCAGACTTTATTAAAAAACGGATATTCACTTTGATTTAAAGGCTCATTTCATTTTCTAATGAGCATGCCACCAATGTTCAGCTCTTTACAAGATGAGGGCAGATAAAGTTCCATTTTAGTGTGCTCTGCCCTCCCCCTCTCTAAACCAATCCATAAATATACATAAAATGGCTGTCAGTTCAGTTTCATGGTTCAAATTTAAGAGAAAAACAAGCATCATTTGTACAGGGTTCTCCACCTCACCTTTTCCCAGCCCCCTCCCCTTGCTTTCTTTCAGAATCTCTTCAGTTAACAATTCACTCATAGGTCTCCCACTTTCCCAGGAAAGCAAGGAGCCAAGGTACTTGGACTAATTTAACCCAACGCAAGAATTGTCTGGGTGAGAACCTAAAGGCTACACTTCAGAGACTGGTATAGGATGTAATACTATGTATGAAAAGGCGCCACGAGAAGCTTTTAAATCATCAATTGTCTTCAGGAGCTCTGAGAATGGGAGGGGAAAAAAAAAAAGACACAGAGAGAAAGAGAGAGCCTTCGCTTTGATGGTGGACTTCACCACCAGCTATTAAACACATCAGCGTCCTAATTGCATGCAGGGAGCCACTTAGCAGCGCTTCCCCCAGCGCTCCCACGACCACTGCTCCCAGCTGATCTTGCCAGCGACACTACTGAACCACATCTTTAAGCCACTGAAATAGTTCTGCAGGATGGATGACAAAGAACTCCGAGAAGGCACCTGCAATCTCAGAACACACCTCTGAATACCTTGAGTTTAAAGAGATCATTTCTTCCGCTTGCCGGGAACCAGCTAAGAGTAAACCAACGACCAGCACCAAAGGCTCCTATTAACCCAGGGCTCCGCGTCAGTTCGCCACGGTATGCAAAACTAGCTGTACTGAATTAGCAAGATTTGGAATGAACCACCACCTCGCCAACATCTCCGTCTTTGGAGCTGCTTATCACATTTAATTGTCAGTGCCCCCTCCCTTTCTTCTTTTCTTCAAGAAAAGGGCATCTGGGATGAAAAAGATGCGAAATAGCAAGAAGTCTGGCAGGGTATGGAAGGGGCATAGGTCACTCTTTCAATATCCGAATTTCATCTAAGCGGCCAATCAGATCCCTTCCCCCTTCCCTTTCTTTCTTTTTGTCCCCTAGAAGGCTTCCTTCGACTTCCTTCTTTGGGTGGACAGTAGCACTCTTAAAGGACGGACATAAATTTTGTGAGTGTGTTGTGTGCTGTGGTCTTGTGCTGGTCAGTGGGGCGGGTGTTGAGGGAAATGCTGGGTTCCGGGATCCAATGCCCTTACTCTAGTCAACCTTGCTTCTGGCCTCACCACCAAAGCTTGAGATCCAGTCCTAACCCCAAACTCAAGGCAAACCTTTCCCAAGGCTCAGGTTCAAGCTTGGAGACCTGCTTTTGATCCCCAAGTCGACTCCGGCCCGCGTTAGTGCAAGCGCCTGCACCCACACGCACATGTGCAAGCGTGCCTGGGAACCATTCACGTCTGGCCTCCCAGACTTAGAGAAACCGCTTCGGAACCACAGTGTAGAAACCTGACTAGTATGCCCAGCCGCCTCTCCCCACGGCAAACGTGCCCTGCCTGGAAACGTTTCCCCCATGAAAGCAAAACGTTTACCTTGAAATCTCTGTTTTCCGCTGGATCAAATGTGCACATCCATTCAGCTGGCTTGGGTCCCCTCCCCCTCCCTCGCGGTGCTTCCCCGCCCCCATTCACCTCCTTCCCCATCTCAAAGCCCTTGGCAAATTGCGTGCAGCCTGTATTAAACTCCTGCGTTTACAACTTTAATTCAGTTCTGGTTAGCAAGGGTCGAAGAGCCTCTTCGTGCTCCACTCCTTTTTCTCTCCTCCTCCTCCACGCCATCAAAGGAGACAGAACGTTTGAGAAAATAAAAGTTCAATGAGCCTGGGGAGGCTGATATGCCTACTGGAGAAGGGACTCCCCGATGTACATTCGCGGGTGCAAGGCATTTTCTCAGATTATGAAATGACAATAATAAAATTAAAAAAAAAATAGCAGGCGGAGCTGGGAGAAAGGTACGTCCTCTCCCAAAGAAATTAGATCTTGGATCACCGACTGCTACATCCCTGCGTTAACACAGCATAGAGCCCACGGGGCTGCAGCCCAAACCCAGGCGGGCCCGGGTGCTCCCGGGCACAGCTGCTGGCGCGGCCCGGCCGCTGGGGCAGAAGCACCCGGAGTTCCAGGACCAAAGGCTCCCCTCCCCCAGCCAGCCCCAAAGCGAAGGAAGGGTATAGGGAAGAAGAAGGGCGGGGGGAGGGAGGAGAGGGAAAGAAAGCCACTACACACACACACACACACACACACACACACACACACAGTCTCTTGCAAAGTGAATGACTGACTTACCCCATCATAGCCACCCTAAAAAAAAAAAGCAAAACAAAACCCCCCAAAATACCTCTTTTGGGGGGAATGAGCATTGGATCCCTGATGCCCAGGCGCAGAGAACAAGGCTGCGAGCAGTACGGTTTGAGCCACTGGAGGTACCGCGGCGCCCGGACGCCGCCAGCCCCCGGGCCGCCGCCGCGGAGGCGACCGCGGGATCCGGGGCTCCCCACACGGCGCTCCCCGGCGGGCGCTCTCCGCGGTAGTCGGAGACGGCAGCGGGGTTGGGGGGGGGGGGAACGGGGAGAGCTTGGGGGGGGGGCGATCGCGAGCTGTGGGAGGGGAGGAGGGGGGAGGGGTGGCGAGGGACAGACTAGAGAGTCGCCTCGCGGTAGGGGCTGGGAGCGAGAGAGTCGGGAGGGGCCGGGAGCGAGCGCTGGCGCGGGGTGGCCAGGAGCCGGAGGAAAGGGGGGGGGGGCACACCGAGCAAGGCTGCCTGGCACCTCGGGCCCCGCCAACGTGATGGCCAGCCTGGGTGAGCGCTCGCAACCGCTCACACTCCCGCGTGCAGTGTGGTTCCCACGCGCACCACGGCGCGATCGGTGGGAGGGGGGGCGCAGGAGGGGGTCCCCGGACCTCCTTCGACCGCATCTTCCCCAGGAGGGTACTTACAGTGTCCATCTGCAGTGAGGGCAACTTTCGGCGACCCAGCGGCGGCCACCGCCCCCTCTCCAACCGCCTCCAGCTCCCGGCACCCTGGGGCCTGGGTCTGCACCGGCCGGCCCTCCCCTCCCCCCTAGGTTCTCCGGGTCGCCGTCTTCAGCACATGCCCCCTCCCCCTTCCTTCTCGGATCGGTCAGTGGCGCACGCCCCGGGACGAGCCGGAGGGAGCGGGGCGCGAGGGTGTGCGTGCATCGCCCTCCTCCTTCTTCTTGCAGCGCACTCGGTGCATGGTGGTGAGGGGGCGAGGGGAGGCGTCGCGGGCCCCTCGGCTGCTCCCGCGGCGGTGGCGGCGGCGGCCGCAGCTCCTGCGCGGTCCCGCGCTCCCGGAGGCTCGGCGACCACCTCGCGGGGCTCCCGGCGCCCCCGCGGTCCCCGCGCCCTGCCGGTCGCCGCGGCCCCTAATCGATGTCAGCGCCGCTCGGGCGTCCTCTGGGCCGGTTCGTCGCTCTGGCCGCGGGCCGGGCTCCTCCGCTCCCTCCCCAGGTGCGGCGCACGATCCTCATCCCAAGGAACTCCGGATCGCCGGCATCCTCGGTGCTGCTGGGCGAAACTGCGTGCATCTACGCCTGTGGCGTGTCCAGGCAGCCCGGCGCCTCCAAAAATACAACTCAGAGAAAGTCGCGTCTTCTCTCCCGGGAGCCGTGGGGATGGCCGCACGGTAAGCATGGTCCTGTTCTTAGCGGCATCTTATCTCTGCTCGGTGGCCGGTTCTGGGCCCCGTCCGCTCGCACTTGTTTATGGTCTCGCCGCCGCCGGCGGTGCGAGCCGAGCCGCCGCAGACATGATGGGCCGCGGGCGAAGCGCGCGCGCTGTGGCCGATAGGTGGCAGCCGAGGGCGAAGGCATCCTTGGCTCAGGCTTCGCAGAGGGAGCCCGCCCCCCCCCGCCCCTTTGGATGTCACATTTTTGGGAGACAGAAGAGTCTTGGTCCATGTGCGTAATGAGAGCGTAGGAGTGTGCAGTGTTCACTTTGGAAAAGGGGGTGTGGAACTCACCCCCGACAGCGCCAGGCTTGGTGGTGGTCAGGGACAGATGGCCCCATGCTGGTGTGGGCCACTTGCCTGCTTGTGCCATTTACAACACAGGGTGTGTACAGTTAGAGGACCCTGGAGGGGAGTGGCTCATCCTCACTAGCTAAAATGGGGAGCTTTATACCTGTTTTTAAAGAACCACACTCGTAAATATGTCTGGAGATTTGAAAGGGAAATCTGAAGAACTTTCAGAGAGAATTTGAACACATGGGTGTGACTTTAAAAGCTGGAAAGTCCCTTACATAGATCAGTGTCAGTAGAAAGCAAGTCTCTTTGAACAGTCACCTGCTGGACTCCGCCATCGTCATCGCCAGGGTAAGTACCCCTTGCTCTTGCCAGCACAACAGACAACTCCTTCTCCAAAAGGAGTGCCTCGCATCCATAAGATGTTTTTGCTGTGTTGGAGTCTTTCCTGCCATTCACCCCAGGAACAGAAGAAAAGTTGATGCGAGTAAGTGGCCCAGTGAGCTAAAGGCTAACGGTTTGGTTTTACCGTGTAAATATATTTTACGCCTTATCGTCTGAAATTGTTTTAAATATAAATGATACGATGTGATTCTTATTATATGGCATAATAATGTGGCTGTACTCTGGTTAAACAAGGAATCAATTTTAATAAATTCATAGCATTTACAGGTAGATTATATATATATATTACCATACACATTTTTTTCACATCATCCGTACATGTTGAATTGTCACAGTCTATTTAGAGGGGGTGAACATTTCAGCCTTAAGATTTTGTAATAGTTTTAAATTTTTCTCTGAATCAGTAGTGCAGATATTTTTAGTGAAGCCATAAATATTTTATAGGGATTTCTACTTTCAGGTCAGTTTGTGTCTTGTTCAAAGGAGAGAACAAAGATATTTGTGATATCATATGATGAAAATCTTAGAAATCTGTTAAATTTACATCTATTTTCCATAGGAATAATAGCCACTGGTTTCATGTGTATTATATAGTTAAATATAACAAACTTTACCCACAAAACAATCATTAACATATTTTATCATGATAGGGGCTTTACTTATAAATATGAAATCTTTACATTTTCAAAATGAAAATAGAATATTTAATTTTAAAATTATATTTTAGCCACAGGCAGAAACTATTGACATATACATCTTTAGTCTATCAGGAACATAGTTTTTAATGCCAACCACTAACAGTAGCTTTTTGATATACCACATATGGTCCTAGTTAGTAGACTTGTTAGAACATCTAGTTTATTTCATTACTATCTGAGAACTCCTATTGAATATAAACATGCTTTTATTTTTGAGTTTGTATTATTTTTATTTTAAATTTTACCCTATTCAAGAGAAAGTTTGTTAGATACAATTAAAATTGGTTTATTTTTTTTCAATTTTGTAAAATGAATATACTTATGCTCACTTTTGAGAATGCCTCCAGTAGTCAAATAAATAAAACTTTCTAGCATTGACTCCAAGTAAATGATGGAGCTACCATTACCTTTAACCACTAGGTGTCTCTATAAACTGTTCTGCACCAAAGTGGATTTTAGAAAATACTATGACAAGAGAACACAATAAATTACAGTAGGGAAAATACCACAGAAAGAAGGAAAATTCTGTGTTTAACGTGGAGATTTCATCTTGCTTTGAATGTTGGAAATTCACAAAAGCTAGGGAATAAGCAAATGGATAGCAATCAAATTTGAGACTGGTCTTGTATTCACATGAACAATCATATCCCTTTTATCTGTACTTGCCAACAGATAGACACAAGATGTGCACACATGTTCAAACACAATACTTCAATGAAAGCATATGAATACGTACAGCCATTTGAAAACTGAAAAACACAATTACTGACCAAATAATTTGTCCCCAATCAAAATTAATTGATTGGGTTGGGTATGAAAAGCTGGCCATCTTTGCCCAAATGTTTCTGAATATGCTTAGACTTATTATAATTAAGTATAGAGATAGAACTATCATAAATAAATATTATGTATACAAGTGTATGCATGTATCTATGTACTTGTAAGTAACTAGTTCCTATCATGGCTTTGATTTGATACTGGCAATAGAACTTAAAGTACCACACTTGTGCCTTGAAATTGGCCACACAGCTTCATGAATGCAAATGAACTGTTGTCTAGAATTATTGTATGCTGTTCCAGGAATGCTCCAGAGTAATTCTTAAAATTAATGGATTTTTTTCAAAGATATCATATTTTATCTGTGAATAATTGTGCCATTTATTAGAATACTAAAATGCTTAATCAAGAATTCTGGTCCCTCATGAAGCATCCTACTGAGAATTATAAATGAGGAAATCCTTTGGTAATAGATGTGAGATACAATGAGTGTTGATCCATGTCACTGAAATCTAAAGCCACTTACATTTTTTTTTCCTACTTGATAGCTTACAAAGTGAATTATAATTATGGAATCTAGTGCTAGGTTTCAGACTTTTCTAAAATTGAATTTAATGTTACTTTTGTGACAGCAGTGAGTAAGAAGTTGAACCCAATTTAGTAAATGACACATTTTATTTTAATCTAAATTAAAAGGTAATCATTTCTCAAGTCTTTGAAATTGAGTTGTCTAAATTATATACCTCTACAAAGAGAAATTAAAACTTTCTCTTGATGAATGAAAAATGTGTCATCATCTATGATTGTTTCTCCTTGGAGGTGCTAGATTAAACAACCATAAAACACTGATCTCTATCTCTTTTATACAGATTAAGTTAAAATAAGCATAGCATGAGTGATATTTGTGAAACCCAAAATGTGAACAAGATTATCATGACTAAGATAATTATTTACCCATGGACTTAGTTATTTGCAATTTCAGAAATATGCTCTCAGAAACATAAGAGTATATTTGTGAGGTATACTTTTCCTTGCTCCATAAATTAAGTAAATGGAGCAAGTTTTTATATAATTCAGTATAAATGCATCCTCTTTGGAAGATTGATTGGAAATACCTGCCACAATTTAAAATGCATGTATCCCATGAACAATTACTTTTTATAAAAGGTTGCTTAGAGATGCACCAAAGTAGAATATAAGAAGACAATCTATGTAGCAGATAGATGCATTTGAACATTACTAAGAACAAGTTAAAATTTCTTGGTGAAAAGTAGTAAACATTCCTCTAGACCATGTCATTGTTTTCTATCTTAAATAGTAGTGTGTGTAAGCTGACTGTTCAGCTATTATTTATAGTGTATAGAGTATTACATATGTACCCTGAAGAGAGAAGAGGAGAACAAGAGTGACTGTGGTAGTATGGTAAGCCAGAGGCAGAGTGAGAGGGAGAGATGGAGAGAGAAAGAGAAATAAAGATGGAGATAGTGAGATATTGTTTCAGGAAAAGATATACACACACCGATTTAGTAATTGTGGTTATCTCTTGGAAGAATACTGGGACTCTTCACTAGAAACTGATATTTTGACAATTAACAATATCCTTTATTTTTGATATTTAAAAAATTTAAGTGCATATTTATAATAAGAACTACAAAGGTAAATATGTGTTTGAAAATTAAGAAAAATATTTAGAATGATGATGAGAATGCTCATGATTTTTGCAGATGACTTGTCAATTTTAATCTGTTCCATACTTCTCAAATTTATTGTTTATAAAATACATTCATATTAATAAAATATTGAGTATAAGTCTAATCAGTTTAAATTAGTTAGCTAAAATGGTTTCTTCAAATAACTGATTTATATGACACTTAATTATACCTGCCAAGAACTAACAGGCCAGAAATTAATGAGAGCTAGATTCTTTCATTTTCATCATAGGAAACAATTGTATGTACTGGGAATATTAGTTTTATTGAGAATTCTGGTGGAAGGTAAGGGTCAAATTTCTGTGGAAAGATAAGAAAATATACATGAAATTGTTAGCAGAACTATCTGGCTGCCATTTATACAAACATGAGTTAAGTATGTACTTGTGACATATTTTAAATATGCAAACTATCAATAGACATGTTAGAATAAAGCCTCAAGCCATCTAGCTTGTTCTAACCTCAAAATATATACATCTTTCTTGAAAAGAGGAATCCTCATTATATGGCTGGTTTCATCTTCCTATGCATGTCTATTGGAACACTGATTAGTCAAAACACTTGGTTCTTGGTTCTCATATTTCTGTAGTTATATTTATATTTAGAAAACAAGTATAAACAGGTTTACCATTTTGTTCATAGTTTCTATGTTATCTCACTTTCTTCAGAAAAGGAAACTTATTATAAAACACACTTTTGTCATATCATGAAAATTTTAAAATAATCACCTGAATGAGAAAGGATACAATGTATGCATCATTATTAGTTGAAATCTTTCATTCAACAGAAGTCTTCCAAATTCTGTTTGTTCCTTCAAAATAATTAGTTTTTTCTCTCCTCAATAATGATACTTTGGTTTTATTGAGTTCCTTGTAAGAACTTCTGTGCTGATCTTTATCTCTAATTGAGGAGAATTCCTTCAATGTATCTTCTTCACAAGAAAATGAAAACATTCCCTATTAATTCTAAGCAGCATTGAAGACTTGATTATTTATATATCTATTTGCATAGTTTAATCATTTGATCTACCACATTATCCTATCTATTGTTTTCCTGTGTTCATTCTTGTCTAGACTAGATTATTATTCCTTATAGACCTAAGAACTTTACTGTTTATCTCTCTTTGGAAAAAAATGAAATCTTTGTATACAGAAATTATACCTGTCTATGAATTTCTTCATTTTACAAATGTTGACCTACCAGTTAGAATGTGCTATATCTGACTTTTTTATGTTTGAGCTTTAAATACTTGATTCATTAAATTTAGAAAAGTAGATATATTTTAACATTCAGATGAACAATGCATATTTCTAGTCAACTAAATAGAATATTATAAGACAGTATCATTGTATGAATTTAATAACTTTTTTTTATATACAAACCAAACCTCTAAAGAGGCTTACCAAAACAACTCTGTGCTATGGATGTTGTCTGTTTCTGAGCTTTCTGATACCAAAGCCATGAGACCTCAATGTCAATGGAATGACCAAAATGTCTGAACAAATGAAATTTTTAACACTATTTGAATTTTGTGTTATCTAAGTTTAAATAATCATATGCCATATTAGACGCTGCAGGCTTGGGAGATAAATAACTACTGGACCAAAACTGTGTTCCTTGTGCACTGGTTCATGAGAATTCCATCAGTGTAAACAGCTACTCACAGGCAATCATGGGGATTGTAACACCCTCAATAAATAAGGACAATTATGACTCACATTTGACAAGGGGCCTGATTTGTAGTGTGTGGAGGGTCTCTTCAATTCTTCCAAATCACATTCTCTGGAGGGCTTTACCACTCTTTCAAAGATTTAAGGGCTTCTTAGAGACATAACAAAATGCCTCATCTCATCCTCATTATGTCCCCATGAAGAAGGAAAAGAAGATTAGTTGAAATAAAAAGAATTTTAACAGAAAATAGTTAACTATCATCCATACTGAAGTTTTCTGTAAGTACTTGTCCCCAGATCACAGACTGAGTTATGGACAGAATTAGAAAAGAAGTCTTCAGTCAATAATGTATTTGAGGAAATTCCAACAACATTGTGTACAAAAATTCCTGTCAGTCAGAAGAAACAACTATGTTTCAATTTTATATTTCATGTTTATACACATAACTGGATTTAGTTGTGTTTTGAAAAGTTATAATCCAAAAAGTATGAGAAGCAACTTATAATCAATTCTTTAAGGAACGTACTTGAATATTTGATTTACATGGACAGAGTTCTAAAACTCAGATGAAATAAAATTATATGCACATATTTTAACAAAATTATAATATCTTGGTAACTAGTCCATGTCACAACAAATTTTGTAATTTATGAGGAACAAATTTCATAAATCTATTTCATACATTTGTATATAATTGACATATTTTTATAAAGTCATGTAGCATTAAAGGATTATTAGTTGTTGGATGGCATAAGTCTAACATGAGTAGAGAGTTTTAAAAGATTTCAACTTTGGCTTTGCCTCAATTACATATTTGCCTTCATGAAAACACTTTTATTTGTCAGTAGCAATATGTATTTTCTTTTCTAAAGAATATATAACTACAACAATAGTTAAGTGAGCAATCAATACCAAATATAATTGTCAGGAAATAGAAATATAAGTACTAATTTTATATTTCAGATTAAAATTATTTATTTTATTCTAAATCTTCACTGGGCATTGTTTCAGTCAAATTTGCATTACTGGTAGAAAATACCCAACCAAGAGCAGTTTGTGGGAAAAAAGGTTGACTTGGGCTACAGACTCAAGGGGAATATCCTTGATGACAGGAGAAACTGAGGGCGTGAGCAGAGGGTGGATATCACCTCCTAGGCAACATCAGGTGGATAACAGCAACAGGAGAGTATGCCAAACACTGACAAGGGGAAACTGGCTATAATACCAATAAACCTGTCCTAAACAATACACAGCCTCTAGTAGACATTAGTGCTTGATCTCCATCACCTGGGGACATAGCATTCAGCACACCTACGTTTATGGGGGCCACTTGAATCAAACCACCAAATTCTGCCCTTGATCCTCATAACCTGACAACCATACGTGATATAAAATGCAATACATTTAGTCCAACTTTAAAAGTCCCCATAGTTTTATCAATCCCAATTATGTTCAAACATCTCCATAATCCAAGGTCTTTTAACTGAGCCTTAATACAATATATATATATATATATATATATATATATATATGTATATATATGTTACAATAATATATAATGTATATATTATAATAATATATAATATATATATTACAATAATATATAATATATTTTATATATATACACACACACACATACATACATACATATAACCAAACTACCCATAATGACAAAGAATAAACTCTCACAGTACAAAAGATGTCATTGGGCATTGCAAAGAAATATACAACCAATAGAAGGTTTAAACAGGGCAATCCTCAAACTCTGTAGCTCCAAATCCAACAACTCTAGTCAGTGGCAAGTCTCCAAGTCCAATAGTTCTAACCAGCAACAAGTCTCTGGAGTTCCAATTCTGCCCTTCTGAGTAGGATATTCACAGTCCTAGAAAAATTAATCCCAGGACAGCAGCTCTCCTTAGCAGGTGATTTGTGATCCCAGCTTCACCGCTGGGTCTTCATTGCAACCCATGGTCCATCCTCATAGCTCCTTCCGGTCTCCATGCAGGCAAATCTGCTTCACACTGCCCATGGCCATTTCCAGAACAAAAGACAGTGTTGTAAATTCAACAAACCTCTCTTTCCTGAATTTCTTATACTCCATAATACCAGGTGGGGTGTCAATTTGTTAATCCATGGGTGTATAAAGCAGACTTTGAAGAATAGGACACTTCATCATTCAGGCCACTTCAAAAGACTCTACATTCTTTCTATTGTCTCAGTGCAGGTCAGCTGGTCCAGACTCAATGGTTGTAATCTCTCATATAATTGCAATTGAATGGGCAGAAGTCTCAGCCCAAAGATTTCATTTCATATCCTCCTGCTCATACCAGTTCATTTCTATGCAATGCAACCCTGCACAATTTCTCACGACACAGGCATAAAAGTAAGCCCCTCATACAAACTGCTTCTCTTTCTCACCCTCACAAGCCAAACCTCACAATCCATAGTTCTTACTGCATTCAGGTCTGTCAACTCTTACATGAATAGTCCATCAAGTTGTATTTATAGCAGCACTGAAAAGTATCTGTGGGGCCAAGATTTCACATTCTTCAACCTTCCTTTCAAAAATTAGCTCCAAAAGGCCAAAAGCCACACAGGTGCCTAGCAGCAATTGCATCACTCTTCACTACCAACTTTACTATTGTAGTCAGGCTCCTACTATTGGCAGAAAACACTCTACCTAGAGAGCTTGTGGGGAAAAAGTTTATTTTGGCTTACAGAGTTGAGGGGAAGCTCCATAATGGCAGAGGAAGATGATGTCATGAGCAGAGGGTAGACATCCCCTCCTCACTAACATCAGATGGACAACAGCAATAGGAAAGTGTGCCAAACCTTGGCAAGTGCAAACTGGTTATAACAACCATAAACCTGCTCCTAACAATACTCTACCTCCAAGAGGCATTAATTCCATCAACCGAGAACCTAGCGTTTAGCAAATCGGAATTAAACTACCACAGGCATATTTTTAAAAATATTGTTGATGGGCTGGAGAGATGGCTTAGCGGCTAAGTGCTTGCCTGTAAAGCCTAAGGACCCCAGTTCAAGGTTTGATTCCCCAGGACCCAAGTTACCCAGATGCACAAGGGGATGCACACGTCTGGAGTTCATTCACAGTTGCTGGAGGCCCTGGCACACCCATTCTCATTCTCTCTCTCTCTGCCTCTTACTCTCTGTCTGTTGCTCTCAAATAAATAAAAATAAAACAAAAAAATAAAATATTGTTAATTTTATGCTAACTTTACCAGAAGTTGTCTGCTATGAAAAACAGTTCTGAACTCAGTTTCTGTTTTATATGACATGTTTTCAGTGATACTGGTTTCATAGATAATGTATGATGACTCATTAGAGTGTTTGTTAAAATCTTAATTTATTATCACATATCCTGATGGGGGAAGACGTCATTTGGATTTGGATTACCAATGTGAGATCCAAGATTCCTTCTATGTACAATATGTGTCTCAATTTCAACATGTCTTGTAACTGTTGTGTAGGCAGACTTGATTAATGACTATACCATAATTTACTCAAATACTACAAGTTAAATATTTTTATATTTAAAATAACTGACTATACATTTTGAATAACCTAGCATATACATAAAGGGAGGTGTAAGTTTATTTGTGCCAGAAAGTGTCAGCATTTTTTGATATACAATGTGTCATTGTAACAAATTATTTTTAATTAAAGTAAAAGGTAAACTACACATGCATATACATATAATTTAGTTTGCTAGTGATTTTACTTATATTGTCCCAAATTTTTCACCCAACCAGTAAGATGATTACATAAAGTAGTTGTGCCTACCAATTGGAAAGGGATCTGGGTTTCAACATTGTGGGTGTTATTACTTGTCTACTGTAGAGATAAAAAGATACAGAATATGTTTTGGAGCACAAGGATATTTATCTTCCTAAATCACAAAGAAAGTAGAATTAGGACTAGTTGGGAAGAAGATAAGGTTAAATAAATTAATTATACTTGGGTCATTATTCATGGTACTATTTCTTCTACATAAGCATAATCATATATTGACATATGACCACAAATACTGATAAATATAGGTATTAGATTCATTACCGACTACCATTTTATTGATTTATATCTATATGTTATTTATATTGAAATAAATTGGTATGGAGAAAAGCCCATGTATTGGTCCACCTTAGTGACCCTTGATGCTGCTGACCACATCCTAGTATGTGCTGAGGAGCCAGCAGCATGACTTGAGACTGCGTCTTGGAATTCTCCCAGAAATTCGAGTCAAAGAGCAATGTCTGCATTTACAAAGAAGCATTCACAACTGTCAGAAGTTAAACGTCCTTGAGACTCATAGTACAGCTACAGTCCTCCCCGCACTGACAAGAGTGCAAGAAACTAAATTTGAAAACTATTTCAACCATGAGACAAAAAAAGTACAAAAAAACACAATCTTTAATTGAGCAGTAGTAAATAATTAAGCATTCATAACACACAAAGCATTGTTGTCCCAAAGTGCGACTTTTCTAGCAGTGCTTTGTAGCCAACTTTCACTGCTAGAAAAAGAAAATATTCTTGTTGCAATAAACTGTCAAAGTACTTCATGTAGGCAAACACCTGCAAACACCAGCTTGCAGAGGTTAAGATTTTGGGTACCAGAAATTGCATCAATAGCTAAACTATGCCAAGGAGTTCTGGGTAAGAGGGAATGTATGGCTGAGGGAAAAGTGCCCATGAACAGCTACTCTGTGTGCCCACTTAGCAAGAAGAGCAAGCCAAATTATTGTCTGAAATCTATAAAACATCTAAGCAATGCCATACAAAAAGAATGTACATCTGCAAATAAGATTTTCACTTTGGAATCATCTATCTTAGTTTATTTTAACATTTTTTTTCAGGGCAAAAAATTAATTTCCTGAAAAGGTTTACTCAAATATTCTATATGTCCATAGAGATAACAAGTCATATAGACTCTTAATTTATAAAAAAGGCTTTATATGCTCCTTTGGGGAAAATTATCTGAAAAATTCTAATTGAGATTGTACATCACTCTTTCTGTAAGTGCTTAGGTAAGTTTACCCCAAAAAGAGGTATATAGATTAACTCATACTTAGATGTCTACTCATGAGACTTTTTTTTGTTTAAATGAGGAATGTATTTGAAATTGTATTGGCTATTGATTAAATTAGTAGATTCATATTCTTTTAATATAGATATCTGGTTCATCAAATTTAGTGAAGTGTTTAGGTGTATTTCAAGTTTCTCTACTGCTGAGCCATCCTTCCAGCCTAATGCTATGATTTTTTAATCTTCCCTTTAGAATCTGTTTTAGATTGTTATAGGTAGTGACAAATAAAAACACATGAAAGCAGTAGCATTGAAGTTTTAAATTATCAGGATCCTAGAAGATGATTAAAAAAACAAACAAACACAAGTTTCAACCAAGTGCAGTGCTAATTATTGGAGAAGTGGACAGGTCTCCAAAATTTATCCTCCCTTTTCCATGTATGTTGGGCTGAACAAAATATATAGTTAGATTGCTACCTTAATCTGAAAAGTAGAATTATGGAAATAAAGCCCTGCCCATCATAGGTCCTGTCTCAGTAGTCCATGAAGTTTGCATAACATCATCAGATACTGAATATTATTATTACATATTCAGTAAACTAATGGTAAAACTAATGGATTTTCTTGTATAATTTAAATAGGGTAAAAAATCCTGAAATTATGCAGTGGTCACTTATCTTCACTCCCAGAATAAGTCAAACCATGATTAGTTTACCTGATATGAAGCTTACCTGTGATTTTCATATTGTTCACATTAGTTATTGCATATAGTTAGATTATCTTTTTGATACTGGACTGATCTGTACAAATCTAATATTGTTAATGATTTCTACTAACTGTATTTATGTTGGTAAAATTTGCTTTCCTGGAAGACAGGTTGTAGCTTCTTGTCCAAATGGCATTAAAGAAAGAAACAGGAAAGGTCAAATAAAAGTATATCATTGTTTAATTCAAATTATCACTTGGGAAAATGTATTGTAAGCTAAGACAATTTCATTAATTTTTCTAATGATTATTAACATTTTCAATGTTTTTAAATATTTCTTTTTGATTTTATGGTTGCTTTTGCCATACAAAACGGGTTTTTCACAAATAATTCAGGGATTAAAACAGGATGTTTGGATAAACATTCCATAGGACTCTAATGTTATCCTTACCTGTGAGTAGCAACCTAAAATATTGGTTAATTTATGTAAATATTTGCCAGTGTTTTCTAATGACTCTTACTTTTGGATAGACATGAATGAAGATGATCCAGACAAAATGTGTTAGCAGAGTTCCAAGCATTGTATGAAAACTACATAAGTGGGGCTGGAGAACTAACTAGCTTAGTGGTTAAGGTGCATGTCTGTGAAGCCTAAGGGCCCAGGTTCGACTCTCCAGGTTCCACGTAAGCCAGATGCGCATGGTGATCCATGTGTCTGGAGTTCCTTTGCAATGGCCGGAGACCCTGGTACACCCATTCTCTCTCTCTGTCTCTCTTTCCCTCTCTCTGTCTCTCTCTGTCTCTCTCTCATAAAGAAATAAATCTAAAAACAAAATAAAACAAAACAAAAAAAAAAAAATAAGGTGTGTGCCACCATGCCTGAAAGGCCAGGCATGGTGGCACACACCTTTAAAAAAAAAAAAAAAAAAAAGAACTACATAAGTGTTGTTTTTTGTGATAGGCTTATTGTAATATTAGTAGTTATAATAGGTATCAACGTAGTATGAATTTGTGATAAAAATGCAGTTGGAGATTCTAACATATTATTTCAGAGTTTTGTTTTGCTCCACAAAATAAGCATTGTTCAAAAAAAGATATACATAGGGTCTGGAGAGATGGCTTAGTGGTTAAGACACTTGCCTGTGAATCCTCAGGACCAGGCCTGATTCCCCAGTACCCACATAAGCCAGATGCACATAGTGGCACATGAATCTGGAGTTCTTTGCTGTGCCTAGACACCCCATTGTGCCTATTCTCTCTCTCTTTCTCTTTCTGTCTCTTAAATAAATAAAAGTAAAATATTAAAAAGGTAGACTTATTATTAGATGATCTTGATTAGCTATGGATATGCATTTCCAAAATCTAAAAGTGTGTTAAGTGACTGTTCGTTTACATATTTTATGAATGTTTTGCTTTCTTGAATGAGAAAATAAGAATGTTAGGCAGATCATACTAATAGTAACATATTTTTATCAAAGTGCATAAGACAATTTGTTTAAAAATATATACAACAAAATAAAGGGGAAACTCCAAAATTTTATAGTAATGAATGATAGTTGAAAAATATCATATGGGATATTAAGTCATTTTAATGGAAAATATATTATAGGATATAAGATTTTAACAAAGTACCTTGTAACTTTATCATAAAAATGATTTGGCCACATTCAGTATGTTTGCAATATTTAGATAGGAAAATGATGGCTGCTTTACAGAAATATGAGTTAGGCACTTTAAGCTTCTAAGAGATATAAGGTTCAAGTGACTACATGTGAAATATTACAAATGTATATATATTAATTCTGATTGTTGCTGTGATGGCTAAGTTCTGTTGTCAACTTGATCAGATTAAGAACCTCTTTTTGGGTGAGTTTCTGATGAAGTATCCTATCAGTTAACCAAATATATCCCCTTTAGAATATATTTTTATTCTTTCCAGTTCGTCTCCTTTAAATAACTTGGATTAGTCCAGTTTCTCTCCTCTGTTATTTGTTAATATCTACAGTATGTTTGCATATACTTGAAGTATTATCCTTGACGTGCTGACTTACATGGGGAATATCCATTTTTGCGTATTTTGTGTTATTTTCTTAGAATTTGGATGTTTATTGTAAGCTTAAATGATTATAATTCCATCCTCATATCAATTTAGCATGGAAATTACAGAATTTTGAATTCCACCACATATTTTAAGCACAGAAACATTAGAATACCAAACTTATTTTTAAATGAATTGTTGCAATTACCTTTTCAGTGCAGATAGACAGTAAAGAATCAAAAGCAGCTAGTAGGAGCAAAGGGTTTACCTTGACTTACAGACTCAAGGGAAACTTCATGATGGTAGGAAAACTGATGACATAAGCAGAAGCTGGACATCATCTCCTGGCCACTATCAGGTGGGCAATAGCAGGAGAACAGTGTGCCAACCACTGAGAAGGGGAAGCTGGCTATAACACCATCAGACAAGGTTCCAATTCCCAAATTGCCACCAACTAGGGATCAAACATTCAGATCACATTAGTTTATGCAGGATACCTGAATCAAACTACCACATTCTGCTCTTGGTGCCCATAAATTAATGATAATCCAAATATGTAAAATCCAATGCACTCAGTTCAACTTTAAAAGCCCCATAGTTGGGCTGGAGAGATGGATTAGTGGTTAAAGCATTCGCCTAGAAAGACTAAGGACCCAAGTTTGATTTGTAACCACATAAGCCAGAGGCACAAGGTGGCACATGTGTCTGGAGTTCGTTTGCAGTGTAGGTCCTGGCATGTTCCTTCTCTCTCTCTCTCTCTCTCTCTCTCTCTCTCTCTCTCTCTCTCTCTCTCTCTCTCTGTCTTTCTGACCCTCTCGAGTAAATAATAAATAAATACATAAATAAATAAATTCTTTATAAAATCCCATAGTTCTCCAGGCATAATGGCACATGCCTTTAATCCTAGAACCCAGGAGGCAGAGGTAGGAGAGTATCTGTGAGTTCCAGGCCAAGCTGAGACTACATAATGTATTCCAGGTCAGCCTGGGATAGAGTGAGACCCTACCTCAAAAAAAGAGTCCTGTAGTTTTTATTAATCCCAATGCTGTTCAAACATTCCCATGGTCCAAGATCTCTTAACTGAGTCATGAAACCAAAAAAATCCTAATGGCACAGAATAAACATTCACACTGCAAACGATGTCATCAGGCATAGCACACAGGATGGACATCAAATTCTGTCACTCCAAGTCCAACAACTCTTACCAGTGGAAACACTCCAAGTCTGATAATTCTAACCAATGATGAGTCTCTAGAGTTCAAATTTTACCCCTCAAGCTGCGTCTCTCACAGCCTGGGGAACAATATATTCCAAGCAGGCAGCTCTGCTTGGTAGCTAACCCATTATGCTGCCATCTGCACTGGTTCTCCATTGCAACCCACAGTCTAAACTCATGACTCCATCATGGCTTCATAAAGAGACATAACAATTCTGCCTCATATTGTCCATGGAAATTTTGAAAAAAAAAATAAAATCAGTAAGTCAAATATAAAGAAAACAAATCATACCAAAATTCAATGACCATTTCTTTTTCTGCATTTGTTATACTTTTATAGTACCAAGTAGGCTAACCAATTTGTTAATTCATGGGGGAATAAAGCAGACTTTGATGAACAGGGCACTCCTTCAATATTCAGGCCTCTTACTTTCAAAAGAGCATTTTTCCTACCATCCCATTGGAAAACAGCTAGACCAATCTCACTATATGTAATCTCTCAAACAATTTCAGCTGAACAGGCAGCATTTTTGGACCAAAGATTTCATTTCTTTCTGTGCCATATATGTCTTCTCACAACAGTCAATTTCTGTGCAATGTAGCCCTATACAAATTCTCAAAATATGTGCACACAGAACATAGCAACCTCCTCCACAAAGTACTTCTATCCCAGTGGCATAAAGTCCTTCCTTATCCTTATACACTGAACCTCACAGTCCATAGTTCTTATTGATCCAGGTTTTTTCAGTAACGACCAGAATAATCCATCACTGTAAGGGATTTCTTAGATCGAGGCTTCCAAGCCTTCCATATTCCTTCCAAAGGGCCAAAAGCCACATAGTTAGGTATTAGCAATAATGACCCCACTTCTGAGTCTCAATTTTACCATTGAAACTTGCACAAAGCATCTGACCACACAGCTTTTAGGAGGAAAAGGTTTAATTTGGGATATAACACCTGTAAGCCTGCCCTCAACAATAGATCTGCTTCATGAGGCTTCATTTCTCAAATTGCCCTCAGCTTGGAACCTAGCATTAAGATATCAAGAGTTTATAAGGACTCTTAATTCAAACAACCACATGAACATACAGGTATATTATTGTTGGGAAACCTAGTAGTGAAGAAATAATTTTATTAAAGTGAAATTTTAGGACAAAGAATATGATCTCTAAAGTAAAGTGAAATAAAAAATGCATGTTCTCTTTAAGATTATTTTGATTAGGGATATATTATTTATTTCAACAAAGATTAATCTAAGTATTTCAAGATCTTTTTATGGAAAAGAAATCTGTATGACACATTTGCCAATAGTTATAGATATCTTGTATTTAATACACATACAATCAAAGTGTGAGGAAAATAAACACTATATTTATTATATGTGCGATACTCAGTTTTGAAATATTATAGCATAATAAAATATATTCACTGTGAATGGCATCTTAAAATAATGATTTTTTCTCATAATTACAAAACTTGCTGCATGTATGAAAATTGACACTAATGTGAGGTCATTATTCAATAATTTAATTGATTTTCATAACTATGCTGTTCTGATAGTTACATCTCCCAGCAGTTTAACTGCTTGATGACTTATTTTAATAAGTTCATGATTATACAATATATGTACATTACTTTCAAGAGAAATTATTATTTTTATCAGAAAACATTTAATTGATGTATTTACTGGGAAAATATACGATGATTGAGATGTTACTACATTTTGAAAATGAAGATATTTATGTAATGGATATTGCTTTCATTACTTGCCTCACTGTCAGCTTATGGCTTTATATTTAGAGCTACTACTGAGGTACTGGGATCAGGGACTTATATACCCCAGGGTATAAATTAAATATCAAGTCGAAGTGAATAAGATTGGTTACTCTGACTGCATTTGAGCACTCCTGATAGGCTGATAAATTCCCCAAAGATTGGTTTGTTTGGATGTTTGTTGGGATTTATGCGGGGTTGGTGAGTTCAGACAGAGGCTTGGCCACTCTGAAATCACCAGCCAACTTCCTGGGAAGTTGGCATCCCTGACTAAGTGCTCAGAAAATGGGACTGGACTTATGCATAATCTCTGTTAATAATATTCCAGAAGGGAAGTTAATATAACAATTCCCTTCACTATTATTTTAATTGAAATAGATATAGAAAAGTAGAAAGTCAAATAATTCCCAATTTAATATTGTTCATATTAAGTGATATTTTACAATATCACTAATATGAGATGAAAACTCATTAGTATCCTTTAATGTCCATTGACATCCTTAAATGCTACATTGTCTTTGAAAAGCTTCAAGCACAAACAATATGTAATTTAAAAGGTGATAAGCAATTTCTACAGACTTTTGATTCTTCAAATACTTAGGTTGAAACCTTAGCTTTAATTATAATGGTTTTTGGAGATGAGCTGGTTTGGGAAACGTTTAAGCTTAGTTTTGATTATGTGGGAGCCCTCATTCAGGAATTTTTCTATAAGAAGTAACCAGATGATGGAGAATGGAATTTCAAAGGGGAAAGTGTCGGTGGGAGGGAGGGAATTACCATGGGATATTTTTTTTATAATCATGGAAAATGTTAATAAAAATTTAAAAAATTTAAAAAAAAAAGTAACCAGAGCTTTCTCTTCACTTTGTGAAGAACATACAAGAAGGTAAAGAGAATGCTACCTGTAAGTTAGGAAGCAAAAAAAAAAAAAAAAAAAAAGAACACCAGAAAGTGATTAGCACTGTAGTTGTTGTAAAATGTTTATCTTTGTGTGTGTGTGTGTGTGTAAGCACACATGTGTACACTGTGTCATGGACTGTTGCCAAGGCCAATTGAACATAGATACTTGCATCATTTTTGTCTCTAGCATATGTGGCTGGCTTGGTGATGGAACCCTGGCAGGCTTTGCATGCAAGCACCTCTAAATGCTGAGCCGTCTCTCCAACACCCAGCACTGTGACCTGACTGGGGACTTCTCCACCTCCAGAAACGTGAGAAAGAAATATCTGTGGTTATCATGTTTTGTTATCACAGCTCAAGTGGCCTAATACGGGAAATACAGTGCCTTACTCGAGTGAACATTTTGAACAAATAATTCTAATCATCTGCTTTTCTTGAAAACACAGAAAGTTGTGCCTCTATATTTTGTCCCTCAATATTCTTCTATAATCTTAATGTCAATGAATTATTATAGCCATGCCTTATAGGTATAATAAGCTCTTATTTTGAAAAAAAAATTGAATCATCTATACTGGATGCTTCTTGAATTTTAAGGTATGTGTAAATTGTTGATAGGTCAAATTCACTTCTTTAAAGGAAAAAAAAAATGTAGCTTCATTTCAAAACTAATTTGTACTTTTGTAGAGAGATACAACCCTTTGTTAAATATGAAATTCTCAATAAGTAAGCTAATATGAACATAGCATAGGCATTCATCAGGACATGTTACCAGTTTACTGTGAATGATGGTTGTGGTGTTTTCATTATGTGCACCCCATAAACTTATGTTCTGAATTCTTAGGTCTGCAGCTGGAGGCAATTTGAGAATTGAAGCCTTCTGGAAGGAGTGCATTATTCAGGGCACTTTTATGGGTGATATAACCAGCAACTCCATGGCAGTGTTTGGCACACTCTCCTGTTGCTGTTGTCCGTCTTATACTGGCCAAAAGGTGATGGCCCCTTTATGCTCATGCCATCGTTTTCTTCTGATATCACCCAACTTTCCCTTGAGTTTTTAAGGCAAAATAAACCTTTTCCTCCCAACAGCTACTCTTGGTCAGGTGTTTTCTGCCAGTAACATGAAACTTAATGCCACAGTAAAATTGGTACCAAGAAGTAGGGTCATTATCCTTGACTGTGTAGCTTTTGGCTTTTGAGGGCTGGTTTTAGGGAGGAATGTGGAAGGATTTTAAACATTGGCTTATGAGACATCTTGCAGTGCTTTAAGGAAAGTATACATCTGATGGACTATTCTGGTCAGAGTTGAAAGACCTGAATGAAGTAAAAACTAAGAATGGTGAGGTTTAGCTTAAGGGGAAGAAAGAGCTTTGTAGGCACTGGTCTAGAAGCAGTTTTTGTGAGATGATAGCTGCATTGTCTCTGTCTGTGTCCTGAGAACTTTTTCAGTGTTGTATTGTATGGTGTGGGCTGGAGAAATGGCTTATTGGTAAGGCATTTACCTGCAAAGCCAAAGGACCTTGGTTTGATTACCAAGACCCATATAAGCCAAATGCAGAAGGTGGTGCATGTTTCTGGCATTTGCTTTCAGTGGCTGGAGGTCCTGGCACACCCATTCCATTTCTCTCTCTCTCTTTCCCTGACTTGTTCCCTCTCACACTTTCTCAAATAATTTAATAACTATTTTTTTTTAAAGAGGGCTGGAGAGATATCTTAGTAGTTAAGCACTTGCCTGTGAAGCCTAAGGACCCCGGTTTGAGGCTCGATTCCTCAGGACCCATGTTAGCCAGATGCACAAGCGGGCACACGCCTCTGGAGTCCGTTTGAAGTTGTTTGAGGCCCTGGCATACCCATTCTCTCTTTCTCTCTCTCTCTCTCTCTCTCTCTCTCTCTCTCTCTCTCTCTCTCTCTCTCTCTCTCTCTCTCTCTCTCTCTCTCTGCCTCTCTCTCTCTCTCTGTCACTCTCAGATAAATAAATAAAAATAAATAAAATATTTTAAAAATAAAGTTAAAAAAAGAAATTGTCTGGTGTGAGCAGAGGGATATGACAATAAAGAGATGAAGTTTTGGGGCTAAAACTGCTGCCCTTTCAACTGCAATTGTTTGAGAGATTAAGACCATTGAGATTAGACCAGCTGATATGCACTGGGGCCACAGGAAGGATGCAGACTCTTTTGAAAGGGCCTGAATGCTAAAGGAGTGTTCTGCTCTTCCAAATCTGCTTTATTCCCCACTGGATTAACAAATTGGTAGTCCACCTGATACTATGGAATATAACAGATGCATGAAAGATAGGGTCATTGAATTTCCAACACAGTTTTGTTCTTTTAGAAGTGGCCATGGGCAGTGTGAAGAAGGATTGTTGGGTTACCTGCATGTAGATCTGGTGGAGCCATCAGGATGAAACATGGGCTGCAGTAGAGACCCAAAGGAAATAGATGATGCCAGGACTATGGTATGGCTGTCAAGGAGAGCTGACAGCACTGGGTAAAGATTTCTGGGACTATGAGTAGCCTAGCTGGAGGGAGGAACTCCAGAGACTCATCACTTGTTAAAATGACAAAATTTGAGATTTGCACTGAGTAGAGTTGTCAGACCTGGAACTGCAGAGTTCAGTGTTTGCCGTGTTTGTTTTAAATCTTTTGTTTGTTGAATTTTTCTTTGCTATGCCTGGTACCATATTTTGCAATGTGAATGTTTATTCTGTGCCATTACATTTATTTTTGGTATTATGGCTCACTTAGAAGACCTTGGACTATGGAGATGTTTGGACATCTTTAGGATTGATAAAAACTATGGATACTTTTAAAGTTGGACTGAATGCATTGAGTTTTACATCATGGATGTTTATCAGTTTATGGGGACCAGGGACAGAATGTGGTAGTTTGATTCAGGCATCATCCATAAACTGTGTTCTTAATGCTTAAGTCCCCAGATGTTGGCAATTTTGGAATCAAAGTGTATTGTTGGGTGTGGACTTGTGAGTGATATAGCCAGCTTCTCCTTGCCAGTGTTTGGCACACTGTCCTGTTGCTGTTGTATATCAGATCTTGGGCACAAGATGATGTCCACCCTCTGCTCATGCCATCATTTCCTGATGCCCTAAACCATTTCCTCCCACAATGCTTCTCTTGGTCAAGTTCCTTGTACCAGCAACGTGAAACTGACTGCAACAATAGGTGAGGAATTAATGATATTTTAAAGTTAATAATGTATTAAACAGGAGGATGTAAACCCCAGCAGAGAAAGGGTTACATATTCACAGTAACACAGAAAAGATGGCTCCAATCTGATGCTTCTTTCGCCTGGCTTTGCTCTGGTCTCTTGCTTGCATACTCATCTATCCATCTCCATCTCCACCTCCTGCTTTAACATCTCTACCTGTCTTGGTAATCCCTCAAATTCACCATGTACTGATCATAGCTCCCACTCAGGGTAAAGAGGAGAATTCATTAGGAGTGTTTGTGCAACCTTCTGACATTAGTCATGTGGGTGACAGTGATTGTAAAGCACCATTGTTTAGAGATATAATCTCATTTCCACAGTGTGAACATATGAAACAAATGTGTAATTTGAATTGATAGGAAAACACAACATTCTAAGTTGAATTAAGATTAGGATTTAATATTTAAATGTCCATAGGAAAGAATCCTATGTCTTTTCACATAATGTTCATGTAATTTCTTGAAATATTATCTCACAAATTTTTATATAATTCTTCTTTGAAAGTATTTTTAACATTTAATTCATTTATATTAGAGAGAGAAAGTGGAGAGAGAGAGAGACAGACAGAGAGAATGAGAATGCCAGGGCCTCCAGCTACTGCAAACAAATGGCAGATATATGTGTCACCTTGTGCATCTGGCTTTAAGTAGGTACTGGGTAATTGAGCCTGGGTCTTTTAGCTTTGCAGGCAATCACCTTAATCATGGAGGCATCTGTCCAGCCCTTTTAAAGTACTTTGGAATGTAATGTTGTGGTCAACTGTATGGGAATTGTTTATTTCACCCTCTCATTGGCTTTATATCTTTCTTTGTTTTAGAGCAACTTCACACTCTAAGGTCTTCATCACACATATAGATCATGATAATTTGGTCTATTGTTTTTAGGTGACTTAACACTATGCATTGATATTTTGTCTATTTATTCACTCATTTTGGGGAACAGGTACTCACATAGCCTAGGGTTTCCTGAAATGTATGCTGAAGCCCAGGATGGCCTGGACTGCTTAGCAATCCTGGTACTTCCATCTTCTCAATGCTGGAATTATAGGCCTGAATAACTATGTCACCTTTTCATGTCTCCTTATAATTCAAATAGTTTACAGTTTAAAATGTAATCAGCATTATGTTACAAGAATCAAAAGTCATTGTAAATTGCTTATGATACTATATCAACTAATAATTTGAATGGGAATTCATTGTATCAGTGAGCAGTGGACAGATTCTAAATATTTTTTTAAATATTTTATTTTGGTTCATTTTGTTTATTTATTTATTTGAGAGCGACAGACACAGGGAGAAAGACAGATAGAAGGAGAGAGAGAATGGGCACGCCAGGGCCTCCAGCCACTGAAAACGAACTCCAGACGCGTGCGCCCCCTTGTGCATCTGGCTAACATGGGACCTGGGGAACCTCGAACCGGGGTCCTTAGGCTTCACAGGCAAGCACTTAACCGCTAAGCCATCTTTCCAGCCCAGATTCTAAATACTTTTATCACAATATTTTTAAGAGAATATTAGAACATGAAATATCTTGAATGATTTCTTTCAACGATAGTTCTGGTAATCAAATGGTTTCTGTATATTCCAGTCCAAAAGTTATTCCTATTATTCAAAAGTATTTCATTTTTATGTTATTTCCACATGATAAGTAGATAACACCAAGTGAAACTGCATAGACATTTTGTTCAGACAAATCATGATCGAGAAGAAATCTGTATTTTTAATACTCTCAGTTGTGCACAAACTCTGCACAGTTATGTTACTTGTAAGCACGGCAATGAACGTGGAGGCTTTTGGACTTATTTAATGGATTTTAGCAGATAGTCATGCCTTCATATAAGGCTTATTTTACAATAACTTTTGGTGAAAAAGTTGGATATTAGCCAGGCATGATGGTGAATGCCTTTAATCCCAGCACTCAGGGGGCAGAGGTAGGAGGATCACTGTGAGCTCAAGGCCACCCTGAAACTACATAGTTAATTCTGGGTCAGCCTGGACCAGACTGAGAACTTACCTCAAAACAACAACAACAACAACAACAAAAATCAAAAGAAAAAAAAGTTGGATATTATAGCATATTAACAACTAGACATTAGCTTCTTAAAATTAGATGAAATGGTTATTTTAAGACAATGGAAATGCCAAGTATTCCTTGATTAATTTTCTATAACTTGATTTGAGTTGAATTTGAACCTTCCTTGCTTAAAAGTTTATGTAAAATTGTACAGATTTGCAAGCATCTGTTCTATCAGCCTATACCCTGTTTTTAGTTAAAATTCTTACCTGAAAGTATATGTCAATAATGTACAAGTCTGTGGTTGATGTTGTATTCCTCAGCAAGTGACAGTTCTTTGAAAATCCCAGATGCATAAACCAGTTTGTATACCTGGCTTTTATAAGGGAACTGAGTTATTAAATCCCAGGCCATCAGGCTTTGTAGGCAAACACCTTTCACTGCTGAACCATCTTCTCATCCCCCTTTTTCTTTGTTTTGATTGAGTCAGTGTGAGTGAAAGAATACAAACTTTCCTGTTATTCTTCAATATGAACCTAAGCCTGCAATTTATCTCTTGAAGTACTGTGTAGTAGAAGTTCTGCAATTATATTCTGATCTCATGAAATCATTCTATGCATTTGTTAAAAAAATAAATGAATAGACTAAAAGTAATTAGGACATGAAGGAAGGTAATTTGACAAGCAAAACCTGCAATTCTCAAAATAGTGACTGCTAGCATGAATCCTCTATTTGTCTCATGACATCTGATTTTGTAGGCAGATAGGTTTACTGTGAGCTCATATGGTTCATCTGTTTAAATTGCTTGTGTGAGAACTTGGATGCATGCAACTATGTTACTCCATGTGTAAAGGTTAGAGAACGAACCTGGATGTTTTCCTCAGGAATGTTGTCTACTTTTGTTAAGACAGTGTTATTCATTGACCCAGATCTTATTAGTTAGGCTAGGCACGCTGGCTGGACTTTAAGGTCCAGACATCCATCTTTTGCAACCAGCCCAGTTGTGGGACTACCAGAAAATATGCAACTATGACCAGAATTGATGTTTTTATCTGTGCACTAGGGACTGAATGCAGGTCTTCATGCTGGCAAGTAAAACATTTAGCCATTGAGCTGTCTCCACAGGACCTTACCCATCATTTAAATAAACTAGGTTAAAATTATATTTAAAGTGATAATTCAGTAAAATATTATTATCAGTAAACATTCCCCTTAAATGATGTATGGATTGTAATAATTTATTAAAAATTAAAATTAAATACTTTCGCATCCTTCATGAATTTTCATAGCTTCCAAATTTTCATAACTCATTCTTTAATCCCCTACACATTTATTCACATGTCTTTTCATGTGACTGGCAAATATTTATCATGCATTTCCAAGATAAAGATTAATTTTGAAGCAGACATGTATCATTTCATCTTGACAACTGTAGTAATTCTTTAATATTAGTCAGGGCCCAATGTCCAAACATTCCTATTTATCTCAAAAGTTTTGTTGCTATTTTTTTTTTGTTTATCTTATTTTCCATTTTCTTCAAGGAAGATTCTCACTGTAGTCTAGGCTGACCTATAATTCACTATGTACTTGCAGGCTGGTCTCAAAATCCCCGACCTCTGCTTTCCATGTGCTGAGATGAAAGTTATGTGCCACCACATCCAATTTTATTATTGTTTTTGAAGGACAGATTTGTTTCCATCAGAATCAGTTGATATTATGATGTTTTGCTTTTTATGCTTCTTTTTATTATATGTGGTCTTACCCTCTCCCTACTTTCTTTCTTTGTCTCTTCCTCATTTGCAAAATATCTAATGGAAACTTTGGATCATTCTCTTGTTCTGGATTTTACTGTTTACCCTCAAAAGGACTGATTCAATTTTTCCCATTTCCTTTTTTTAAAAATTCATTTGCTTTTTCCCAATTATTTAAAATGAGACTATTAGGGACATTTTTGAAAATCTCTTTCAATAATGAAGAAGAGTACTATAGATGGAAATATTTTTCATATGTCAATGGCATCCATAATTAGATCACTGTATTTTAAAGATGGCAAAACTAAGAAACAGAGATTTACAAAAGTGAGACAAATCTTGCTTATGTCATAATTTTTAACAGAATATAGAGTTTGAGACTACTAATTTCAGTATACAGAAAGGATATCTCATAGAGAAACATAGGATATGTGAATATTTTATATTTTGCTTACTAGGCATTAACTGTGAAACCTTATACAAGCATTTAGTTTTCTTAGCCTATGGAAGACATCAGAGTGGATATAACTGCTCTCTTCTCTGTCCATAGCAAAAGCATGCAGACCCAAATATTTAGTCAGAACCATTTAACTGGTAAATTTAAAAAAAAAAAAAAAGATTTGTTTCATGGAATTTAAACAATGTCTTTCAAAAGTGCCACACATATCGTCCCTAAACCACCAGAAACTCCTGGGCTTTCTGCAGGTTATTTTCCTGAGAATAGAGAGTCAGCTATTATTGGGTCTTGAGGTTTGTGAAGGAAATTTCTGGCTACACTTGTTGTTTTCTTTTAAAAAAAATGAAAAATTTTTTTTTCAATGAATTGTACCTCACTCTTTGAAACTTACATAACTTCTTTGAGATATCCTACTGGGGAGCAATAATCTTAGTTAGATAGGGATACAGAAAGTTGGCTACCTTAAGGCACAGCTTTTGTATAAAACCCTAATATATTCTCAATCACTTATATATCATGAAGGGAGGATTTAAACTGATAGGTTCGAAAAATCTTGTGACCTCTATTTCTTACCAGATGAAGTATATCAGTAAAAATTTATTCTATGGAAAATCATTAATTGAGAACCAGTGTTTTATGTGGAAACATTAGATTTTAAATATTAAAAAAGTTGATATCAGCATTCTTGATGATAATTATCCTGACTGGGATGAGATGAAATCTCAAAGATAATGTAATTCTCATTTGTATGCTGGCTAGGGATGTTGAGGACTTGTTTCTAAATATTCGTTGGCTATTTGTGTTTCTTTTTACAAAAATGTCTATTCATGTCATTAGCCCATTTCCTAATTGGCAAATTAGCTTTTTCTGAAGTTTAGATTTTATAGCTCTTATTGTCCTCCAGATATTAACTCCATGTCAGTGGTACTGCTGGCAAAAATATTCTCCCATTTTGTAAGATTCTTGTTCACTCTGCTGTTAGTTTCCATTGCTTAAAAAAAAAAAAAAACACTTTGAAATTTCATGTTTTTATATTAGTTGAGGCATGGGACTATCAAGATCCTCTCCAGAAAATTCCTACCAATACGTGTAACTTTCAGCATGTTTCTATGCTTTCCTCTAGTACAGCATTTGTAGGTTTATATAAAAGTCCTTAGTTTATCTTGATCTTTGGGCATAGTGAGAGATGTAGGTATAATTTTATTCTTTCATAGGTTGATATATAGTTTTGCCAGCACCATCTGTTGAATAGTCTGTCATTTTCCCATACTATGTTTTTGTTGCCTTTTTCTAGTATCTCCATTTTTCCTACCATATTAGATAATAGGACCAAAGATTAAGACTTTTTACTATTGCTTCTATAAAACCAGTATTAAAATGTAAATAATTTTCTAGATCTATGACTAATTTTATAGGTTATATGAGATTGATTAGACATCAGAAATGTCTCCTCTTTGTAATCCATGAAGTCAACAATGAAATCAGAGCTCCCTTTCCAACATGAGCTGTATTTAGATGGCACTGGGAATGTTTATGGCAGTTTCCATAAGGTAGCCAAGAAACTGGACAAAATATTATAAAATAGTGTATAGATAGTATCTTTATTTTTTAAAATTCTACTTACATTATAATTTTTGCCTAAATCCATATTTTATCTTCTAGTATCCTCTCAGTTAATCAGACCTGACTTCACTGATTGCTTCTTTGGTTAATTACCAAAAAGTTTTAATCGAATGTTCTAAGGTATTGATGATGCCAACCACCATTCCAACCCTCAGAACACTAGAAATTTTGTGTGGACTTTGGAGACAACTTATCAATATCAAAGGCATTTTGTCTTTTAATTTAAGAGATACACAAGACTACAGACATATGGACAGTATGTAAATAATATGAATAACTGAAGATTAATTAGAATATGAAAATAATTTTCTTGAGCTAAGTCCCTTGAGAAATGAATGTGTGTAGTTTCTACATGATTAATTTCAAGTATCTTTAACAACTGTCAGAATTATAAGACAAAGTATGATATTTTATATTTAAAAATAATGCATGTATACTGATATATATTAATATTTAGATTCCATATAAAATTTTTTTATTAGATTATAAAATGTAAATATATTCACAAAACTACTTAAAAGACATTAAAATAAACATATACAATGGGTCTCTTTATTCTAGTGTCTCTAATTGTTTTGAAAATTACCAAATTGTGCTGTGCACAATTCAACAAAGGAAATGCATAAAAAGTCCTCTTCTTTAGGAATGCAATGCTGCATAGATGGATTACTATAAAAGCTATTCTATTGTTATTATTGTCCTAATTTTTAAAAGTTTTAATTGCCCCTAGCCATAATAGTAATGAATAAATTTAATGTTCTAGGAATATAAAATCTAAAGGTAGTTTTGACTCTGTTGTACAACTTTTGCACATGTATTTCAAAGATACATTTGTTTAGCCCTTGGAAATGTCTACTCCTCAAAATGTCTGCATTCTTGTGTCCTGTAATTGACACCGATGCCATTTGTTTTCATCTCTTAAAAGGAGACCTATTTACTAACGTAATTTTTCAAATAATAGAGTCTATTAAAGTTATTATGTACTCATTTTGAGCCAAAAGCACTTTGTAGGAAAGTCTGGTCTTGAGCTATACATCCCTGAGGATAACGTTTAATTGCTGATTCTCCCACCTGTTATCTCCGATGTGCTGGGTTTACAGAAAATACAGATGTAATTAAAAAAATTCATTTATTTATTTGACAGAGGGAGAAAGAGGCAGATGAAAAGAGAGAGAGGAAGGGAGAGTGAGTGAGCATGCCACTGCCTTTAGCCATTACAAATTAAAATTCCAGAAATATGTGCTGTCTTGTGCATCTGGCTTTCGTAGATATTGAGGAATCAAGCCTGGGTCTTTTGGAAGCTAGCACCTTAACCACTAAGCTATGTCTCAAGTCTGAGATATTATTTTTAAATATGTAAGGTTTTATTGACACATTCCATAAATATAGACAATATATAATGATCATAACCCTCTTAAGTCCCTCCTCCACTGAATACCATCTTATTTCCAAATTAACTATTTATTTATTGGCCTGTATGTTTGTGCTTGCTCACATGTATGTGTATAGGCATACCAAGGCCTTTGGCTGCCACAAACAAATACAAGATGTGTGAGCCAGATTTTTATCTTAAATATTTATTTATTTGCATGTGAGTGTGCATACATGTGAGCATTATGTTCTTTCACAGTGGCAAGTAAATGCCCATTTAGCTTTTTGGAATTGGCTGGGGATTTGAATCCATGGTAGCAGGTTTCGTAACAAGTTCCTGTAGCTGTTGCTCCATCTCCCAAGCTTCTGTACTACTTAAGTGAGGGGCTTGAACATTTAACCCTGGCTGGCAGGTTCTGCAAGCAATCACCTTTTACCACTGAGCAATATTCCCTGGTAGACGTATTGTTAATAATTCAACTCATCATGTATTTTCTAGAAATAGTGTGTAGTGTTTTAATAATACATTAATGTTTTTCTTTCTCTTTTTTTCTGATTAAAGTAGTTGAGTTTAAGTTGAATTTATAGAGATTTTGTGTTTATAGGACTCTCAAAATCTTCTGGCCAGGGCAGGTGCATATGCAAGGGCTGTACATTCAGAAGAGTGGTTTATGTATGAAATAATTTTATGAGAGTGTGGAAGTCCAACAGTACCATGAACTGAGTGGTTTATAGACAACAGAGGCATGTTGTTGAAAGCCTAACATCGAAGATGTCCAACATCAGAGCACAGTCATATAAAATATATGGTAACGATTGTTCAATGTTTCACAGGTGAAATCTCTTTGCTATGTGTTCAAAAAATGTAGTAGATCGTAGCAGAGGCCAGTAAGTTGAAAAGGAGACATAAAGGGTGGAGAAAGGAAGGGAGGAGGATACTTAATAGGTTGATATTGTATACATGTAATTACAATGATTGTAATGGGGAGGTAATATGATTGAGAATGGAATTTCAAACGGGAAAGTGTGGGGGTGGGGAGGGAGGGAATTACCATGGGATATATTTTATAATCATGGAAAATGTTAATAAAAATTAAAAAAAAATGTAGTAGAGAAAGCAGCACTATGGGACCTCTAGAAGAACAACAGTAGTGATTCTGTTTGAAATAAGTAAAAATGCATGCCTTAACTTATGCTTCTAAATCATAAACAAACAAGGTCCATTTTTAGCTTTTGTGCTACCCTCCTATACTTTTCAACAGGCAGTTCAATGCAATATTCCTTTGTCATTACACTTTCTCTGCCTCCACTATTTATCTTTTCTTTATCAGTGAAATGCCTATAATGCCTTGAGGTAGATTATGTTAAACCATATTCTGATAAACCCAATAACCCAGTGCAACAAAGCAAAGATGAAAGCAGAGGCTAAAGTAAAGCAAGAGCAGAAGCTAGGATGTAACATGCACTTAGCAATGAGATGCATGGGAAAGTGTACAGACAGAACACTCATGTAAGGTGATGCTTAATGTTTGGCACTATGTTTTCTGCTACTCATATGAAAGGGAACTATGGAAATATTAGGTAGTGTATATGGAGGATGGCTACATCCTTAAGAAAAACAAATATTTCATGATAAATAGGATTCAGTCAGGAATGTTCCATGTGAATCCTAAATAATGACATTAAGGAATACTTTTTTATTTTTTTTAATTAATTAAGTTATTTATTTATTTATTTAAGCGAGTGACGAGAAAGAAAGAGAATGGGCATGCCAGTACCTCCAGCACTGCAAATGAACTCCACATGCATGTGCCCCTTTGTGCATCTGTCTTACGTGGGTCCTAGAGAGTTGAACCAGAATCCTTTGGCTTTGTAGGCAAACACCTTAACCATGTAGCCATCTCTCCAGCCCAAGAGATACTTTTAACAGGTAACACTGCAGTTTATACACAGGTGAAATTGAAAAAAATTGTTACTCACCTCAAAGAATGAGTGATGACATGATATAGCAAGATTTCTCCAGTTCATTATCTACGATGGATAATCCAAGGGCAGATTTAGAAATACAATGGGAGACATTGACTACATACTTTTCCCATTTTAGCTTAAAAGGTAACTTATCTGGGTTGCTATTTTATTTCATGTACTTTATATTAAATGGTGTTTTAGTAGACATAATGTAACTAGAAGTGGAAGATTGTACTATCTAATCTTTACCTCTATCACAGCTTGATATAACTTTAGTTCTGAAATATAAACATTATCATTCAGATAAGCTGAACATTTGTTTGAAATTTCATCATTAATTTTTTGGAGATATCTGAATCTAATTGTGACTGAACACTTAGATGATCCCATGGCCACTAATAGAGAACTAAAATGGATCAACATAAATACTGTAAAACTAATGTGCCCAACTTGTGCATCTGGCTTTACTTTAATTTTTTAAATTTTTTAAATATTTTCTGGCTTTACTTTTGTTCTGAGGAATCAAAGCTGGAATGGGAGGCTTTGTAAGCAACTGCCTTTAATCTCTGACTCATTGTCCCAGCCCTGGGAACTATTTTTCAATTATGCCTGAAATTGAAATATTTGATTATTTTATTCCATTAATGAGAAACTATTTTATGTCTTTAAACTTGCATTGCTAATAACAGTTCTAACAGTAATCATATGGTTGGAGTAAATGTCTGCATAAGCTATTCCAGTACTAGGTTCTAAAATATAAGTTGTATTTTTTTTTCTTTTAATCAAAGTGTACACTGTGTTCTATATAACAGAAAATATGATTTCAATAATATTTGCTCATGTACAAAAAAAACAGCAGAGGTTGTTTTTGTACCTGGGGCTCTAATGTAGGTCAAAAAGAACTTTACCTGGAGTCCTTTTTTTTTTTTTTCCTAAAGGACTTAAAATTTTTGACTGTACCAATTAGAACCAATCAACCAATTGACTGACCCACTAAATCATAGGGGAAAGCCAACCCAGTTGTTTCTTTGTTTCCTTCCTTGTTCCGTTGATGCAGGCTCACTGCTCTCAGTGCTAGAGGGGAGCTCTCTGAATCTCTGTTACATTGGAAAGCCATCCCACTCGTGAACTTGCAGAGTAACCTATGGTACATTTATTTTGTCTAAAGCTTTTAGGATTTTCTGTCATGCTCACACAAGTAAAAGGAGGTGATTGCAAAGTCTAGATGTCCATGGTTTAATCTGTTATAAAGTTACTCACTTGCATGCTTACTTGTCATTTGTATCTATATTTACCATAATTTGTAATGGAGTGTCTCCTTTATCTGTAGTTTTCTATCACTTTCAATTACCCTTGGTAATATTTAAGGGAAAAATTCCAGAATAATTATTTCTGTTTAAATTTCATGCCCTTCTGAGAGGCATGATAAGATCTGACACAGTCCTGCTCTGTGCTCTTGGGAAGTGAACCATCTCCATGTCTAGAATATTCCAGCCATCATTGTTATCTACACATTGGCTTCTCAGTGCTTATCTTCATTATCAGATCAAATATTGCAGTATTGCAATGGATGTGTTCAAGGGCCTTGCATGCCAGTGTAACACTGCAGCCAATAGCTCTGTCAATTGCTTCTCCAATCTCAAGGATTGTACAACTTATACCATCACATGAAGATGGATGATGTATTCAGTACAATATATTTTGAGAAACAGAAAGATTGTATTTATATCACTTATATTGCATTGCTATATTTTCTCATTTACTTTCATTACTCATGTTTTCTTACTGTGCATAATTATAAACTTTGTCAAAGATGTATACAAATATACACACAAATATATGTATACATATATAATATAATATATACAATATAACATATATCTATACATACATATTATATTATATTATTATATTATATTATATTATAGTTATAATATCTAATGTACTTATATATGGTTCAGTACGCTTTCCAATTTTAGGTATCCACAAAGTGCTTTGTAACATACCCATGTAGATAAGAGGGGCATTTCATGTAATGCTAGAATGGGGGTTTGCATGGATTCTTATAGCAAGAAGCTCTTTAAACAACCTTATCTGGTGTTTACACAGTCTTGACAAAGTCTTAAAGACTAACAGAGAATTCCATAATGCAGTTGCTTAATCTAAAGACTTATAATATCCTTTGTAAAATGTTAACTGTAGAAGCATAAAACAGAAGATAATAAGAAGAACCTGACATGTTATTTGGATAGTGTCTGTAATTTGAAAGGGCTAACTGCTATACTTAAAAGTGAGGGAGGATAAAAGAAACTATTTTCTTAAGTCAAAATAATCAATTCATGTATTTTTCTTAGCAAATTATCAAAGATAGAAACTCACAAGTTAGGATGATTATTGAGCAGATTTGGGAACATTGCATGCCTTTAGTCTTTTAATTCTCATTACATTATGACCTTTAAAGAGATTGATCATTTTCATTATAATGTGCCAGAATTAAGAACAGGACATCAAGTCACTTAACCAAAATTACACAGCTTTTTGATATTGTGCAGGGAGTTATTTGTAAAAGTTACCCAAAGGGTAACTGACTACAAAATCTGTACTTGGAAAGACTAAGCTGCCCATCTCCTCTACAGATGGGAAAGAGCCTTAAATGGCAGTGCTAGAGATTGTCTTGGAAGTTAGTCACAAGTAACTTGTGTTTAAAGACTTAATTTGAGAATAATATAGTTCATCAGTAAAAGTTTATATAATTACGTGTTGAAAAATTATAGGATCAATTTTGTTAAAATAGATTAAAATTATGTTCACCTGTATTTTTCTTCCATAATATGTCAGCATATTTTAAATGTAGCAGATGATAAATTAATTAGAAGGATTCAATCAAATGCTAAATTATGAATAAATAGATTGTTGATGTATGATAGCCAGTTTTCTAGTCATAAAACATAATTGCAGTACAATGTAGACATGTTAATATTTTGGCTTTTATGAGAATCTATGTGTGCAGAATATCAAGAGGGATACTACAGTGTTGAATTCATAACGGTTTTGAGAATCATTCTATTAGAGCATGCTTAACAAAAAAATCTTGTATAAATTTTAGGTAGACTGATGAGTTTGGAGGTAAGCATATGCTTATGAACTCAGCACTATAATCTATACTCTAAGCATTAATATTACCTCCACGCTTAAATGGGAGTATTATGATTCACATATCATGGCATTTATTTACTAATATAAGATTGCCAGTTATTGCACTATTCTTATTTATATATCATTTCCTTCAATAACCACAATTGTTTTAAGTTGCCAATACTGATATCCTTACTTCAAATGTAAGTGAGCTGAAGTGAGGTGTGGTGGCTCATGCCTGTAATATGACCACTAAAGTATCTTAGGCAGGAGTATTAGCATAAGTTGAAGACCAATCTGTGCTATGTGGTGAATTAAGGTCAGCCTGGGTTAGAGGGTAAGACTCTGTTTCATAAACAACTAAATAAATGATCTGGGGCCAATAGAGATTTCTTGCATTTCTGAGGAACAAATAAGTAATAGAGGTATATTGAATTTGAAACTCAGGGAAACTAGACATGGAAAAAGTGTGGTTCATGAGGATAGGCATTTGAGAAAAGAAAAGTTGGCGCTGGAGAGATGGCTTAGCGGTTAAGCACTTGCCTAAGTCTAAGGACCCCAGTTCGAGGATCCATTCCCCAGGACCCACGTTAGCCAGATGCACAAGGGGATGCACTCATCTGGAGTTCGTTTGCAGTGGCTAGAGGCCCTGGTGCGCCCATTCTGTCTGTTTCTCTCTCTCTCTCTCTCTCTGCCTTTCTCTCTCCATCTGTCACTCTCAAATAAAAATAAACAATTTTTTTAAAAAAAAGAAAAAAGAAAAGTCTAATGTTCAAATGTTCTACTCTTTTAGCTTGCTGAGAAGAACTGAATAAGGCCAATAGCTATCTGAAATCAAAAATTAACATTAGCATCAGTAATTTTTTAAATTAATTTATTTTTTATGAATTAGTTTTGTACTCAGAGAATACAGTCAATTTGGTACCATTATTAGGCTCATCCATTATCTACCCTCTCCCCTTGGCCCTCCTTGTTGAGGTATATGGGTCATGCATTCTGGAGTTAGCCCACAGTTATGGGTAGGATAAATGTCTCTGTATATCATGACCCAACACGTGGCTCTGACATTCTTTCTGCCCCCACTTCTGCAAAATTTTCCCTAAGCCATGTTGGGTTTATTTTTGGTCTGATTCAGTGATGAGGTGTTGGGGGCCTCTGGATCTCTGGATATCTGATTTTGTAGAAGTTGATTTTTCTCTGTGTTGATCTCCTTCACCCTTGTGCTGGTACCCAGTTCACCAAGAAAACAGCACCCTTGCTTGTTTTACCAATTGTTCTTACTTTCAGTTGGGGCCCTTTTGAGGTATGTTGGGGTGGCTATCTCCTTAGGATCTATAACTATCTGAAAAAGAGAAGCACATTCTCCAACAGAGAGTAAGTAAGCACCACACAAATGAGATAGCCCTTACGTTTTAAATATTTTTAATTTTTTTATTAATTAGTTTTGTATTCAGCAAATGCAGTCAGTTTGGTACCATTATTAGACTCATCTGTGACCTACCCCCTCCCCATTGGCCCATCCTTGTTGAGGTATATGGGTTGTGCATTGTGGAGTTAGCCAACAGTTATGGGTAAGACAAATGTCTCTGCATATCATGACCAAACATGTGGCTCTGACATTCTTACTGCCCCCTCTTCTACAAAATTTCCCTAAGCCATGTTGGGTTCATTTTTGGTGTGCTTCAGTGCTGAGGTGTTGGGGGCCTCTGAGGCTCTGGCTCTCTGACTTGGTAGGAGTTGATTTTTCTCTGTGTTGGTTTCCTTTCCCCTTGTGTTGGTATCTGGTTCATTAGGAAAACAGCACCCTTGTTTGTTTTGCCAATTTTTCTTAGTTTCAGCTGGTAGCCCTTAATTCTTTATAGAGAATTTGATAGGTATAGGCCCTCTTGTAGCCCACAATTCATGGTAGCTTGATAATAGAGAGTGGGTTTATGTTTGGATATGGTTCTGACTTGTTTCCCAGCTCCACCTATGGGTCCCCTAACACTGAGGGGATCAGTTAGCCAAATCAAGCGCAGTTGGTTTCCCACCTTGCCTTTGTGCCATGATTGCACTTGAGTGAGCATCACATCAGGTTATTTGTTGCTAATAGGTTAGACTATGAGTTGCTTGGATAGATATTGGTCATTTTCCCCGAGTCACCCAAGTAGCACCTTCTGGCACTAGACGTGCTGACTGTCTGGGGACTGGCTCTCTTCCAGCTTCCAGCCATGCCATTCTATTTTACATGTCAACCATATAAGGTGTCTTCAGCAGTAGGATCTTACCACTATCCTTTGGTGGACCATCATGTACTCTGACAGAAATATGTCTTTCTTTTAGGACACCTCAAAGGTCTCTCTTATCAAAAGCTCATTGTGGATGATAGGACATGTTGGTACTGGGAGTGAAATGTCAGTGCCCACTAAGAAAAGGATAAAAAGAAAACTAATATAAAACAGTTAGAGAGGAGAGAGAGAGAGTGAGAGAGCAGGCTGGGAGGGGGGGATAGGGATAGAGAGAGAGAAGCTGTAGAGATTAAGGTCAGTCTTCATTGTACCATCTCCAGTGTCTTGTGGCTCAGGTTTTCCCTCTAAGGGCCAAGGTCCTGAACAAAATCCTTACAAACCAAATCCAACAACACATCAAAAGCATTATCTACCTTGACCAAGTAGGATTCATCCCAGGAAAACAGGGGTGGTTCAACATATGGAAATCTGTCAATGTAATACATTATATAAATAAGGTTAAACATAAAAAAAATGCATGATCATTTTGATAGATGCAGTAAAGGCCTTACAAGATACAACATCACTTCATGATCAAAATATTGGAGAGAATTGGCATGGTTGGTTCATATCTTAACATAATAAAGGCAATATGCAAAGCTCCTAAGGCCCAAATAATACTTAATGGAGAGAGACTGGAGGAATTCCCATTAAGATCAGGAACAAGACAGGGTTGTCCACTCTCACCTCTTTTCTTCAATATAGTACTGGAGGTCCTAGATCAAGCAATAAGACAGGAGAAGGAAATACAAGGGATACAATTTGGAAAGGAAGAAGTTAAGTTAGCTCTATTTGCTGATGACAAGAGTGTATGTGTAAGAGACCCGAGACACTCCTTCCCAAAACTCTTGAAGGTGATTAACTCCTATAGCAAAGTAGCAGGATACAAAATAAATTCACAAAAAAAAATCAGTAGCCTTTCTATATGCAAATGAAAAAGATACAGAGAATTAAATTAAAATACCTTGGAATAACGTTAACAAAGGAAATGAAAGATCTATACAACATAAAACATAAAAACACTGAAAAAGAAATTGAGGAGAATTTGAGAAAATGGAAAGACCTCCCATGTTCTTAGGTAAGCATAATTAACATTGTGAAGATGGTAATCCTACCAAAGGCAATATACAGATTTAATGCAATTCCAATTAAAATCCCAACAGTGTTCTTCACAGAGATAGAAAAGATGATCTCACATTTCATATGAAAAGTCAGAAGGCCTTGCACATCCAAAAATATCCTCAGGAAAAAAAAAAAAAAGCTTCTTGAGGTATCACCATAATTTATCTAAAGCTATATTACAAAGCCATAGTAATAAAAACACCATGGTACTGGCATAAAAGCAGGAGTACAGACCCATGGAATAGACTTGAGGACCCAGACTTTGGGTCAAGCAACTATAGCTACTTGATATTTGACAAAGGTTCTAACAATATAGGCTGGAAAAAAGACAGCATATTCAACAAATGTTGCTGGAAAAACTGGATAACCATATGCAGGAAATTGAAACTTGATCCACACATTTTACAATGTACTACACTCAAATCCAAATGGATCAAAGACCTCAATGTAAGACCAGAAACTCATCTACTACTGGAATATAGGAAGTACTTTTCATGATATAGGAATGGAAAAGGACTTCCGGATCAAAACCCCAGTAGTTCATGATCTTAAACAGTTACTCAACCAATGGGATCACATGAAACTGAAGAGTTTCTTTACAGACAAGCATACAATAAGCAAATCCAATAGATTACCCACAGAATGGGAGAAAATATTTGCTGGTTATCCAACTGACAGAGGCCTAATCTCTAGAATCTACAAAGAACACAAAAATCTAAACAGTAAAAAGTCAAACACCCCACTCACAATATGGGGCAACGGGCTCAACACACAGTTCACAGAGGAAGAAACACAAATTGCAAACACATACTTAAGAAATTATTCATCATCCCTAATCATCAGGGAAATGCAAATTAAAACAACTATGAGATTCCTCCTTACACCAGTAAGGATAGCAAACATCAAAAAATGAAATGAAAATAAACGCTGGTGAGGATGTGGAGAAGCAGGAACACTCATCCACTGTTGGTGGGAATGTAGGATGGTACAACCACTTTGGAAAGCAATATGGAGACTCCTGAAAAAGCTGACTATAGAGATACCAACAGACCCAGTTATTCCATTACTGGGCATCTATCCTAAAACCTTCAAATCACAGGCCAGAGAGATTTGCTCAACCATGTTTGTAGCGGCTCAATTCATAATAGCTAAC
Source organism: Jaculus jaculus (assembly GCF_020740685.1). NCBI lineage: Eukaryota > Metazoa > Chordata > Mammalia > Rodentia > Dipodidae > Jaculus > Jaculus jaculus. The sequence goes on from NC_059104.1 coordinate 23,924,138, forward strand.
AGCTGGAATCAACCCAGATGTCCATCACTAGAAGAATGGATAACTAAGATGTGGTATATCTGCACAATGGAATTCTATACAGTAGTAAGAAAAAATGACACAATGAAAATTGAGGAAAAATGGTTGAACCTGGAACAGATCATTCTCAGTGAACTTACTCAGTCACAGAAAAAAAAAAAAAAAATTGCCACATAGTCTCACTCATCTACAGCATCTAGCCTGAATCTACCCAAGATGCCTTGCATACCCAGCAAGCATCTCATGGACTAGACAATAGGATGGGCAGGGAGAGATGGGAGGGCAACGGAGGGGGTGGGAATCACAAATCTCAACCAAATAGCATCAGTAATTTTTAACAGCCATGTTCTGAAACTATTACATGGACCTAATTTTTCTTTCCAGGTTTATACAGTTGTGGTCCTTAGGTAAACAGTCAATTATATCCATCATGGATTCTGCATAGGTTCATTTTTTTTAATTTTTTTTAAATATTCTATTTATTTATTTGAGAGCGACAGAGACAGAGAGAAAGACAGATAGAGGGAGAGAGAGAGAGAATGAGCGCGCCAGGGCTTCCAGCCTCTGCAAACGAACTCCAGACGCATGTGCCCCCTTGTGCATCTGGCTAACGTGGGACCTGGGGAACCGAGCCTCGAACCGGGGTCCTTAGGCTTCACAGGCGAGCGCTTAACTGCTAAGCCATCTCTCCAGCCCATGCATAGGTTCATTTTTCCACACAACATGGTTTCTCAGACTGTACCCATACAGTTTTCGTTGAATAAGTATACATCCTTAACTTCTGACAGGGGAAAACAGTTAACTTTTCAGTGCTTATGAAATTCTCTGTACCTCACTTTTAAAAATATTTTATTTACTTCAGAGAGAGAGAGAGAGAGGAAGATAGAGGGAGGGAGATAATGGGCATGACAGGGCCTCTAACCACTGTAAACAAACTCTAGACACAGGTGTCACCTTGTGCATCTGTCTTACATTGGTACTGGGGTTTGAACCTGGGTTTTTAGGGTTTGCAGCCAATTGCCTTAACTGCTAAGCTTTCTCTCCAGCCCCATTTTTCATTTGACTTTTCAACTACATGTGTATTGTTATCCTCACATTTTTCATCTTTTAATAATATCTCACTTTTTATTAGAATATAATGATATATATTTGCCAACTGTTACTTGTTTATAACCTACTTCCTGTGAAACATCATGCTTTTCCTCCCTTGTACATATTCTGCATTTCAAATTGGTCATCATTGCTCAATGCATCAATGCATACATTTCTCACATCAATTGCCATGTTCACCAGTCTGTTAGTCATGTATGAGTGTATGTGAGCTTCCTGTGATTTCATAATTAATTAGGGAACATTGAAATATAAAATAATTTATATTTTATGCAAAATAATTACAGCACTTTGCAGACCTTCTATATACTATCTTTTGAAAGGGATTAGAATTGACAGAAAGCATAAAGAAAGGACATTTCTGTATAATGGGAATTTGTACTATTGCATCTGAATCCAAAAAGAGTTTTGAAAAAAGCTCTGTCCTTCTTAACTTGATTTTTTTCTCATCTTCCCACTAATGCCCAGACAGACATGAGTGAAAATAATTTTCTACCTTTCCTCTTCAAAATATAGGGTTTATTGAATAAAAATAATATTGATAAGTTGGAGCCAAACAAAGTTAATTTAGTATGTATTTCAATCAAAGTTTTTGAATATAATTACACAATACTGGGTATAACATATTTTTAATTCTTATTTTTTTGAGGTATGGTCTCCCTGCAACCCTGGCTTACCTGAAATTCAGTATGTAGTCTCAGGGTTGGCACTAACTCATGGCACTCATGGGATTAAACTCATGGGATTAAAAGGATATACCACCATGCTTGGCAGGAATATCATTTTATTTATAATTAAACTCCCTATATTATAATATAAAATATTCTTTAGCATTATATTTAGAATATGATTAATAATATAAAATATTCACAAATAATGGAACAGCAATAGCAGAGAAATTTATGTTGACAAATCTGTGTATCTCTATATGCAATTTTATACATTAATAGGATTTAAGTAAACTGTTTCAACATGCTATAGATTAAAAGGCATATTTGTTCAATGTTTGCATCGTAGTGGCAGTGCTAGCATAATTTCAGACTTCATAAAATTTGCACAGCAGAGAATATAGAATGTAGTATTTTTTCTTCTATAGTTTCTCACATTTTCCCCTTAGTTTATCAGTAATTGTTTCTGACTCCACAAATCACTATATTCTTAAGCCTGCATTTATATCAAGAATAAACTATTTTGCAGTGCTGGAGAGATTGCTTAGCAGTTAAGGTACTTGCCTGCAAAGCCTAAAGACCCAGGTTTAATTCCCCAACACCCATGTAAGCAGATGCACAAGGTGGCACATGCATCTGGAGTTCCTTTTTACTGACTAGAATCCCTGAAACACCCATTTTCTCTCCCTCTCTCTCTCTGTCTCTCTCTCTCTGTCTCTCTCTCTCATAAATAAAGCATTAAAAATAAAGGATTCTTTTAGTTGAATTCTCTTTGGAACTCCATACTGTAGATGGCATTCTTTAGCAGAGCAATAGGAACAGCAATTAGGTTAGTCACCATTGCTGCCTGTAGGCAGGCTTTCTAATACGCATACTCACTTTACACGGCCATGCTTCTCTTTTACTATCTGCTTTATGACAGCGTTCTACTCTTCCTCAGATTCCAGTACATTCACATTATTACCGTGCTCCTAAGTACATGACATGCACCATATTCAAAGATATTCAAAGACAGAATCTTTAAGCCTTGGAAAGTTAAAGACTAATTTCAACATTCATAGCCTCTTTAAGTAAGTTCCTCTTCAGTGTTTTACCCTTTTTTTTTTCCATAAAAGTTATCGCAAATATGTTTGTTATCACTAACATTAAAGTAAATATTAAAATCCTTAGCAAAATACTGAAACACATTAGCTTCTCATACATTTATAATTTGCTATACCATTTAAAATCTGTACTGTGCATATTTTTTTTACTGCTATGCTCCAGATAATATACTAGATACTACCATTGAATGTAATAAAATTCTTTGATCTCAAAAACTCATTCTATTTTACCATAATCTCTAGAACCCTGACATCTGAATTTTGTAATCTTGAGATGAAAGTGATTTTTCAAAATGCCCTAGGAGACCTCTCTATTCCACAATGCAGTACCATCAGTCTGCATGGACATAGGTCCTTGCCAGTGCCATCACCATCACCAGTGACCTTGACTTAGCATCATTTGACATTTGTCAGTATCTTCCCAGGACAAGTATCTCTTCTTAGGAGTGTATATAGCATCATATCTATATACTTTTTTCATGTTTCTTCTCTTATTTCCTCTTATTTCTTTATTTTATTCTTTTATCACCCCTGACAGGATTCTGTGGCTTATAATTCAGTCCATACATCTAAGACTTTCACACTTTCTTGTTCTCCAGATCGCATGTTGAGCTACAGTTCCAAATTACTACTTTGAGCTTAAATTTCTAAGTCTTAAGATCTCAAATTATATATGTATTTAAAAATAATTATATACTTCCCTTCAGCAAAAAAACCTTTAAAATATAACCTGCTATATTATTATAAATTCTAAATTATTTTCCCAGCTACTCAGCTTTGCTCTTTATCCCTGGTGCTCTAGAACTCACTTGCAGGATAAGCTAGAGAGAGGGCATGATGGCAAGAGAAAGGACAAATAGAAAAAAAAAATCTTATGTTCTGTAGCAACTACTGACAAATTATTTTTTTTAAGTTTTAAAAGATATTTTATTTATTTGATAAATAGAGAGAGAGGAGAACAGAGAGAGAGAGAGAGAATGTTCATGATAGGGCCCCCAGACACTGCAAACGAATTCCAGACATATGCACCACTCTGTACATTCAGCTTACATGAGTTCTGGGGAATCAAACATGGGTCCCCAGACTTTGTAGGCAAGCTCCTCAGCCACTAAGCCATACCTCCAGCCCTGAGATTATTTTGAAAGCCAGAAACATAACATGAACTTATTTTGCTTTCTGTTATCATACTTTATAAAAACTAAGATCTGAGAATTAATACTATATTATTATTAGTAGTACATACAATATTGTTAATAATAACATGGGTTTGTGGAAAGATAATTGATGTCATAAAGAGTTCAGACTTCTAGTTCACCCATACTGCAGTAGACTCCAGAGGGTCATGGATATATGCAACTATTCTTTCTGTTATTTCCAATTGTTCAGGAAGCTCACTCAGTTTATTTCATACAATATCTCAAATCTGTCTCTGCATTTCTATTACCAGTACTATTAACCAGTCTCAAAGGTTCTATGACCTTCTAGCCATAGAATTATAGGAAACTTTTATCTGATGTAATAGCCTCCAAAATTTTGCAAAATAATCTCTTCAATGTTACTTTATGATCTCTATTTATATATAGATATGTATATATACATATACAATTTTTCTAAACCTCAATGTTGATTATATAAATATTGGAGAAGGGCACAAAATACATCAACATAAAAAAGGAATAATTAGAAAGAAGAAGGGAAAGAAGAGGGGTGAGGGGAATCAAAATATGGCAATAGATGATGGGGATTATGACCAAAATGCATTATGTACTTGTATGAAAATTGTCTACAAAGTTTAAAAATTATGTTATTTTTTAATTGTCCAACAGATAAATTCCATTTTTTTCTGATATTTAGAAGTACATGGGTCTGTATTATTTATAATGACTATTACATATTCATATGTCCCTTAAGTCAGTTAAACTCCTCTTTATAAATACACTTATTTAGTTTCCTTCTTTCTCACATCAGGCCATGATTGTCCAGACTTTTCTCCTAATTCTTCCAAGAAATTTATTTTCATTTGATGAGTCAGCTGGGTCGTGGCTTTGATACCCCTGAGATTAGCAATAGGGAGACTGTGACCCTAGAAGTGTACACATTTGATATAATTGATTATGAAAACCACACACCACACACGCACACACACACACACACACACACTTGCACATGCACACTTTTAACAAAACTTTATACTGACAACCTTCTTATATATACACAATATACCATGATCATAACCCCTCTAGCACCCTCTTTTTTCTCTCTCCTATATCCCTAATACACCAAATACCTTTTCCAATTAGTCTGTTCTACTTTGATGCCATGTTTTAAAAAAAATAATTTTTAACCTTAATTATGCACAATAATTGGTTTCATTATGATATTTTCATATTTATATAATGTACTCTGATCATATTCACCCCCATTATTGTCTCTTGTCTCCCTCCCACTGATCTTCCTTTTCCAAATTTACCCACTTATACTTTCTTGTCTTTTTAAAAATTTAATTAAAAAAAATTGTAGTCAGTGAATACATTTCAGTTGGTACCATTGTTAGGCTTCTCTCTGTCCTCCCCCTCCACCAGGACCCTCTTTGTTGAGGTATATGGGTCATGCATTATGGAGTAAGCCTTTAGTTTCAGGTAGGAGGAAATGTCTCTGTATGTCATGACCCAACCTGTGTTTCTGATATTCATTCTGTCCCCTCTTCCACAAATTTCCCTAAGCCATGTCGCATTCATATTAGGTCTGCTTCCAGGTTGAGATCTTGGGAGCCTTTGTGTGTCTGGATATCTGGTTTGGTAGTGGTTGATTGTTCTCTGTGTCTATCTCCTTCACCATTGTGCTGTCTCCTGGATCGCCAAGAAAACAGCATTCCTGCATGTTTCCCCAATTATTCTTAGTTTCAGCTGGGGCCCTTTTGAAGTATGATGGGGTTGTTCTTGCCTTAGGTTCTGCATCTATCTGAAAAAGAGAAGCAGATTCTCCAACAGAGAGTAAAGTTAGCACCAAGTAGATGTGTCAACCATTGTTTTTAGAGATACTTTAGTGGGGAGCGAGTTCATTTTTGGATATGGCTCTGACTTGTTTCCCAGCTCCAGGAATGGGTTCTGTTCCATGGAGAAGATCAGTTAGCCAAATTGAGAGCAGTTGGTTTCCCACCATGGCTTTGTTCCACTATTGTACTTGTATGAGCATCACGTCAGGTTGTTTGCTGCTAAGTAAGATAGACCATGTGTTGCTTGGAGAGATATTGGTCTTTATCCCCTACCAACTGGGGACTGGGGACTTTATCCCCATGCTAACTGGGGACTGACTCCTTTCTAGCTTCCAGCCACATTACTCCATAGTACATACCAACAGTGTATGGTGTCGTAAGCAGTAGGGTCTTACCACTAATCTATGGTGAGTCATCAAGCACTCTGACATAAATCTGTCTTCTTCTGGGAAACCTTGTAGGTCTCTGTGATTAAAAGCTCATTGTGGATGATTACTACCTGCTGGTACTGGGAGTTACAGGTCAGCACCATGAAGATAAGAAAGAACTGGATAAGTGATATAAAAGAGATAGAGGATGAGAGAAAAGAAGGAGGGAGGGAGGGAGAGAGAAATAGGAGATAATGAATAGTTTTTTTCATATTCTTTCCAGGGTCTTGTGAATCTGCTGTTCTCTCTAAGGGCCTGGTGGTTGTTCATCCATTTGGTCTGTTTTTTGGATGCAGAGTTTTATGGTAACATTGCCTTTTGGATCCAGTTTTGTGTACCCCTTTCCCTTCCTTACCTTATTGTCCAGTTCTTGAGATACTTTGTAGGTATATCAGCGACTTGGGTAGATTCAAGTTAGGAGCTGTAGATGAGTGAAACTATGCAGTGATTATCTTTCTGTGATTGGGTAAATTCACTGAGAATAAGCTGTTTCAGGCTGGAACATTTTTCTTCAAATTTCATTGTGTCGTTTTTCTTTACTGCTGTGTAGAATTCCATTTGGAAGATATATCATATCTTAGTTATCCATTCATCTACTGATGGACCTCTGGGTTGATTCCAGCTCTTGGCTATTACAAATTAAGCAGCTATAAACATGGTTGAGCAAATCTCTCTGAGCTGAAGCATGTTGCTTTTAGGATATATGCCCAGTAAGGGAATAATTAGGTCTGTTGGTAACTCTATAGCTAGATTTTTTTAGGAACTTCCATATTGCTTTCCAAAGTGGTTGTATCATCTTACCTTCCCACCAACAGTGGACAAGGGTTTCTATTTATCCACATCCTCACCAACATTTATTTTCATCTGATTTTTTAATGTTTGCTATCCTTACTGGAGTAAGGTAGAATCTCATAGTTGTTTTAATTTGCATTTCCCTGATAATTATGGATGATGAACATTTTCTTAAGTGTGTGTGTTTGCCATTTGTATTTCTTCCTCTGTGAACTGCCTGTCCAGTTCCTTTCCCCATTTTGTGAGTGGGTTGTTGGGTGGACTTTTTATTTTTAGATTTTTGAGCACTTTGTAGATTCTAGATATTATATTAGGTCTCTTTCACTTGGATATTCAGCAAATATTTTCTCTCATTCTGTGGGGAATCATTTGTCTCTGCTTATTGTATGTTTGTGAAGAAGCTTTTCAGATTCATAAGATCCCATTGGTTGAGTAATTGTTTAAGATCCTGTGCTACTGGGGATTTCTTCAGGAAGTTATTTCTAATTCTGAGATCATGGAATGTTCCTCCTAACTTTTCTTCCAGTAGTAGCCAAATTTCTCGTGTTATGTTGAGGTCTTTGATCTATTTTGGACATGAGTGTTGTGCATGGCAACATATCTGGGTCAAGTTTCAATTTCTTGCATGTGGTTATCCAGTTCATACAGCACCATTTGTTGAAGATGCTGTCTTTTTTCCAGCCTATATAGCTAGGGCCTTTGTCGAATATCAAGTAGCTGTAGTTACTTAAACCCAAGTCTGGATCCTCAATTCTATTCCATTGGTCTATATTCCTGTTTTATGCCAGTACCCTGCTGTTTTTATTACTATGACTTTATAATTTAGATTTAGATAAGGTGTGGTGATGCCTCCAGAGGTGTTTCCTTTGCTCAGTATATGCTTGTATATTTGAGGCCTTTTGCTTTTCCATATGAATTTTGAGATCAATTTTTCTATCTCTGTGAAGGACAATGTTAAGATTTTCATGAGAATTGTGTTAAATCTGTAGATGGCCTTTGGAAGGATTGTCACTTTACAATGTTAATTCTGCCTATCCAGGAGCATGGGAGGTCTTCATTTTCTTAAGTCCTCCTCACTTTCTTTTTTGAGTATTTTTATGTTTTCATTGTATAGATCTTTCACTTCCTTGGTTAATGTCATTGCAAGGTATTTAATTTTTTTGTTGGTATTGAAAATGGGAGAATGTCACTTATTTCTTTCTCTGTATCTTTGTAATTGCATATAGAAAGGCTGCTGAGTTTTGTGCATTATTATTATTTTTTTTTATCCTGCTACTTTGCTGAAGGAGGTTATCACCTTTAAAAGTTTTGGAATGGAGGTTCTCGGGTCTCTTACATATAGAATCATATCATCTGTGAATAGCACTAACTTGCCTTTTACCTTTCCAAATTGTATCCCCTTTATTTCTTTCTCCTGTCTTATTGCTTGTGCTAGGACTTCCAGTACCATAATAAAGAGCAGAGTTGAGAGTGGACACCCCTGTTTTGTTCCATATCTCAATGGGAATTCCTTCAGTCTCTTTCCTATGTGTTGGGGTTTAGGAGCTTTGTATATAGCCTTTATTGTGTTAAGATATAAACCAACCATAGCCATATGTTCTTAAAGTCTGCAGTGCTCCATTCCTTGTCTTGGGGAGTTTCTCCTTTGGTCAAATCTGTTTGGAGTTCTGTTAGCTTCTTGTATCTTAATGGGCCTTTTTTTTTTTTTTTTTTTTTAATTTGAGACACAGAGAGAGAGTGGGAAAGTTTTCTTTGATTATTTTGTTGAATAAGTTCTCCATTCCTTTGGTCTGAATTTTTTCCCCTTCTGGTATTCCCATGATCTGAATCTTGGGATGTTTGAGTGTATCCCACATTTCTCTCATGTTCTGTTCACAGAAAATTTTGAATTTACTGAAACTTTTGCACTCTCAAAATGTTTCTTCTGTTTTGTCTTGGAGATCTGAGTTTCTATCCTCCATATGGCTGACTCTGTTCTTGAGAGCCTTCAAGGAGTTTTGGCCTTGTTCAATTAGGTTTGTGCTTTCTATTACTTTTCTACGTATAGTTTCCATCCCTCTGTCAAGTTCCCCTTTCAAATCATTTTCTGATTTTCCTGATGCTTCTTGAAATTCTTTCTTGCATTTCTTTATGTCTTCATTTAGCATAGCCAGCTGGTTTTTTAGGTCCTCTTTTTTATTTTTATTTTTATTTTTTTTTTAGCATTCCTTTATATCAGAAGGGATCAGAATTCACATGTGGGTTGGCCAATCGGGTAGATCTGACGTACTGGGTCAGGGGCAGTTCAAGCAGAGTGGGTGGAAATTGAGTGGTGGGCAGGGTAGAGTGGAGTGATTCCAAAGTTGGGACAGGTGGGGTGCGGTGGAGATGGGTGGGAGTGGAGGGGTGAGGGGGGTTACTCAAGAGCCTAGGAATCAACTGATACCCTTCTTTGCCCCTCCACACCCTCCCACTGGTGATCTATTTGTGATTGCTCTTCCGTAAAAGTCCCAGTGACCTCTTGATTCCTTGCCTCTCCTTCCTGGAAGTTGCAGCACAGACAACTTGATGGGAAAAATCTTCTTGGTTTTTTTTTTGTTTGTTTGTTTTTGAGGTGACCCAGTGAGTTGAATCAAGCGTGCTTACAGGTGTATGTATGGGTGGGAGTTATTTACAGAACATGGACAACTGTCAGTGTCTACACCACTGAAGAAAATTTCTCTTTCTTCACCAGCAACCATTAATTTACTATAAATCCTCGAGAAGGGTAGTCAAAATAGCTCTTGATTGATATTTATTTATTAATTTTAATTTTAAAATATTTATTTATTTGAGAGAGAGACAATGGGTGATCCAAGGCCTTCAGCCACTACAATTGAACCACCAGACACATGTGCCACCTTGTGCATCTGGCTTATGTAGGTACTAGGGAATTGAACTTCTGTCCTTATGGCTTATCTCCCCCTACACACACACATATTGTTATACAGGTCTTCAGTACATAGTGTCAGCCATTCTAAAAGCATGAAGACAGTGTTGTAGGCAGCCCTCCCTTTCATTTAGCTGATATAAACACACACACACATTTTATTTGAATGTGTACATTTAAAATTATATCATCATCCTTCATAGACCTTCTGGTTGGAGATACTGGAAATGCAGATGGTGTTAATATCACTTCTACTATTTTGAAATCATATGATAACTTTAGCATATCATGAATATTAATCTTCATGAATGTATTAATGTTAATCTTCATGAATGTATTAATGGTAATCTTTCCCTTAGTTCTTAATATTTAGAAAGAACAATGTGAATAAAAATATCTAAAATGGAATAAAATTAACTTAAACTTTACTTTGGAACAAATTGTATTAAAGTATACATATAGTAAATTATTCCAAATAACCCTTCCAAAGCAGGTATCTGATTTTCTTTGAAATAAGTATTGAATATATAGCTCATATTATTGACATTAAAGGTATTAAAATTGAACTGGGGAGAGGGCTCAAAGACTAAATAAATGTATTTTTTTCACAAGTATGAAGTTCTGAGTTTAATCCGCAGCACCCATGTCACTAGGACATGTGGTACAGCAACAAAGTGTCTCCTGTCCACCTCTGTTTTCCATGCACCATGTATAGATACACAGATATGGACACACAAACAGGGCATGCAAGTGCCACCTTATGTATGTGGAGGATAGAGAGTAACTTGGAATGTCAATGTAATCCTTGCCTTTAACTTTGATGGAGTCAGGGCATTTCTTTCTTTCATTATTTTAAAAAATATTTTATTCTCATTTATTTATTTATTTGAGAGAGATACAAAATGGGGGTGAGGGAGAGAGAGAGAATGGGTGTGCCAAGTCCTCCAGCCACTGAAAACGAACTCCAGATGCATGTGCCCTCTTGTGCATCTGGCCTATGTGGGTCCTGGGGAGTTGAACCTGTGTCCTCTGGCTTTGCAGGCAAGTGCTTTAACTGCCAAGCCATCTCTCCAGCCCCCCTTCCTTTATATTTAATTACTATATTTGCAATGCTATCTTGCCAATGAGCTTCAAGGAGATCCTTCTGTTTCCATCTTTCATCTCGCTGTTGGTACACTGGGATTTGAAACATTACATGTGTTCTGGGTAACACAACCCATATAATGACACTCTTGCACTAAGAACTTTATCCAATGAGATACTTCTTTCGCCCCAGCTGTGTTAAAATGTACTTAACTTTTACTAAGCTTGTAAATACATTTTAACTTTTACCATTTTACTTATATTCCTATTTAATGAGATCAAATATATTTCACTCATCATTTTACTCATATTCCTATTTAATGATTTATCACATATCATAATATTGATTTTTAAATGAAACAATATATTATTACATTATTTTAAAACTAATAATTGTAATTTAATTTCTAAAGCATTTCTTAGTCTTAAGATATAGTATGATTGCTATCATATAATTGTTCTGTGTTTCCAGAACCCATGTTGTTAAATTTGTTTTTTATGTACACTAAGCTTATAATGTGTATTTGTGAGTAATTGTTTCCAAAATTTGAACAGTTCCATGATTTTCAAGTTGGAATAACCTTAATATATTTTATATTCTGAAAAGTTCGTGACTTTTTCACCAATATAATTCATCAAAGAAATTGATTCCTGTGTCGCTTGTTTTTTAAAGATAACATTTACAAGTTACCATGTGCCCTTCATTTTAATTTGTACTTTCCCTCATAAATTGTCAAAAATAAAATACAGTCAAATTTAAGTAAGACTTGTGCTTTCAATCGATGTGCTATTTTTTGAAAAGCTTATATTCTCACATTCTCTCATTATTCAGAAGTCTTTATTAATATGGAAATTGTGTTAGGGAACCAATGGCAGTTAATATCTGCCTTCCAAAACCTCATAATGTGGGCTGTAGAGACTGCTTAGTAGTTTAGGCATTATCCTTCAGTTCTCTAGGTCCCACATAAGCCAGATGCAAATTGTGGCACATGTACCTAGAATTCGTTTGCAGTGGCTAGCAGCCCTGGTTTTACCCATTCTCTCTGACTCTCTCTTTCCATCTCTAATAAATAAATAAATAAATATCAGAAAAATCTTGAGATTAGAAAAACTCATACTGTAATATAGAGTAAATGTAAGTTTAAGTTTAGTGTATGTAGAAAGGTATTGAAAAATCAGTTGTAGTCTTCATGATATGATCAGATTTCATTATTACATAGGCTAGTACAATAGCAATATGTGGAGGAGATCAGATTCTGGAGAAATTAGATCAATAAAAGACTATTTCATACCATGTTAAAATAATATCTGCAAATAGTGGCTGGGCCTTAATTGAGTGAGATCTGAGAATTCTTTTATAAATTTATTTTATTTTTTTTTAATTTGAGAGTGACAAACAGAAGAGAAAGAGGGAGGGGGACAGAGAGAGAAAGAGAGAGAGAGAGAGTAGGTGTGCTAGGTCTTCCAGCCACTTCAATCAAATTCCAGATGGATGTGCCTCCTTGTGCATCTGGCTTACATAGGTCCTGGGGAATCAATCCTCAAACTGGGGTCCTTAGGCTACACACACAAGTTCTTAACCAATAAGCCATCTTTCAGCCCCAATATCTGAGAATTCTTTGAATTGAATTTAAAAGAAATACATTAAAAGCTTTTGGAATCATGGCAAATTTGAATGTAAATCTCATAAACAAGAACTACAAGGCTTCTGATGAGGAAAATATTCATTCATTTCTATATAAAATAATAGAAAAAAGTGTGTTTTACCCACTTTGAAGGAAATTAACTCAGTTTTAAATATTTTAATTTATTCTGGTTACAGTGTGTGCAAGCGGAGTTGTCCTGAAAAAAAAAAAATCTAAGTAAAAGAATGTGTGGGATAGGAGCATACGTGAGATCTATAAAAATAAAATGCAGACACCCTGATTCAGTCACATTCTTGTACTTAATGTCACCATTCTTCAATTTCTTCATTCATATTCTAGAAACATTATACAGAGAAGTGTTCATTGTATTAATATAATCTAAGTGCATAAAATACTTGGAATGTATGTTGTCAATGTTAGCTAAATTAAACAATGAAAAGTGATGTTTCTATTTACGTGTTATCTGAGGTGAATTTTTGTTATAAATAAGTTGTTCTGAAACCAGATGGTCTTAAGGATTTTACAACAGCTTGCTATGAAGGAGACATAAAAATTATCATATTGAGCTATCTTGCAAGAAGACTAAGTTCTGAGATCAGCTGATGATGGGATCAATGATGGGAAACAGTAATGAAGAAGTAGGAGTTGGATAGCATTAATTGGTTCAAAGTAATTCAATACGTGAACTGAAGCCAAAACATAGCCCATCAAATTTGAGGTCTAGATCTCCATAATTTTGTAAAATATACTTGTCAGTAAATTCAGTAGCCTATCATTCATACATGAGAAGATTTATTGAAGCCAGGCACTTCACATCCTATTTCACTTCATTGCATTGACCTACACTACCACCTGATTTCAATCCCACACGATATTAATCATTTTACTTTTAAAGCTACTCCTTTGAGATTTTTTCTAGACATTTAGAAAAAGAGTTTATAAGTTCCTTACTATATTACTTTGACATTGAGATAATCAAGTACTTTATAACAAGGATGTTAAGGATTCTTGGGTTTATTGTTACTATTTACAGTTCATCCTGGAGAAGTCACAATCACAGAGGGTGAGGTAGCTGATCACACCCAGGCCACAGTGAAGAAACAGAGTGAAGGATGCTCACACAGGCCACAGTGAGGAAACAGATTGATGGATGCTGATGCTCAGTTAGTGTTCTCTTTCAAACCCTATGCAGGAACCCAGCTTCCTTCTTCAACTCCAAATAAGTTGTTTCTTCCCATCTTTTTTATTTTTAAATTTGTATTTATTTATTTGAGAGAGAGAAAGAGGCAGATAAAGAGAGAGAGAATGGGCGCCCCAGAGCCTCCAGACACTACAAACGAAACTCCAGATGCATGCTCCACCTTGTATATGTGGTTAATGTGGGTACTGGGGAATTGAGCCTTGAACTAGGATCCTTAGGCTTCACAGGCAAGTGCTTAACCACTAAGCCATCTCTGTAGCCCATTTCTTCCAATCTTAATCAAACTTAACAATATAATCCCCCAAAGGCATGATCAGCTGCTTGTTTCCTAGATAATTCTTGGATGTATCAAGTTCACAGTCAATAATGAACCCCAGGTACAAAAGGCATGATTTCATTTACACCCCCACACACATGTGCAATATTTATATTATCATGTGTTTTCATTTAGGTCTGCATGAATATATGAAGTTTATGGCTCACAGTAGAAATTCCTTAATTTCTACTGTGGAACTAGTGTTACAAGGTGATAAGAACTCTTCAAAAGTAGACGAGAAACAAAATATAAACATGCTTATCAATCGGTACCTATTCATCATGTATACATCATGTATACATTAATATACATTAATTGTTAATGTATATTATACATTAGAGATACATATAACAAATATTACTAGTTCATAGAGGTTAAAAACTCAACATAGGCCTGAAGATGGCTTAGTAGTTAGGGAGCTTGCCTGCGAAGCCTGAGTACCAGTGTTCTACTCTCCAGATCACATGTTAACCACAAGCACAAAGGCGAGGCAAGCGCAAAGTCAACCTTGCCCTCTGTGTGGTGGAAACATCTGGAGTTTCATTGCAGTGGCTGAGGCCTTGGAGTACCAATTCTCTCTCTCTCTCTCTCTCTCCCCCTCCTTCTCTCTCCCTCCCTCTCTTGCTCTCTCTAAAAACTTAAATATAAAATAAAATAAAAACTCAATGTAAATACAGGATAATCATGGATAAATGATAGCATACATTGTAAAGAAATGATTAGGCACCATGACAGCAATAACTAGAAAGGAAATATATTTTAGTAGAATAATTAGAGAATTCTATATATCTATATATGACAGACTCAGTTTTGGAGAAAATTAGGTTGCTTTGTAAAGCATACGGTATCTTTATGGACACATAGAAAGGTATAAGATCATAAATGAGGAAGGAAGTGAGGTGAAGTGACAAGACTAGAGTAGTCTTTGGCTCTGTTAATAACTTTAGTCTTGTGTATATTTTCAAATTCACTGGAAATCTTTGGAGAATTACAAGAAAGCAGCGTATGGGGGCTGGAGAGTTGGCTTAGCAGTTAAACGCTTGCCTGTGAAGCCTAAGGACCCCGGTTCGAGGCTCGGTTCCCCAGGTCCCACGTTAGCCAGATGTACAAGGGGGCGCACGCGTCTGGAGTTCGTTTGCAGAGGCTGGAAGCCCTGGAGTGCCCATTCTCTCTCTCGCTCTCTCTCTGCCTCTTTCTCTCTCTGTCACTCTCAAATAAATCAATAAAAAGCTTAAAAAAAAAAGAAAGCAGCGTATGTATAATTAAAGTTATAGTCACAGCTTTTTGACATAAAATAATATTTTTTTTAAATTTCTCATATTACACCTGGTTAAAAAAAAATGAAGCATTAATTTTGATATTTATGCTCTCTGGGTCAGGCCTGAGAGCTAGAAGATCCGCTGTAAAAATGGAACTCAAATATGATGACCATGGCTGGAAAATAGGCTGGGCTAAGGATTGGGAATCCCTCTGAATTTCTTCACATCTATTTCATTGAACAGCCTAGCTTCTTCAGGACATGAAAACTGGGCATAACGTAAGGATCCCATGAATCAGAATGGAAATGAGCAACTGCACTTAGATTCATTGTGGAAAGTGGTACAACATTTCTGTAACATGCTACTGGATCCCATTTTTCCTGGGGAGACACCAAATATCTTTTGCAATGGAAAGAATATTTGAGAATTTTACCACCCCACTTTTACTTTCAGACACTGATCATTTACAATTCCTCACATTCATTACATGGTTAGCTGGCCTAAAACTTCTGATAATTTTCATACTCTCACAACATCAGAACCCATGTGAAGTTTAGATACAGCATGATACACTTTAGTGGCTATTCTTCAATTGTGTTAAGTAGCACTCTCTTAGTAATAAAGCCATCCAACATAGCTCAGGGAAATTTTGCGGAAGAGGGGGCGGAAAGAATGTCAGAGCCACATGTTGGGTCAGGATATACAGAGACTTCTATTGTACCAATAACTGTGGTCTAACTCCACAATGCACGACCCATATACCTCAACAAGGAGGGGCCAATGGGGAGGGGGTAGGTCATGGATGAGCCTAATAATGGTACCAAACTGCCTGTACTTGCAGAATAGAAAACTAATCAAAAAAATTTTTTTTAAAAAAGCCCTAGGAAAAGAAGAGTGAAGTTGTTGTCCCCAGTGTATGGCTATATATTGGTTGGACAAGCCTTAATAGTTAATTAAAATAACTATTAAAGGAGGTGGTGATTGAAAAACACAATATTTGCTGTCACTTGTCCAAAATAATTGTAAATCCAGTTGGGAAATGTCATCAGTTTATTGACAGCGGCTTCCCATAATGACTTATTATGGCTTCTTGCCTTTGGCTACACTCTCAACAACACTTTCCATACCATGTATCACATTTGATTTAGAGTAGGTTTCTCATCCTGTGTTTTGAACATACATGCCCAGGAGTTCCAAGGACTAGCTTCATTTTATACAATACCTGGAAATACTAGTTGAGGGACTAGAGAGATGGCTTAGTGGTTAAGGCACTTGCCTGTGAAGCCTAATTACCTAGGTTTGATTCTCCAGGTTCTACTTAAGCCAGAAGCACAAAGTAGCACATTATTCTGGAGTATATTTGGAGTGGCTAGATACCATGGCATGTCTATTCTCTCTCTCTCTCTTCTCTCCTTCTCTGTCAAAAAAAAAAAAAAAAAAAAAAAGAAAGAAAGAAAAGAAAAGAAAAACCTAGCAGAGATTCCACCAGGGCAATATGTGGGTATTTTATGAAGGTTATTGGTGGTTAATCCAATCAGTAGAAAGCACACCATAATTTTCATTAATATTTTTTTAAGAAACAAATTTCACTTATAATAGAATAAAACATATAAGCAATAAAATAAAATGCTTGTGCATTAAAAACCATGTAACATTGGGGACAGAAACTCAAAAGGATATAAGTAAATGGAAATAGTCAGTATTCATAGCTCTGAAAAAAATAATAGTAATGAAATATGCATTTCAATATGTAAAGCAATCAACAGAATCAATACAATGTAAGGCTATTCTTCAGTATTTTCATTGAGAATTTTTAACGTAACTTGAAATTCTTTTGTGGCTACTGAGGAGAAACTATACCTGGGTGAGCTTGTTTACCATACATTGGCAATCAACTGTGACTAGAACTTGACGAATAAGTGTCTTGCAGCTTACCGTATCTCTTTCTTACCTTCTTGAGGCTTTGTCAATGTCACCTTTCCATTTGCATTATTTTGGTCCTCATTACATCATGGTGCATAGATGCCAAGATGGAGTATCCCAATATATTCATAAGAAGTTTGCTGACCTGACCTTAGAAGTTTATAGCATCATCATTTTTTTTTTTAATTCCAGGCCTTTTGAATCAAAGAGAAGGTAGCAGATTTCCCTGCCTCTTTATATCAGAATTGTCAAAGTCATATTGCACTACCAGCTGAGAAATAAGACATTGAAACATAATTATTTCTGGATTAATAAAAAAGTCATTGGTCATAGAACATGAGGTAAACTTGATAGGACAAAATAGTCTAATATACACTGATTTTGACAAGTTAGAAAATACTTTTATTTATTTTTATTTTTTGTGGTTCTGATTTTTTATTTGTTTTTCAAGGTAGGGTCTCACTGTGGTCCAGGCTGACCTGGAATTCACTATGGAGTCTCAGGGTGGCCTTGAACTCTCACAGTAATCCTCCTACCTCTGCCTCCTGAGTGCTGGGATTGAAGGCATGCACCACCACTCCTGGCTTGTGGCTTTGATTTTATTTGCTAACTGTCCAAAATAGATGAGCCTGGTCTGGTGCCAGGACACTGGAATTCTGAAAATTCACTTGCATTTCTGGGCTGATCTAGTACATACTTTATCCCTGCACATAGCAGGAGTCTAAGGGACTAAGTGGTACATACCTTCTAAGTCATTTATGTCACTTCAGTTATATGCTAATTAGACAATAATTGATTGGATGCCATCCTCAAATACAAGGAAAAATGGTCACATGCAGGTCTCACTTAAACCTACAGATTATATTAATGAAAGTAAAATCAGGGGCTGGAGAGATGGCTTACTGGTTAAGCGCTTGCTTGTGAAGCCTAAGCACCCTGGTTCAAGGCTTGACTCCCCAGTACCCACGTAAGCCAGATGCACAAGGTGGCTCATAGATCTGGAGTTCATTTGCAGTGGCTGGAGGCTCTGGTGAGCCCATTCTGTCTGTCTCTCTGCCTCTTTTTCTGTCTGTTACTCTCAAATAAATAAAAATAAACAAAAAAAATTAAAAAAAAGAAAGTAAAATCAATGTTGTTAGAAACTATCATTTTTGTTAGCAAATTACTTAATCCAATTATTTTTCAAATTAACAGTTTATTGTAGAAAATTATCGTTGGAAGCATATGCCACAAGGTGATAAGTGTGGGTAGAAGAACTTCTCTGATGGATCCTTGAACAAGTTCATTACTGTAAAACCCAGGTTGAGAATGTTGTGTCACTAAATAGGTATACATCATTACTGTTGCTGAGTATACTTTTTCTTGTAGGGTGGAAATGACAACTAGATATTTGCTTGTTCATGTGCTAATTGGCTAAATCACTCAGTAGAATTAATCCTTGAAAACTGGCTAAATCAGAAACTCATCTGAATACCTATGAGCAGAATTTTTATTTTGAAGCCCACTGGTAAGTAAGTGTTTTCACACCAAATACTGAAGGCTGAAAACTTGCTTTGGGGAACTTGGGGTAACAAAAAAATCTCAGAAGAACAACTAGTTCAATGTGAGTATTCCTGTGAAGACTGTGGGAAGTCATTGGTGGGACAAGAACAGCAACTTTACAAAGAAGGGAATGAAGAGTGATGCTCTTCAATTATTTTCCTCATTTTTTCCTAGGGATATATGAGTTTCTATTAATTAATGCAAGGTTATTCTTTTTGTAAGGAAGAAGAAAGTTCCTAACTATATATTTTTTTTATCTTTTTTTTTTTTTTCATTTTCCTGCTTAGAGTTGTTTAGATATCTCTTGAGTAGAGGTGACTATACCTCTCATCCAGTGTTTGAAGCAAGGCTATTTCCCCTAAAGAATATATTTCTTCCTCTTACACTATAACTAAAATTTAGTGATGTCCAAACTTGAATGTTGTTGGAAATGTTTTTCTTATTTAGAATATACTATTTTAGAATACAGAATATTACCTCACATAAAATTGTGAAGTAAAATTCATTGAAAATTTGAATGGTACCTTTTGGGTATGCTTTTTAGTTTCTCCTTTGCATTCTATCCTATGAATGTGACCTTGGTTCTATAGTAAAAGGAAGGGACCCTGCCCCTGGAAGATAGAAACATGTGACCAAGTCTGAGATCTGTGTGTTACTTAGGTATTGATTTTCCCTTTAATCTTCACTGCAGTTTTCTATAGCGTCAGCTTTCTTTGCCATTAAAATTGTCATATGAAAAGAATGATGAAGAGAGTAAAGGGCAGTGGAAAAGAGGCCAAGAAACAAATTAGTGCAGCTTTTAGTGCTGTTAGGCTTGCCAGTGGTCTAGGCAGAAGGAGTTCTGAAAGCTTTGTATAGTGTATAGACACTCAACTCATGACTCCATTGGAACTTGGACCAAATCCACAGCTATTAATAAAATCTGTGCATCACTTGCCTGTATGTATCCTCTGACAATCTCCATTTGATTCTATGGCTATAGAAAGCAGGGTGCTGATGATTCATGTGTTTTATGTAGAAGCCAGATATAGTTCAAGGGCTGGAGATCACATGAGACTGTAATCACTGCAACAATCCAAGAAATAAGAGTTGCTATCCACATAAACTATGTGCTTGACAAATTCAATCCATGCAGTAACAGGAGTAAGGCTCCCTGATATGCTGGATTTTTAATTTGTTTCCATGCTAAAATGAGGATAACATTCACCAAAGATTTTTGTCTTTTACTTTAAAAATTGTACTATTACTGCATTTGCTGGCAGGGGTGCTCTAAGAAATCAGAATTATGGGATATGAGAGATCAGATTTGGATATGAATAGGAAAGAACTAATTAAACATATTCTAGATTCTGCTAAACTTCATTCTCTCTCCTTAGTGTTTTTTAAAAATCTTGGCCAAATTTTATCATCTTAATTCACTTCTGAATCATAAGGACACACGTTGATTCACAGAGAGACTTGGCACAAGTCAGTTGTAGCTATTTTTCTCCTCTCTTGGAGGAAAACATTGTCTGTAATCAATGTTCTTCTAAAATTTTACTTTGGGATACTCTTACATCTATTTTCACAACTTAAAACGATACCCATGCAAACTATTATGGAAAAAAAGGGACTGTATTCTGGATGGCTCATTTTTTGTCCATTTATTTCATTTTCAGTCTTCATCAAGATTTATGAGCTTTTCTCTCCTGGAGTGAACTCTATTCCTCTCTTCACAAATCAAGTGCATGAAGAAATGAATTCAACGAAACTTGCCTAAGTATAATAAAATCAACCAGTAGAAAGCTTAAAGTTCACTTTTGCAAAATATGAATAATGTGACAGAAAAGAGTAACGTTTATCTTAGCTCTCCTTCTCACAAATGCCTCTAAAAGAATTTACAACTTTAGTGAATGACTAGTCTACTGGGATGCAGTTTTTTAGGCTCAAATGTAAAATATCCTAAAAGCATTTATTATTGCTTGACTGACTCTAAAACATTTTTTTAATTGTAAGCCTGAAAATCAGAGATATAATGTTGAAAAAAAATAGGATGCACATCTAAGTTAAAATTGGTCAGTTAAAAGGATCTTACTTTTATCTTATACATGTCAAATTCTCTGAGAATTATGAGTAGATGTTGGCATATCAACTAGGGTATTTAACTAAGAATAACATTCATTTGGTTTTTTGCTTTATAAACAAGTTTTCAGAGAAAAACTACATTGACCACATACAGTTTTTTTACAAAGATAAAATAAGAAGACAATGCAAAAGTAATAGGGAGATTTAAAAAGTTGGATACATTTTTCAATGTCGATTTGAAATAAATACAGAATATCTACCCAAATGTATCCATTAGCCAGTTATAAAGTTATTTGGGGGGGCCTATATACCAAAGCGCTATCTATAGTCATTATCATAGTATAGCGAGAAAAAATGAAAAAGTATCTAATAGTATTAAATACCTATTTCATCTGAAGATATATTAAGATAGACCAAAAGCATCATTTATGGTTACTTTGTTGGCATTTTGAGTTTGTCAAGAATCACACACTTCATTTCCTGAATTCAATTGATGTTGTAAGTTCTAAATCTATAATATGCATCTATCATCTACTTTTATGAAACAGAAAGTAAATCACACGTAGTTATTCATTTCTAATTTCTAATTTGGAATTTATTTTATTTTCTTATATGAATCATGTTGTAGAACTACATTACATAGTAAAATCTTCAATTTATTATAAACATATATCATATATAATAGCAAGTATGTATAATAACATATATATATACAAATATATTAGCAAATATATCTATATGACCAAGCCAGCCATTAACCACATTCATTACAGCAGTATCAAAGAAAAGAAGATGCATTTCTCATGTTCTTTGAATTTTCTTCCTGTATTTTATAATTATAATTACCCATTCAAAATAAGTGCTTGTATATAGAACTGTTAAAGGCAATTATTTACTAAATTTTCTTGACATGTATTTTATCATTACAATGGTTCATAAATGAATGCTGAAAACATTTTAAAATTAATTAAATTCTAAATAAATCATTCTTACGTGTTGGAGGATAAGACTTAGAGTCTAATAAGAAAAGTAAACATTCCTCAGTCAATTAGATATGAGGTACTAAATTTGAATATCAAGGGCCAGTGTCTTCCCTTGTCATTTTTAAACCAGAACTATGGTGCTTTGATTCACATGCCCCCCATAAACTTAGGTGTACTGAGTGTTAGGTTCCCAGCTGATAGAGATTTGGGAATCAATGCTTCCTGGAGGCAGTGTATTGTTGGGGACACACTCTCCTGTTGCTATTATCCACCTTATGTTGGCCAAGGGGTAATGTCCACTCTCTGTTCATGCCATAATTTTCCCCTGCCATTATGGAGCTTCCCCTCAAGCCTGTAAGCCAAAATAAATCCGCTTTTGCCCACAAGCTGCTTTTGGTTGAGTGATTTCTAACAGCAGTGCTGAACCTGACTGCAACAAGAACATATCCACTAATCTTATCTATTTTTGTGAGGAAAAGTTGTTCTTTACATTAGCCATCTTCTGAAACACAAAACATTGAGGTTATTCCTTTTCCTTCAGTGTTTTCATGACACAGGAATGCAGCAATTATTGTTGTTATTATTATTACATTTGGAATAGTCATCTGGGTATAGGTCAGTATTACAACCCCTGCCTTACAATCACATGGCTATGGGTTTAATCTTTACCACTGGAAACAGTATATATTCCATTACACAAGATTTGTAAGTTATGTAGCCTTATCACATGTGATAATATCACATGTGTCTATAAGCAGCAGTGACATTTCTATAAAACAACCCCTTTGCCTTGAAAATACACTTTTTTTTTTTTTTTCAAAAAGAAATGATAGCCAGACCAATAAGGATCAATCCTCCTAAGAAGCTGAGCTGGAGAAGAAGGATGCCATGCTTGAGATGGAATCCTCTGAATATAGTTGTATGCACATTGTGATCATTACTCAAGGTAAAAACAGAAACAAAAATAAGCAGGAAATAAGAAAAGGTGAAAACTTCCTGCAAACTTTCCAGCTGAATACAAAAGCCAGTGCACAAGGCTAATTGGTCTTGAGACTGTATTGTTGGACATAGGTTGTTTCAGATACCTTTTGACATATTGGTTATGGTCACATATACAAAAGCGAAATAATTTACTTTTTATCTCAATGACATTGGGATTGAGACAAAGATGAAAAGAAGTTGCTAGGTGTTCCTTCTCATGTTTGAATCATATTAGAAACCATGTAGAATGGAAAACATGATTCCCAAGATAACAATATATTATTGTTTTCCTAAAACATCTCCATGAACGTTTGAGATTGATAAAAGATTCCAAAATTCCTCAAATCACTAAGAAAAACCTGAAATGTGCTGCTGTATGGATATATACATATATACACACACATATACATAAATATACCATAGAACGTTCTTCTGGTTAGTTCTACTGAGCTCTTAGCAGCAAGAAGAAAATGAGACATTTTGTGTGCTATATGCATTTTAAGACTTTCTAAGAATTAGGAACTAAAGTATTCTGGATTACATCTCATTTGATAGAATGCTTACCTAAATATCCTTGAAGCCCTGATTTGGATCTCCAGCACTGCCTCCCCCCAGTCAGAAGGAGATGTGATCGCACATGTGGGTAATCCCAGAACTCAGGAGGAGGAGGCAGGAGAGGATAAATCCAAGGTAATCTTCAGTTGCATAGTGACTTTGAAGTCAGCCTGAGATATAGGAACAAGACACTGTCTCAAAGAATAAACATTAAAACACAATAGCACTAGTCAATGACATAAAGGCCTCAACTCTACACCAAGTGTCTCCTTGAGCATTTCTATAAAAGTTACATAATTTCTGCATTAAAATAATTAAATCTGCTTCCTCTTACATCTACCTGCAACATTTGTATTTGTTTCACGTTGCTGGCAGAAACCACCCGACCAAGAGCAGCTTGTGGGATAAAAAGTTTATTTTGGCTTGTAGATTTGAGTGGAAGCTCCACGATGGCAGGGGAAAATCATGACATGAGCAGAGGGTGGGCATCAACCCCCTGGCCAACATCAGGTGGACAACAGCAACAGGAGAATGTGCCAAACACTGACAAGGGAAAACTGGCCATAACACCCATAAGCCCACCCCCCACAAAACACTGCCTTCAGGAAGTGCTAATTCTCAAATTTTCATCAGCTGTGAACCTAGCATTCAGAACACCTAAGGTTATGCGGGACACCTGAATCAAATCACCACATTCCACTCCTGGCCCCCATAAACTGATGTCTATACAGGATATAAAGTATAATGCATCCAGTCTAATTTTAACAGTCCCCATAGTTTTTATCAACCCAAGGCATGTTCAAACATCCCCATAATCTGTGATCTTTTTACTGAACTATAATATGAAAAATTTCCCTCCTAAAACCTGTAATGGCACAGAATATGAATTCATACTGCAAAAGATGGCATTGGCCATAGTAAGCAAATACAAAATTTAAACCAGTTGAAACATCACACTCTTAGTTCCAAGTGAAACAATTCGTGACATGCCTCCAAGTCTACCCAGCAGCAAGTCTCTGGAGTTCCAATTCCACCCCTCCAGCTAGGTTACTCACAGTCCTGGAAAATTTCATCTTGTCCTGGCCTCTCCACTAGGTCTCCACTGCAACCAAAGTCTCATCATCATGGCTCCATCAGGTCTCCATGCAGGTATCCAGCAAACCTGTTTCCCACTGCCCATGGCCACTTCCAAAACACAAGACCACATTGTAAATTGAGTGACCCTCTATTTTCTCCATTTCTTATTCTCCATAATACCAGGTAAATTGCCAGTTTATTAATCCAGGGGGAATAAAGCAGACTGTGGGGAACAGAACACTCCTTGAGCACTCATACCCTCTCAAAAGAGTCTACATTCTTCCCGTTGCCTCAGTCTCAAAGGTTGTAATCTCTCATATAATTGCAGCTGAATGGGCAGCAGGTTTACCCCAAAGATTTCATTTTTTTTCTGTGCCATATGCCTCTGCTCACACCAGTCAATTTCTTTTTTTTTTTATTAATTTAATTTATTAGTTTCCTTATCAGCAAATAGAGGCAGTTTGGTACCATTGTTTAGGCTCATCCATGACCTACTCCCTCCCAATGGGCCCTCCTTGTTATTGTAAATGGGTCGTGCATTGTGGAGTTAGCCCACAGTTATTGGTATGATAAATGTCTCAGCATATCATTACCCAACATAGGACTCTGACATTCTTTCTGCCCCCTCTTCTGCAAAATTTCCCTGAGCCATGTTGGGTTAATTTTTGGTCTGCTTCAGTGCCGAAGTGTTGGGGGCCTCTGAGGCTCTGGCTCTCTGATTTGGAAGGAGTTGATTTTTCTTTGTTGGCCTCCTTCCCCTTCGTGCTGGTATCTGGTTCATCAGGAAAACAGCACCCTTGCTTGTTTTGCCAATTGTCCTTAGTTTCAGTTGGACCCCTTTTGAGGTATGATGGGGCAGCTCTCTCCTTAGGATCTGCATCTATCTGAAAAAGAGAAGCAGATTCTCCAACAGAGAGTAAGTTAGCACCCAGAAAATTGAGATTTCCCAGCCAGAGTTTGGGCAGCTTCAGGGCTTGCTGCCTCAGTCTGCTTCCAAACTAGAAGGCAGGCAGCTTTGGTGCATTACTGGGTGAGAATTCAGGCAACTTTGGCGCCCCTGTCAGGCTATAGATAGGTGGCTTTGGAAAGAGAGCAAAAACCCAGGCTACTTGTAACTGCCCCAGGCTGCCTTGGATTCTCTTTAAGCTAGATCCCAGGCTGCTCCACCCACCTACCTGCCCAAACACTTACTTTTTTGATAGAGAGTTTAATAGGTGTAGGCCCTCTTTAATAGGTGTAGTACCCCATGATTGATGGTAGCTTGATATTGGAGAGTGGGCTTATGTTTGTATGGTTCTGATTTGTGTCCCAGCTCCAGCTATGGGTCCCGTACCACTGAGGGGATCAGTTAGCCAAGTCAAGAGCAGCTGGTTCCCCACCATGGCTGTGTGCCACTATTGCACTTGTGTGGGCATCACACCAGGTTATTTGTTCCTAAGTAGGTTAAACCATTTCTTTTTTGGACAGATATTGGTCATTTCCCCCAGTCGCCCATGTAACACCTTCTGGCACTAGACACGCTGACTGTCTCCTGGCTTCCAGCCATGCCATTCCATTTTACGTGCCAGCTGCATATGGAGTCTTCAGCAATAGGGTCTTACCACTGACCTTTGATGGGTCATCAGGTACTCTGACAGAAGTCTGTCATTCTTTTAGGAAACCTTGTAGGTTTCTCTGATCAAAAGCTCATTGTGGATGATAGCCCCATGCTGGTAGTGGGGGTACAGGTCAGTGCCCACTAAGAAAATGAGGAAAAAAATAACTAATATACAAGAGTTAGAGAGGAAGAGGGGCAGAGGGAGGGAGGGAAGATGTAGAAGGTTTAGGTTAGTCTTGATCCTACGCTCTCCAGTGTCTTGTGGTTCAGGTGTTTCCTGTAAGGGTCTAGTGAAGGTTCACATTTACATCAGTCAATTTCTATGCAATTCAACCCTGTACAAATTATCAGGACACGCACACAACAGCAAATCTCTCACACAAACTGCTTCTAGCCCAATCTAGGCAAAGTTCTTTCTCACCCTCACCAAACCTCACAGTCCATAGTTCTTAATGCATCCAGGTCTTTCAACACTGACCAGAATATTCCATCAAGCTGTACTTACAACACTGCAAGGCATATTCTAGGCCAAGGTTTCAAATTCAACCTCATTCCTCTTGAAAGTCATCACTATAGGCCAAAGCCACACAGTTGTGTAGCAGCAAATGACACCACTCCTCCCTACCAACATTACTTTTGTAGCCAGGGTTTCATTGCTGGCAGAAATCACCTGACCAAGAGGAACTTGTGGGAAGGGGGCAGAGGTCTATTTTGGCTTACAGGCTAGAGGGGAAGCTCCGTGATGTCTCAGGAAAACGATGGCATGAGCAGAGGGTGGAAATCACCACCAACATAAGTTGGACAATATGCAATAGGAGAGTGTGCCAAACCCTGGCAAGGTGAAACTGCCTATAATACCCATAAGCCTGCCCCGCCCCCCCCCCCCAAAATACACTGCCTCCAAGAGGTATTAATTCCCATCTCCATAAGCTGTGAATCTAGCATTCAGAACACCTAGGTTTATGGGGGACACCTGAATCAAATCACCACAGTATTAAAATACACATTTAAATGTTAATCTCAAAACACTACTGTTGTTGCCATACTTAGAGAAATCATGATGCAAGAATTGACATAATGTATATCTGTGTACTGATAATAAACAGTGACTTTATTGAACTAACTGCTATTTTCTTCAATTTGTACACTCTTGTCTAACAATTAATGTATTTACATATGAGTTTCGTAGTGCTGGGGATCAAACCCAGGGATTTGAATACATTAGTCAAGTGTTCTATGACTCAGCTACCTCCTGAGAACTCTACTTTCTTTATTGGAATTACAGAGCTTTCAACTAAATTAGGTAATAAAATAAACTGTGTTGTGCTGGCCTGAAAGCACAAAACATGACTGTTTATTCCATTCTCTTTTCAGGAAAAAGAAAAGTTAAAAATTTCTAGTAAATCATCTTCTATCTTTGTTAAAATGAAATTTTTTAATTATAGGATCCTTTGTGAGAAAAGTTTCTTTTTTTTCCCTTAACCCCCTTTTTTCCCCATGATATCTGCAATTTTGTGTTTATCCACAGAACTCTTTTTTTCTTTCTTTCTATCTTTCTTTCTTTCTTTCCGTTCTTTCCTCCTCCTCTTCTTTTTCTTTTTACCATTTCACATGCTCTTTGCTAGAATTGATTTTACTTCTTGGTTTTTCTTTTTTCTTTTTTTTTTTTTTTGATAATTCAATGACTTTTTTTTCGACACCACCAAGAGGCTACCTTTATTCAGATATAAGCACAAGTGTCATACCCAACAGACAAAGCCAGAATCACCCAGCTCTAACTCATTCTCCTACCAACTGAGTCTTTCCTGTGATTTTATATGACTTTTATTATTAATTAGTGTTGTACTCAGTGAATACAGTTATATTGGTACCATTGTTAGCCTCTTCCCTGTCCTCCCTCCTCCCTCTGGCCCCTCCTTGTTGAGGTATATGGGTCATGCAATGTGCAGTTAGCCCTCACTTATGGGTAGGAGGAAATGTCTTTGTTTATCATGACCCAATGTGTGGCTCTGATATTCTTTCCGCCCCTCTTCCACAAATTTCCCTGAGCCATGTTGGGTTCATTTTAGGTCTGCTTCAGTGATGAGGTCTTGAAAGCCTCTGTGTCTCTGGATATCTGATTTGGTAGGAGTTGATTGTTCTCTGTGTCAATCTCCTTCACCCTTGTGCTGGTACCAGGTTCACCAAGAAAACAGAACCCTTGCTTGTTTTTCCAGTTATTCTTAGTTTCAGCTGGGGCCCTTTTGAGGTATGATGGAGTGGTTATCATCTTAGGATCTGCATCTACCTGAAAAAGAGAAGCAGATTCTCCAACGGACAGTAAAGTTAGCACCAGATAAAGGCGATAGCCCTTATTTTTTTTAGAGAAAATTCAATAGAAATAGGCCCTCTTGTAGCCCATGATTGGTGATAGCTTGATAATGAAGAGCAGGCTCATTTTTGGATATGGTTATGACTTGTTTCCCAACTCCAGCTAGTTCCTTCTAAGGGCCTGGTGAAAGTTCAGCCATTTGGTCTGCCTTTTAGGAAGTAGAATTTTATGGTACCATTGCCATGTGGGTCCAGATTTGTGACCCCCCACCCCCTCCCTTACCCTCCCTATCCTCCATACCCACCCTATTGTCCAGTCCTGGAAATGCATGCTGGTTATGTTGGCATCTTGCGTAGATTCAGGTTAGGTGCTGTAGATGAGTGAGACTATGCGGCGATTATCTGTCTGTGATTGGGTAAGTTCACTGAGAATGAACTGTTTCAGCTTCAACCATTTTTCTTCACATTTATACGTTATGCACATAGAAGAAAAAGTTTATAGTATATAGTAATATGAGATTAAATTTGTAAATATAAATTTTATCCTTGACTTGGGTATTTTTTAAAATTTATTCTTTACCTTTTGGATTTATAAGACAGAGTTTTGCATTGCCCAGACGCATTTCAAACTCATGAACTGCCTGCATCAACCCCCTAAGGAGTCATGTTACAGACATGCGCCACCATAGCTAGCTTTTTCCTTGACATTTAAGATAACTTTTACTGAATTAAAAGGCATTATGTTTTTGGAAAGTACATCCTAAACTTGCAGTGCATGCAGATGGAACACCACAGGAAATGTGAAAGTACGGGCTTATTCTTCTGAGCTTTAGATTTCCAGAACTGGAAAAAAAAAAAAAAAAAAAAAAAAGGAAAATTAAATGTAAAGTTGACACAACGTATTATCCATATAAATAAAATACCAGTTTTCATCTCCACTTGTCAGTGTAGTCTCCTTGTGAATTACTATCACTCTGTGTGGGCAAATATGGGGAAAAATAAACATGTTCTAGCAAGGCTGCACTTTTGACTAATTCTTTAAGAACTGACAGAGAAATCCACATAAAAATGTGGTGTTGAAAAATTTCAGGCTTACCATTTTCTGATAAAGTTCTTTTCTTGTACCTCTCAGGAATTTCATTAATACATTACTTTAAATATAAACCTTTTATAATTTATGATATCTTCCTTCCTGTATATTTAGCACAATGATTCCTGTCAGTTAAAAACTCCCAACTTCAGTGAAAAATGCAGTAACATCCTAGACATAATGAGTGACATTGCTTTTTTCATATTTAGCCCCAGGCATCTTATACATACATTGCCATGTTATAAACGCATTCTTACATGTGCTGGCAAATGTATTTTCTGCACTTACATCAATAATCAACAATTAAAAGAAAAAGCTACAAGCATGTGGAAAGCTCATTTAAGAGAAACTGAAGATTTTAAAGAAACTAGAGTAAAGCTGCAAACATATGGAAAGCAGAAAAGTTCAGATCAAGAAACAATGCTCTGCTCTTCCAGAGACCAGACTCATGTGTGTCTGAGCAGAGATGAGAGAGAATCCAGAGAGACTCCTCTCCCCTGTACCCCCACATACCAGCTGTCTAGCCAAAACAGAGAGGGAGGGACCAGAAAGTCATAGCCTTTATAACATCAGATTAGGGTATGCAAGGAGAAGACATGATTGATTTGTGGATTTGGAGGGTCGACCCCAGAGCCAGCCCACATGAGCCAGTCCATGTAGGTAGCATGCTAGACTGTGGTACCAGGGAACTCTTTAGATCAGACTCCATTAGACATAAGTTCCATTTCTTCACTTGTGTCAGGGTAAGCTTGTATGTGGGGTGGCTTCTCCTGGTTCTACTTGGGTCTCAATCTCTAACTGAAACAACTTTAAGAAAATAGATTTACATATGCTCTAGCTATAGCTCTCCTAGGCATATATCCTAATGACTTTTCTCATTACCTTAGAGATGCTTGCACAACCATGTTGACTGCTGCTCTATTCACAAAGATACAAAATGGAACAAGCCTAGATGTCCATCCACAGATGAATGGATAATAAAGATGTAGTACATCTACACAATGGAGTTCTATTCAGCTGTAAAGAGAAATGAAATTATGAACTTTGCAGGGAAATGGATGGATCTGGAAAGGATTATATTAAGTGAGGTAACCCAGGCCCAGAAAGCCAAATGCTATATGTTCTCTCTCATATGTGGATACTAGCTACAAATATATTGACTTGTATGTGAGCTATAACCAAAAATAAGTAGCAGAGGCCCATAAGCTAGAAAAAGGCAATAAGGGAAGGAGGAGTGGGAAGGACTTTAAGGGATGGTATTATATGTATGTAAATAGAAGAACAGATTACAGAGAGGGGAAAGGTCTAAGCTAGGTCAGGGGAAGAGACTGTATAAAAGAAAGTTGGGAAGGGGGTCAATCAAAATTCAAGATATTCTGAATAACATATATGAAAATCTACTTTCTTGAATAGTGACATATCCAGAATCCATTGATTGTTATTAGAAAAAAATTCAGTGCCAGAGATGGGATGCCTGTCAGTCATATTTTGGCTGTGGAGGTCCCTGTTTCCTCCAAAACATTATAGGCTATTGCCAAGGCCCTTGGTTTCCCACAAGAAAGAGATAGTAAGACCCTATTGCTGAAGACTTCACGTGCCTGAGGGGCAAAGTCACTGAGGAATTAAGCTGTTGCTGGGCATAAAACCTTCTCCCTGTAGCCCAGCCAACTGAAAGCTGGCAAAAGCTGCACTGTGCACAGCTTTATGGGAGACAGAAGCCATCAGTGGTGAAAACAGTGGACACTAAAAGCCTCAAGCTTTGTCAGACAGGCAAAAGGACTGAACGAGTGAAATAGTGGCATGTCTGCTGTGGGGGATACCGACTGCTCTCTAATTGGACTGAAGGTCCACTCTATGACAGGGAATACCTACCTAGTACTGAAAATCTAATCAAAAGCCTATGGCAGGGGAGGTCATCAGCCTTTGGGGTATAAAACCTGATCTTGCCTAGATAAATGAATATATTACTCTCACCAAATTGTCCTGAAATCACTACACTTAATGTTCATGTTCATATATTAATGCTAATCTCACTGCTGGTGATAGAAGCTTCTCTTTTCATGTGGCAATGACCACTGGAATGGCCCAAAAGGCAACATAGTGCTGAGAAGAAGGGATAGAGGAGTTTCCAGCACTGAAACATCTCACAGCCTCCAAGGTTCAGGGTCCATTGTGCAGGAAGTGGTGGAAAGAATGTACGAGCCAGAGGAAGGGTACCACTCCTTACATACAACTGTCCAGACAGAAATTGGCCCGATATCCAAGACCTGGCAGTGCCTAACAATACCTACACAAAACCCTCATAATAGGAGAAAAGATGATGACATCAAATTAATAGAGAGACTAATGAAGAGAGGGAGGGGATATGATGCAGAGCAGTTATGAAGGGGAAAGTGGGGGAGGGGACAGAAATTCCATGCTTTTTGTCTGTAAGTACCAGTACCAAAGATACGTACATACATACACACACACACACACACACACACACACATATATGTAGAACATTCAGTCTAAATGAGATTTCTCTATCACACCCTCAGTGGTGGTTTGATTGAGGTGTCTTTCATAAACTTATGTGTACTGAATGCTTGATCCCTAGCTGGTAGCAATTTGGGAGTCAGACCATTGTTGGAGGCGATGTATTATTGAGGGTGGGCTCAAAGGTGTTTTTGTAAGCTTCCCCATGCCAGGGTTTAGCACACTCTCCTGCTGCTGATGCCCCCCTTATGTTGGCCAGGGGTGATGTCTACCCTCTGCTCATGCCATTGATTTTCCTTCCATCATGGAGTTTCCTCTCGAGTCTGTAAGCCAAAATAAGCCTTTTCTTCCCACAAAAAAAACAAAAAAAAAAGTTAGCTATTTATTAACCTTCTTTAATATTTTGCCCTAGAAATTAATTCCTATGATTAAAATATTTCAGTTCCCTCCTGCTGTGTACCTCTTCTGATTTGAAAGTGATATAGCTCAATAGCCATCTGCAAGGGTTTAAATGTGCAGCCTTATAGAATCAGGCTTGGATCTTGAGTATCCAGGGGACAGA
The DNA here is from genome assembly GCF_020740685.1 of Jaculus jaculus. Taxonomy (NCBI): domain Eukaryota; kingdom Metazoa; phylum Chordata; class Mammalia; order Rodentia; family Dipodidae; genus Jaculus; species Jaculus jaculus. Next base: position 23,956,827 of record NC_059104.1, read on the forward strand.
GTCCCACTGGACAAAAGGTATGTCACTAAAGGGTGGATGTAGGAGTCCACTCCTAAGGTTTTGGAGGAGATCTTAAGTCCAGTTCTACAGTGTGTAAAGAGCCTTTGGAGCTCTGCCTGTTCTTGCTTGCTGGTGTTGGTATTTGCTGGTTGTTTGGTAATGTCTCTCTGCTTGGATATATGGAAGCGAGACAACTCCTTCTGCTATTGATGGCTTGCCCCTGGATTTGTAAGCTTGAAATACACCCTTTACTTCTATAAATTGATTGCTGATTGGATGTTTGTGTTAGCAAAATCAAGCTGACTGTCACAGTACTTTGATGTCCCTGTGTTGAAAGGGAAAAAAGAAAAAACTGTTAGAGCTGTGAGGATGGACTGTGGTTGCAGCAGTGACATGAAGATGTTTTGGATATACCAGGACTGTACAATGCCTACCATGGAGTGCTGTTGACTTGGGGTGAGTGATTTCGCTGGGCTATTCAGCCCAGCTTGAGGGGCAGAATTTGAAAATTGAGACTTTTATCATTGGCTATGGATGTCAAACTTAAACTTCATATATTTGACAGTTACGTGATGGTTATTAATTTGTATTGGGATAGTCTCTCTTTGTTATATCTTTTTACAATGTAAATGTTTACCTTGTGCCATTTTGTGTTGGAAATATGTAAAAATATGTGGCTTGTTTAGGTTTTACAGGATTTACAACTATGAGACACTCTTAAATCTGAGATGAGACTTTGAACTTTGGAACAATCTTAAAGTTGGTAAAAGTTATGGGATATTTATTTATTCAGGTATTTATTTTGGTTTTTCTAGTAAGGTCTCACTCTAGTCCAGGCTTAACTGGAATTCACTATGTAGTTTCAGGCTGGGTTTGAACTCATGGCAATCCTTTTACCCCTGCCCCTGCATCCCAAGTTCTGGGATTAAAGTTGTGCATCACCACACCCGGATCTTTATGGGACTTTTAAAGTTAGACTAAATGCAATCTGCACTGTGAGATGGTTAAGAGTATATTGGGGCCTGGCATGGAATAAAATGGGTTAAATGTGTGTAACATCATAGACTCAGGCTTGAATCTTTAATCTCATATGGGTAGAGTCCTACTGGGTAGGAATTATGTCACTGGGGGGGTCACATGCTGGAGTGCAGCAGCTTTGTTTGGGGGTAGATCTCAAATCTAAGCACAAAGGTGTGCAGAGAACAGTTTGAGCACCGTGTTCATGGTTGCTGGTATTGGTGTTTGTTTGCTGTTTCGTGATGTCTCTCTTTGGCTCTGTGAAAGGGAGCCAGTTCCTTTCACCATTGATGATGTTTTCACTAGATTCTGTAAGCCTGAAATAAACTTTTTCCCCAATAAGCTGTTTCTTCTTAAATGATTGTCTCTACAAAAAGAAATTGACTGCAATATCATCACAGTCTTACTTTTAAATGCTTGGATTCCTATCCTCTTTTTTTGGTGCATATACTCCCACTTCTGTACATGGCAACCTGATAGTAAGTTGTGGACCATGAAAGAATTCACCATATGAGTTTCAAATTCCAGACACCAGGTACATATGTAGCTCACATCTCAGTAATGCATTACTAATTCACAGAACAATGAAAAGTCTGCATTCCAAACTCCCTAGGGAGGAAGGTACCTCATCCTGTATGAGTATATCAATATCTCTTCACACAATTTTTTTTTAATTTAATTTATTAGTTTTCTTTTCAGTAAATACAGGCAGTTTGGTACCATTATTTAGGCTCATCTGTGATCTACCCCCTCCCATTAGACCCTCCTTGTTATTGAAAATGGGTCGTGCATTGTGGAGTTAGCCCACAGTTATTAGTATGATAAATGTCTCTGAAAATCATGACCCAACATGTAACTCTGACATTCTTTCCGCCCCCTCTTCCGCAAGATTTCCCTGAGCCATGTTGGGTTCATTTTTGGTCTGCTTCAGTGCTAAGGTGTTGGGGGCCTCTGAGGCTCTGGCTCTCTGATTTGGTAGGAGTTGATTTTTCTCTGCATTGATCTCCTTCCCCTTTGTGCTGGTATCCAGTTCGCAGGAAAACATCTTCACACAATTTTATGTGGGGGTGTTTGTATTGAAAGAATGGGCATTTTTTTTTTTCACATGGAATCTAAGGCTAACACTATGAAAGACTGTGAAGAAATAAATACATAGGAAAGAACTTGCAATAATGAAAAACTTCAAAGGAAGGTAATTTTATGTAAGTTTAATATAATATCTAATGATTTATTAAACCTACATTCTGAAGTTTGTAATCTTTTGCAATAATGATTTAAGCATATATTTTCTTGAATATTTTGGAAGTTTTGTTCAAAAGTAAATAAATATTGCAGATACAGAATATCTGTGTGTGTATGTGTGTGTATATATACTTAATTTGAATTGTATTAGATTCATTTAAAAAATACTATTCCACTTATATTTGTTTAACAATATGATAAATGACTGCATTTGAAATATATATGAAAAATATTTATCATTTATATATTTATATAGATATATTATTACATACCTATATCAAATATTAACATATGAAAATATATGTAGCAGGAGACACCAATGGAAATGGTAAGAAACAAATTTAAAGTGTGAAAGAGAAAATACAATGTAGTTTGTGAATGCTTTTTTCCAGACGCTTCATGGGGAAAGTAAAAGTTTGGAAGGGAAAACCAGAGGCATGATTTTTTCTCTTTCTTTATTATTATTATTATTATTATTATTATTATTATTATTATTATGTGCATAGTGTGTATACAGCCATGTTGGTACAATTGTTAGCCTACTCCCTGTCCTCCCTCCTGTGCAGGGACCCTCCTCATTGGGGAATGTGGGTCATGCATTTTGGGGTTATCCATCAGTTATGGGGAAGAGGCAATGAATGTCTATGTGCATAATATTCCAATATGTGGCTCTAACAATCTTTCCACCCTCTCTTCCATGAATTTCCCTGAGCCATGTTGGGTTCATTTTATATCTACTTCAGTGATGAGTTCTTGGGAGCCTCTGTGTCTCTGGATATCTGGTTTTGTAGGAGTTGAGTGTTCTCTGTATGTATCTCCTTCACCCATGATTTTTGGCATGTTTGGCTTGAATAGCATATTACTAATCCACTTGGGAGGTTGCATTAATTTATTTAGACAAATATGCTGCATATTCAGAAATCTAAGGTTAAAGAGCTATATTAAAATGAAATTTACAACATTCATTAGTTAGTAGTTAAACCAACAAGATGGGATGAGGTTACCAAGAAAAGAGTGTAGGTAGAAGGAGTAACCTACAGTACGACTTAACTTCCTTCCTCTTGTTTAGCTTTTACTCAACTGTTGATTTGGGGCTTCGAAATGTGTGGATCTACAAGTTGGATCTGACTGTGTATATTGGACTGAAATGTTTTTCTATGAGTATAATAAGAATTAATTTATAAGTTTTTTTTTATATTTCTACAGGATTATTTCTACTTTATATAAATGCATCAGATTTTTTAAACCAGATGTTTATGCATATAGCTTCTAATAATGTTAAACTCACGGGCTGAAGAGATGGCTTAGGGGTTAAGTGCTCGATTCCCCAGGACCCATGTTAGCCAGATGCACAAGGGGGCAGATGCGTCTGGAGCTAGTTTGCAGTGGCTGGAGGCCTTGGCATGCCCATTCTTTTTCTTTCTTTCTTTTTTTTTCTCTCTCTCTGCCTCTTTCTCTCTCTGTCTGTCACTCTCAAATAAATAAATTAATTAATTAAAAAAAATAAAAAAAAACTCACATGAAGAGGGTTTCTTGTACGTTAAAGATGTTTAATAAAAAGAAATAATTTAAAGATTATATGAAATGTTGCTTACAATCTAATTAATCTGTACATGCTGAGGTGGATATGAGTTGTCTCTCTTTCTTCAATAGCTCTCCTACTTATCAAATAGAAAGAACATCTTGTCACTCTGAAGTAAGATTCTGGTGTTTGGAGTGTTGACAGGGTTTTAGTATTCCAAGACTTCCAAAGAGAACTACTTCATAGGGTGATCAATTGGATATAAAACCATCTGTTTAAAGCTAAGGGAACATATGGTGTCTGGGGAACATACTGAGAGATGCTATGTGAGACTGTAAGTTAAACCCTCCTTGAGATATTTGCCAAATAATGCAGCAGTCACTGGCATTCACCTGGTGTGTTACTCTGTAACTTCAAGCAATGCACAAGATGTCACACTACTCTGCAAATAATGCTGTAGCAGAAGTTCCTAGTAAGCACTAAATCTCTTAGAGCCATCAGGAACATTTTTGGAAGATGTCATAAAGAGGAAATGTACTCTCTAAGGGCTGATATATATATATAAATGTTCATAACACTATCAAGATGTCCTCTGGAAACCAGAAGGCTGAGACAAATTCCAACGTCATAAAATTATTTTAATTTCCCCAACCTCAATTTCATAGATGCTGTTAGTTTTGAAAATTTCTGCCAAGGTAATCATTAATATTTGACATTTCACTAGTTTATTTCTGCAATTGACAACTTTTTTCATATTTTTATTTGTATTTTAACATGCTAATGTGTCCTTACATTTGAAAGTCTTTAACTTCATTTTGATGGTTTGCAGTTATACTTTACAGTGCATGCATGTTAATTCTGTTCCTTATACTAAACCACATTTTTATTTAAGCACATTATAATTTGTTAATGGTTTAATTTCCTTATGTGCATGTTTACTATAGCCAAAGTTCAACTTTTGTTTATATTTTGATTTCTTGTATCAGTGCTGAGCTTACATAATGGACTTTAGAGGTTTCTAACCCTTTCATACAGGACAAAACTTTTAATACAGAAGATTTCCTGGGTCCTGAGTTGTGGATAGCAGTACTGTCATCACTGTGAGCAGGGGTTTGAAGTTAACTTTTTTCTCTGTCATGTAGCTTAGCCAGTTTCAGCAGTACTACATAACTAGGTCTTTTTTTATTGTTTTCTTTTGTTTTATAGCTCTGTTATAGACAGATATTCATAATTATAATTATTATTTATTATTATTATTTTATTACTTATGTACATAGTGTGTACAGTCATGTTGGTACCATTATTAGCCTCCTCCCTGTCCTCCACCCTCAACAGAGACCCTCCTCCTTGGGGAATATGGGTCATGCATTGTAGGGTTAGCCTTCAGTTATGGATAAGGGGCAATGTCTCTGTCCATAATGACTCAACACATGGTTCTAACATTCTTTGTGCCCCTTTTCCAGAAGTTTCCCTGAACCATGTTGGGTTCATTTTAGGTCTGCTTCAGTTATGAGGTCTTGGGAGCCTCTGTGTCTCTGGATCTTTGGTTTGGTAGGAGTTGAGAATTCTCTGTGTCTCTCTCCTTCACCCTTGTGCTAGTAACAGGTTCACCAAGGAAGCGGCATTCTTGCTCATTTCCCCAAATACAATTAATTTCAGCTGGGGGCCTTTTGAGGTATAATGGGTTGGTTTGCTCCTTAGACCCTGTATCCATCTGAAAAAGAGAAGTAAATTCTCCAACAAAGAGTGAAGTCAGAACCATATAAATGGGATAGCCTTTGTTTTTTGTAGAGAGACTTTAATAGGTGTAGGCCCTTTTGTAGCCCGCGATTGGCAGGAGCTTGATGATGGAGAGTGGGGTTATTTTTGAGTATGGTTCTGACTTGATTCCCTGCTCCAGCTATGGGCTCTGTTCCACTGAGCAGATCAGATGGCCAAATCAAGAGCAGTTGGTTTCCCACCATGGCCCAATGCCACTCTTGTACTTATGTGAGCATCATGTCAGGATGTTTGCTGCTGCATAGCTTAGACCATGAGTTGCTTGGACAGATGTTGGTCATTCTCCCCCAGGCTCTAATGTATCACCTTCTGGTGACTAGACCAGCTGTCTGGGGACTGACTCTCTTCCAGATTTTCGCCAGGTCACTCCATGTTCCATACCAACAGCATATACTGTCTTCAGCAGTAGGGTCTTACCAGTAACCTTTGGTAGATCATCAAATACTCTGACAGAAATCTGTCTTCTTTTTGGAAAACTTACAAGGCTCTATGATCAGTAGCTCATGGTAGATGTTCGCCATATGCTGGTACTGTGAGATTGGGAGTCACAGGTCAGTGCCCAAGAAAAAAAGGAAGGAAAAGATAAGTAATATAAAGGAGATAGAGAGAAGGGGAGGGGAGAGAGAAAGAGAGAGAACGAGAGAGAGAGAGAGAAAGAAAGAAGGAAAGAAAGAAGGAAGGAAAGAAGGAAGGAAGGAAGGAAGGAAGGAAGGAAGGAAGGAAGGAAGGAAGGAAGGAAGGGAAAAAAGAAAGAAAGAAAGAAAGAAAGAAAGAAAGAAAGAAAGAAAGAAAGAAAGAAAGAGAGAAAGAAAGAAAGAGAGAAAGAAAGAGGAGATTAAGGTCAGTGTTTATCATATCTCCAGGGACTTGCGATTCAAGTGTTCCCTCTAAGGGACGATTTGGTCAGTCTTTTAGGATATAGAATTTTATGGTACCATTGCCATTTGGGCCCAGTTTTGTGCCCCCCCAGCCCCACACTTCCCTTTCCCTCCCATCCCACCCACCCTATTGTCCAGTCCTGGAGAAGCTTATTAGGTGTGTCAGCATCTCGGGTAAATTCAGGTTAGGAGCCATAGATGAGTGAGACTATGTGACAATTAACTTTCTGTGATTGGGTGAGTTCTCTGAGAATGATCTGTCCCAGGTTTGAACATTTTTCTTCAAATTTCTTTGTGTCATTTTTTCCTTACTGCTTTGTAGAATTCCATTGTGTAGATCTACCACATCTTAGTTATCCATTCATCTAGTGATGGACATCTGGGTTGATTCCAGCTCTTCGATATTACAAATTGAGCAGCTATAAACATGGTTGACAAACCTCTCTGAACTGAGGGGTGGAGATATTAGGATAAATGCACAATAAGGGAATAACGGTCTCTATAGTCAACCTTTTTAGGAGTATCCATATTGCTTTCCAAAGTGGTGCTACCATCTTACATTCCCACCAACAGTGGAAGAGTGTTCCTATTTCTCCACATCCTCACCTGCATTTATTTTCATTTGATTTTTTAATGTTTGCTATCTTTTCTGGGGTAAGATGGAATCTCATAGTTGTTTTAATTTGCCTTTCCCTGATGATTAGGGATTATTAACATTTTCTTAAATGTGTATTTGCTGTTTGTGTTTCTTCCTTTAAGATCTCCCTGTCCAGTTCTTTGCCCCATTTTGTGAGTGGATTGTTTGACTTTTTATTGTTTAGGTTTTTGTGTTCTTTGTAGATGCTAGATATTAGGCCTTTATGACATTACTTTAAATTAATCTCTCTCTACTAGAAAGAAATATTGAGGGCTGGAGAGATGGCTTAGCGGTTAAGCGCTTGCCTGTGAAGCCTAAGGACCCCGGTTCAAGGCTCGGTTCCCCAGGTCCCACGTTAGTCAGATGCACAAGGGGGTGCACGTATCTGGAGTTCGTTTGCAGAGGCTAGAAGCCCTGGCGCGCCCATTCTCTCTCTCTCTCCCTCTGTCTTTCTCTCTGTGTCTGTTGCTCTCAAATAAATAAATAAATAAATAAATAAATAAATAAATAAATAAATAAAATAAAAAAAAAAGAAATATTGAGTTCCTGTCATTTAAATTTTCTGTGTTTATAAAAGATTTCCTACTCATCAGGGAGTTCTTCCATGTTTTTTATGCTTTTCTCTACAACTAGTCAGCTTCCTATGGCGTAACAATTTAACTGTGAAAATTTATAACATTCTCAGTATATTTTATCTTTTTACCTTCTGGAAAAATGATTATAATCTTTTGATATATGTCAGTAAACCATATACTGCTTCAGGAGATTTAACCTTGAGGCAAATTGCCAGGCTACAATTTCAGACTCTTGTAATAATTAGGTTTCTAATCCTAATATTATATAACATCATTCTTTTCTATTTTTGTGCCTTTATTGGCTAAGATGGCAATAATTATAACCTCAAACTTTTGTTTGAGTCTTATATATTATGTAATTGCAATTATGTATAATCATAATTTAATATAGTTGTGTTACACTTAGTAAAGACTCTTCAAGTATTTTCAGATATTTTCACTCATTAGGAACACATAAAACTGCAGTGGAATACTTTTTGGCCATCTCATATTTATGGCATATATGAATCTAACCCTCAACATACTAATGGAAGTATACAGTAATAACATTCTCTTGTTTCCCCCTATTTTCATATTTGAAAAGGAAGTATATCAGACATTAATAACGTGTGGACAAAATATATATTCTCCATGCATTGTTACAAAACAACCACTCATGTGAAAACAGCAAGTCAAAAATTAAATTACTGAAAACATTCCAGTGGTTACACATACCCTTCACCTCTTGATATCGCCTCCTCTTCTCTGAATGATTACTTTGATTCTGTTGAACTCTGTGGTCCAGTCTTACCTATACTTAAACTTTAAGGAAATAGAATCATTTGTCACAAGTTTATTTTAGGTAAAAATTCTGTTTTAGCCTACAGATATACTTTATAAATGTTATTCCTGCAAAAAGCCCTTTTTTAATACAACATATGAAAACATATACATATGAATTGTGGTAAAAACTTGGAATATTTAAATTGGGTACACATAAACACATAGATTCACACAGATGAAATTGCTAGAAATTAAGGACAGAAGCCATGAGAGATTAAAAGAAATTTTGAGAAGATAGGAGAGGACAAAAATAAAACTGTGGGCTGGAGAGATGGCTTAGCAGATAAGGCACTTGACTGCAAATTCTAAGGACCCCAGGTTTGATTCTCTAGAATCCATATAAGTCAGATGCACATAGTGGTACATGTGCCTGTAGTTTGTTTGCAGTGGCTAGAGGCTCTGGTGTGCCCATTCTCTCATTATCTCTCTTTCTCCCTCTCATAAATAAATGGATAAAATTAAAATATATGTGAAAAAGAAACGTGCACTATGAAGGAGTTTATAGGATGGGGGTATATTGTAACCAAATTCTTTGTATGTAAAGAAAATTGAAAAATGGTACATTATATAGACTATTAATATTCCAAGAAAGATTCCATTATCCTTTTTTTAAAAAAAAAAAAGATATCTCCATTTCTCCAGCCCCATTGTTCTTTCTTGAAGTGTTACTGCTTTTCCTTCATAAGAATCTTATGAATATTTCCCTCTGCATCTCCTCCAAGTGGCACACCGCCCTCATGATGGTGAGTCATGCTAGAGTCCATTCTTGTGATTTCCATTTTTATTTCCATATTTTATTTTATTTTCATGCCATTCAAAAATATTTGCTGAAGGTTAGAGAGGTAGTTCATTTGATAGAAAGCTTTACTTTTTTTTCCAAGGATGAGGCCTGAGTTTGATCTGCAGTAGCCACACCAATGCTGGGCATAAATGTTTGTGCCTGTAATACCAGGATTTGTAGGTGGAGACAGACAAAACCCTGGAGCTCACTAAGCAGCCAGCCTGGTATAATTAGTGAGCTCCAACCAAGAAGAGACCCTACCATAAAAAGAGAGTGGCAGCATATGTGAAGACAACAGCAGGCAATGTCTTCTGCTCTCCAGATGCATACCTGCACACGTGTTTGTGAATATGCCCACACAATTGCACATCAGGCACATATAAAAGTAGCTGATCCTTTTGTTTATATTTTTAAACTTGACATTATAAACAAACTTGTGATTTATGTATAGACATGTAATTTTATAAACTTTGTGCCCAGAATATGTACACAATTATAACAAATTTTAAGTCAATAAATAATTGTTAATTGAAAAAAAATAAATTGAATCAACATGAAAAAAAATGTATGGGTACAATCTATAATTTTAAATCTATCTCTTTATATCACAACCTCATTTTTTTGTGACTTTTAGTGCATTTTCCATTTTTAAAAAATATTATGCTTTTGTATAAATTCATTTCTGACATGCCTATACAGGCCTTTAGCCAAAGTTCTGTGAAGTACTAATACTACTAACGTTAAGTCTGTCCTTTGGCCTTTGATGCTTCAAATGAACACTAGATGCTGCTTAAGGTCAAAGACAAAATTCTGCACTCCATTGATGACTTTCTGTTCCCAGTTTCAGGGTATGTCCCAGAGGGGCAATAGTGGGATTCGATGATGATGTCCTCTTCTCCCAGGGTTAGTGCAAGCTGCCTATGCCTTCATCAGCAAGCCAGGCAGGAAGAAGCCACCTGCCTACCTTCATGTATCATAAAAGCAGTCTAGTTTCCTGTGAAGAGACTGGAACATATATGCAGAAACTATGTCAGGAAACTAAAACTCGCCTCACTGATATGTAAGATTTCTATCAACACCTACACTGTATAACGCCTTCTGAAAGCTGTTAAGAGAATGTATCCCTTAGCTCCCATCACATGATGTTAAAAGGCAGTTCCTAAGTATACAGTGTACTTACCTGATAGTATTATGGTGCTGAGAGAAAACTGCTCTTTTGGGAAATATGCAACTCTTCCTTAGATTTTAGGAATTATGCCATATTTGTAAATGATGCAAGCATTAGCAGATCCCCATCTCTCACGATTTCAATGGATTCTCTGAGTTTCTTTGGCTAATCATCATGCTGATTTACAAATGCACATTACTTTTCCTGTCATCCCCGATATGGAATGCCATCTCTGCCTTCCAGTTATGTAATTACTTCTTATCCATGCACTGTCCATGTGGGTGTTGAAACATTAGCTTTGTTCCCATTGAGCTGATTGTGTTCTAACAGGACCATTATCACACCATTTTCTGTACAGTGTTTGCAGTATTCAAGTAAGTAAAACACCATATAGTCAAATTACTTTTCAACTCAGTTAGTTTACTTTCAGCCACCTATCCAAAAGAAAGAAAAACCTAGGCACATAAAGGTTTACCCAAAAATATTTTTCTCGGTCTTATTAAAAAATAGATAATGGGGGCTGGAGAGATGGCTTAGCAGTTAAGCACTTGCCTGTGAAGCCTAAGGACCCCAGTGAGAGACTCAATTCCCCAGGACCCACGTTAGCCAGATGCACAAGGGAACTCATGTGTCTGGAGTTCATTTGCAGTAGCCGGAGGCCCTGGTGCACCCATTCTCTCTCTTTCTCTCTGCCTCTTTCTCTCTCTGTCTGTCACTTTCAAATAAATAAATAAAACAATAATAAGCAAAAACTTAAAAATAGATAATAAAAATACTATAATTATTTATTAAAAGGCAATTAGCAAACACACTGTTATGTTCATAGGATTGAAAATGATTGTAGTATATGAATAAACTCCCTAGCAATAAAGACATACTTATAAAGTGATAAATCTCAAGATGATATGGAAGATAAAATAAAGATACCACATTCACATAGAGTGTGAAGCAAAGACAAATCATTATAATTAGAAAATACACTAGCAATGCTCTTAAGAAAAGAGGGGATAAAACCTAAATGTTCAAAACAGATCTTTGTAGATTGATAAGAATATTATATTTTGACAAGATACTTTCAAAATTTGGTAAATTTACTAATATGTCATTGAATTATATACCACATATGAGAAAATAAAATGATTCAGTCTGGCAAAATTCAATGAAAATGAAGGACTTAAATTACATTTTTGTTCACATTTTTAAGTTTTAGATACACCACTTTTTTTGGGGGGGGCGGTTTTGAGGTAGGGTCTCACTCTGGTCCAGGCTGACCTGGAATTAACTCTGTCATCTCAGGGTAGCCTTGAACTCATGGCGATCCTCCTACCTCTGCCTCTCAAGTGCTGGTATTAAAGGTGTATGCCACCACGCCCAGCTTAGATACACCACTTTTGATGTGTACAGTTTTGTAAATAGCTTTTCACTGAAGTGTTATCTTGTTTTTTTTTCTTAGACATTACTCTTTTATTTATAATATAAACAGGCTTATATTCAGTTTGGTAGATTTTTATTTGACAGCAATACACCACATATGGTTTTTATATAGTTCCACAGAGACACAGAATTTTCTATACTTTTAATGGCTATGCCACCTCTCCAGCTACTGTCATTTATTTTTAACAGTTGATTTTATTTCTTCATATAAGGAAAATTTTTTCCATGTAAGTTGATGATGAGGACCTCTGCTATAGTGTAGTAGGTTATAAAAAATAGTTTTATATTCCTCATTTAAATGTTTCCAACTAGAATTCAATATTGATTTTTAGTTCTCTGATTGTTAGGATATTTTACTTCAAGTATACTGGAATATAGTTTCTTAGTTAGAGAAAGAGTAGTGATTCTTGAACTCATACAGAGAGTTTTAGTACAGCCTTATGAAGATTTGCTCTTCTTTCCAGGCCTGATGGCGCATGCCTTTAATCCCAGCACTCAGGAGGCAGAGGTAGGAGGATCGCCAAGAGTTCGAGGCCACCCTGAGAACTACATAGTGAATCCAGGTCAGCCTGAGCCACAGTGAGACCCTACCTTGTAAAACCAAAACAATAAGAATTAAAAAAATAATAAAAAGATCTGCTCTTCTATTTTCCTAGGGATGAGTTTGTAGAAAAGAAGATGGTTGCAAAACCCTTTATGTAATTTTCACAGGCCTATGTTTCTCTGTTATAAAACTTTCTGAAATATTTTACAAATACTTTGTGTTGATGTATTTGTTCTTGAATCACTAGAGAATAATTCTATGGCCATGAAGCACATAATATCAAAGTAAGATTAGAGATTACTTATTATTTATTTTTTCATTATGAAAATTATACCAGTAATTTACTGCTATACTGTAAGACCTCTCCATATCTGTGGGTTAAAACTGCAGTAATTATTTCTTTCTCTTATTTCCATGTGACTGGAGGTTGTCAGGCCCCAGTTGAATGATTTTCACTCAGGGTCTTACTGGAATTGAGGAAATGTCAAATTCAAAAGCACACAGGAGCAAAAGTCCATTTCTGCTATTTTAGAAAAGAAATTGCCACACACACACACACACACACACACACACACACACACATACAATTTTACCTTTTCATTTTTTTTTCTGTTCTAGCAAATAAAATATTTTCCACATCTTATGTAGAACACACATTATCACTTACGCCTAAGAAGAATTATGATATGGACTCTGATGTTTTCAATATTCATATGAGGTGAATTGTAAGAATAATTCCCTGGGTTTAACAAGTCTCCATCTCATCTCTCAACATGCATCACCTTCTCACTCATTGCACAATGGAACTGGTCTTTTAGTTCTTCTAAAAGTGGAAGCAGGTTACATAGGATTATACTTTTATCTCCTATAACTTTTCATAATATCGTAGGTTCTGCTCTCATAATAAATTACCACATATTAGGTAGTTTGGACAACTCACATTTATTTATCATCATTTAGGTGGATGAAATGGTGAGATCCGAATGGTGAATTGGTAGCTTCCGGTGATAGTTTTTCCCTGGTTTGATGGTGAATATCCCTCCCTGTGCCTTCACATGTTGGAGGGAATGTAATTCCTACTCTGTCTCTTCTTACAAGACAGCAGTTAGATCGTGAAGTTTCCACTCTCGTGATCTCTAATAAACCCATTTACCTTCTAAATTTCTTGAATACCTTCACACTTGGGATTAAGACTTTAACAATATTCAGTGGATTTGGGGAGAGTGACACAAAGTAGTCCATAGCAAGTAGTGAGCACCTTTGCATACTAGAGTTCTCAACTCCTGGTTTCTGACTCCCTGACAATGTTCAGAACAATAGTTACAAACATGTTTTGTGTACATTTTTTAAATCATATTATCTAACGTCTTTTATAATATCTACACTATTCTCTTTACCTTTGCATTAGATTCAAATGTCAACGAGGGTAGATTGTATTTATTCTAAAATAACACCAGCAACAGCACTTAAAGTAATGATGTAAGAATGAAAGATCTTATCAATTAATAAGATAATTCAAGTCCTAGTGGTTTTAAATTTGGGTAGTCATCACCTTTCTAACGTGATCATAGTTAAGATAGTCTGCAACTCTCACTCTCTTCTCTGTTGTAATATTCAGGCCACTGGAAAATAGTAAGTTCTTCCACACAATAAACTCTACTTCAAGTATTCACACACAGCTAACCTGGCTCATGTGTACTTCAACTGTAAATGTTGTATATACTTTCAAATGCATTCGGTGTGACAGATTTCTAATCCTGTCAGCATCGATTAGTTTCTACAGTAGTCTTTAGTTTTCAAATTACTCTGAGCAAGTGGCTGGTCATTGTAGAACATGGTATTCAATGTAACATCTCGCCAGCCACAGATACAGTAAGACATTACTTCCCTTGTTAGAGATACTGTATTTCCATCCATGCAAAATATATATATATATTTCCCTTCTCTTAAGAAACATATTCTACAAACCATCAAATAAATGTATACTTTCATTTTAATTGTATTGTTTTTTGCCAAGGCTAAAATGAATGAATTACTTTTTGCCACATGCCAAGTATCGAGAATTTTAGGGCCTTTTAAAGCTCGCTTTGGTATACAAGAAAACAAAAAGCTATTTAAAATAGGTTAAGATTCCAAAATAAATCCACAAGATTGACACAAAATGAGATCATGCTGTTTTCACATCCGAGATCAAAAGAAGCTTCCAAATAATTCATAAGACTTCTGATTCCAGGCCATATGGCTGGCATCTTTGTAATAACCAGATTGAACTGCTTCTTCTAAAATTGTTAAGACCATCAGAACAGTGATGAAAACAACAAAACCTAAAATGAAGAGCCAATGGTTAAAACCTGTTATTTTTTCTTAATTCCCATTTTACATTAGAATAAGACTCTTTTTCTCATGTCTTTTCTGCATTTAAATTCTAAACTGAATAATTCCTATAATATTACTAAATCATAATCATAATAATCAAGTTCAAAAGGTTTAAATCACAGATTCAACACTTATGATCTTCATTCTGAGGCAGCTTAGTTAGCAACTTTCTGCCTCAGTTTGCTTATTTCATTTTTAAACAAAAAGTACTCATAGAAACCACTGAGTAATGCACACAAATTGTGCAAAATATTGTTGATAGGGACTCAATGCATATAAGACAATTGATCATTAGAATGGTGTATTGGTAATCAGGAGATTATTATAGAATGGAATGTTTGTTTGCTAAGACTTAGGTGTAATTATTTATTTACATATTCTCTCTCAATCAGAAACTTTTCTGCCAGAAAATATACACCCTTAACATTAGTATGATGCTGTACTGTTGCTGAAATGACAGAAATTGTGTTTTAGAATTGCCTAAAATATCGTCTCCACAGACCATCACCGTTGTTCTTGTCTCAAGTCTGCTACTGCTTCAGGAGACCTTCGCGGCCCAGCTGGATTCTGCAAATTACCATCCTGCTTGTCACCTGCATAAATCAGAAATCCAGAGCCTCCAGCTCTGTTCGAGATCGAGGATTTCATAAGCCACATTTCAGTAAGGTCCAGAGTTTGTTCATATGCTCATTGTTGTAAAAATAGCATTCATTTACATGGCCTCAAAGCTGGGCATCCCAGGAAAGGGCATGTCCAAATAGCAAATTCAGAGCAGGAAATACTGCCATACGTCTTGCAAATGTTAGTCTAGTAATGAATTCAAAGCTGCAGATATGGAGCCAAATGCTAGTTTAGTACATCCTGAGATTAGCAGAAGATGTTTAAAATTCTTTGTGGAGGGAGGTTTGATACCAGGCGGAGGCCTGTGTACCAGACATTGGGTAAAGCCATTCATACTGACAAGTGAGGCTCAGAAGATATTTAATTTGAAGGCTGTCTAAGAGCTACTGTGCCAGTATTCTATATATTATTATAAGGTTAAGGAGCGGGTAAACTAGGGCCACTTCCTTTTCCTCACCCTCTGGTCCAGAATATTTGACAGCATTCATGCAATTGCTTCATACCACTTTCTACTTTTTGTTCCCCTGTAGGCCACCAGGAAGTTAGAGGTAAAAGGTACAAACAAACTAATTTCTTTTTTCTTATTTATTTTTGATATTTTTGTGCATGTATACAATGCTTTTGCATCCACTAGCCCCAATTATGCTGTCTCTTTCCCCTTTCACTAAAACCATTCCTTTTCCACTTGAATCCCCATCTGTGCTTCATACCTTATTTGTTTGATTGATTACTTATTTATTAATTTTTGACAGAATGATTTAAATTAAGGTGGCTTGCATAATTATGGATGAGAGGCTATTTATAGGAGACAAGGTACCCTGCCAGTAGCTGAGCTACTAAAGTTCATAAACCCATCTGCTATCAACCTCCAGTTTCCACTATTTACTCAGGGATGCTTTTGGGATCCATCCTACATCTATGTTGAAATACTGGTATTCTCAAACATGTACAAGAAACCACATCTACTCTTATGCAGAAGACAGAATCCCACAGCTCTACTTCTCGTCCCTCCCGATCACAGGCTCTTTCTGCCTCCTCTTCCTCCACAAAGTTACCCAACCCCAAACAATAGCACAAACTATAATCCAATGTTTTAACTGTGATAAAGGCTGCTATTTCACTGCATTTTTTTTCCCATTTACTTGCTTTTAATAACAAGAACATCTTGTACTTGTCATGGGCAAAGCGTTCTTCTACTTTATCTGCGCACACGGGTAGATGATATGAGAAGATGCAGGAGGGATTGATAGGGTAGTGCTGGGACTTTAAAGTGAACTTCTTTGACAATAGGTCTGGAAAGAAGATTTCAATTGCAAATAGTTACATGGTAAAGAGGAAACAGGACTTTGTCAAGTGCTTTTAGTATTTTAAACATGTTTTGACAAATTCCTTACAAGAAATAAACATTTTTTTTTTTTACAAAACCCATTAGTAGTTGGAAGAGAGCCCAGAACACAAGGATATCCCAAATAAATATGTTTCCAACTAAAAAGTGAAAATACAGAGGAAGTGATAAGTTGTACTCAGAGAACAATGAAAGATTCAAAGCAAGATGTCAGAATTCACCAAATAGTGGTTCTCACATGATATCCTGAAGAATTTTGAAGACTGAAATTAGCTATAGTAGAGGCAACTAATGTTTTGAAGGACAAAATGCTAAACTTAGATTTTTATTTTATTTAATAATGACAAATAATATATAATTATGTTTTAGTGAGAAAGTAATACATACAAACATATATATATGTATATATATGCATATATATGAATGAAAAGACATTATTATTAGACTGAAGTTCCTTGTATTCCTAACTTCATGGAGACTTTACCTCACCTATCTGGAGGGGAAAAAAAAAAAACTAGATACGTACATTAGATAAAATGAATGTTCTCTAGTGGTTTAGGTTGAAGAATAAGTTAAGGAATTAGGATTATATTAAGGGAACAACCAGAAAGTGTCAAAAAGAATGTTTGGCTTGGCTGTCCTGGGGATTTTATTCCCAAAATAAAACCATGTTTTTCAAGTACTGCAAATGAAGGCTCAACTTAAATATGTTCTGGCTCTCTCTTGTTCTTATGAATTAGTTGTCCATCATATGTGATACAAAGATCTTAGTCTGTCATCTTACTTTACTAATGGTGGAAATTTTACTCATAAACTTGTTATTCCTATTATTTTTCTTTTTACTACTTTTTCTGTTGGGTTCATTGTGTTAAATAATACGTTTCATTCTGCTAGAGTCAAATCATTTATTTGCATATTAGCTTTAAGAAAAGCTGTCTGTTGCAGTCAGGTTCACATTGCTAGCAATAATCACATAACTAAGTGAAGCTTTTGGGATAAAAAGGTTTAGTTTAGCTTAAAGACTCAAGGGGAACTCCATGATGGCAGGAGAAAACAATGGCATGAGCAGAGGGTGAACATCCCCCCCCCCCCCGCACAGGCAACATAAGGTGGGCAATAGCAGCAAGAGTGTGTGCCAAACACTAGCAAGTGGACACTGGCTATAACACCTGTAAATCCACACCCGAAAATACACTGCCTTCAGCAGGCATTAATTCCCAAAGCTCCATCAGCTGGGAACCTAGCATTCCAAAATCCTAAGTTTATGGGGGACACCTGAATCAAACCACCACATTCTGCCCCTGGCCCCCATAAACTGATAGCTATACATGATAGAAAATACAGTGCATTCAGTGCAACTTTAAAAATCCCCATAGATTTTGTCAATCATAGTGATGTTCAAACATCCCCATAATCCAAGGTCTTTTAACTGAGCCATAATTCCGATAGATAGATAGATAGATAGATAGATAGATAGATAGATAGATAGATAGATAGATAAATAAATAAATAACCTTAAAACCCCATAATGGCACAGAATAAACATTCACACTGCAAAAGATGACATTGGGTATAGCAAATGAATATTCAGCCAATTCAGTAGTTAAAACAGCCAGGGCAAACATCATCAACAACAATAGGCAAACTCTCTAGCTCCAAGTCCAATCACTCTAGCCAGTGACAAAGCTCCAAGTATGATAATTATAACCAGCAACAATTCTCATTCTCTGGCGTTCCAATTCCGCCCCCCCCAGCTAGGCTACTAACAGTCCTGAGAAACTTCAACTTGGCTGGCAGCTTTTATTAACAGCCATCTCCTGGTCCTGGCAACTCTACTGCATCTCCACTGTAATCCACAGTTCATCCTCATGTCCCCCTTGAGTCTCCATGCAGGCAATTCTGCACGTGGCCATTTCCCAAACATAAGACCATGTTGCAAATTCAGTGCTCCTCTCTTTCCTGCATATCTTATACTACACAATACCAGGGAGGGTACCAACTCATTAATCTATGGGGAAAATAAAGCAGACTTGAGTACTCAGGGCCTTCAAAAGAGTCTACCCACTATCTGTTGCCCCGGTGAATGTCAGCTGGCCCAATCTCAATGTTTGCAATCTCTCAAACAATTGCAGGTGAACAGGCAGCAGTTTAGGCCCAAAGATTTCATTTTATCTATGGCATATCCCTCTGCTCACACCAGTCTGTTTCTATGCAATTCAACGCTGCACAACTTCTCAGTACACAACCATAACAGCAAGCCTCTCATACAAATTGCTCCTAGAACAGTCCAGGAAAAGTTCTTTCTCCACATCATAAGACAATCCTCATAGTCCATTGTTTTTACTTCATTCAGGTCTTTCAACTCTGACCACAATAGTCTACCAAGCTATACTTACAACACTGCAAGGCGTCTCTTAGGCCAAGGTTTCAAATCCTTCCACATTCCTCTTGAGGATAAGCTCCAAAAGGCCAAAGCCACATAGTCAGGTATCTAGCAGCAATCCCACTCCTCTGGTACCAACATTACTATTGCAGTTGGGTTCGCATTACTGACAGAAATCACCCAACAAAGAGCAGCTTTTGGGGGAAAAATTTTTAGAAAAGCTTATTTTTGCGGACAGACTCAAGGGGAAGCTCCAACATGGCAGGGGAAAACACTAGAATGAGCAAAGGGTAGACATTACCTGCTGTCCAACATCAGTGAACAATAGCAACAGGAGAGTGTGCCAAACACTAGCAAGGGGACACTGTCTATAATCCCCATGAGCCCACCCCCAACAATACACTGCCTCCTGAAGGTGTTAGTTCCCAAATCTCCATCAGCTGGGAATCTAGCATTCACAACATATAATTTATGGGGACACCTGAATCAAACCACCACACTCTACTTTTATTTTAATAGAGCACCTCACCACAGTATGAATGGACTATGCTTTAGTGTATTAGTAAATGGTGAACTTAGATTCTGAAATTAAACTTCTTATTTGCAAAACAAACAGATGATTATATCCAAGCATAGCTACTTTAAAATTATCACTCTGGGTAAAATATATATATATATATATATATATATATATATATATATATATATATATATCAAAAAGTTATTTAAAGTCCACAAACATCTTTCTATTCATACTTAGTTTTTTTTTAGTGAAAATATCTTAAGGAGAAATAATTTTCCCTGTGAACATTTTTGGTAGTGTTCTATTGACTTTTTGCTTCTACCAATGTTATACAGAAATCTCAGTGTCACCGTTTTGCTATCACATGTATCAAGTTTTCTTTTACTATCACCAAATTTAAATATTTTATTTTATTTATTTATTTGAGATAGAAAGAGGCCTATATAGAGAGAATGGGCACACCAGCACCTCTTTCCACCGCAAAAAGATTCCAGTTGCTTTTGCCACCTTGTGCATATGGCTTTGTGGTCCAGGGGAATTGAATCGGGGTCCTTTGGCTTTGCAGGGAAGTATTTTAAATGTAATCCATATTTGGATCACTAAATTTTAAATACTAAGATTTATCTCACTTCCTTCTGTATTCCTTATACCAAAATGATAATATATTGAGTTATATTTCAGAAGACATACATAAATTTAATCTTAATGTTAGTTTTGCTTCTGACAATTCTTTCTTTTTTTTTTTTTTAACTTCAGCTGTAGGATTTATCCTAATGATTTCTTATTATTAACTTAAATTTAATATATTCACCCTGTCATCAAATTCTGAATGCAAGACTGAGAATAATAGCCCTAGAATTCAGCATATTCTGATTCATGTCAGGTGTTTAAAGAGTTGTCTCAAATTCTAGGATAATTCTTCACAAATAGATCCAGAAAAGTGCACAGTGAACTCTTTCATGGTTAAATCTGGTTTCAAGAGTCTGATCTTACAGCATTTTGAAGGGGCAAGAAAGCAGAAGGGACAAGAGGCTTTGACATTCAGTTTTCTTTTCTCTCCCTGCACCTTATATTTGTATAGTTAGTTATTGCAGGAATATTCAGACTCAGAACAGTTTGAATAAATGTTCCCATGCATTGAGAAAGCTATTAGAGATAGACAAACACCTCACATTTTTCTTACCTGTTTCTTATTTAGTAGAATCCCGTACCATCAAGCTAAGCTCAGATTTGTCATCTCTATTACTGAAACTACCTGTCACAATGCTAAATGTTTCACTATTATTAACTATATATGTCAGGTCTTCATTAAGATTATATTTCACCAAAATGTGTACCTAATTAGGCAGGTATGATATTTTTTATAATTATGCTGCTTTTAACAATGCATATGACACTTAAATTTTGAACATATTTTATTAAAGCGAACAGAGAGAGAATAATGTACTTTTAGAGCTATGACAGTATGAAATATCAGTTTAAAACTGTGAGGAAACTCTGGTAAATGCACAGAATTATCAAGTGTGAACTTGAATAATAATCCCTAAAATATGAAATGTGATTTTTTTGTTAATAACAGTGTCTTCTGTGTCCTTAATGCACTGTGTTAAACTGACCTCTTGTGCCTGATGAGAGGAAAAAAATGGAATTGGTCAAAGTACAACCATGATAACAGAAAAAACAGCATAAAATGCATAACTTAAAGAAAACTTGTTATGCTTGAAGTTTTAATTTATGAAGCAAACAATGGAATGGTTCAGAAGAGGAAAAAATACTCAGAAAGTTCAGCAAAATTGGGTTAAGTTGATCTTAAGGGACTAGAAAATCATGATTAAAGAGAAGATGTCAAACTAGTCATTAAAGGAGACAGAGAATGTCCTCAAGTAAGAAATACGTGTGGCATTATCAAAATGTGCAAACGAGGATTGCGTGAAAGCAAATGGGTTTTCAGGTCTTCCTGTATTTTTTAGGGATAGCCATTTTTAACTAGATATTGAAATGGATTGGGAGACAAAAGGGCACTGGAAATAGAGGAGAAGGCAAGCATAAGATTGAGCACAATATGAAGCAATACAGATACTTTCTGCACAATTGAGGATTTGGAGAGTTCAAGTCTGCTCATATCAGTTCAGAGCACACAGAACTGAATTTAAAAGCAGACAGTTAGGAAAACAAAATCAAACATAGTACTGAGGAAAATAGTAAGTATGGAATATTTATAGTTGTAAAATGAGTGAAAATGAGCTGTTTTTCTAAGTGAAATGATCAGGAAACATAGATGGATAATCACAGAAATGTAAATGAGTTTAAAACACTTAAGTGTAAAAATATTCCAGATGAAGAATAAATTTTGATTTTGTAGTTTCAAAATAGCATACAAAATTATTATTTTTTAATTTTTTTTATTTATGTATTTGAGAGTGACAGACACAGAGAGAAAGACAAATAGAGGGAGAGAGAGAGAATGGGCGCAACAGGGCTTCCAGCCTCTGCAAACAAACTCCAGACGCGTGCGTCCCCTTGTGCACCTGGCTAATGTGGAACCTGGGGAACTGAGCCTCGAACCTGGGTCCTAAGGCTTCACAGGCAAGCGCTTAACCGCTAAGCCATCTCTCCAGCCCAGCATACAAAATTATTTTAAAGAGATATTTGGGTTATCTTAAAAGTCACTAGTAATGCGGAACAATTAGACATGGCATAATTCATTTAGACACCTCATCAGAATGAATATTTTAGACACTTAAACACTAGTGGTCAAATCAACTTTGAAAAAAAAAAACTATTGCAACAAAGTAATATACTATCCATTACTTCACATTAATGTTCAGAGATTTCAAATATAATTGCAGGAATTCTAAATTAATTTATTATGAATGAAAATGAGTTCCTATGCTAGCTTAAAAGTGGCTGAATTAGACTATGTTAAAACTATACCTAGACATTAAAATTTTGTCCTGAATCTTTAGAGTCCTGTCTCTACTTCTTAGAAACTCAATTTGCTTCTATCTCAGTTTCCTTCATTTTATTTTATTTTTTCCTCAATTTTTATTAACATTTTCCATGATTATAAAAAATATCCCATGGTTATACCCTCCACCCCCCCACAATTTCCCCTTTAAAATTCCATTCTCCATCATATCCCCTCCCCATCTCAATCATTCTACATGCATATATACAATACCAACCTACTAAGTACCCTCCTCTCTTCCTTTCTCTTCCCTTTATATCTCCTTTCCAACTTACTGGCCTCTGCTACTAAGTATTTTCCTTCTCACACAGAAGCCCAATCATCTGCAGCTCGGATCCACATATGAGGGAGAACATGTGGCGCTTTCTGGGCCTGGGTTAACTCACTTAGTATAATCCTTTCCAGATCCATCCATTTTTCTGCAAATTTCATAACTTCATTTTTCTTTACCTCTGAGTAGAACTCCATTGTATAAATGTGCCATATCTTCATTATCCACTCATCTGTTGAGGGACATCTAAGCTGGTTCCATTTCCCAGCTATTATAAATTGAGCAGCAATAAACATGGTGGAGCACGTACTTCTAAGGAAACGAGGTGAGTCCTTATGATATATGCCTAGGAGTGCAATAGCTGGGTCATATGGTAGATCAATCTTTAGCTGTTTTAGGAACCTGCACACTGATTTCTACAATGGCTGGACCAGATTGCATTCCCACCAGCAGTGTAGAAGGGTTCCTCTTTTTCCACATCCCTGCCAACATTTATGATCCTTTGTTTCATGATGGTAGCCAATCTGACAGGAGTTAGATGGAATCTCAATGTAGTTTGAATCTGCATTTCCCTGATGACTAGTGACATAGAACATATTTTTAGATGCTTATATGCCATTTGTGTTTCTTCCTTTGAGGATTCTCTATGTAGCTCCATAGCCCGTTTTTGATTGGCTTGTTTGATTCCTTATTAGTTAACTGTTTAAGTTCTTTGTATATCTTAGATATTAATCCTCTATCAGATATATAGCTGGTGAAGACATTTTCCCATTATGTAGGTTGCCTCTTTGCTTTTTTCACAGTGTCCTTTGTAGTGTAAAATCTTTGTAATTTCATGAGGTCCCAGTGATTAATCTGTGGTTTTATTCACTGAGCAATTGGGGTTGTATTCAGAAAGTGTTTGCCAAGACCAATATGTTGAAGGGTTTCTCCTACTTTTTCTACTAGCAGTATTAGAGTTTCTGGTCTGATGTTAAGGTCTTTAATCCAGTTGGACTTAATTCTTGTGCATGGAGAGATAGAAAGATCTATTTTCATCCTTCTGCAGATACATATCCAGTTTTCCCAACACCATTTGCTGAAGAGGCTGTCTTTCTCCAATGAATATTTTTGGCATTTTTATCGAGTATCAGGTGGCTATAGCTACCTGGACTTACATCTGGGACCTCTATTCTGTTCCATTGATCTACATGTCTACTTTTGTGCCAGTATCACACTGTTTTGTTACTATGGCTCTGTAGTATAGGTTAAAATCAGGTATGGTGATACCAGCAGCCTTATTTTGGTGCTCAGTATTATTTTAGATATTCGAGGTTTTTTGTGATTCCAAATGAATTTTTGGGTTGTTTTTTTCTATTTCCATGAAAAATGCCTTTGGAATTTTGATGGGGATTGCATTAAATGTGTAGATTACTTTTGGTAAGATTGCCATTTTCACAATATTGGTTCTTCCAATCCAGGAACAAGGGATATTTCTCTACTTCCTGGTGTCTTCTGCAATTTCTCACTTGAGTGTTTTAAAGTTCTCATTGTAGAAATTCTTTATTTCCTTGGTTAGGTTTATTCCAGGGTACTTTATTATTATTATTATTTTGGATGCAATTGTGAATGGGAGTGATTCTCTACATTTCATCCTCTGCATGCTTGTTTTTAGCATATATTAAGGCTACTGATTTCTGTGTATTTATTTTGTATCCTGCTATGTGGCTGTAGGTTTTTATCAGCTCTAACAGTTTGCTGGTAGAGTATTTAGGGCCCTTTATATATAGAAACATGCCATCTGCAAATAATGATAACTTGATCTCTTCCTTTCCAAATTGTATCCTTTTTATGTGCGTCTCTTGCCTTCTTGCTATGGCTAAGACTTCCAGAACTATATTAAATAAATTGGGGACAGTGGACACCCTTGTCTCATTCCTGATTTTAGTGGAAAAGCATCCAATTTTTCCCCATTTAGAAATATGTTGGCTGTAGGCTTGTCATAAATAGCCTTTATTGTATTGAAATATGTTCCTTCTATTCCCAGTCTCTGTAGGACTTTTATCATGAAGGGATGTTGGATTTTGTCGAATGCCTTCTCTGCTTCTAATGAGATGATCATGTGATTTTTGTCCTTCAATCCATGTATATGATTTATTACATTTATAGATTTGCGTATATTGAACCATCCCTGCATCACTGGGATAAAGCCTACTTAGTCAGGGTGAATGTTCTTTCTGATATATTCTTGTATTCTGTTTGCCAATATTTTGTTGAGAATTTTTGCATCTATGTTCATGAGGGAGATTGGTCTGAAATTTTCTTTTTTTTGTTCTATCTTTGTCTGGTTTTGTTATTAGGCTTATGCTGGATTCATAGAAGGAGTTTGGTAGGATTCCTTCTTTTTCTGTTGTATGGAAAAGCTTAAGAAGCAATGGTGTTAGCTCTTCCTTGAAGGTCTGGTAAAATTCAGCAGTGTATCCATCTGGGCCTGGGCTTTTTTTTTAGTTGGGAGATTTTTGATAACTGCTCGGATCTCCTTGCTTGTTATAGGTCTATTTAAGTGATTAATCTCATCTTGATTTAATTTAGGTAGGTCATATAAATCAAGGAACTCATCCATTTCTTTCAGATTTTCTTACTTAGTGGAGTATGTTTTTATAGTATGTCCCTATGATGTTTGAATTTGTCTGAAATCTCTTGTGATGTTAACTTTTTCATCTCTAATTTTATTAAATTGTGTCTCTTCTCTCTTTCTTTTGGTCAGATTTGCTAAGGGTTTATCAATCTTGTTTATCCTTTCAAATAACCAACTCTTTGTTTCATTAATTCCTTGGATTATTTTTTGTTTGTTTGTTTGTTTTTATTTCATTAATTTCTGACCTAATCTTTATTATTTCTTTCCATCTACTGATTTTTGATTTGCCTTGTTCTTCTTTTTCCAAGGCTTTAAGGCGAAGCATTAGGTCATGTACTTGTGACCTTTCTAATTTCTTTCTTTCTTTCTTTCTTTATTTATTTATTTGAGAGCGACAGACACAGAGAGAAAGACAGGTAGAGGGAAAGAGAGAGAATGGGCGCGCCAGGGCTTCCAGCCACTGCAAACGAACTCCAGATGCGTGAGTTTCTTGGAGACAACAAATTGCAGGATCCTGCTTTTTAACCCAGTCTGCAAACCTATGTCTTTTCATTGGGGCATTGAGGCCATTGATATTAAGAGATATTATTGAAAGTTTGTATTTATGTTTGCCATTTTTTTGTGGTTCCGGTTCTACCTTTGCTCTCTTGTGTTAAATTAGTATTTGAGTATTGCTTGTTTATTCCAGGTTCCTTATTTATGTGCTTTTCCTTCACTTTGGCATGAAGGATTCTTTCAAGTATTTTCTGTAGAGCTGGTTTTGTCTTCAAATACTCCTTTAACCTGCTTTTGTCATGGAATGTCCTTATTTCTCAGTCTATTTGAATGGTTAGCTTTGCAGGATAAAGTAACCTTGGTTGACAGCTTTTGTCTTTCAGAATTTGGAATATATCACTCCAAGCCCTTCTGGCTTTTAAAGTTTATGTTGAGTAATCTGCTGTAATCCTGTTGGGCTTGCTTTTGTAGGTAACTTGATTTTTCTCTCTAACTGCTTTCAATATTTTTTCTTTGGATTGTATGTTTGGTAGTTTGATTATACTATGGCGAGGAGAGGTTCTTTCCAGTTTTTGTCTGTCTGGTGTTCTGAAGGCTTTCTGTATCTGCATTGGCACCTCTTTCCCAAATTGGGGGAAGTTTTCTTCTATGATTTTGTTGAGGACACCTACTATGCCTTTGGAGTGAAATTCTACTCCTTCTACTATGCCCTGAATTCTTATGTTTTATCTTTTCATAGTGTCCCATATATGTTGAAATTCCTGTTCATACTTTTCTATTAGTTTGTCTTTGTCTTTGTTGGACTGTATTAGATCTGTCACCTGGTCTTCTAGCTTAGATATTCTGTTCTTTCCTTCATCCATTCTTCTGGTGAGATTTTCTACATAGTTTTTTTTTTTTTTAATTTTTATTTCATTAACTGTGTTCTTCATTGCTTGTAATTTTGACTGGTTTTCTTTATTATTTCTATTTCCTTACTTATGTCTTGTATTGCCTTCTTTATTTCATTAAATTGGTGTTCTGCATCTTGTTTGATTCCATTGATTTCCTCTTTGATTTCCTCTTTGTTTCTTTTGATTTGTTTGTTCTTTGACTTCTTTGAACATATGTATTATCATTCTTTTGAAATCTTTCTCAGTCATTTCATGCTACTTATTCTCACTGGAGGCCATCTCTGATGCATTAATACTTTCTGGTGGATTTACATTGTCTTGATTTTTGGTGTTTCTTGTGTTATAATGTATATGTTTTTGCATCTTGGCTTAAGTTAATGCTTGGATTTTCTAGTTTGGTGGGTATTCTTAGCTGTATCAATTTATCTGATGTTATATATCTTCAGTGTAGGAGATTAAGATTTTAGGTGTGGCTCTTAACACTCTAAGTGTATCTAGAAAAGTGTTCCTAGGGGTTGAGTTTGCCTGCTCGGTGAGTATCCAAATAGGCTGAGTGGAGCAAAATATAGGTAGATTCTAAAATTTAACTAAACACTGTATACATTCAATCAACAACAGTACCGAGTATTTTTTCAAGAGTAGATGTTATAACAACCTGATCCTCTATCAACAAAGAGGTTAAGATTTCTGGTCTGTTGAGGGTTCCAAGTCAGCTTGTGACCAAGTGAGACCCTTCCCTGGTGCAATCCCAGTTATCTTTTTGGATGATTTTGGTCACAGTCTAGTAGGCAGGCTGGGTTGCTGGACTGCTGTTCTGTTTCCTAGAGCTAGACACTGGCTTTCCCTGCGGGGCAAACTGAGTCTGGCAACTGTGGCCCTGCAGATGGGCACCCCTGCTGCTGGAATTGCTGCTGCTGAAGCTGCTGCTGCTGGGTCCGCCACTGCTGGAGCCACTGTTGCTGCTGCTGGGGCTGCTGCTGTTGCTGCCAGAGCCACGGCCTCCAGCTCCACTTCCACTGCCCGAGCTGGGGTGCCACTGCTGGAGCTGGTTCGGCCTGCCTGTGTGGGCTCTGGATGCTCAGCGACTCTCCTACTTCTCTGCTTCTGTTTTAATTTCTTGTACACCTCACTTTTTAGTAAAAGTTTTTATTTTGCTGGGTTTTCTTTGGCTTTTTCTCCCCTAGGGTGCTTTTGAGTGGTTCCTATGCAGCCATCTTAACCGGAAGTCCCTCTGACCCCCTTCATTTTATAGTAGGGTCTCTTCCTATTTTGGGTATATCCATCTGCTTTCATAATATTTATGACTCTTAAACTAATATATGTATAAAAGGGAAATAAAGAAAAAAACACCATTCTATGAATTATTATTACAGAAAAGTAACCTTGATCTATTTTATTCAAATAGCTCAGTTTTCTCTTTATATTTTTCCACCTAAAAGTAGTAGAATCTATTTATTGGTGGGGAACACAGCACTTAAAATTCCTGAAATTCAGGGAACTGATATTTAAAGATCACCACTAATGAGACAGACATTCTGTGGTACATATGTCAGCAAAAAGAAAAAAGAGGTCATGCTCATGAAACTTGACTTTCACTCAGGCAATAATGACATAAGCCATTATTGCTTAACTATTATGTTTCATAATCTCTTATAAGGTGTAATATCCTGTCAAAAATAATGATGGGAAGAGAAGAAGATAAAACCTGGGAGGCTCATATCTAACATATCTGGAAATTGCTAATTTCCCTAAAATCTGACACTCTGAAAAAAAAGGTGATGCTATGAAAAAAGGCATGTTTATTGAAATCATGCATATAATATCTAGAAGAGCCCCTTTATTTTCATGCATTAAACAGGAGCATCTTTGACCATGTCAGAGGAAGAGCACCAAGTTCAGTGTAATTATATTTGAAGGCTAAGGAGATGAGGTCAGACATTGTGAATTATTGTGGTTATGAATAGTATTTGGAGTAAAATATGGTGGGGTTGGATGGATTGCAGTAGAAAAATGACATTATCTAATTTATATATTTTTAATTTTTTTTACTGTTTATTACTATTATTAACAAGATGATTTGTATGGATACATCATGTCCTAGTACTCTTTTCCCTCGTCCCTGCCCCCATTCCACTGGGGACGCTCCTCAGAGGGGTTGCAGGTATTCCCCATGGGGTTGCGGGTTATGCATTGTGGGAGCAGCAGTCAGTTATTTTTGTGGGGAGGGAATGCCTGTGGGCATGATGTCTCAACCTGTGGCTCTTACAGTCTTTCCACTCCCTCTTCCGCAAAGTTCCCTGAGCCATGGTGGGTGAATTCATATTTTGAAAGGATCAATTAGACTGTGTTATTGAGAGGAAGCTCCAGCTTGGTAAAGAAGCAGGGAAATCAGGAACACAGGGAATGATTCAGGAGAGAACAAAGGGCTTGGGTGGAGATACCCACAAAGCCTCGGCTCCTGAAGAGGTGAGCAGCAAGCTAGCAGAAGCATGGCTACTGACTCACTGGAATCCAGATTCTTCATTTGCCTTCACTTAGTGGAAAATGCAGATCATGACTGACATCTACCGGCAGGCTATATACTCTCTTTGCT
This sequence comes from Jaculus jaculus, assembly GCF_020740685.1. Classification (NCBI taxonomy): domain Eukaryota; kingdom Metazoa; phylum Chordata; class Mammalia; order Rodentia; family Dipodidae; genus Jaculus; species Jaculus jaculus. The sequence goes on from NC_059104.1 coordinate 23,986,311, forward strand.
CTTCCTGGAATCCTTTTCTGTTGTAAGACTGTTGGCTCAGATTTTACAGTGACTCCAATGAAACATCACTGTACAGCGTATCACGTGGGCTTCACCTTCAAAACAGTCTGTATCGGTTGGTGCATTACTGTCTGGTCCTTTGTCACTTTTGCTCTCAAATTACCACAAACTGGCTTACTTTATTTATTTATTTAATGTACTTTATTATTATTTATGTGACAGAGAAAAACGGAGAGAGAGAAAGAAAGGAGAGGAGAGAGAGAGAAAGAGAGAGAGCATGCCAGGGCCTTCAGCCACTGCAAACAAACTCCAGAAGTGTGCGCTCCCTTGTGCATCTGATTAACATGGGTCCTGGGAAATCGAACCTGGGTCCTTTGGCTCTGTAGGCAAATACCTTAATGGCTCAGCCATCTCTCTAGTCCTTTTAAACAGAGATTTATTGTTTCCCAAGTGTGTAGGCTAAAATATGAAATCACAAGGTCAACCTGGCCCTGCACTGGCTTGCTCTTACTTTCCTTCTTCCTTCCTCCCTCTCAATTTCCTTACCTTCTTCCTTCCTTCCTTCCTTCCTTCCTTCCTTCCTTCCTTCCTTCCTTCCTTCCTTCCTTCCTTCCTTCCTTCCTTCCTTCCTTCCTTCCTTCTTTCTTCATTCCTTCTTTTTTTTTCAACAGAAAATGGGTATGCCAGGTTGTCTTTCTGCCTCAAACAAACTTACAAGTCATGTACCACTTTGTACATCTGGCTTTACATAGGTATTAGGGGTACTGAAGAATCAAACTCAGGATTTCAGCTTTGCAAGCAAATGCCCTTAACAAGTGAACCATCTCTCCAGCCCTGTCCATGCTCTAGAGACCCAGCAAAGGCCACTTCCTTCCTGTTTCCTCCAGCTTCTGCAGAAAGCACAATTTCCTTCTCTGCTCCATCTTTGCCTGTCCTTTTTCCTTTTGTGTGCCTCCATTCTCCTGAGTATATATATTCTGGCATTTTGAACTGCTTTAAATCCAAATTATTTATTTATTTATTTATTTATTTATTTATTATTTATTTTTGGTTTTTCAAGGCAGGCTGTAGCTCAAACTGACCTGGAATTCACTATGTAGTCTTAGGGTGGCCTCGAACTCACAACAACCCTCCTACCTGTGTCTGCTGAGTGCTAGGATTAAAGGCATGCACCATCATGCCCGGCTGACCAAATTATTTTTAAATTAACAATTTCTGCAAGGACACACTTTCAAATAAGATGTTTTTGGAAAACTTTTTTTTTGGTATTTTTAATTTTATTGAGAATTTAAAAGAATGTGTTTGCACTGTAATTTTATCATATTTCTTTCCTATTACCGGCTCTTGTTCCTCTCTTCTCCAACCATATGCCATAAAGTGTTCTCTTTTTTCCAAGTTGACCTTCTGTTTGTTTTTTCATTCTTTTTGCTCTCCTCTGTCCTCCATGTCAATGCACAGGTCTCCTGCAGGTAAAAAGTTCTACTGTGAGGTCATGAATACACTAGGAAGTGCATGTCCAGATGAGAGTGTCCAAAAGCATTCCTTCCCACCCTATGGGTCTTACATTCTTTTTTTTTTTTTTTTTTTTTGGTTTTTTCGAGGTAGGCTCTCACTCCAGCTCAGGCTGACCTGGAATACCTGGAATTCACTCTGTAGTCTCAGGGTGGCCTTGAACTCAAGGCGATCCTCCTACCTCTGCCTCCCGAGTGCTGAGATTAAAGGTGTGCGCCACCACACCCAGCCTGGGTCTTACATTCTTTCTGTCCCCTCTTCTGTAATGTTTCCTGGGCCTTGAAGAGTATCACAGAGATTTCCTTTTAGTGTTGAGCTCACAATAGCCTCCCATTTTTAGGTCTATTCAGCTGTGAGTCTCCTCAGTGTCTATCACAATCCTCATAGATAAGCTTCTCTAGCTAGCAATAGGAACTGTAATAATTTTCTTACCACCAAAATATCAGCAATGTTCATTGAGCCCTTATAGGTATAATGACGATTCACATGGACATAGGTATCAAGGGGACCTTGTCCAACTTGATGCACTCAAAGAACTTATAAAGAAAATGTTTCTATGGAAAGGGTATGATGGAGCAATACCTGCGACCCCTACCTAACACATCAGCTTTGCCAGGCAATAAAGGCTTTTCAGTTTGAGTCACCCATTAAACATATTGCATCTCCAAAGCTAAAATGCAATGTATACAGATAATTTGTTGTGAATACTCCAGAGTCTTACTTAGTTAAGGAAGAATTTAGAAATGTTCGTTAAAATAAGTGTTAAGTATAATTTATGTAGATGTAGTATTTGGTGTGTATAAATTGTCATTAGGCAGATTCTCTATTTATTTTAATGGTTTATAGTCACAGCTTTAATTATAAAGTCATTTTTACAGTGAGAAGAAAATTTTTATTTTCACATAATGAGTGGTTCTGAAATAAATTCTGGAACTAAAATTTGAGGGATTTTCAGCACTGCAGACTATATTAGTTACTCTAATAAGCAATATGCACGTACTAGTAACTATTCAGAAATATGGTTTTCTTGCCGGGTGTGGTGACACACACCTTTAATCCCAGCACTCGGGAGGCAGAGGTAGGAGGATCGCCATGAGTTCAAGGCCACCCTGAGACTACAGGGTTAATTCCAGGTCAGCCTGGACCAGAGTGAGACCCTACCTCAACCCCCCCCAAAAAAAGAAATATGGTGTTCTTATTAGATATGAAAACATATTATAAACAGTAATTATGAAAATTCTTTTTATCTTACAAAATAATTTTGAATTTATGAAGCAGATATTCTGTGATATATATATATACATATATATATATATATATACGATATATATAACGTGTGTGAATACAAACTTCTGAGAGTTATTTTTTTAAAGAAATCATTTTATTGAGGTAATAAGATCTACTGCAAAATCTATCCATGTGACAAAAACCAATTAATATGCAGCCGCTCCCTCTAATACTTGTGAACAGGTTTGACATAGGGAATATCTCCCACCAGTCATCATTGCTAGAAATTACCAGTATCTCTGAAGTCTTTCTTCTACTCCACCCTTGTATCTTTGTTCATTGCTGGACCTACATTTCTATGGTAGAATTGGTCTCTTCAGTATATTGCGCCAGTGAAAGTAAATAAATTTCCTTGCCTGTCCCCCTCAATATTGGATTATAGAATACATCGTTCAAGCCCTTTTCACTGTAGGAAGAAGCTGAGAGATGTGAGGGGAAGTTTTGTGTGTCTCCGCAAGTGTGTGTATTCTCTTGGTGCTAGATCTAGTGGGGAAATGCCAGGATGAATTGCATTGTCTAAGCCATTGTGCCTGTCTCCTCTCCCTCCTGGGCATGAGGATTGTACCAATCAGTCCTCTGAGATAGTCAGTGCAGACTTTGGCCTGAAGTTGGATCAACATTTTCCCCTCAGGGAGAATCATAGAACTAAGTACTTTCCTCCAATTACACAATGCTGAGTGTGGACAGGGAGATATGGTAGTTATTGACCCCTACTCTACTCTGGATCATCTCCCAGGTGGCTTGATTTTGTCAGCCCCATTCGTGGTTCATGACTTAGAGTTTAGAAGATGGTACTTTTGAGACTGAAAATTTGTGCAGAAAATATGATTGCTCTCTATATATGAACTATCTCTTGCTTTCCTGTGCTGTGCTGTGCCAGGCTGTGTGATTTATTCTGGAAGAAGAGTTCATGAAGCTCCTTCCTGCCTGGGTGAGTCAGCTTTCTTGCTCAGCCAGAAGTACATGAGACTCTTGATTAGTTTTATTTGGTATTTCTTACAAACAAAGTTTGCTATTATTGATTGAGCTTACGGCTTTGTGAAAGGAGGATACAGGATTTCCCATACTACTTCTTTTTAACATCACTCTCACTTTGGGGCTACTTAATTCAGAAATTGCTATTGTTTCATTCACTAAATATGCTCTGTAATATTTGTAAAAGAAAATTACTCTACACTGCTATATATATGTACATATATATATTTTTTCATGATATATATATGGTGAAAAATGTATCTTATGGAAATACCAGTGAAATGACATAGGTACCTTTCCCATGTATGTGTGTGTATATCTGTGTGTGTGTGTGTGTGTGTGTGTGTGTGTGCATGTGTGTGTGGTGTGCATGTATGTATACATATTTAGGAAGGCCTCTAATCCTATGGAACACATAGGATAGCTATCCACTCTGTTTTCTGCTATCTCAACCTGACTGGCTCTAGAATTATAGGCATTGTCCTGCAGCATCATCACTGGATTTTTATTTGTAAAGTTCAGTGAAGATACCTTCACATCTTATGTTATACTTTGAACATCTGTGCTTACCCAAATTTATATATCGATATTTGTTCTGATGCACAGCGACATCAGAACATAATATGATTAGCATCCTTAAAAGGATACCAGAAACAGGTTGTCTCTTCTGTTTTGTGAGAAGCCAACAACAGCATACCACTGTGAGAAGGCAGCAAGTGAATTCTCATTAGATGTTCTCTGAGATGTGGCAAGCCTTCATAGTTGTGAACAGTACATTATTATTTTCTATGTCATCTACTATAGCATATGTAACTATAGCTGTCCAAAGTGTTGAAGGCATGTTTTTATTCCATCATTACCAATAGTAATAGAGAAAAATTCATATATAATTAGTTTAAAGAATAGTAGCAAAAAACACAACCAAGTGCATTTTTATTATTATTATTAGCAACATATTTTGTATGGAGGCATAATGTGTTGGTGCCCTCTTTTTCCTCACCTCTGCCCCCATTTTGCTGGGGGCCCTCCTCAGAGGAGTTGCAGGTATTCCCTATGGGATTGTGGATTATGTGTTGTGGGATAAATAGACAACTTTTGGGTAGAATGCCATGTCTCTAGTAATGATGTCTCAATCTTGGACTCTTAAAATCTTTCTGCCCTCCCTTCTGTAAAAGGCTTCTGTCAGTGGTATAGCTGGCAGATTTTCTCGCATTCAGTGTGTAATCTCCTTGCTCTGCTTATGATATGTTTTCAGTGAAAATGCTTTTTAGCTTCATGAGATCCCATTTGTTAAGTGATTGTTTAATTTCCTGGGATACTGGTGTTTTGTTCAGGAAGTCTTTCCCCACTCCTATATTGTGGAGAGTTCTTATTTTTGCTTCCAGTAGGAGAAGAATTTCAGGTCTTGAGAGATCTCCCAAGTGCATTTTAACTGTTCATGTTTCTGATGTGTAGCTTCAGAAAAATCACATTTTAATTTCAATTTGTAGGTAGATTGCATTTATAAAATTAAGCATTAATAATTTTAGTCTTTAGTTTCATTGTATGACTAAAACATGAAAATACATAGTAGATAGTATGTCAAGTGCCTGAGTTTAGGTTAAGTTTACTTTGATGCTCTAAGAAGATAAGAGCAGTAATTCATGTATTGTGGTACAAATACAATATGCTTTTGCATTTGCCTACAAACATTTTATTAGAAAGAATAAAGAATTGTCTTCTAATTTTTACAGCTTAGAGTTCACTGCTTATGTATGGGAAGTATTCATATAGGGAAATTAACAAAAGTAAATGTGAACATTGTGGGAAGTCATAGCTGGGATTATATAGATGATAATCTAGGAGATAATGTTCCATACGCTCTCTAAACTTGCCATACAGTACAAAATAATATGTGGATGTTTCTCAGTAATATAATTTTACTAATGATCAGACAGTCATTCAGGATAAGAATTCTACTGGGCGCATTAAAGGGATATAATTGTTTCAGATACACTAAGAGATGCAAAGATGTATGAATAAGGTATATGAAAAAAGTAAAATGAAACATTTGATTGAAAATGCGGAACTTATTTGTGTTTTGTCACTTTTAAGGCAGCCTGATCAACAATTGTTATGATTTCATACACATTTTTGACTAACACAGAAGAGGCCATTAATTGAAAAAAAGACATTTTATTGAATAAGGCTGTGTGTCTCTTTCATTTTTTTTCTTGTTAAGAAAAATATTTTTTAAAAAAAAATTCTATAAGGTTATTTGCTTTTCTTTCTCTCTCTTCTACTTTTACCTTGAAATTCTTTTTTTTTTTTTGTAATTTTTCCTTTAGGATTTAGACTCAAATTTATTTTGTAACTTTTTTCTCTCTCCTAGGAAAAATGAGCCAACTTATTGTATTCTTTTTACCCAGTATTAGATCTGTTCCCAGAAATAGCAATTGCCTGATAAAATAATGAAAGCTTAATAGAGAAGAAAGTCTACTTTCCTATCACATAAGTCAAGTCAGATATATATGAGAGAATGTGTCACAGCAGAGAAGTATTAGATTCAGACTATAGACTTCTTTAAATGTGTACAATGAATAACTCTGAGAGCTTCTAGACTACATATAAGTCCATTTCCTTTTTAATCATACTGCTTTAGAAATGAAGCATTACCTTTAAATGCTTTTTACCATTAGCCAAATTCTGTGTAATCTTTAAGCATTGTACATATATGAAAATGCATTTTATATAATATATACTTAAATGCACATTGAAGGGTTTCTCCTTTATGAGACAGAGTAGACATGAAGTCAGTATTCCAACTACTAAAAAACTAATTTAGCCAGAATAAATAGAAAAAGCCTGTCTATGATATAAGAAGCTACAGTGATGATAAAAAGTGGACTAGTGGAGCCGGAGAGAAGGCTCGGCAGTTAAGGTGCTTAACTGCAAAACTTAATCACTTGTGTTCAGTTCCCCAGGACCCACACAAAGCCAGATGCACAAAGTGGCACATGTGTCTGGAGTTCTTTTGCATTGGCTAGAGGCCCTGGCGTGCCCATTCTCTCTCTGTCTCTCTCTCCTGTCTCTGTTTGCAATAAATAAATAAAAATAAAAATTGGAATAGCTAACTCAAGGAATAAAAGGACATCAGAGATTGGAGCATGCAGGGAATGTGTCCATCTGAAGTTTCACAGGATAGAAGCAGCAATCTATCAGTCTGTTCAGAATATTTGAGTATCAGGGAGCAGCAAAGGAGGAGGTCATGCCTAGACATATTTAATGTTGAAACAATCTCATTGATCAAGAATCAGAGAGAGAGAGAGAGACAGAGAAAGGGAGAGACAGAGAATTTTACTAAATTTTCAATACATGTAGGAGTGGATTCCACTCTGGATTTACGTGATGAGCCTTAACTCTACCTAGCAGAGAAAAGGGCTCATTTCACAGGGAAGAGAATATTATACAGATGCTTTAAAAATGGCTTGAGAAAAGTTACTTAAGTATGTATAAACAGAATGGCCAAAGTGAAGCTCAGAAAAGTCAGATCTATACTCATATATATTATTTAGAATTATCTGAGAAGAATTTTAAAGTAAGTTTTAGAACACTGATGAAAATGATCAAACTAGGGTATTTCATCACTGATGAAAAAGAATCAGCTAGAAAGAAACATAAAAGCTTAACAGAGAACAGAAAAAAAAAAAAAGAACAGAATCTTTGTAAAAATAAAAGAAGCCACGAGGCTTTAAAATGGTCAATAAACATGGGAAAAGTTGACAATTAAATTTCTCATCAGGGAAATGCAATTCACATGCCAGGAGGCTGACATTACTCATTCAACATAATGAACATTAAGAAACAGCCAGGAAACAGCAAGTACTTTTCAGCATGTGGAGCAATGATGTGAGCTGGCACAATTGCTTTATGAAAAACTACTTAATAGTCTGGAGAGATAGCTTAGCAGTTAAGGTGCTTGCCTGTGAAGCCTAAAGACCCAGGTTCTACTCCACAGGACCCATGTAAGCTAGACACATAAGCTCACACATGTGTACAAGGTGGTGTACACTATAGAGTTTAATTGCAATGGGTAGAGAGCCTGGTATGCCAATTCTCTCTCTTGCTCTTTCTCATAAAGCAAGCAAGCAAGCATGAAAGAAATCTGCTTGGCAATAATTCCATTAATAGTAAAACAAGAACATTCCCTTTATTAAAGTCATTCCATAAATTTTTGATATGTATATGTATAAATTATTACAAAAAGTTGTTTACAAAATGTCTAAAATTTCCTATTTTCAATGATTCAAAACAAAATGTTTACATACTGTAAAGCTGCTATAGTGTATAATAATGACATATGATCAAGCAGTGTGGATTAGAGAATAAAAAACTACACAAATAAACATAGCAGAATCTTGTAAAGGTAATTTTGGCCAGGTGTTGTGTCACATACCTTTAACCCCAGAACTCAGGAGGCCAAAGTAGGTTGTGAGTCCAGGGTAGCCCGCGACTATATAGTGAATTCCATGTCAGCCTGAGCTGGATAGAGACCCTACCTCAAAACAAAACATAACAAAATTTTTGAAGAAAGTAATCCAGATTCATGTGTACATACTATAGGGCTTCATTTATGATAGGTTAAAATAAAGGCAAGATCAATGAAAAGTGATTTCACTTCTGGGTAGAGGGTTGGAGATTGGAATGAAACAAAAAAGAATAATCTGGGAATACTAGTAATTTTCAGTTTTTCAGTTGTATATTATATACTCATATTATCTTCTTGGAATTTTATTAAATTGCACCTATATAATTTGTATTACTTTTCTGCCTTTCAATAATGAGTTAAATTAAAATAAAAGTAAGAATTTTCAGTCAGTCTGAGGTAACATTAAGTAGTTTATTCTACAAATTCAATGATGATGTAGTAGTCATATTTGAATCTACTCTTCATTTATCTCTTTAGTGAGCCAGCACTACATACTTTCTATATCTTTTTCCTCTTGATTTATTTTCAAGTATTTTAAAAATCATATTCATTACTATTATTTAATTTCTTTTCTCAATATTAAATGGATTAAAAACCAAAATAAGTAAAAGGTCAAAAACTTTATGTAAAGTTTGTGTGACCAAAGACAAAACAATATGCTTAACAAGTAGCAACTTAACAGGGTTGTGTTTCTTTTACGTGGAAGTCACTGTCTTCATTTTAGACAACATAGGGATATTTCTCAAACTACAACAAAAGTAATTCATAATTATATTGACATTCTCAAGGTAAAAGAGTATAGAATAAGTGATTCTTCTCCTCTTGTTTGTCCTGAAGCCCCGCAGACTTTTTTTAAGTGAAAGAAGCAATCTACTCATCATGACTCTATTTACTGTAGCTGCCTTATTCTGATATGACCAGACTAGTTTCATAAATGTGACATCTTAAGCACATTTCTTTTCTTTCTTTTTATATATTAACTCAATATGCCAGTTTTTTTTTCACTAAACATAAAGCAAAACAAAGGGCCTAATCTTATTTTAATGCTCTTATCTGTTGAAAATTGTGTATTTATGAAAGCATAAAATAAGACTGTTGATAAACTGAGTGTGAGCCCAGTGTAGTATTGATTTTAGACAACTCTGTTAAATGTTTGTATTGTTTCAAACTTAAAGAACATATATAATTCCTAACATATCTCGACCTTGTTCCATCATTGTTCCTGAAATTTTTGTTATCTATATTAGACCTTTTCTTTCCTTCTCTGTTTATTCAACTTGGAAACAAAGTTGAGATTTACTTCCAAGGTGGGTTCAGCTTGGATTTCCTCATCTGCCAGTTGTTACTAGCATCCTCCTGTTGGATCACAAGTTGAGGTATAATTCTATGCAAAGTTCCTTCATAGCCCAAAGATATTTCCCAGCAGGAAAACTTAACTCTTAAGTGCGTATGCATGGGTGTGTGTGTGTGTCTCTGTGTGTGTGTGTGTGTGTGTGTGTAGTTTAGTTTCTGTTATTGCCCCTTTCCTCCTCCATTTTCTTATGGCACACATGTCACACGATATGCACTTGATTTGTAGGCTTTTGCAGGAACCACTTGGTGAAAATTTTCGTGTTAAAGACAAGGCATGAGATAGAAGTTAGAAGTGCAGCTGGGGGGCTGGAGAGATGGCTTACTAGTTAAGTGCTTGCCTGTGAAGCCTAAGGACCTGGTTCGAGTCTCGATTCCCCAGGACCCATATTAGCCAGATGCACAATTGGGGGCTTGCGTCTGGTATTCGTTTGCAGTGGCTGGAGGCCCTAGCACACCCGTTCTCTCTCTCTATCTGCCTCTTTCTCTCTCTCTTACTCTCAACTAAATAAACAAAAATAAAAATACAAAATAAATAGAAAAAAAAAAAGAAGTGCAGCTAGGATTGTGCTTTGTCTCCCAACCTCATCACCTGAGTTTTTTTGTTTTTGTTTTTTTTTTTTTTTAATTTTAAGGAAGAAAAGAGTTAATTTTGTCTTACAGTTATAAAGGGTAGAGGCCACCGTGAAAGGTCACAGCTGGATTAGAGCTCTTCTCATTGCAGCATATTCTGTAAGCTGCAGAATAACAAGACCTCACCAATGACTATTTCCTCCAGCAAGGCTCTTCCTCCTAAAGTTTCCATGATCTTCTCAAACAAACCACATCAACAAAAGGGACACTGCTTGTTCCCTAATGCTCCACAATCATTCAGCGGTGTTACAGTGGTTTAGCCTTTGGACAAGTTGTCCATGGTACAAATCCCATGAAGCTGCTCTCTTCCCAGAAGATTGCTTGAGGACTTTTTTTTCACTTTCTTTTTATGTTTGTTGGGGTCAATGATCAGAAATGGTCACTGGTATATAATTTGTAGTATGTTTTGGGGTTTAATTTCTTGCTCTTTTGATGAGAATTTTTCTTATTTATGTCCATAACGGATATTGATCTGTAATTTCCTGACCATTTTTTCTTTTTTTCAGATTAAAAGGTCCAAAATGTATTTTGGAGGTATGTATTATTATCTTTTTATTTTACCTTCTCTCTCTCTCTTCCCCCCCCCTCCCCTTATGTGTTTGATTTTGTCATTGTCTGATTTTGTTGTCAGGGTAAGGCTAGCTTCATAGAATGAAAGGGTTCTTTATCTAGATTCTTTCAAATGAAATAGACTGAGTAAATCAGAATTGTTTCTTCTTCAAATGTTTATTAAAATTAATCAGTTTAGGGCTGGAGAGATGGCTTAGTGATTAAGCGCTTGCCTGTGAAGCCTAAAGACCCAGATTAGAGGTTGGATTCCCCAGGACCCAGGTTGGCCAGATGCACAAGGGGGCACACGTGTCTGGAGTTTGTTTGCAGTGGCTGGAGGCTCTGGTGCACATATTCTCTTTCTCTCTCTATCTCTTTCTCTGTCTGTCTCTCTCAAATAAATAAATAAAATGAACAAAAATATTTTTAAAAAATTAATCAGTTTAGTCACCTAGCTGTTCTATCCCAGTATTCATTACTGATTCAGTGTCATTATTTGTCCTATCTGCTCAACTTTTTCCTGTCCTTGTATTTTAATTTTTTTTTTAATTTTTTTTTGTTCATTATTTATTTATTTATTTGAGAGCTACAGACATAGAGAGAAAGACAGATAGAGGGAGAGAGAGAATGGGCGTGCCAGGGCTTCCAGCCTCTGCAAACGAACTCCAGATGCGTGCGCCCCCTTGTGCATCTGGCTAACGTGGGACCTGGGGAACCGAGCCTCGAACCCTGGTTCTTAGGCTTCACAGGCAAGCGCTTAACCGCTAAGCCATCTCTCCAGCCCTGTATTTTAATTTTTATGAGCTCCATGCATACAGAAATTTATTTAGTTCTTGGATTTTCAGTTTGCTGGAGTTTAGTTCATAATATTTTCTAATCATCCTTTATATCCCTGAATGAACAGTTGCATGATTTTGTTACATTATCAATTTTATGTATTTGGGTCTTGGTTAGCCTGTGTAACTAATTGTCAGTTCCATTTGCCATTAAAAATAGTATCTACTTTATATTTTTATTTTGCATTATTTCTGGTCTATTTATTTTTTCTTTGAACCAATGTCAGGTTTAGTTTATCCTTATGTTTTGAGTTTCTGTGTTTTCATATGAGGCTTAAATCTCTTTCTCTCTCTCTCTCTCTCTCTCTCTCTCTCTCTCTGTGTGTGTGTGTGTGTGTGTCTGTACTCAGCAGCTGTTTTGAGAGTGTGTTGGACAGTAGACTTTTCTCCTAGCTAAAAATGGTGAGATCACCTCTATTAGTGTACACTGTCCCTCCTCTTCACATTTCCTCTGCAATTGAGAATGTCTAGTGAACAAACTGGACTTAGAGTTGCTGGTGATCTTTGGTCCTCCAAGCTGTCACTCCAGGTCTCTCATGTCTTCCATGGTGAATTTCAGCACTTTCTCAGCCCTACACCCGAAATATTTTAATTTCACCTGGTTTTATTCTTTATGAAGGAAGAGAAAATGCTGGGTACATCTGTTTGATCATCTTGGCATCTTTAACTTTATAGTTATTATGGCAAATAGTCTAAAGTTATTTTATTTAATAGACGGCTTGATCATTACCAGAAGAGGAGGTGGAAAGAATTTCAGAGCCACATGTTTGGTTATGATATGCAGACTTTTATCCGACCCATAACTGTGGGCTAACTCCAGAATGCATGACCCATATACCTCAACAAGGAGAGGTCAAGGGGAGGGGATAGGTAATGGATGAGCCTAATAATGGTACCAAATTGAGTACATTCACTGAGTACAAAACTAATTAATTTTAAAAAATGAATCTCAGGGTATACTCTTTAGTTTTATGGGAATCATTGTGATTCACTATCAAATAACATATTCTTTGCTTATTGTAAAATTTAACTCAGTCAAAAGAGGAAAAAATAAACTTTTATTTCAGTGGCTAATATTTCAATTTGATAATCATTCATTTATTAATCAACCTACTACAGAGAATAGAGTTAAAAATTTTTTAAAAAAATTGTTCATTATTTATTTATTTATTTGAGAGCTACAGACACAGAGAGAAAGACACATAGAGGGAGAGAGAGAGAATGGGCACGCCAGGGCTTCCAGCCTCTGCAAATGAACTCCAGACACGTGTGCCCCCTTGTGCATCTGGCTAATGTGGGACCTGGGGAACCGAGCCTCGAACCGGGGTCCTTAGGCTTCATAGGCAAGTGCTTAACCGCTAAGCCATCTCTCCAGCCCCAAAATTTTAGACATAATGATCCTGGTGTAGAAATGTAAACAAAGTGTTAAAAGAGAGGTAAAGGAAATAAGGAAGAAGGAAGATAAGGAGAGAGGAGATTGTCAAAAGATAAGGAGAGAGGGAAATGGTCAAATGCAGCTAGGGACCATAGCTATTGAAATAAATAAATTTATATATTAATTTACATATTTAGTATTCCATTCATTGATTGATCTCTTCCTGGATTTAAAGGAAATTAATTTATCTTAGTATATTTAAGGTTAGAAACCAGTTTTCATAAATGTGAGTGTATTAGTCAGGGTTCTTTAGAGGAACAGGACGGATAGAATTAGTGGTATTAAAAGGGAATTTATTGGATAAGTTTAGGGCAGTCCAACAATAGCAGTTTGTAGGCCCGAGAGTCATGGAACCTGGTCGCTGCTCAGTCCATAGGCTGGATGCCTCGGCAGTCCCAATCTGGCAGTGAAGGCCTTGAAGCTTCCTGTAGAGCCACTGGTATTCAGTCCAAGCTGGACTTCTGTCAATGCTGGTCTTCAGTACAGACCAGAAGGAAGCAAGCAGCACTGGCAGCCAGGTGGGAAGAAGGGATACTTTCCTTCTCAGAGCTTCCCTAGATAAAACTACCCTGCAAGAGAGGCTGCCCACTCTCGGGGAAGGGCTCACCCTGGGAGAAGGACTTCCTCCTTTACTTAATCCTTCCTGGAAGCAACCTCAGAGACTCATTTATGAGGAATGTCTGTGGATTCATAAACACATCAAATTTACACAAAACATACCATCATAGCTATCATTAGATTACATCTGATGATAGTGTTCCACTTTTCAGTCTGAGTGATAATGGCAACTTTTCCTTTGATTGCCATATTTTGGAGGAATGGCTTCTGGACTCATAATAAAAACTTGGGTAAGAAACTGGCAAGAGTCTGGGAGAACACTTCTATGCCTCAAGGGAGAGGAAATCTTTACAATTTGAAGTTTCAAAGTGTATACACTGAAAATGATATCTCTTGTCTTTAGTCAGAAGGAATTTCTGTAAATTTTAAGCATGCTTGCAGAACATTAATGCTTTCATGGTCAGTCTCCTACTTCCAAATGCATATTTCTATTTATAATTATATGTTTAGCATATTTATAGTAACAGTGGAAAACAAAGAATGAAACATTCCCAATAAATACATTGCCAAACATGGCAGAAGCACATTGCAATATGTGATCACAGTGCTATTTCAGTTTTGTTTTTCAGTGTTTGTCAAGATTCACAAATAGTGATAATGGTGCTTCACAAAAGACCAGATGAGACACTCATGCATCTGACATAGACTCATAGTTATAATTAAAGTTGTACACATACCAGTTTTGGACATCTTGAACTTGAACCTATTGCTGTGTTAACGAACAAAGGAACTGTTCAAAGGTTGCTCCTGTTTGCCAGATTATTTTTTCATTCAATAGGAACAGATGGTCTCTCATTTAGACAAATTGTTATTCATAACAAAAGACTCAATACCCTGCTTTATAGAAGAAACATATCCTGCCAACTATGTTTTCAAGTGCACGGAACACTACATAAAAAAGGGAAATTTATTACGATGATGAAATTAACTATCAGCCCAGGTGACTTTCTCTAGATCAATTGTCATGTACAATCTTATAGGTAGCACTGTGTTTTGAATTCTACTTCATGGATGAAATGTGTTTTATTAGTGACAACATTATATTGTCAATTCAAATATTGTAGAATTACAAACCAGCAAACAACATAAATTGTAAAAAAGAAAATATATGAAGACTCTTCTCACTAACTTCCTAACTAGTTCAAAGTATTTTAAAATGCAGTTCTCTTTAATTTTTAAGCAATCACCTGCTGTTACTTAGAGAAGCTAAAGTAAAGGAAGAAAGACTTTTCTCACACAATGGCAGAAGGTAAGAGTTTATTTTGTCACTCAGGCAAACGAGAAAATAGCTCAATATATGAACAGTTACATAAACCTGAACTGAATTTTACCCTCTCCATCCTCACCATTATAATCTTCATCATTATCATCTCATCATCATTACATAAGAACACTAGAGAAAAAGAAATAAAACTTAAAAACGCTTGCATTTATTCAAAACCTACTAGTTTTTTTTTTTCTCCCATTTCTTTGTGATCAATTTAAGAGCTTTCAATTTCTGCTTTTACTCTCTCCATTAACCTTTGCTAAAATTGTAAACAGAAATCACTCTTGTTAAAAGCATCAAACAGGAACTCTCTTACTCTTCACTCACTTTAACATCATTGATGTTCTTCTTGCTGTAAATGGTACCAAAATGCAATAGACCATCTATTTGCCCAATCCCCAACATTGGGTTTATGGGTATTTCTTTCTATTCCACTCATATATAGATAAACTATATAGAGTTGCAGTGTGTTTATGTTTCTGCATCCCCTTTGTAACTTACCTTATGGAAGCCATTCCATATTTTTTGAGCACAGGTTCAACTATCTCCAACAAGTTTATTTTTATTAAAATTAAAACTCACTTACATGGACCTTTCTTTAATTTTTTTTATTAGTTTTCTATTCAGCAAATACAGGCAGTTTTGTACCATTATTAGGCTCATCCATGACCTAACCTCTCCCCAATGGCCCCTCCTTGTTGATGCATATGGGTCGTGCATTGTGGAGTTAGCCCACAGTTATTGGTACGATAAATGTCTCTGCATATCATGAACCAACATGTGGCTCTGACATTCTTTCCGCAACCTTTCTATTAGAGGGTCTTTTTTAGATGTTAACCTTAAATTCTACCATACTTTAAAAAAAGCAAATAGCAAGGATTTTTTTTGTAATTTCCTAGAAAATACATTCTAAATATGATATAATATGTAATATGTACTTAATGATATGACATAATGAGTAAGATGTGTCACCTGTATTTTTTTTTTCTTCTCTCTCTTTTCATTAAGTAGAATCTTTGCATGGACACATCATACGTTGGTGCCGTCATAATTTCCCTCCTCCTTGCCCCCATTCCACTGAGGGCCCTTCTCAGTGGGATTACTGGTAGTCCTCATTTAATTAAATTGCACCATTTTTGGCCATTTAGTTTTAGCTGGTTTAGACAATGTTTACTTTATTTTTTTTCAGACATTGCCACTACCTCCAAGTTTTGTAGCTGCAACATGATGACTTCATTGTCCTACAAGTTGTTGTTATTTCTACTATGGAGTCCCTTTTAATGTTATCTTCTCAGAAATAATTACTTCTTTTTTTTTTTGTTTGTTTGTTTGTTTTTCAAGGTAGCAATGTAGGGTCCCACTCTAGCCTAGGCTAATCTGGAATTCTCAGGATGGCCTTGGACTCATGGTGATCCTCCTATCTCTGTCCCCAGAGTGCTGGAATCAAAGGCATACTCCACCACACCCTGCTTCTTTTCAGTTAGTATTTGCTTGTTTAGGTTATGGAAGTGATTGTGGTGAATTTAAATGTGATTTTCTCTGGAGATGCATTTTCCTCAGTCTATAGTCAGAATAATCTCTTCTAAATGTATTCTCTAGATAATACAATATTTAAATTAAGTATTATGTCTAAATATCCAATGTCCTTGGTTGATGCATTGGTAGAAATTTGTAAAAAGTTGTGTATGGAGAAGTGGTAGCCTTTGTCTTGTGAAGGATACAGCTGGAGCTGTCAGGAGACCTGAAAGTATTGCTTACTGAATCATATTTAGCCTGTGGTGCAAAAATGGGGATTTAAAACTTCAAGTTTGGTAAGTATATTTTGAGTCTATTAAGGATTTGGGATGAAATGGAATGCTTAAATTTGTTTTTGTGGGTTTTTTTTCATAGAAAAAAAAATTCTTGTAATTTTTCACAACTACTTTAACAACTTTTTAGGAGATTTAGAGATTTTTCTTTTCTTTCTCAAAGGAGGACCATGATATGGCTCATCATGCTATATATAATAAAAATGAAAATGTAGAAATCAATTTAATTTCTATTACATTAAACAACATATTCTAATTGTGGCATTTTTTGCACAAGTACATTCCTCAGTATAATAATTATTAGAATAAGTTATAAGAAGATATTAAATTATATAAAATGTTCCCATGTATTATATTTTATGCTGTTTCATAGATTTTATATGAAGTGAATCATCTTACAGGTTTGAGATGCAAATGAATCTGACACAGTGGATTTCACGATATTGTTTGATAGATGTTACCAAATGTTTCATTCATTAGATAAACAGGAAAAAATGAATTTAAAAATATTTATGGAAGATGTTTTCATCATGCTTTTTTTTTTTTAACTGTAAGAAGAGTATCTCCCACATGGATTGAGCCCTTATAGAAGCCTTAATGAGGAAGAACACTGAGTTCACCTTCAAGCAAGTTTAATAAAGAAGTTCTCAGACATTAGAAACATACATGCATCCATTTCTACCACATATAACTTTTCATTTACTCTTTTGGGAGGGATTTACATTAAGGTAAAAAAAAAAACGTACTGAATGCTGATCAGAAATTTATGTTTCTTCTCTGACAGGTTTTCAATGTAATCTCTCAGACTTATTTTGAATATAAAATTGTTCCCTACAAAGTGGGCTGTCTTTTGGCCCAGGTAAAGCAAAGGGCCAGCTGGTTCGTTAGGGCTAGGAGCTGTCTCAGGAAGAGATTAGTTCTGGCACCTAGTTGCAGGGGCCAGACTTGACCATCCACAATGTTTAAATCCTATAAAATACCTCCCTCCCAGGAGGGGTCCTAACTGTTTGTGGAAAAACAGTTCTTTGCAAGTAGGAAAGAGATAAGAAATCAGATCACCTTGGATTTCTAACAAGTACAAACTTTCATGCCCGTTTTACTTTCAGGGGTCCAGTCAACCTGACTCTACGCCCCCCAACACTCTTGGATACAGAATCATTTAACCAAAACATATAAAAATGAGATATTTAAAGGGGGAATTAATTCAATTCTAGTTTACCTGAACATATTGGGACCAGAACTCTCACACATATTCAACTCATCTTCCGTGCATTGTGTCGGCAGACTGTGTTTTGACAGTATGCCCACTTTCAGCCTATGTCACACAGTGCTGCTGCTCACCATCATGGAACTCTAAAATGGTTTACTCTCAAAAACATGTCAGGCCTTGAATGATGGCTTAACAGTTAAGGCACATGGCTGCAAAGCCTAAGGACTTAGGTTCGATTCTCCAGGTCCCACGTAAGCCAGATGCATATGGTAACACATGGGTCTGGAGTTCATTTGCAGTGGCTAGAGACCCTGGACCACTCTCTCTCTCTCTCTCCTTCTCTCTGTCTCAAATAAATGAATAAATAAATAAGTAAACAAAAAAATTGTTCCCTACAAACTCTGGTGTAATCCATTGTGAATTACTTGTCAAAAGAACTCTTTCTTTCCCATTTTTTATTTTCCTTTATGAACTTTATGACTTATTTAACCACTTTTCCCAAATTAACTTTGTCTCCTAAGCAACAAATTGGATTTTCAACTAAAATTGATCACTGACAGACCATTTATCTTTAATAAATTTGGATTGGTCTAATTTGTTATTAAATAAAGTATTGCAGCCTTTTTGAATCTGATCAAATAATGCAATGGCATTTGTTTTATTGAACTGTTTTGAAATACACTTTATGATAGCAAACTTGCTTACTTCGTGTCATAACCTAGAATATATAAATAGGACTTTATATGACATTACTTTCAGAAAGAATTTTACATCAAACATTATTGTCTATCGCTCATAATAATCAAAGGATTACATTGGGAACTCACACAAATATGCTTCACATTCATTTCTTATAACATTAAAATAAAGTATAGCATGCCTACAAAGATGAATACTCTATGTGCATATAAATATTTACCCCGAATTTCATAACATATTCAACATATATATTAACATATATGTAATGGAACGTTACTGTTGCAGTTAGGTTCACATTTCTGGCAGAAAACAGTGAACCAATATGAATGCATGTATATATAGTTTTTGTCTTTAAGAAACCCATAAAATATAGTTTTAGAATTTCAGTAAAATGATTAAATATTTTTCTAATTAATAACCTTTAAAGAAGTAAACCAGGGCTCTGCAGTCCTCTACCCCCACGTGGTGTACGACTGTGGGCCCCAGTACGCTTGGAATAAAATCCTCTTGCAGTTTGCATCAAGACCGCTTCTCGCTCTGGAGTAACAACGTATTCCGTCCACCCTGGCACAGTCCAGTCTGAATTGGTTCGGCATTCAACTGCAATGAGATGGATGTGGTGGCTTTTCTCCCCCTTCGTCAAGACTCCTCAGGAGGGAGCCCAGACCAGCCTGCACTGCGCCTTAACAGAAGGTCTAGAGGCGCTAAGTGGCAAACATTTCAGTGACTGCCATGTGGCATGGGTCTCTGCCCAAGGTCGTAATGAGACTGTAGCAAGGCGGTTATGGGACGTCAGCTGTGACCTACTGGGCCTCCCAACGGATTGATAAGTGGTGGTATATGGACCCAAAAGAAGACTGCAGTATGCGATACAGTGCACCCTACCAAATAATTCTCCTCTGAAGTGGTCAAAACTTTGAGCATATAGCGAAGAGTCTTCCAGTCTTGCCTGCTTGGTGTCCACCCAGTTAAAGTCCAGCACACTGCCCAGTTCCTCTAAACTTGTGTCTGTCCAGACATACTTTGTGCCTGCTCCTGCCAACACTTCTGGCAGTGTCATTGTCTAGGATGGCTCCTGTATGACCTGCACAGCTCCTATGTTCCTCTGGAAACCGAATTCAACCTGGGAGACTTGACACTCTGACAGGGTTTGTGTATGGGAACGTGGTCTAGTTTCTGTCCTCTTCTTGTCACGGCGTACTTCCCCCAGCCTATCTTCACCGGAAGGGGACCCTTGGCCCCAGTGGAACCCAAGCAGAATGCCAAGAGTCTCAAGAGCAGGGCTTCACGACCCCAGCTTCTGGATCCTTTTAGGCAAACATCACAGAATCTGGATTTTGGCCTAGCCTTGTCTTGGACAATTGGAAGCTACTGCTGTTGAGACACCGTCCCATGTGTACACCTTTCTAAGAAGTTTGTAGAATTTTGGGAATGGTAGAATAAAAACAAACCTAAACTCATTTTCCTACTGTTCCTCGTTGTAGTCAGGAGGTCAGGAAAGGAGCATTATGAGAAGCGAGGCCACATGGCTTCATTGACTGATTCTGAAACCACAGAGGCCTCCTTTCTGTGCCTTAGTTCCTCTTAAAAGACTCCAAGAGGACAGGAAAGGCCTGCTCATTGTCACTGTGCCTGTCTTTATGTGTCTTTCCTATTTACTTATGCAGTAGGAAGTATTTTCACAAAATTCACAGCGGCCACAAATCAGACCCCCTAGTGCAGATAAAGGACCAGAAGTGGAGCAAACCAGTGTGGAGTCACTGACAGAAATAAGTACAGCTGCCAAAGGAAGTAGATTCTGTATATGATGCTAACCAATCACCACAAAGCACATGCATAACAGGAGTAAGTTTGTTTTAAAGGAGGATTCTGGGACATAATGCATGATATGAAGGGCTTGGTTCAGGATCTAAAAACACAACTGAAAGGCAGGAATTGTATAGCTAGGGAAGAACTGAGGGCGAGAACTCTGGTTAGCAAGGCTGATGAGGTACTATTTTAACCACCAATCCATGTGGCAGAAAAAAGCCCAAAGCACAAGGGTTAAAAAACATTAACATGAAACTGGCTGCTGTGGCTCCTACCTACGACCCCAGCCTGCCAGAGGCAGAACTAGGAGGATCATCATGAGTCTCATGAGTCTGGGGCTACAGAGTGAAGGTGACCCTGCCTCAAAAAACAACATTGAATTCCAGGTCACCCTGGTCTATGGTGAGACTACCTCGAAAGCAAACAACATTTTAAACTTTTTATTTAGAAAATATAAGAACAGACCTGAAATCAATCCTTCAGGTCATTTCCTTATAATATCTCAAGAGATGCCAACTTGAGGGCTGGAGGTGCAGCTCAGGGGTAGAATGTGTTCCTGGTATATGTAAGGCCCTAGATTTGATCCTCTACACCACAAAAGACAAATGTCAAAAAAAATTCGTAAGTTGTGTTTTACTTGGAGAGCCTTTATTAAAAGTAATGCAGGCAAAGGAAGTCTGAGGAATTGCTAATGTTCTCATCACTTGTTTGGGATATGTTATGGGAAGAGAGTCTATGATATTTTTTGGACTAATTGCATTTTCAGCTTTGCTAGGTAAGAGTTATAGGATCATAGTCCTCACCTCTTTATATTTGTCAATTAGTAATCTTGCTGGGCTTGTTTTGACCATTAAATTATATATTTAGAAATTATCGTTTTATGGGGCAATTGGAAAACTTTTGATAATGTAGTGAATAACTGAATTAATATTTTACTTAATTTATACTGAACTGTCAATGTAAATAAAACTTCTTTGTGATTATCATGTTTTAGTACCAGATTACAACAGAATTAAACAAAAGCTTAATTGTAGTTAAAAGAAAAAAAAAGAAATAAACCAGGTTCACTTATCTTCATAAACAAAAATTTGCTATTCTCTAACTTTCAATGTTTTATTTTATCATTTACCCATGACATTCTTATCCATTGGATTACAGTCAAAAAATAATAACATGACTCAGAGAAATTTTGCAGAAGAGGGGGCGGAAGGAATGTCAGAGCCACATGTTGGGTCATGACATGCAGAGACATTTATCCTACCCATAACTATGGGCTAACCCCAGAAAGCATGACCCATATACCTCAACAAGAAGGGGCTGAGGGGAGGGGGTAGGACATGGATGAGCCTTACAATGGTACCAAATTGACTGTATTTGCTGAGTACAAATCTAATGAATAAAAACAAAAGAAAAAAAGAAAAAGAATGATAAAGTTTTCCAGGGAAGAAAAAAGACATTCCAAATATAGCTAATAATATACAATATAAAAAAATCAATTAAATGTTAATTTCAGTAAGAAAAAATGGCATAATTTGAAGAGCATTTTAATGAAAATAACAGTAACATAGAATTAAAGTAGGCAAAGTTGGGCAGAACTCAAAGGCTGAGCAATATTATACATTTAATTTGGCATATGTTAGGGAATGATAGATTGGACAAGGACACACAGGGATAAAATAGTCTAAAATGGAATACATGTCACAGGGAAATCTATGAGCAAAGTTTAATAAGAATATACACATGATGATTTCATAGGATGGTGCACCTAAGAAAACAATATTTTGAGAAATAAACATATAAAATTTTATATTTCTAATATTAATATAAACTTCACAAATATTTGAAAAATATCAAACTGGGATGTTCTAAAATTACTTTACTCTTTTTTGTGTTTTCAAAGTCTTCCAAATTATAGCCACTGGGGGGGACATAAACTATGCTAAGATGTCTGTCTAAAGTGAGTTTGAAGTTTAAAATGAGATTTTAGAAGCTTGAAAATAAAATTAGCAAGTAAAATAAGTACATACCTAATGGAACTCCAGAGACCTAATAGTCCATAATGGAATGAGATGATAATTGCTTTTCCTTGAATATTTTATGCTTTTATGTCTATTGTGAGTGGCCTATTAGAATCACACAATTTTATTTTCATGTTATTGGATTATTTCTACTCAGTAATATAATGGTATGAATAAATTTATTATTTTCTTTATTTGAGCAAAAAGTAGAGCTAGACTGTTTTCTAGAAATTTGTTTTCATGACTTTCTCCAGATTTCTTTCTTTCCTTCTTTTAGAAAATAGTAGTTATTTAAAGGTATATAGTAAGTGTGAAAAGCTTATGCAAATTTGTATATCATAGATATTGTACTTCTAATTTTGAAGCTGTAAAGATAACATACATTCATCATTTTTTAACGCATTTTAGCTTATTCATGATCTCTTTATCCTTGTTTGATAATGACTCCCATTTCTGGTATAGCTATAATAGTAAAATTATTTTTTTCATATAACATTTACACTCTTCACAAATTTTATTATAAAATGTACAAATAAGTATACTGATGATCATAGACATTTAAAAAATAAATACAGTGATACAAGCTGATTAGGATAATATGCGTGCTTCTAACAGGTTCCAAGAATTAATCTTAGTTTTTATGTATGACCCATTTAATTTGCAAATACATGATATGGTCTAGACAGTATATTTTTCTTATATACTGAAGAGAAAACTGGAAATAAGGAGCATAAGATGCTGCCCAAGTTCACACACTGATAAATTTTGGTATACTTTAGCTCTTAACTTCTGTAGGCTTTATAGTATCCTACATTATGCTCAATATTCTATACTTATACTCAAGTTGTTATTTTACATTCAATTTGTCAATATGATTGAGATATATACAAATACAAGGAGGGAAGTTACCTGATTATAGATGACTTTTTAAATTATTTTTAAAATCTATTTTAGAAAGAGTGAGAGTAAAAGAAAGAGAGGGAGACAGAGAGAGAGAGAGAGAGAGAGAGAGAGAGAGAGAGAGAGAGAACTGTCACACCATGGTCTCAATCACTGCAAGCACACTTGAGACCCTTGTGCCACTTTGGTGGGCATGTGTAACCTTGTGCTTACCTTACCTTTATCATTCTTGTTTATTATTTCAAAGAACCATCTCTTTGTTTTGTCAATTGTCTTGTTTTCATAGTTTCCAGTTCACTAATTTATGCTCTGGTTTTAATTATTTCTTTCTTTCTGGTGATCTTTGGGTTGGATTTTTCTTACTTTTCCAGTTCCTCTATGTGGATGATTAGGTTATTTATTTGAGATCTCTCTCTCTCTCTTTTATGAAGGCATTGAGTTCTATGACTTTCTCCTGAGGACTGCCTTCATTGTGTCCCATAAGTTTTGGTATGATGTGTTCTCAATGTCATTCAATTCTAGAAATTTTGCAATTTCATTTTTTTTTTATTTCATCTACCATCCATTTATTGACTAAAAGTATGCTGTTCAGTTTCCAGGTGCTGTTGGGATTCTTGATGGGACTTTTGTTGTTAATTTCTAGCAATATAGCATTGTGATCTGATATCATGCAGGGAATTATGTCAATCTTCCTAAATGTGTGGAGGCAGGCTTTGTGACCCAGTATATGATCTATTTTAGAGAATGTTCCATGGGCTGCTGAGAAGAATGTGTAGTCTGTGGATTTGGGATGGAAAGTTCTGTAGATGTTCATTAGGTCTAAGTGATCTATGGATTTGTTGAGCTCTCTTTCTTCTCTGTTGAGTTTCTGTTTGGATGATCTGCCTATTACTGATAATGGTGTATTGAAGTCCCCAACTATGATGGTGTTGGTAGTTATTTCTGTTTTATTGTCAAGTAGGTTTTGTTTTATGAACTGTGGTGCCCCTGTGTTTGGTGCATTCAGAGTTATGATTGTAATATCCTCTTGATGGATTGTTCCCTTGATACGTAAGAAGTAGCCTTCTTTGTCTTTTTTTATTTTTTTGGTTTGAAGTCTATTTTATCTGATATTAATATCGCTACACCTGCTTGTTTCTTATTCCCATTTGCTTGGAATATTGTTTTCCACCTTTTCACCCTGAGGAATTGTCTGTCTTTAGTGGTGAGGTGGGTTTCTTCAAGACAACAGATTGAGGGATCTAGTTTTTTGATCCATCCTGTTAGCTTGTGTCTCTTGATGGGTGAATTAGGGCCATTAATATTTAAGGTAATGACTGTGAGGTTTGATTTGATCCCTGCCATATTGTGATGGTAGATGTGGGTTGGTGTTTTCATGGACTTTGAAGTTTTTTGTGCTTACTCTGAGTTTGGTTATTGTGATCTGCTTCTTGTAGGCATTTGAGCTTGATATTTTTGTTTCTTCTCTGTGGAGAATTTCCTGAAATACTCTCTGTAGGTTTGGTTTTGTGTTCATATAATTGTAAAGCGGAGTTTTGTCATGGAAAGATTTTCTTTCACCATCTATTATGAGGGATACTTTTGCTGGGTAGAGTAGCTTGTGTTGGAAGCCATAGGTACTTAGACTTTGCAGTGTTTTAATCCAGGCCCTTCTAGCTTTCAGGGTTTCCATTGAGAAATTTGGAGTAATTCTGATGGGGTTACCTTTAAAAGTGGTATGCTGGGGCTGGAGAGATGGCTTAGCAGTTAAGCGCTTGCCTGTGAAGCCTAAGGACCCCAATTTGAGGCTGAATTCCCCAGGTCCCACGTTAGCCAGATGCACAAGGGGGCTCACACGTCTGGAGTTCGTTTGCAGTGGCTGGAAGCCCTGGTGTGCCCATTCTCTCTCTCTCCCTCTATCTGTCTTTCTCTCTGTGTCTGTCACCCTCAAATAAATAAATAAAAAATGAACAAAAAAATAAAAAAAATAAAAAATTTTTAAAAAGTGGTATGCTGTTTTTCCCAAGCTGTTTTTTTAGGATTTTCTCTTTGGTGTCAATGTTTAGAGTCTTAA
This sequence comes from Jaculus jaculus, assembly GCF_020740685.1. NCBI lineage: Eukaryota > Metazoa > Chordata > Mammalia > Rodentia > Dipodidae > Jaculus > Jaculus jaculus. The sequence continues at coordinate 24,011,738 of NC_059104.1, forward strand.
TGACAGTATGTCTTGCAGAATTTCTCCTTTGGTCCAGTCTGTTTGGAGTTCTGTTGGCTTCTTGTATCATGATGGGCCTTTTTTTAAGAGACTGGGGAAGTTTTCTTCAATTATTCTGTTATATAATTTCTCCATGCCTTTGGTCTGAATTTCTTCTCCTTCTGGTATCCCAGTGATCCTGATATTAGGATGTTTAAGTGTATCCCACAATTCTCTCATGTTCTGTTCACAGAAACTTTTGAACTTACTGAAATTTTGGAACTCTCGAACTCTTTGTTCCAACTTGTCTTCCAGATCAGAGTTTCTATCCTCTACATGGCTGACTCTGTTCTTGAGGGTTTCTAGAGAGTTTTGGACTTGTTCAATTAGGCTTGCATTTTCTAATACTTTTCTATGTATAATTTCCATCCCTCGGTCAAGCTCCCTTTTCATATAATTTTCTGATTTTCTTGATGCTTTGTGGAATTCTTCCTTGCATTTCATTATGTCTTCATTTAGCATCACCAACTGATTTTTGAGGTCTTCTTTTTTTTTTCACTCTCCCTCAAATCTCTTAACAGTTTTTGAACTCCTTCCATTTTCTTATGTATTAGGTCTAGTCTAGTGATGGCAGCATCCACACAATTATCGGTCCTTCGTTGCTTTTCTGCAAGTTCTACCAGTAGCTTGCTCAAGGTTACATTGCTCATAGCTTCATTTTGGTGTTCTGATCCTAATGACTCTTCTATGTTTTGATTAGAGATGTTCATTATATGACTGGGCGATCTAACTGGATTTTCTTGCATTTGATTTCTCATGTTATTTCTTTTGTGCTGTGGTCTTCCCATCGCAGTGTATGGGTATGTAGATGAGTGGATCAGCCTGGGCTCAAGCACAGTGGGAATCTGAAGCAGCCTGAAGTAGTTGCCAAGCAGCCTGGGCTTTGGCTCTCACTTGTCAAAGCCACATGTGTGTCTGCCTGGCCCGGGTGACAACATTGCCTGACGTCTCACACGGTAATGTGCCAAAGCTGCCTGTGCTTGTGCTAGGAGGGTCACTGAGGCACCAAGCACTGAAGTAGCTCAAACTGGCAGGGGAACACTGGGACCTGGAAGCAAACTGTGCTCCCCTGCAACAAAACAATGGCAGATGGCCAGCCCAACAGACAGGAAGGGGATGGCACCTGACCTTGTGCAAGCAACAGGCAGTCTGGACTTGTGTGGCAGTTGCTCTTGGCTGGAGCTCATATGAATGTGTGATGGCCAGAGCAGTAAATGCGCAAGAGTATGGAACAGTCTATGTTCCCACATGCAAGGATCTATCGGTGAGGTGCGGTGGCTATTTGGTGTGCAAATTGATCAAGGGAGCCTGAGCTCCAATGGGCCAGTAGGGGCAGCCTGGCGCAGGTCACTCTTGGGCAGGGGTAGAAGTGAGACCATCCCTGGGAACTGAGGCAAGTGGAACTATGTTGGCCTGGGGCTCTTTTCCTACAGTAAGTGTGGGAGTTTCCTGAAGCTAGAACTGTGGGATCATGGCTGCTTGGGGGGAGGGGTGAGCTATCTGCCTGCAAGGAAATCAGCGGTTCCCTGTTTTTCCTCCCTCTATGCCCTCCCACTGGCAATCTATTGGAGATTACTCTCCCCTAAAAGACCCATCTTGGCTGAAAGTGTGTTACCTCACTGTGGTGGTTTGATTCGGGTGTCCCCCATAAACTTAGGTGTGCTGAATGCTAGGTTCCCAGCTGATGAATATTTGGGAATTAATGCCTCCTGGCGGGAGTGTATTATTGGGGGTGGGCTTATGGGCTTTATAGCCAGTGTTTGGCACACCCTCCTGTTGCTGTGGTCCACCTTCTGTTGGCTAGGGGGTGATGTCCACCCTCTGCTCATGCCATCGTTTCCCCCTGCCATTGTGGAGCTTCCCCTCGAGCCTGTAAGCCAAAATAAATCTCTTTTTCCTAGAAGCGGCTCTTGGTTGGGTGATTTCTACCAGCAATGTGAACCGCACTTCAACACTCACCTTTATGTGTCTGGGTTATGTGGGACCTGGAGACTCAAACAAGGGTCCTTAGACTTTGCAGGCAAGTGCCTTAATCACTCAGCCATCTTTCCAGACATAGATAACTTTAAAAGAAAAATTAGTTTATCAAGCCATTTCCTTTTGAAATACATGCTAGAATGGGGAAAGTAGGCATCATATTTTTACTATTCATTCTAAAACTACTATTCTATGGATGGAGAGATGCCTCAGTGGTTAAGACACTTGAGTGAAAAGCCTAATTATCTGGGTTTGATTTCCCTGTACCCACATAAAACCAGATGTACAAAGTGGTGTATGCATCTGGAGTTCATTTGCAGCAGCTGGAGGCTCTGGCTTGCACATTCTCTCTTTCTTCCTCTCCCTCTCTCCCACCAACCCTCCCTTCCTTTTTTTCCTACCTTCCTCTCTCTCTTCTTGCAAATAAGTATTTTTTTAAAAGAAATAATAATATATTCTAAATAATGAGACTTTCAAATATGACCTGAGAACTTTTTAAATATTTTATTTATTTATTTATTTATTTATTTATTTATTTTTATTAATTAGTTTTGTACTCAGCGAATACAGTCAATTTGGTACCATTGTTAGGCTCATCCATGTCCTACCCCCTCTCCCTGGCCCCTCCTTGTTGAGGTATATGGGTCATGCATTGTGGATTAGCCCACAGTTATGGGTAGGACAAATGTCTCTGTATATCATGCCCCAACATGTGGCTCTGACATTCTTTCTGCTCCCTCCTCCACAAAACTTCCCTGAGCCATGTTGGGTTCATTTTTGGTCTGCTTCAGTGATGAGGTGTTGGGGGCCTCTGGGGCTCTGGATATCTGATTTGGTAGGAGTTGATTTTTCTCTGTGTTGTTCTCCTTCACCCTTGTGCTGGTACCCAGTTCACCAAGAAAACAGCACCCTTGCTTGTTTTGCCAATTGCTATTAGTTTCAGCCAGGGCCCTTTTGAGGTATGATGGGGTGGCTCTCTCCTTAGGATCTACATCTATCTGAAAAGAGAGAAGCAGATTTTCCAACAGAGTAAATTATCACAAGACAAATGAGATAACCCTTACTTTTTTATAGAGAATTTAACAGTTGTAGGCCCTCTTGTAGCCCACAATTGGTGGTACCTTGATAATGGAGAATGGGATTATATTTGGATATGGTTCTGACTTGTTTTCAGATCCAGCTATGGGTCCTGTACCACTGAGGGATCAGTTAGCCAAATCAAGAACAGTTGGTTTCCCACTATGGCTGTGTGCCACTATTGCACTTGTGTGAGCACCACAACAGGTTATTTGCTGCAAAGTAGGTTAAACCATGGGTGCTTAGAAAGATATTGGTCATTTTCCCCCAGTTGCCCATGTAGCACCTTCTGGCACTAGACGCACTGACTGTCTGGCAACTGAATATCTTCTAGCTTCCAGCCATGCCATTCCATTTTACATGTCAACTGCATATGATGTCTTCAGCAGTAGGGTCTTACTGCTAACCTTTGGTGAGTCATCAAGTACTCTGACAGAAATCTTTCTTTTAGGAAACCTTGTAGTTCTCTCTGATCAGAAGCTCATTGTCGATGATAGCCACATGCTGGTACTGGGAGTTACAGGTCAGTGCCCACTAAAAAAAGGAAGAAAAAAAAAAAACTAATATAAAAGAGATAGAGGGAAGAGAGAGAAATAAAGGGAGGGAGAGAGAGAGAGGCTGTAGTAGATTAAGGTCAGTCTTCATCATACCCTCTCCAGTGTCTTGTGGGTCAGGTGTTCCTTGTAAGGGCCTGGTGAGGGGTCAGACATTTGCTCTGCCTTTCAGGATGTGGAATTTTATGGTATTGTTGCCATTTGGTTCTAGATTTGTGTTTTCAGCCCCTCCTTTCTTCTCCCCTCCCTCTTCACCCATCCTATTGTCTAGTCCATGAGGTGTTTGCTGGGTATGTAAGGCATCTTGGGTAGATTCAGGTTAGGTTTTGTAGATGAGTGAGACTATGTGGCGATTTTCTTTCTGTGACTGGGTAAGTTCACTGAGAATGATCTGTTCCAGGTTCTACCATTTTTCCTCAAATTTCCTTGTGTCATTTTTCTTACTGTATAGAATACCATTGTGTATATATGCCACATCTTACTTATCTATTCTTCTAGTGATGGGTGATCATTTACTATATCAATATAAATTTATTTAGAGGAAGATAATTTGAATATATCTGTTGGATTTATATGGTAATTGTGTTATTGCTAAAGGTAGTACATAACGGATGTCTTTGAAACTTCCCTTTATTATACAGAAATATATGAAGTAGGGGAATGGTTGCTTAGCATGCAGAAAGAGCTGGATTCCATCTCCAGCAACATATAATCTAAGTCTGGTGTAAGTGTGGTGTTACATGTTTATCATGCTAGGATTTACAAGATGAACACAAGATTATCAGAAGCTCAATGTCATCCACAAAAAATTTAAGGCCAGTCCTTGCTACATAAGAAACTGTTTCAAACAAAAATAAACATTTAAAATATTTTGGTGATACAGAAATGGTCCGCTGCATAAAGGGATATCCTTGTAAGCATGATGATCTATGTTTGGATCTCTAGAATCCATATAAAATTTCAGGAATTATGGAAAACTCTTTCAATCCTCATGATGGGGTCATGGCGACAGGCAATCCTTGGGGATCACTGTCAAGCCAGTGTAGTTGAATGGATGAGCTTTATGTCTAGTGAGGTACATTGTCTGAGAAGATGAGGAAGAAGATAATTGAGAAAGACCACCAACATCCTCATCTCACCTCCATTTGCACACATGTACACATGGTTACACAAATACATGCATCTTCACACATTAACCATACACATTTAAAAGCTCACACATGTAAGCAAAAATATATTGTAAATAGATTCCTTGCAATTTATTTTTCTAATTAGTGAAAGAAGATAAGGTAATATTATTAAGGATACATTTGTAAAGAGGGATAAATGTCTTCAACTCATTGCTTCATTCTATAGATATTTAGTTCAACCAAAAATCATTTTATTCCTTTAATATTTCTGAGAAATAGCTTCTTGATTTTCAAAATTATAATGCATCTCAGCTGGGCATGGTGGCGCACATCTTTAATCCCAGCACTCATGAGGCAGAGGTAGGAGGATCGCCGTGAGTTTGAGGCCACCCTGAGAGTACACATTTATTTCCAGGTCAGCCTGTGCCAGAGTGAGACCCTACGTCAATAAACACCAGCAAAGAATTATAATGTAAATTAAAATATTTGCATAATTACATTGTATGCCTTCATGATGCAAACATGAGACCCCTTCACAATACTAGAAAGATAGTCTTGCCTAATCAGAGCCATAGCATGAAGATAAAAATGTGTGATTTTGATCATATGTACTACATTTTGTCTTCCTTTCTCCCCATGAGTTCCACTGTACTCCTGTTTTCTTCTCATCTCTGTCATCATCAGGGAGGGGGTGGTGGGCTCTCCACTCCTCCTTATCCAGGATGTTGTCTGCTCTTATCATGAATAAGTCTTTTGCAGATTATCACAGTTGCTGAGAGTTCATGCTTATAATGGTCTTGAAAACCAAATTTTTAATATTGTTAAATTCCCAAAACTCTACTTTTTCATTCTTTCTTTTGCTTTTTTGAGACAAAGTCTCATGTAATCCAGACTGGCTTCAAACTCTTGCTATGTATCTGAGGCCTATGTTGAATATTTCTTCCTCTTACTTCTAGTTCCTGAATACTGAGAGTAGAGGCATGTTCGCCACCAGGGTAGGATTCATTCATTGTGGAAAGTGAAATCTTGGACTTTGCGCATATTAGTCAAATACTTTAGAAACCAAATTAACACATCCACCAAGTTTCTTCTTTGTAAAGGCGTGTTGAACACGAATTAAAATTGTAGTCTGAATGTTAAAACAAATTTTGTTGGGGACTTCCAGTGTCCACTGTCTCAAAATCAGTCCAAAATTATGTGAAATTCATCAACTGAGATCTCTTTCCTTGGCATTTAGCTTTCACTGGGAGGCAGAAGGAATAAAATAATGCAGCTAATGTATATATCTATGCAAAATTTTAGGAAATGACATCTAGTAGAAAATAATAATTATAGTAATAACTGTAAATGTGTGTGGGAAGGATTTTTCTTATGAAGTGATATTTATGCTGAAACCTGAGTAATGAAAAGGGGGCATATATGGATCTTGTTCATGGGAATAATTGCATTCTATATATTATAAGATTTATCAAAGTTAAAATCAACAGCAATATAAAGACACTACCAGAAAAAGTCTTAGATCTAATAAACACTTCCAGCAAAGGGACAGGCTACAAAACTAACAAAAATCAGTGGTACTCATAGATACAACTAACCAACAAATGGAGAATAAACTAAAGAAAACATGTTACCATAATCACTTCAAAAATAAACTCGAATGAACTTAACCAAGGATGTGACACACTTCTAAAATAAAAATTTTCGAACATTAAAATATTAAATTGAGCAAGGAACTAGAAGATTGAAAGAATTCTGATTAGAAGAATTAATACTATAAAGATGACTATTCTTCCAAAAGTAATCTATAGATTCAATGTAATCTCCATCAAAATTCTAATATCATTCTATTCAGAAATAAAAATAATAAAAACTCACATAAATGCATGTTAGATCCCAGGTAGGCAAAACAATCTTCAAGGAAAACCACACAGTATTGTACCAAAACAGTAACATATATCAATGGAATAAAACAAAAATATATACATATAAACTTCCACAGTGACGAATACCTATTTTTTTTTTTTACAAAGTCACCAAAAATAAACTATGGAGAAAAAATAGCCTCTCCAGTGAATTGTGCTGAGAAGAATCCCATTATCTCTATGTAAAATTATCAAACTAGAATCATGTCTCATGCTTCACAAATATCTACTCCACATGATACAGATGTGTTAATGTCAGACCTGTTATACTGAAAGCGTTAGGAGATACAGCCAACAGAATATGACAAAAATTCTTTGTGAAATCTACATTTGTAATAAAAATAATACCCACAATATAAAAAGAACTAAGAAAGCTATGGAGATGGGGTGATTGCTCAGTGGTTAGAGAGGCTAGCTTGCAAAGTCAGCCAGCTCTGGTTTCATTCTCCAGCACACAGACAAAAGGTCATCCAAAGTGGTATGCACATTTGACATTCCTTTTCAGTGGCAAGAGATACTGACACACACACACACACACACACACACACACACACACACACACATATACACACAAACTTTTTAAAAAAAAGACTCAATAAAGTAAGCAAAAACCCCAACACAATATGTAAATGGACTCATTACATGCACAGACATTTCATGAAAGATGGAATTCAAGTGGCCAATAAGCCCATGGTTGTGCCGGCCTGCAGCACAAAGATCGAAACGGGCCTTGAAGGAGGGAGTGGGAATGAACCTGAGACAAGCACACAAGGAATGGAGCCAAGACAAGTTCTGAGCAAGGCTCGGCTTTATTCAGGCAAACATTGCTTATATATAGAAGATAGAACATTTTGACAATGCTTACATTCCTAAGGTCAGTTTCACCAGGGTTAATCCAGGTTAATCCCTCTATCAGGTGCCCACTCAACTAGGCTGTATGCTAAACAATGCTTAGGATCAGGTGCTTACCCTATCTAGGCTGTATACTAAACAATGGTTAGGATTAGGAGATTAGGGATCACCCTTAGCTCCCAAGGTCAAAGAGCAGCTGCAGATCAGATCTTCTTTGTAAGAGATAAGAGAATACCCTTAGCTCTCAAGGTCAAAAGAGCAGCTGTGGCTCCCAACACATGGTTAAAATATGTGCACAGGAGAGAGTCTCCTCAGACTTCACCATTCCATGAGAAACTACTACCAGTTATATTATAATTTATTCATTTAAAATACACCTGGTATACTCTGAGCACTTGTATAAGTTATTTTCTTGTTGCTGAGACAAAACAAGGGAACAGAAGGATCTTAAGGAAGGAAAAGGCTTATTTTGGCTTTAAGTTTTTGCATGGAAGTATCCATTTTGATTGAGAAAGCATGCCAGGTCTTAGTAAGTAGTGGTATTGTATCTTCACATCAGCAGTGAGGAATGGGGAAGAAAGAAAAATAAAAAAAGACAGAGGGGGAGGGAGGGAAAGACATAAAAGTTGACACTGCTATAACAAATCCAGTCCCATAGTGGCACCCTTCCTCAAGCAAGGCTTCACCTCATAAAGGTTCTACAAGCATCACAAACAATGCCACCAACTGGAGATTAATGTTCAAGAAAAGGAATCCATGAGAGTCATCTTATATTAAATTAAAAGAACCAAATTCATACTCAACAGTAACAATAAAAATAAAATGAAAATAAACAAAAAGACTTATTATCGATTAGTTAATGTATTTCTTTAGTCAGTAGGGGTATTGACCTTCACAGAGCTATCTATAACTGATAATGAAATAAGTTTACTTTTTAACCTATTTTTTTTTTTGTCCACTAGCATGTATGGCTGCCCTTGAAGGGAATATTACATTTAATTTGCCATATCATATATGAAATTTATAACTTCTAATTTACTAAAAGCTATTTAATATAAATATAAGATTTGGTGATTAAATAGTATGTGAAATGAGGATTATGAAAATTGTTTTCATATATAGGCTTCCAAATTATTAAGTATATTACCATATGAATAGTATAGCTCATGAGTGATAATAGCATTATGCCTTAAACTCACTTACATAGACTATTTTGATGAACTGTCAGCTTCTTATGCATAGATATCATCAGGAATTTCTTTTAAAGTACTGCATAATTTTTCAATGCAAGTAACTAGTAATATGAATGCTTCAGAATGAGGCAACATGCTTTTGCATCCACAACTCAAACTTGTCATTATTTGGGTAGAGTAACCTGAGCAGTTTTGATCAATTTATATATCTTGAAAGACTTAAATATATTCCTATGCCAATGACATAATGCTGTTTAGTATAATTATTTTTACACTGTCCCATGTCTAGTTGCAAACATAGTGTTTAACTCTATTTCTATGCAATCAATGTTCCAAGTCTACCCAGATGTAAAACTAGTTTGTACATGAGTTTCTCAGCTTTTCTCTTCCAAATCTTTCCATTTTTATTGTGTTTGTTTGTTTCATTAGGTAACATAGAGATTTAGATAATGTTCAACCTAACATTTTCAAATTAAATTTGTTTTTGTTGATTGTAATCCTTCTTATGGTGGTCTGAATGGATGTTCGCCAATATATTCAAAAGTTTTGTTAAAATTTGTCATTCAGATCTACAGCCACTTGGCTAGAGGAGATGTCACTGTGGGCAGAACCTAGGGTCCAGCCCTACAGAATATGGGTGAGCCCGGCATGGCACACCTTTAATTCTAGCACTGGGGAGGCAGAGGTAGGAGGATCCCCGTGAGTTTGAGGCCACCCTGAGACTACATAGTGAATTCCAGGTCATGCTGGGCTAGAGTGAGACCCTACCTCAAGAAACAAAACAAAAACAGAATGCAGATGAGTTTGGAATTCCAGTCGAAAGATATGCCAAGGGTCTGAGTTTTGCCTGGAATTCGTAGAGTGTGCTTGCCTGTACTGCTGGTGGTGTTGGCTTTTCTGTCTGCTTGGACCTGTGAAAGAGAGGCCAACTTCTGCCATTATAAGACTTCCCTTAGATCTGTAAGCTTTAATAAATCCCTTCTCCCTCCCATAGATTGTGTCTGGTCTGGAGGTTCATCCCAGCACGTGAAGCTGTCTACTGCACTTCTCTCATTTTCAATTCCCCTCCCAGTATCTACTCTCCTTCACTTAACATGTCTCATGTATTTTTTACCCTTTTCTTATACCTCTAAGAGTTTATCACTTAATATTTGATTTTGGTTATGACTAGCCCATTATGGGTGTTATCCACATTTGACCTCCCCCAAATACATACTTCTGGATATTACAAGCTAAGGTCTACATCTCAGAAAGAACATACAGTTTTTAGATTTTTTGAGTTGAGAGGCAATTCACTTAATACAATCCTGTCTAGGTCCTTCTGTTTTGTGAAAATATTTCTGATTTCTATATGCCTGAAGGAATTACACTGTGATTATCTACCACATTTTATTATGTATTCATTGCAGTTATTTTAGACTATAGAATTTGTATCTTTCCTTTACTTGAATTCCCTAGAGGACTACTACTAAGAAAGAACCATAGATTTCAAGTTGTTTGCTATTCAGAATCATTCTTTGTTCTAAGAAGGAACAATTTAGATAATCAGAAAGCCAAAGTTTGCAATAATTTAGAGGACATTTTCATTTATACTGAATATAAAATGGGAAATATCAGTGTTTCATGTTTATTTTTAAATGTTGAGAATATGAGGAGTGAGGTGGATGTTATTTCTGATATCATGTAAAGATATCTTAGACAAGTGATATGAATGCAGCCCATGAAAATTTTGAGAGATTCTAAATGGAGAACCAGCACTAATGTACTCATTGCATGAAATTTATTGGTACATGTTTATGTAAAACACAAAACTATTGCATTTAGCTAATTTTAGAGAAGTAAATATCAACAGTATTTAATATTTTTAAAAGTGAACACTGTTATCCAATTTTAAAAAGAATTTTTAACATGACTCCATCTGTTACAATACAGTATTCAATTATAATGTACATACTTTGTATCAGAAATAGAAACATACTACTAATGATAATCTCCCTCAAACATATGCTTTGAATTTCCCCACAATCACAGAAAAGCTATGGCTATAGCTTACAAGTATAACAAAAATGTCATTTTGAGTAATAAAGGAATTGATTTATTAAATTATACCAATAGTACATTTTGCATGGGATATGTTATGGTCATAAACCCCAGTCTGTTTATTCCTAAATACTGAGAGTACCTAACAGAACAAGTAACAGAGCTAAATCTAAAAATTCTCAGTTTTTGCCCTAGTTTTCCTATTAAGTATATTGCACTTCATGGGCATGGAGAAAAGAATAATGCAATATTAAATCAGTTATTGACACAGTAATTCTGTCGAGCAAACCAGCCCGAATCTCAAGGGTCTGAATTAGGAGTATTTACTTTTGTTTCTCGCTGTGTGGCGATCCTTTGGAGCAGCTGTGCTTCAGGCTGTAATTTAGCAAGCCAGAGCTGAGCTTTCCACTTGTTCCCTCATGCAGGGATATGGATGCAGTGCATTCTATAAATGCTTCCAGGCTCAACTTTCCCAAGCTACATGCAATATGACATTTTATGGTAAATGAATGGAACACAAGGCAGCAAGGCGATACTTATACTTCATGTAAATCCCTGCTACTGCATTTCAACATATGTTTCATTAGACAATTACAGAATAATCTGATGAAGTTGAACATTAGGTTTTCAGGAATAATTCTTCCTGCAGAGGTACAGATGTGATTATTGGCTGAAAACTGACTCTGTTTTAGTCCAGCTACTTTTCCTAAGTGTACACTTTTCTTCTACTAACTAAATGCATACAGATGTTTCCCAATTTGGATCTGGGTATAATATTAAGTATGAATGTGTAATTGCTTCCTTCAGAAATGTTTAAACATAAAACAGCAATGACGTAAAGTGACCTACAATGGACAGAACAAGTGCTTGAACCTTAATATGTTAAATGCAAAGAATTTGAGCCCCACATAACTCAGTGACCCACAATACATGCTAATTAGCACTGACAAATGATTCCATTCCCTTTCATTTTATGTAGAGATGGGGTGAGAGTTTAGGGTTCTTATATTTAAAACTAGAATGATGTCCCCCATTCAATATTATCCACAGTTTTGGCTCCAGGTTTTTTTTTTTTTTTGTTGTTTTTTGTTTTTCCTATTCTCCAACAAAGAGGTTGAAAACAATCATTCCTTCCTTGACAATTAAGACCATATTTCATTCAAGTGACTGTCGGTAAAGTAACAATGGCACATGTGGTTTGATTTCCCATATAAATGATTTTGTTATTAAAATATTATGTTTATTGCTAAATATTATAATGTATTACAAGAAAGTTGTGAATGATTTCAGTTGTACAGCCATCTCCAATACATTGCGAGTTATTTTAAATTGTTTGTAGATTCCATATTTTTAATATTTATTTATTTATTTGCAAGCAGAGAAAGCGATAGAAGAGAGACAGACAAAATGGGTGGAACAGGACTTCCAGCCACTGCAAATTAACTCCAGATGCATGTGAACTTTGCCTATCTGGTTTTATGTGGGTACTGGGCAATCAAACCAGAGGCATAACAGCTTGCAAGCCAGTGCCTTAACTGCTGAGCCATTTCTCCAGTCCAGATTCCAGATTCCATATGTTAATGACACATACCCTCTTTGAAACAGATCTCTTTCTCCTCTGTCTGTCTGTCTGTCTCTCTCTCTCTCTCTCACACACACACACATACTTTTATCATAAATACAAATACTAGAAGTGAAAAAAATACTCTGAAACATAATGCTTTCATTAAAAACACCCAATACTGTCCCAATGTCATATTGTAACACAGCATCTTCTGTTTGATGTTTGTTCTGAGAGGATGCTTTTAGTGGTCACACCTTTGATTTGGTAAGAACCAATTTTAATCTTTCTCATTTTAGATTATCTTTCACCCACCTTTCATATTTTGTCTAAGCTCATTTTTGTTATTGTTCTTTTATTTTATCAGTGTAGCTCTTGTTACTCTCATTTTGCATGTAAACTTGTTTGATGAAAAAGTTAGAAGCTCATTAGATTTATTAATACAATTTTCACAGTGAAATGAAATTTTATTCTGTATATAATACGAATATAACATGAATAATATGTACATAATTTGTTTCAAACTGAAAGAGGGGTTCTTCTTTATTAGTTATGGACATATTTCTTATGGAAACAACACATCTTGATAACATCCCTTCTCTCATCTCTGTCCCCCTTCCAAAGGGACTCTCCTCACTGGGGTGCATATTGTATGCATGGGGATTGTGGGTCTTGCATTGTGGGAGCAGCTGTCAGTTACTGAGCAGAGGCAATGCCTCTGGGCATAATGACCCAAATTGTGGCTCTAACAATCTTTCTACCCCCTCTTCCACAAAATTCTGTGAGCCATGTTGGGTGTGTTTTAAGTCTACTTCAGTGATGAGCTCTTAGGAGCCTCTGGATCGCTGCTTTGGTAGGTATTGAGCGTCCTTAGTGTCTGTCTCCTTCACCTTAGTAACTGATTATCAGGTTCACTCTTGCTCATTTCCTCAATTCCTCTGTAGTTTCATCTTGGGTCAGGCTGAATTGTGAATGGTAATTTACTTCCTTAGTCCTGCTCCTGTCTGAAAAGGAGAAGCAGGTTTTCCAAGGGAGAGTGAAGTCAGCACAAGATAAATAAGATAACTATTATTAATTAAGAGAGAATTTAATAGGTGTAGTTCCTCTTTTAGGCTAAGATTAGTGGCAGCTTAGTATTGGAGAGCAATATCATTGTCTAAATTGTCTAAATATGATTCTAACTTGTTTCCCAGTGGACCTCTGAGCCCATCAGAAAGCTATTGGTTACCCACTGAGGCTGTTTGCCACTATTGCACTTGTTTGTACATAGCATCAGGTTGGTGGCTTCTGATTAGCTTAGACATAGAGTTGCATGTTGGCCACTTTCCCCAAGAAGCTCATATAGCGCATTCCAGCACTAGACGGGATAGCTGTAATGGGTCTGGCTCTCTTCTGGATTCCAGCCAGTACTCTCTGTGTTCCCTGATGACAGCAAATGGTGTCTTCTGCAGTAGGGTCTTACCATTACACTCAGGTGGGTAAACAAGTGCTCTGACAAAAGTTTGTCTTATTTTGAGGACCTTGTTGGTCTCTCTGATTAACAGCTTATAGTGGGTATTAACTTCATCCTGGGAATCACAGGCCAGACACAAGGGAAAAATAAAAATAGAGAAAAAAAGAAAGAAGAAAAATTTAAGTTAGTCTTCATCCCACCCTCTGTAGGGTCCTTCTTTTTTTTAACATGTTTCTCCATTTATTTGGACATTCTTGGAGATAAAATTAATTTGTAACCATATCTGTGGAGATGATTTTATTCTACTTTACTATAAGATATTCTGCAGGGCCCAGAATTTCTTTATAGATGTTCTCCTCATGCACCTGTTAAGGATTCAATCTTTTAGTCTATCTTCAAGGATAAAGGTTTCTGGGGTACCAGTTCATTTTGAGTTCAGATTTTTGTTTTCTCCCCCTACCCTTCCCCTCTTCCCAAGCCCTACACTCCCTATTGTCCAGGCCATGAGTTGCCTATCAAGTATGTCAACAACTTGGGCTGATCCACGCTAGAAACTTCAAATGAGACCAAACGACGATTTGTCTTTCTGTGATTGTGTGAGTTTACTTGGTAGGATCTGCTCCAAGTTCAACCATTATTCTACATCTAAAGATGGGCAACTGGGTTGATTCCAAGTCTTAACTGCTATGAAGTAAGCAGCTATAAACATGGTTGAGTAAATCTCTCTGAACTGAGGCATGGAGCTTTTAGGGTAAATGCTCAATAAGGAAATAACTGGGTCTGTAGGTAGCTCTATAGTCAGCCTTTTGAGGAGTCTCCAAATTAATTTCCATAGTGTTTGTACCACCTTATAATCCCCCCAACAGTGAATGAGGATACCTATTTCTCCACATCCTTGTCAGCACTTTTTATCATTTGATTTCTCTTATGGTTGCTATCCTTACTGAAGTAAGGTGGAATCTCATAGTTGTTTTAATTTGCATTTCACTGATGGTTAACCATGTTGAACATTTTCTTAAGTGTGCTTGCCTTTTGTATTTCTTCCTCTGAGAACTCCCTGTTCCATTCTCTACACCATTTTGAGTTCCTTGTTTTTTATTTATTTTTTATCACAAAGTACTATAAAGTCTTTTATTTTATTTTATTTTTAATTTTTATTAGCATTTTCCATGATTATAAAAAAAACATCCCATGGTAATTCCCTCCCTCACCCCCCACACTTTCCCCTTTGAAATTCTATTCTCCATCATATTACCTCCCCATCTCAATCATTGCTATAAAGTCTTTATATTTGGTATCATTTTCAGTTTGTCAGTTTTGCCAAAATACTTTTATAAAACACTTCATTCAGCTTTGCTAACATGGCACATACCTGTTAAGAAAGCACTTCAGAGAAAGTTATAGAATGATCAGGAGTTCAAGGTAATCTTGGATACTTAGTTTGTGACCTGTCTGAGCTGCATGAGTCCCTATGTCAAAAATTATATATAAATAAATGAATAAACACTAAATACATCATTAAAAGGGTGTTCAAGTCAGTTTCCCCTTTGTCAGTGTTAGGCACACTTTCCTGTGCTGCAGTCCACCTGTTGTTGTCTAGGAGGTGATATTTACCCTCTGCTCCTGCCATAATTCCCCCTGCCATCATGGAGCTTCCTCTCAAGTCTTTAAGCCAAGACAAACACCTTGCTTCCACAAATGCTCTTATTCAGGTGTTTTCTGCCAGCAAAGTGAAGCTGAATGCAACAGTAAAATTTGTACCAAGTACAATGTTGTTGCTGCCAGAAACCTGACTGTGTGGCTTTTGGCCATTTGGAACTGATTGACTTAAATGCTATGTAGCACTAAATTTTAATGCTAACTTGATTAAAATATTTTGAAAATTGCATATATACATATATGTGTATATATATATATATATATATATATATATATATATATATATGTATATACACACATCACACATTATTTACACATTTGGTCATTGAATATATTTTATATTTCCCAGGGTATAATGAAAAATTTTCATGAGTATACTTGTTTAGCAGCAAGGAATCCTTGCTATATTATTGCTATAATATTAATAATCATAGTTAATTATGAAGAAAGTTTAAAATGTAATCAAATGAAATGTATGTATGTTGCACTATTAAATATTCTGAGAATTCAATTTTATATTCTTTATATGATTGAGGAAATTATAAAACTGTGAAAGTCTCTATCAAATTCAAGAAGAATTTTGAACATTTGCCAACAATAGCATACATTTGAATTCAATTTGTTTTCCTTAGTCTCTGTTAAAGATCCACAGTAGAGGCTTAAAATAAGTTTAATATCATTTGTCCATATGGTTAGTGAGTTGTGTCATTAAAATACACATAAACAGATATAGCAATTTATAGGAATATGCAATTATAGAAAATGCTCATTTATATATTATATGTATTTTAGTTTATTCATGTTTACTATAGGATGAACTTTAAAATTTAGATTTTTACTACTTTTGGTTATTTCTCAGTAGTCTCCTTTAAAACCTAGACAACTCAACCTATAACTCTATTTTTAAAATTAATTCATTTTTTATTGATAACTTACATGATTGTAAACAATATCCCATGGTAATTCACTCCCTTCCCCTACTTTCCCCTTTGAAACTCCACTATCCATCATATCCCCTCCTCCTCTCAGTCAGTCACTCTTTTATTTTGATGTCTTGATCTTTTCCTCCTATTATGATGGTCCTGTATAGGAAAAGTCAGGCACTGTGAGGTCATGGATATCCAGGCCATTTGGTGTCTGGAGGGGCACATTTTAAGGAGTCCTGCCCTTCCTTTGGCTCTTACATTCTTTCCACCACCTCTTTCTGAGCCTTTGAAGGTGTAATAGAGATATTTCAGTGCTGAGGACTCCTCTGTCACTTCTTTTCAGCACCATGGTGCCTGCTGGATCATCCCAAGGTCACTGCCATCTGAAAAGAGAAGATTCTCAGTCGGGTGTGGTGGCACACTCCTTTAATCCCAGCACTCGGAAGGCAGAGTTTGGAGGATCACTGTGAGTTCAAGGCCACCCTGGGAGTAAATAGTGAATTCCAGGTCAGTCTGGGCTAGAGTGAGACACTAGTTAAAAAAAAAATGAAAAGAAAGAAAGAAAGAAAGAAAGAGAGAGAGAAAGAAAGAGAGAAAGAGAAGCTTCTCTAATCCAAATTGAGAGTAGCATTATTATATGTGTATCAACAACATTAAAGAGAAGTGCTTACTGGTCAGTTTGGTGAGAGCATAGTATATACATTTAGCCAGACAGCAGCAGATGTTACACCTCTAGTGCTCATGACTATTTCTGTTGTAGGTTTTCAGTATCAAGGATGTATTCCCTCCCTTGGAGCTGGCCTCCAGTTAAATTAGAGGGTGGTTGGATTCTCCATAGCAGACGTGCCACTATTGTAACCATTGGCTTCATTTGGCCTGGCTAGCCAAATATATAGCTTGCAGTGTCCACTCTTGAGTGTCTTTACTGGTGATTTTCTCTCTCCCATTGAGCTGCATCCAGCATGGCTTTTTCCAGCTTTCTGTCAGCTGGTCTACATGGAGGAGGTTTTCAGCTCAGCTCCAGCAGGATTTCTCCGTGTTCTTGCAGCCCAAGTATGTGGAGTCTTCAGCATTAGGGTTTTACCATCTATTCCTGGTGGGAAACCAAGGGCCTCAGCAATAGCCTGTAATGTTCATCAGGGAACTCCCTGGCCAACAGCTCACTGGAAGGTATTCCATCCCTGGCACTGAAAATTTTCTAGTAGCAATTTATGGCTCCTGTGTGTTCCATTGTCCAAAAACATTAGGTTTCCATGTGATTTATTTGTAGCCTATTAGATTTTGATTATCCCTCCCTCCACCTTCCCTTTACTGAGTCTCTTCACCTGACCTCACTTAGGCCTTCTCACCCCTTACTAATCTGTTCTCTAAATCACTGGTCGGTTTTATACTTAACTAAGAGAAATGTTTAGGCAACATTGATCAATTATTAAAATATTTATTTTTAGACTTGTAAGAACATAATTAATTTAGCAAAAATCTGGACAATTGGTTTTTCACATGGTCATACATGATTCATACTTCACATAGTCACCAAAATTATCATAAATTTCTTACACAGCACAAGCAGTGTCATCATTCAAATTTAGTGAAGTGATGTTTTGGTCTGAGATTGCTTATTCAGTGGAGCCCATTTGCTTTTTTGCTTGAATCCCTACATTAAGAAGGCTGAGTCAAGAGAATTTCCATCATTTTGGGACAATCTTGAAATTCATTGTAATTTTCTGGCCAGTTACAGCTTCAATGTAAGATTCTTTCTTAAATACAACATAGAAAAAATTGAGATAGATTAAATAATCCCTGTATACACGACAAAAACAGGCAAAATTTAATTTAATCAAATATTGGTCTAATGCAACAAGATAAATAAACATGTTATCCTTAGACATCAGTTATTTTTGAGGTAGGGTCTCACTCTTACATAACAGAGTGAATACCTGAGACATATAATTATATCACATAGAAAATTTAATATAATAACTTAAAGATTCAATTTATATGTTTATATCCATCAAGCAGTCATTTTATGTACCTCACTGTTCATCTATTTATGTGAAGATTATAAGGTAGAATTACATGTTACAGCAAATAGCAAACTCACAAGGCTTGGGAGGGAGCTCCATTGCATTACGTGTGCAATGTCCTATGTTTCATCAACAGTGCCAAAAATAAACTAACAAAGGTGGCATAAGATAGTTGATATGTTTTTTTGTTTTATTGGACATCCATACAATATTTTTAATTTGTTAAAAAAAAAATATCTTAGAGAGAGAGAGACAAAGAGAGGGAAAGAATGCTGTGGCCTTAGCCACTGCAATTGAACTCCAGATGATTGCACCACCTAGTGGGCATGTGCAACCTGTGCTTGCCTCACCTTTCTGCATCTGGCTAACTCAGGAACCTGGTGAGTAGAACATGGGTCCTTAGGCTTTGCAGGCAAACAACTTAACCACTAAGCCATCTCAGCCCACTTATGAAAATTTGTTTCTGCGTCTCAGGCATGGGGAGAAATGAAAGGTTCTTGAGTGCATGCACTCTTCTTAGTCTGTAGATTTTAGCTCATTGTAAAAATAAGACTCATGAGAGTTGTTACCATAAACAGCTTCTTATATCCATGGCTAAACGTGGAAAAATTCAAATTCTTGTTCATTCAAAGTCTGACATGATAATTTAAAATGGAAATAACTTGAGTCAATTTTAAGTGTAAGATTTGAGCTACTTACTTGAGAGGATTTTGCCATGTTTATCTCATCAGTTCAGCATTTATGGTGCATAGAATACTCCAATTGTCTAAAAAATAGAAATACGTTGAGCCAATACAATTTCCGTATTTATTCGTTTTTGCAAATATATGTGTATGTTTAGATTGTGCATTTGTGTATGTATGTGTGCACATACATGTATATATGCTTATATGTGTGTGAGTATACATGTTTTATGTGCATCTTGTGCAGAGATTGACGTGGCGTGTGTTTCTCAGGCACAATTTTTTTATAAAAATTTGTGTTGCAGGATCTCTGAATCTGTCTGTATCTTAGTGACTCAGCTAGAATAGCTATCCTGCAAGTCCCAGGGAACATTATGTCTCCTGCTCCATGGCACTGGGATTGCAAGCCTATGCTGCTGTGATTGGATTTTATGTGAATGCTGGAGACCTTAACTCAGGACCTAATGCTGCACAGCAAGCACTTTCTTCCCTGTGTTATCTCATACTACTTCACTTGACTGGCTACATACAGCATATATATAAGGGAAATTTTATTTAATGTAGTAGTTTAAAGATTTATTCACATTGCTAGACTCTGTGAATACCTGACTCTGTAATATGTAGTAGGAGTTGGTATAGCAATTCTGTGTGTTTGTGTGTGTGTGTATGTGCACACACATACATATCTGTATATATGTTTATATAGAGTCAGAGAAGGAGAGAGAACTTTCTTGTTAATCTCAGGATCACCATTGATTTTAATATATTTCTCTCACAAAAGTAAGAAAATATGATAAAAACAACAATATGAAATCATTATTATGAATATCAAATATTATTGAAACAGTTTAAAATCTTAAGGATATTTATTCTCTTTGCAGTAGGAGTGTAGAAGCAGTTAAGACAAATACTATGCTATAGACACATAATTTTATCCCTTTGTATTGAAATCCAAAATGCCAGGGAGTTTCAGTAGTTAACTATTTTCACAACAGAAACATTCAAAGTCAACTGTGGTAGGAATATATTTCTTGCTATAGGGCACAAAACTATGTGATTTTGTCCTTTTCAAATTCTTTAAATGGATATTTCTAAAATCCAACTTACTCTTCTTTTTTTAGTTTTCTCCATTAGCTCCATCTTTATTTCATAAAATTAAAAAAGAAAAATTAAAATGCCTTATTTTCTTACTGTATGAATCCAATACACAATAAAGTTACTTGTATTTCACTTGAGAATATTAGACATGTTGCTTATTAATAATTTATTTTATGTGATAACCAATTTATCACTGATAGATTAGCATGACACTTGAACATGATGGCTAGAAAACAAGTAGAATCCATCTAATCCATTCTTCAATTTTGCTTTTATATTCTATTCAAACTACATATTATGTGTGTGTGTATATGGAATGAAATTGTTTCTATATGATATTTTATTGATTATAATAGAAATATAAGCAATATCTTCCTCAGCATGCTTATTATTGGTGGAAACTTATAGCATGGCTAACATACTTGGCACATACATGAATAATCATAGCCAGGATAATACTTTTGCATTTTCATAATAATACATTCTAATTCTGTTTGCTGCATTTGATTCTTCAGAGAAGACAGTGTATCTCAACATTGTTTTTCTTATGCTGTGTTTGCAAACCTTTGAATCAATAGAGAAATGAGATTGCAAGGCTTTCAGAAGAACAGATCTTTGTTCATTTGTTGTGTTGGAAACAACATTGTGCAAACATCAACAAGTCAAACAGAAGTCTTATCAGAAGCTATCTTGGAAGAAATAAAAATCATTTCCAGAGTAAAAAAAAAAGATATTTCTAAAATTATCACCCAAAATTTAAATGAGAAATTAATGAAATCCTGAAATTCAACTATTATGATACTATTTCAATTTGTTTTCATTTTATAAAATTTATATAAATTTAAAAATTTTTACTTGTTTTATTTATTTATTTTTTGTGGTCAGTGAATACAGTCAAATTGATACCATTGTTAGCCGCCTCCCTGTCTTCACCCCTCCATAGGGACCCTCCTTGCTGGGGTACATGGGTTGTGCATTGTGGGGTTAGCCTTTAGTTTTGGGTAGGAGGAAATGTCTCTGCGTGTCATAACCCAACATGTGGCTCTAACATACTTTCCACGCCCTCTTCCACAAATTTCCCTGAGCCATGTTGGGTTCCTTTTAGGTCTGAATCCATATTAAGATCTTGGGATCCTCTGTGTCTCTGGATATCTGGTTTGGTAGGAGTTGGTTGTTCTCTGTGTCTATCTTCTTCACTGTTGTGCTGGTTCCCGGTTCACCAAGAAACAGCATTCTTGCATATCTCCCCAATTATTCTTAGTTTCAGCTGGGGCCCTTTTGAGGTATGATGGGGTAGTTCTCTCCTTAGGATCTGTGTCTATCTGAAAAAGAGAAGCAGATTCTCCAGTGGAAAGTAAAGTTAGCACCAAGTAAATGTGATAGCCATTGTTTTTTAGAGAGTGTTTAGTATATAGTGGGTTCATTTTTGAATATGGTTCTGACTTGTTTCTCAGCTCTAGCTATGGGTTCTGTTCCACTGAGCAGATCAGTTAGCCAAATTGACAGCAGTTGGTTTTCCTCCATAGCTATGTGCCACTATTGCACTTGTATGAGCGTCACATTAGGTTGTTTGTTGCTAAGTAATTTAAATGATGCATTGCTTGGGCAGATATCGGTCTTTATCCCCCAGTCGCTCATGTAGCACCTTCCAGCACTAGACAGGCTAATTGTCTTGGGACTGACGCTCTTCCAGCTTCCAGCCATGTTGCTCCATGTTACATACCAACAGTGTATGGTGTCTTCAGCAGTAAGGTCTTACCACTAAGCTATGGTGGGTCCTCAAGTGCTCTGACATATATCTGTCTCCTTTTGGGAAACCTTGTAGGTCTGTGTTATCAAAATCTCATTGTGGATCATTACCACCTCCTGGTACCGGGAGTTACAGGTCAGTTGCCAAGAAGAGAAGGAAGAACTGGGTAAGTGATATAAAAGAGATAGAGAGATGAGAGAGAAGAGGAAGAGAAAGAGAGAGAGATAAAGAGAGAGAGAGAGAGAAGCAGAAATAGGAGGAGACAATGAACAGTTTTTGTTGTACCCTCTCCGGGGCCTTGTGAATCTGATGTTGCCTCTAAGGGCCTGGTGGAGGTTCATCCGTTAGTTCTGTCTATTAGGATGTAGAGTATTATGGTACCATTGTCTTTTGGGTCCAATTTTGAGAATTTTAATTCATTGCTCTGCTGCTCTACAAACATTAAGATCCACTACTTTTATATAACTATGCTTAGATACTCACAGTCCATCCTCCAATCTGTCCAATTTGTCCCCATTCCAGGCTTTAGCAATCAGTGTGGTGATCTGACCAACACTTGATAACATTTAGATATGTGAGATAAAATGTAGTATTGTGTATCTGTGACTTACATATTTCATTTAACACAGTGTCACCTATTTCCATTCGTTTTGATACAAATAAGAAACTACCATTATTTTGGTACAACAATATTCTATTATACATTATACAGTATAAAACTTATTTCACATCATATTATCTTTATCCATTAATTTGTGGGAAGACATCTAGCTTGAGGCCTTATTGTAGTTCAATCAACATGAGAATATAAGTGTCTTTTTGATAGGAAGATATAATGTGACTTGCGTACAAATACCCCAAAATGGGATACCTAGTTCCTATAATAGGTCTACTTTTAATGTTTTCTTTTTAAAGAATCTCCTTACTGTTTTTTTATACTAATTTATATTTAATTATCTTTGTGCAAGAGGATCATTTTGCCACATCCTTGCCATACTTGATTTATCTTGATAATATCCATTTTAACTGGAGGCTGATAATTTCATACTGTACCTAATAGATTAAGCAATGAGAACAACTAACAATTATGATAAGTGCCATCATTTAAAGGTAATAGAAAGTGATAAGTGGGTCTAAATACAAGTAGAGTTTGATTTGAAAACAAGTGTGAATGCTGTTTTGTAAGAGATAATGCTTTATTCCTGTGGCTTTGCTGCCTTACCTCATACATGAGAAGTTACATCAATGATTGAGGAGCTGTACGTGGTGGGTGAGATATGCCCATAATCACAGTGCTGATACGCTTAAAGAGGGCAGGGAAGTACAAATGGAGGTTTTCTATCATGAGTTCAAGGCCACCTAGGCTATATAATAAGGTTCTATTTCAACAAAAGCAAATAAAAAGACATTGAAATTAAAGTTATTGATCTTTCTAATAGTTCAAGAAACCTCTGACACTAACAACAATGTGAAATAGTTAATCTTAAAACTGTTTCCCAAGGAATCTGTTTCACAATGATATAATTCCTGAATAGTACACCTCAATAAATATACTCTCTATCAAAAATTCCTCATTATAGTCTGGAGAGATGGCTTAGTTGTTAAGGCACTTGCCTATAAAGTTTAAGGATCCAGTATCAATTCTCCGGGTCCCATGTAAACCATGTACAGAAGGTGGCACCTGCATCTGGGGTTTGTTTGCAGTGGATAGAGGCCCTAGTGTGCCCCTTTTCTCTCTCTCTCTTTCTGTCTCTCTCTCTCTTTTTCTCTTTCTGTCTCTTACAAGTAAATAAATAAATCTTTAAAAAAAATTAAAATTTCTCATTATAAACTAAATAATCTTTGTTTGTTTGTACTTGAGACTGAAGGTAATGTTTGCAATTCCAATGCCTTAAATTTGCAAATGTTATCTGTTTGTCATGTCTACTTTTCTCCTTCCCAATCAATTAGCTATAATTCAAATGAGACTGTGTACTTCACACCTTGTTTATTTTGGGGGGAAAAAAGGAGCTGGAACAGAATCATGTGGAATGCATGTGAACATAGAATGTTTCTTTCTTTGTAAAGTCCTGAGGTGTGTATTAAATGGAATGTTGATGGTTACTAAAAGCAAGTGCCAACAATAAAATATTATCAGCAAATTTCTGTGCCTTCTGCCTCAGAGGCAGGTTTAGGACAGCGCCTTCCTCTGTGAGGCCAGGTGGTTATCCCTTCATCTTCCCAGCAGGCTGATGAAGGCCTTCATCACTGAATGCATACTTAGATGGAACTGCATAAAACGAAAGGAAAAGACTGCTAAGGATTTTCTTTACTATGTCATCTGAATGCCTTCACACTGCTTCTCAAGTGCTCTTTTAATTGTTCTGACATATTTACCAACTACAAAACCCATGCAGTGACTAATTTCACATCATTCATTATCTCTAAAATATGTTAACACCATCCTCATTTATTTTTATGAGGAGAATGGTATCCATTTTATTTCCTTCTCAGTGCTGGATCAGCCATCAATTCATACTATAGTTACTCTAACCTACAAATAAATGTTGCTGTCAAAACCAGTGCCTCACTTCCTGAGTGTGCACAGGACTTGCCTCCTCATAGAATCCATTCCTCCTCCTGTTAGTCAGCACTGTGGTCCAGTGCTTAGGAATCATGGCCACTGCTCACTGGTGATTTATGCGTAGCATCCTCTGATCATAAACTTTCCAATTTTGTTCCACCTAACAGTTTTTCCTCCTCATTCTCTGTATTATTGTATGCCATCAGGCATACAGTTTTAATAGGTATTATTCATCTTCCTAATGTTGATTATAAGAATCAGTGAGAGAAGACTTTTTGGGCTTGCTACATTTTTGGGTTATCGATAATTTGATTCGTGCCTGACGGGTCATAGTCATTTTTGCAAGTCACTTGAATTAAATGGGGTGTCTCCAGATATGACATAATGGACTGTCATTGTACCTTAGCATCACACATACCATTATTCACAATAAAATGATGTTTTCTTATACAACAGTTATGTTTCCTTTACCATTTCTCCCACTCCATGGTGTCACTTTTTCAGATTGTAAAGAACAAAATGAGGAATCCACCCTGTATCAGATCAGTCCTGTCTCTAGTTCTTCATACAGATCACTGTGCTTGATCCTTACATATAACTGAGAAAATTCTAAAATGATCTCAAAAATGATATTTTACTTAATAAGACTTCCTAATAGAGGCAACTCTAAATTTCATTATGGCATACCATCGTTTTGACATAGTACAAAACAATATTCTAGTCTTATCCCTTTATTTGATATTTCTTTTTTTTAAAAAAACACTGTTTTTTCCTTCTTTTCAGAAATGTCTATTTATATCACTTTATCCATATTTAGTTTGGATTAATGTAGATATCATTACTATTATTGTTGTTCTATTGGATCTTTCTAAAAAATATTTTATTTGAGAAAAAGGAAGGGAGAGAGAGAGAGAGAAAGGCACATAGAGAAAATGAAGGAATGGGCACAACATGGCCTCTAGCCACAGCAAATGAACCCTAGACACATGCCCCACCTGGTGCATATGGCTTATATGAGTACTGGTTCCTTAGGCTTTGCAGTCAAGCATCTTAACGTTTATGCCATCTCTCCAAACCCATTTTTTTTTCTTTTGGCTATGGATTTCTTTTTATAATAATATTATTTTTATTAATAAATAGTATATTAGTAAAATAATATTTTCTATGCTATTTATTTCTACTAATTGGATGGAATGATATTTTTTTTCATATAAAACCTATCAAATTGTCAACAATGACTGGGCAGATAAAGTCAAATTAATAGCATAAAATCATTTACTTTGTCTCCTGCTTTATTTTTTTTATTTATTTATTTATTTATTTATTTATTTATTTATTTATTTATTTATTTTGGGGGTAGGTTCTTGCTCTAGACCAGCCTGATCTGGAATCCACTACACAGTCTCAGGGTGGCCTCAAACTCAGGGTAATCATGCTATGCTACCTGTGCTTCCCAGTTGCTGGGATTAAGGGTGTGCAAGTGACCTACTTTTTCAGGCTATATCCTACCTCTTAAGTTTTCTGAAATGTCCCAACATGATGTCACCAACCTGGGCAATAAGTCCCTGACTGACACACAAACAGTTTGTGGGAAAACTTCATAATCAAGCCATAACATATTTGTAAATGATTACTGAATGTTCAGCTGCTTCCTCCTGCCCCTAATTTTCATATTTAATTTCAAGTGTAACCTGGGATAGTAAATATGGTTAAAATAAAGCAATGAAGGTATTTGGGGAGGGGGAAATCAAGCAGAAAAGGAACACTGAAGACATCTCAACCATGTATCCAAACATTATATAAAATGACTGTGCTGCAGCCAGTTATCCGACATCTTTGATTCTTGTGTTTTTCTTCCCTTCTCTGCTGTCTCTGTCTCTTTCTTCCACTCCCACCAGTGGCACACTTAGATTTTTACCACTTTACCTATTCATCACTGGCAAACCTTACTCTTTTTTTTTTTTAAGTGTTTTACTCCCACATCCAGGCTGTTCATCCAACATACTTGAAAATTATGTTATTTCTTCCTGTCCCTGTCCTTCAGAGCTGTCACTTCTCCTCTGTTCCTGAAGCCAAAGCCTCATCCTAATATCTCTGTCTACAGCAACATGTTCTCTTGGCCTCAGAATTTGTTATATTGCTAAACCCAACTTCCTGTTTTCTCCTCAGGACGATGACACATTACGCTGTAAGTTACTCCTCACCCAACTGAGTTTGAATTAGCTCTGATTCACTCGGGCATGCCACCGAAGATAACACAAAATAATTTCCTTCTGCCTAGTTTATATTTCTGCATTGCTCACAGTGCCAGATACAGCTTAGGTACAATAATTTCCAGATCTCTGAGATAACACTCTCTAGTCTTTCACATTTAAGACAAGATGGGTCAGAATATGCACTGTTCACAATCAACCTTGGCTCAGAACCTAAAGATTCACAAAACAAATGATAAGTTTCATCAGATTCTAATTTTTCACTGGCTCCTGCTTAACTTTAGGTACAAGGCTAAGAGAGTAGCATCCAATTAGAACATTTTAACTTTATAGCAAAGTAGCAGGAAAACCATTTGAAAGCTCTTAAAGTATGTCCTTAGAACTGACAAAACCCCATTTTTCTCCTAACATTGTGAAATTAAGTCCCATGGCAATGTGCAGCTTAAATGGGGGAGGTCATGTTTCTTTCCTGAATATTCACTGCAGGGGAAACTGCCAAACTATTTGATTAACATAATATCATATTCCATCCCTTCACAGTGGCTACCACCACCACCAAAAAACATCAACATGTTTTGATGAAGAAACTTCCAGTTGGTCTGTAGATATAGAAACCATAATCTACCATCCTCCCTCTGAAATGAAGTTATCAACTTGACACAGGGAACTGGCAAGCAGTGTCTGATCAGCAGTGGGAACACGACGTGTCTGAGTCTTGAGGTCAAGACTGACACATGTGGATGAAGGCAGTGCCCTAATGCAATTCTCATTATCCAGCTCTATACACAGGCATCATTGTTGGATATTATCTATCCAAGTGTCAGGATACTCTGGTGATGTTTGTGAATTACTTCCACCTAAAAGGGTATAATCAGAATGGAGGTATGACTCAGCAGTTACCATACTTGCTTGCAAAGCCTGATGGCCCTAGTTTGATTCTCTAGTATCCACATAGATAGAGTCAGTGGCACAAAGTGGTGCATGCAGCGGGAGCTTGTTTGCAGTGGCTGGTGGTCTTAGGCTCTCTCTCTCTCTCTCTCTCTCTTTAACTCTCTCTCTGTATATGAATATTATATTTATATATGTCTATCTATCTATATCTAATCTACTTGCAATTAAATAAATAGATAAATAAAAATTAAAAAGTTTAAAAAGTACAATGATGAAAAAACTCAATTATATAATGACACAGCTGTGGCAGAAGATACTAACTAGGTTGTCAGGACCCAAACCAGAAATGCAATACAGAAACTAAAAAGCAAACAGTTGCCACTCTTAAATAAATTTTAAAATTATCCAGGCAAGAGTCTTCAGTTTAAATAAATATATAATCATATTTAAGCTTACTAATTGATTTGCATATCTGGGAAGGGGAAGCCTTCAGATGAACATAATCAGTTTATACAAATTAAAATATTTCTAAATTTACTATAAAGATTAAAAAGACTTCATTTAGACTTGAAATTAGCAAATTATATTAGCTTTAATTTCTTGGTTAGGATACTATTAATAAATAACAAAATATAATCCTGTAGATGATCTTGTAATTGATACTAACCCTGAAAAGTTGCTTTACTGTTAAGTATTAAATTATTCTTTTCTTTTTCTTTCTTTTTTTTTTTTTTTTTTTTTTAGGTATGTTCTCACTCTAGCTCAGGCTGACTTGGAATTCACTCTGTAATCTCAGGGTGGCCTCAAACTTATGGCGTTCCTCCTACTGCTGCCTCCCAAGTGCTGGGATTAAAGGTGTGTGTCACCACGCCTGGCAAAACTATTATTTTCTGTTTACATTTTTATTAGAGATATAACATCACTCTACCTACCTATCAGCTGTAGTATAACACATCCTCTCTTAGAAAAGTCATTCTGTATCTTCATCTCAAAAGGTATATATTTTCCAAACTTACAATCCTTATCTGTAAACTTGAGGAGATATAAACAAGGTTATTTCATCTTTACATAAAATAACTTAAACAGCCATGATTCTTATATATCTGTTTTCCAAAATTAATTTCTGAAAGTCTCTGATGTTTTCTCCTATGGGAAAAGCTGTTAACATTATCTGATTCCTTAGGAATTTTCCAGTCATTTAAGAAATATTACGGCTGGTTTGGAGATACTTACTTGCAGTCCCAGCACAGGAGACACTGAGGCAGTGGAATAGCTAAATTTGAGGACAGAAAGAACCCTGTCTCAAGAAACTGGGGGGGGGGGTTGCATAAATTAAGAATTATTACTATCACTGTCTGTGTACTTTTTGTTGTTCTTAGTACTCTGTACTATTATTGAATAGCTGAATGCAATTCTTACTATTCTCGGGATTGTAGGCCAGTAAGGAGGCAGACAGAAAAATCATAGGTGTCCACAGATAGCAACATAGCATGATTCAGGGTCTGAAGATAAATTACAGTGAGCTTAGGGAATGTAGAACTATCATCCCTGTAGCTAGCATCTTACAGGCATAGTCAATTTATCTTCCACTGAATATTTCTTCTGTCAGATTTTATCACAGCATTATAAGCAGCATAAAAAATTTAAAAGTTACTGATCAACAACACATGATTTCAATTATTTATGGATTCATGTAGAAAACTTTCATTTTCACCAAAACCTTTCTTCCCAGTGGTGCAAAATGTTAAACCCTTAGCTGTTTATTGAGTGTGAGATAAGTGAGACAAATTTTCACCTCTGAACTTGAAATTTAAATTTATAATATCTATTCTGACATCTTACTAACAAAGAGATTATGTGCCTAAAGAAAATGAAGAGCCATTGAAAAATTCTGCTGGGTTTCTTGGTTTCCATGTATTGATATGGACTTATTTAGAACTAACTTATGTTCTGTGTCAGACTTCGTTATGATGGACTATTAAAAATTGTGAAGTTGATCTCAAAATGTATGGGGTCATCATTTGTATCCCCCAAGACATTTTCTGTGTGTATTTCTTTGCTAAAGTTTACCAATAAACCGGTATGCCATGACTTACTATTTTTCTGACAGCCAAATAGAGAAAACCTTTTCTATTCTCAGTACAACTTGGTAATCATAGAATGCTCAAGAAAGACCTAAGGTAGAAAACATATTGAATGAGATAGAACTCAGCAATTTAAAGAAAACTGCTGTTCTTCTGTAAAATTGAAGGAGATGATCCAAACATAAGACATTAAGAGGTAAAAGAAATTGAATTCTCAAGATGAATTTTTTAAAGGGCTCAAAGAGTTCATTCTATTTATTTTCTCTTTTGTTTTTTAAGGACACAGTGCATTTATGACTTAAAAAAGAAAATGAAATTTTCAAATTTCATTATCTGAAAGGAAAAGAACCAGTATTTGATGGAGTCCATTGTGTGTTTCCTCAAATTTGTCACTGATTTGGAGAAAAATAAGAAATATAACATTTCAAAATTAACAAGTATTAATAAAAATGCTAAATCTAGAACATGACATATAACAAATATATATATATCATGTTCTAGATTTAGCATTTTTGCTAATAAATTAGTAGTCTGGTTTTGTCAATTTTCTAAAATATTAAATACTTCATTTAATGGCTCATGTTCATATTCATATGGACCTGTGATTTGTTTCCCTCTCTAGAATAAAAATAGGGGTAAGGAAAATACAGCAATTCCAGAAGTGATGTCCAGGTTAGCACAGACCATCTAGCCTCTTGCTAATACCATCTTAACTTTAAAAATATATTTCCATGGTTGTCTCTGAGTTTTTCAAGTAGACAGAGGACTCAATGTATCAGTGACTTCAGCCTGTGTAACCCTGGAGGGGGCTGCAATTGGCTTATGAATCTGTTTTAAAAATAAAACTTTGTTTTCTTTAAAAATCCTTTTGCTCAGTATGCTCTTGGATGTCTGGGCTTGCCTTGCAATGGAGCCTGGATGTGAAGCTGAAAACTGTGAACTGGCAGGAAAATGATGATATGAGAGTCTCCAAGCCTGAAGAAAATTCAGTGACAAGTTTATTGGACAGGCTTGTCCATAAACAAGAATATATACTCTTAGTGTCTGACATTCTTTAGAAAAATAATATATAAATAGTAGATAGGAGGCTGGAGAGGTGGTTTAGTGATTGAGTGCTTGCCTGTGAAGCCTAAGGACCCCGGTTCAAGGCTCAATTCCTCAGGACCCACATTAGACAGATGCACAAGGGGGCGCATGTGTCTGGAGTTCATTTGCAGTGGCTGGAAGCCCTGGTGCACCCATTCTCTCTCTCTCTCTCCCTCCCTCCTTCTGTCTCTTTCTGCCTCTTTCTCTCTCTGTCACTCTCAAATAAATAAAAATAAACAAAAAATTAAAAAAAATAGTACATAGATTATTGCTTGAAATGCTTTAGAATCAATTAATCAATTAATCAATTAATCAATCTATCTATCTATTTATCTAGAGATATATGTATAATATGTTATTTACATGAGATACATATATATAAAGTTTAATGTAATAGTTACCAAATATTATATATGGTACTCAGAAAAGGTATTAAGGCAATATCCCATAATCAAGTACATTAATATTGCTGTACCAAAAGATATAATAGTCATATGAGGAGGTCTATGTAGCAATTATAGGTCATGGGATGTCTGATTTGGTCTGTTTGCCAAATTAATTAATTGTTTTTAAAATATTAGATTTTTAGTGCTTCTTATATTTTTTGTTACTGTGAATAAGACATTTTAACCCTTTCCCTTGCCAGGTATTTGCTGTGAATTGAATATGCTCTAGCCAATCTGTGAGGCATGGTTTAAAACACAATGGGGAAGTGAACCTTTTAATTCCACCTTAGGTTTACATGAGATTTAATTAATGTCAGATTTATCATCCTCTTGAAAGGGACTCATACTCGGTACAGGCTTCTATATGTAGAAGAACCATTTAACAATTGCAAGCTGTTTCTTACAAAAGATTTATTCAAATTTACTCCTTCACTAGGTCATGAAAAATTTAATTTAAATTTACATATATATATTTATATATTAGCCTTATTGATATTTATGTTATCTTTATTCAACCCACTGCTCAGAAACAAGGAAAATACTAAACTACCAGACATCATTACATATATTACAAACACAATAAACATACATATTAAAATCAATTTTTGCCAAAATTCATTTAAATAAGCCAAAACTCTTCATGATTCTCCTTTTATTCACTCAACTTTATTAATTTCCCCAATCCACAATACAATATTTAAAATGACATAAATGTATTCTATGCAAGTGAGAAAAGCAAATCAAAGTTCTTATCCTGGTTTCTAGGATGTGATAATTGTCTCAGAGGTGAATATAATATCAGTGCAGATATAACAAAGTAATAGTAGATAAAAGCCCCCCCCCCCAAATTCTCTCATGAACATTTATTATTAATGTATCAGGAATTCAAGTGAATGAATGCATGGAAGGATGAGTGCTTTCTGGAATGAATGTTTTATTATGTATAACTTCTACTTTGATCACATGTGAAGTGCTAAGATAATAATGAAAATATTTATAGTATTGTTTGGCAAAAAAAAATTAATTTGCTAAAACAGGAGAATTGGTAACATTAATGCTATTTAACAGTGAACCTATGGAAACGTTGGAAATACTATGGGTAGAAGGAAAAAAAAATACATTGAAGGCTGGAGATACACCTCAGTGGTGGAAGTCTTTGCTAGTGTGCACTTAGCAGACTAACCAGACATCCCCTAATGTATGCCAGTTTTCTGCCCTGCTTATTCTCATGGGAAGAAATGAGCTGTTAGGAGAAAAATGCTAAGAACAAGGCATTTTTAAGAATAGGAGTGGGATTAATAATCAGAGTGTCATATAGATGGTGGAACAGAGAGTGCACTAACTACAATATTGATTTGTACTTATAGTATACCCTATTTTTGTAAACTCATTCTGATGACTTCTAGAAAATTCAGTCTATAAAGAAACACATTTAAAAATGCAGATGCATTTTTTTTTAAATGGGGAAAAATCATTACCAAATTGAAAATTAAGTTTCTTTTGGCCATGATGCTATTAGTTCCCTGAAATCACAGAGTAATTAAGCAATGTAAGCTCTGGTGAGAAGGATGATAAAGAATTCTCTTACCTGGAATAGATATTATAAAATTATGTAAGCTACTGAGAAAAGTCAGTTAAATGTGGAAAATTGCTTAATATTGAATAGGAATATAATTATCTTAGAAGGAATAAAATAGCTTAATATTGAATAGGAATATAATTATCTTGGAAGGAATGAAATATAAAAGTGCATTTGTTCTCCACCCTTTAACTATCAGAGTATTGAGGCAATATACCCCTCCCCAAATTGGATTTTCTCAGGGGTATCATGTTAGGAGAAAGACAAAGCAGGGGCACTGGTGCCAGCCAGAATGGAAGCCTGTTTTCCAGAAAGAGGTTCCGTAAAGTTGTGACAGCTTGTCCGAATCCTTTTATGGAGAGACTAGAGGTGAGACAGTGTTGATGGATAGAGTTCCACCGTGATGGGGATGGCTCAGTCACCCCGTGCTTAGACCCAAATTCGATGTGATACATGAAGATGAACATAGCTCACCAATTGAACTCTTTGTCTCTCTTTTCAGGGAAGCCACATTGAATATAATTT
This sequence comes from Jaculus jaculus, assembly GCF_020740685.1. Taxonomy (NCBI): domain Eukaryota; kingdom Metazoa; phylum Chordata; class Mammalia; order Rodentia; family Dipodidae; genus Jaculus; species Jaculus jaculus. Next base: position 24,045,063 of record NC_059104.1, read on the forward strand.
TTTGCTTGTTTTTCACTAGTAAATATCCATTTAACTGAGTTATCATGTGCTGGTGGCCATTTTTGCCTTTTTTTTTCTTTTTTTTGGCCGGTCAAGGACAAGCCTCTTATCCTAAGACCTCTGATAACAATTTTGTTGAGCCACCTAAGAGAAAAGACACATTTTGAGAATCAGCCACTCACAGGAAGTTGATCCTCAATGGAATGGAAAGATTAAATAGTCCAAAGTAGGTGTTGAAATTACTTTACTCTGGGACTTCTCATACCTTCCATTTCAGCCACTATCAGCTGCCTTCTGTTTCTTGGGTAAAATAGGGAAATGAGGATTTTGACTTTGCTTTGAGTTCTCCAGAAAGTCTTATTCTTGGTAAAAATTTGACCTGTCTGATACAGTCTTTGCCTTTCTTTGATAGCACCTTTCAACATTTTGGGTTCTTTTTGAAACATTTCAGAAACTCTCTGGCTTTCTGAGATATTATGTAGTTTTAGTTCTTTCCTGCTGAACAGATGTCCCTATGCCATTTGTATAGCAGATCTTGCCAATTTTGAAGCTTTTTTGAGCAAAGTTGGAGTTCTGTTGAACTATTTGGCTGTCTGTCACATGATAGAAAATGTTGAAATGTTTTGGTCTTTTGGAACTATGTTTAGTTAATGGGGTTCTTTTAAGCATGTGAGTCACAAAATCAAGGTCATTGAAAAGATACCTATTATAATTTGAGTAACTATGGAGAGCACTAATTAGGTCTGTATTAACTTGGTGGCTACTGGAGAGAATTCTAGCTAAGGTTTAAAAAACTTATGGTTAGTTCTATAGTGGTATAGGGCACAATAATCTACCTCTTGGGTTCTTGAAAATAACTTAGCACTGAATAGCAAGACTTTGAACACTTCATTTTGAAATTTCTTTTTGGAAATTATTCTTTGCTAAAATTATATTCTTAGCGTTCATCATTTAAAATATCTTTATGTGTGAATGTGAGAGTTGGGTCAAGTGAATACCCTTAATATATTCCCAGAGGTGATTATCTATTTGTGAGTGTGAAAGTTTAAATGTCATGCCTAAATGCAGGCATTTTTTTTTTTTTTTGGATTGTAAGTTCTAAGGAAAAGTTGACTTCTGGGCTGGAGAGATGGCTTAGCAGTTAAGGCACTTGTCTGCAAAGCCAAAGGGCCCAGGTTCTATTCCCCAGAACCCACATAAGCCAAATGCACAAAATGGTGCATGTGTCTGGAATTTGTTTGCAGCAGTTGGAAGCCTTGTCTTACCCATTCTCTCTCTCTCTTCTGCTTTCTCTGTCTTTCTTAAATGAATAAATAAATTTAATTTAGTACATTTTATCATTTGTTTATTAGATACAGAAGGAGAGAGAGAGAATGTGTATGCCAGGGCCTGTAGCCACTACAAATAAACTCCATATGCATGTGCCATGATGTGCATCTGGCTAATGTAGGACCTGGGGAATAGAACCTGGGTCCTTAGGCTTCACAGGCAAGTGCCTTAACTGCTAAGCCATCTCTCCAGCCCCTGAAATACATTTTTTTTCAAAGTTGAGTTCAGTCACAGATAAATGTTAAATATGATGAATAACAGTATGATCCAGTTAGAAATCAGCATAGGAAGTGTCTGTGATTTTTGTAATAGAAGAAAACAGAACAAGATAATGAAAGACACTGAAACAAACTGAACTCATAAAATATTGTTAATTAAAATTTTAGTAATGTATCAGTACATGGTGAGATGTAATCTAGACAGGAGTATTGAACTCAAGTGTGAGAATTTTGGTTTCTCTGGGAAAATTTGATCAGTTTTAAAATATTAGCTTGGAGGGGGAGAGATAGCTTCATGGTTAAGATGCTTGCCTGCAAAGCCAAAGGAACCAGGTTTGATTCTCCAGGACCCATGTAAACCAGTTGCACAAGGTGGTGCATAAATATGGAGTTCGTTTGCAGTGGCTGGAGGCTTTGGTGCTCCCACTTTCTCTATCTTCCTCTTTCTCTCTCCCTCAAATAAATAAAAATAAACAACTATTCAAAAAAGAAATATTAGCTAATGGATAGTCTAATAAATGCAATCGCAGAACTGCTTGGTACTAATGTAGAGGTTTTAGTTATTTGTCAAGAACAAGTGGCATTGTTGAATTTTGACTATTGTTAATATCTGAAGGTGGTAAGTAAGTCTACCAATGAAAAATACGTAATATATAGGTATCATACATCCCTAAGGACAGTGAAGCAAGGAAAATATGGATTAATAGATCATGAAATATTCTATGTAAGATATGCACCAGGTAACAAGATTATTCTAAACAATGAAAATTAAAAATAAATAAATCAAAGGAAAGAATAAAACAGTAGGAAGTGTCATTTTTTTTTTTTTCTTTTTCCCTTTTCTTCAATTTGTTTTTCTCTTGAAGCATATCTTGGGTACAAATACTTTGGAGGGACTACAATTTAAAGAAAGGTAAGAAAACTTCCTTTGTGAAGTTCCTTGGGTAAACTAAAAAATAAAATAAATATTTTCTCCTAATTTGTAGATCTCACATCTATAAGCAAAGGGTGGCAGGACGTTTCTCCCTTTGAAGGCTCTGGGTGTGGAGTACTGTTTGTCTTTCTAGGAATGTTGTAGGCACCCCTGCGCTATTGCTTCATAGTTATTTTTTTGGTCTGCATAGTGCTTCATCTTCCTATTAATTCTTCCGCGTGCTATGTCCATTGACTAAATACAAAAGCTACCTCAGATGAAGTTGCTTTCTAATGTGAGTTAAACTTGAAACAGTGTTTCCAAATAAAGACACATTCATAGCTAATAAGCCTACCTGTGAACATCACCCCACTGACTCTTTTGAAAGAGACATAATTTGTCCCTAACATTTATAAACCCTAAAACTATTTCTCTCAGTCAGAGTCAATTAGAAACTAAGAATACTCCATGTAATAGCTTACAATTACAGTGACAGGGGACAGGAAAAACTGTTCTTGTATTTGAGAGAACAGCTCATATCTGGGGAAGAGACATAAGGACACAGGACATATTCTGACTCACGCCTCTCATGATCTTGAAAGAGAAACATGGACTTGAATAAGGGTTATTCTGAAACCAACTCTATCTCTCCCTTGCTCTCTCTCTCTCTTTCTTTCTCTCTGTCATAAGGTTGTAAAATACTGTATAAAAGACAATTTTATTATTATTCATGATTTATTGACCAGCTTAAGCAATCACAATACCTACTGGAAAAAAAAAATGAGGAACTAAATTTTTATTTTTCTGAGTCATCTGAAAATTATTTGAAGCGTAATTTATGCTTTGAAAAAAAGAACAACCATTACCAAAAGTGCTATTTTGATTAGATTAAGCTGTTTGTTACATTGACACTAGCCAACAAATCCAAAGATAACTGATTCTTATTGAATTGAATTAATTTTCAGATGAATATAATATACAGTCTATTTAATTGTGAGAACAGTTTATTTAATGGCACAGTAGTGTTTGATATAGTGTAAATAGTTTTGTATGGCTTGTAAAACAGTCAAGATAATAGCAGGGTTATCAGAAACATATACACAGCATTTAACTTTGATACCATATTTTGTATAATAGTATTCCAGAGTGTACTTTTTAAAATTTGTCCTTGGGGTACCCATGGCCAAAGGTTGGTACTGTAGAGCCACAGGGTATCATTAAAGGCTGTAGAAATACATTTTTGGTGTTGGGATTTGTTTAAGGATGTCCTGGCACAAGTTAGAAGAGATTTACTGTTATTCCCAGTATAAGGAAACTTTTGAATTAAGTGACCTTTGGTCAGAGTTATTTATATACATATATTTTCGATTTGAAAATAACCTTTTTGACATCTATGTTTTTTATTATTATTATAGAATTGTAACTATTAGAGCTGGGGACAACATGTCTTAAGGCCTTGTTTGTTTTTCCACTTGGAAAGCTCTTGTATTACTTAATAGGCCATTTATATATTTGAGGTCTCTCTTTACCTTTGGCTATACTTTTTTTTTTTTTTAGGATTTTCCCTAGTTTTTTTTTATTATTATTAACATTTTCCATGTTATCAAAAAGATCCCATGGTAATACCCTCCCTCCCCTCCCCCACTTTCCCCTTTGAAAGTCCATTCTCCATCATATTCCCTCCCCATCTCAATCAGTCTCTCTTTTATTTTGATGTCATGATCTTTTCCTCCTCTTATGATAGTCTTGTGTAGGTAATGTCAGGCATGGTGAGGTCATGGATATGCAGGCCATTTTGAGTCTGGAGGAGCATGTTGTAAGGAGTCCTACCTTTCCTTTGGCTCTTACATTCTTTCCACCACCTCTTCCGCATTAGACCCTGAGCCTTGGAAGGTGTGATCAAGATGTTACTCAGTACTCCAGTCACTTCTTTCCAGCACTATGATACCTTCTGAGTCATCCTAAGGTCACTACCATCTAAAAAGAGAAGATTCACTACCCAAAGTGAGAGTAGTCTTAATATAAGTATATAAATATTAAGAGAAGTGCTTACTGGGCAGTTTGATAAGCATAGTATATACACTTATCCAGACATCAGTATATGTTACACCCCAAGGACTCATGACTACCCCTGTTTTAAGTTTTCAGTATCAGGGATATATTTCCCCTCCATGGAGCGGGCCTCCAGTCCAATTAGAGGGCAGTTTGTTTCCACCATGACAGACATGCCACTATTTCACCCATTGGCTCATTTGGCCTGGCTGGCTAATTTCTTCTGACATTGTTATAGACACATTGTTCTTACAGATTCATGCGCTATTTTTTTTTCTAGCTTTATATGAGATCTACAGATCTGAAGTCCAGTCATCAGGCTTATACAGAAAGTGCTTTTAACTCTTGAGCCATTACCTCAGCCCCAATCCATCTATATTTAAATCTACCTTTGCATCTTTAAATTGTTGTCTATGTTCCTTGAATGAAGATAATTGCTGGAATATTTCAAATAATATGAACATATTTGGCTTGCAGTACACTGCTTTTTGTTATAATACAATTAAATAATATGATCCTCTGTAGTACAAAGTAATTTGAAGTAGCAATTAATTCAAAAACATGATTTCAAATGCAGGCTTTTTTATTATTTATTTATTTATTTGAGACAGAAAGAGAGAGACATATATAGTGAGAAAGAGGGAGATTGAGAGAGAGAATGGGCACACTATGGCCTCTATCCACTGCAAAAGAACTCTAGATGCATGTGTCATGTATTTCCAATCCCATTTAGTGAAGTTTCTTGAATGTTCTTTTATTTTCTAATTGGTATTGAGATAACTATTGGGCTATCATCAGCAGCTCTATTGATCCTTATATAGCATAGTGTATTCTTCAAGGAATTAGATTCTTTGGTTAAAAAAATATATTTTTCTGTATTTTTTCTTCCACATGCATGTCTTACTTAGGAAATGTGTTTCAAATATTTTTTGTGGAAGCATGGGTTGTAATTATTTTCTCAGGGATTGACAATATCAATTTTCCAAGTAAAAAGTGAATGTGTAATGTTGCTACATATCACTTCTCATGATACGCCTCTGGATCAGACCCATGTTAAAGCTGTTTCATGGAAACAGACCACTGAAGTACCATGTAGCACACTGCTGCTATAGCCCCTAAAATACTACTAAAGATTCCAGAAGTAGTTAACAGAGCATCAAAAATGACTTAGGTTTAGTTGAGGATCATACTAAATTGTTGATATTGGCAAACAATTATAAAACTGTCATCATTTTGTACTTAGGATAATGTTAAGATCTGTCTCTATCTATCTATCTATCTATCTATCTATCTATCTATCTATCTATCATCTATCTATCTACCTACCTACCTACCTACCTACCTACCTACCTACCTATCTACCTGTCTATCAATCATCTACCTATCATCTACGTATCTATCTATTTTCTCCCTATCTATCATCTATCTTATAAGAAAAAAAGATATTTCAAAGCTGGGCATGGTGGCGCATGCCTTTAATCCCAGCACTTGGGAGGCAGAGGTAGGTGGATCACTGTGAGTTCGAGGCCACCCTGAGACTCCATAGTGAATTCCAGGTCAGCCTGGGCCAGAAGTGAGACCCTACTTCAAAAAACAAGACAAAAAAACCCCAAACCAAGAAAAGATACTGCAGCTATGAAAGCTATACTTCTCCAAAGTATGCATGGCTATTAAATGGCTAAGTAACTCTCAGAGAAAAAAAAATCTTAGGGTGGATTCTGTAGCAAAATTTTCTCTAGTTTCAGGCTTATGAAAATATTTAAAGATATTTCAAGGGAAAGAAATAGTCTGAACTGAAGATTTTACATTTACATTTTCTGCATAATCTGGGGAAAGCCATGCAAAAATGCCTCAAAGTGCTTGAGAGTCTTATATCTAAATAAGATAGTGACTGAAAGAATATAAATAATAAGGGGTCAGACAGACAATACTTTTTGGGTTTTTTTTTTTTTGACTTTTGAAAAATGTGCTTGTTAGTTCACAGAGAAAGTATTTTTTCTAGCAGAGCAGCACACGCTTTCTCCCTATGGCACACGAGTGGGAGGTGAGTGTTTCAGATCAGAACACTGGGTTCTTGTGAACACACAAAGGATCTATAATAGATGAATTCACTTTTATTCCCCTTTTGATTTTGTTAGCCTGGTCACCATCACTCCACCTCTCAGAATCAAATGCTAACTTCTCTTCAATAAATAATACATTAAAACAATAGTGTATTAGGTTTATAGACAACCTGTAAATAATAAAAAAAATAATCATTTCTTCCTGATGTGCTTAGGGGAATAGCTTTAAAGTGATTAACCAGAACAATATTTAATTTCTCCTCTTTTCTAAGTATGAAATGAATTTGTGATTTGATCATCACTGAAAGTGTTTGTCAATACTTAACCAGAGTTTCATTGGGTTCTACTTAAGAGGAAAGTGCATAGATGATGGAAAAAGGATATCTCCTTAATCAGAAAAAAAAAATGTATATTTCTGGAAATCCTTACTTGTGAATATTCTTAACACTTTAAAAATTATTGTGAATCAGTTTCAAATTCTGAGAAGTAGGGAAAATAAACCTAAATTGCAGAGTTAGCATGATAATTATAGGAACATATAATATGACCCTTTGCATGCAGATGATGTTAGGAATTTCTCAACTTGAAGAATTAGGTACTGAGTAATGAGCATTGTTTTTAGCAAATTGAGGTTAGAAAATTGGAGTGTTTGATAAAACCATTCAACAATTAGATCTGCCCTCTTTATCTTACTTCCTAAGAGATATTGCATTTGTAAGATTGAGAAACAGCAATGACTAATACCAGAAAAGACTCAGCAATGACCTTATTAATTCCACCACCTTTTGCTTGCCCTGATGGGACTGGGTGGGATCATCCTTACTTCAAGATTATCTTAGGTTTTATGATAATATGACATTCCCCCTGCAGAGTTGATGAAGGGAAACAAAGCCTCATGACTTCTGTCTGGAAGATCTCTAGAATCTAGACTGTCCTGGCTGCAATCAGTAGCACTTGTAGTTGCAAGGGTTTTCTGAGCCTCCAGAGAAGAACTCAAAGATGAGTATCTGCTAAGAAACTCTAAAGGCAGCACTCTTTCAAGGAAATAGCAGTAATGCTGGTGGTCTCTGTGCAAAGGAACTTACTCCCCTAAAGTTTCAGTTTACTCCCTGAACAAATCAGCTATCAAATTAAATCAGCTGAGTTTATTCTCCATCAATGAAATGCCAGCATAACCAATATTCAAGTGCAAAGTCACCAGTCATGTACTATATTCAACATTGCTCCTTTGTGTCCATTTATGCTGGGTGTGATCTTTCTCTGATTACCTGTGGAATTTTCAATTCAGACTAAAGCAGGAGAGGAGACAGGCATTAAATTGGTAACAGCTGGCAATGATGATATTAATCTCAGCTTGCTTTTATTTTACTATCAGAGGGTGCATTTGCTATTACTTTGAATATGAGTAGATGTAATATATTCCAACGTTGAGAAGTCAAGCTCTGACCAAGATTATTTAAAGGGATAAATTAATGAGTTAATACTGAACTGAACAACATAGAGTTCAACTTTGTAAAAACACTAATTAGTATAGTCTTAAAAATTACATCTGAAACAATTTACTGGAATCTGCCTTTTTAACTCCATCCTAATGGAAATGACCTTAATTCAAAATACATAATTTCAACAGGTACTAATTTGCTCTTCCCTATACCTTATGTTCCTCACCTCATATTACTTTCTCTTTGTAGTTATCTTCCCATCTACTGGAAGAAAACATCTAACCTAAAGAAGCCAATGGAAGGAAAGTTTTTATATTGGCTTATACTCTCAAGGGGAAGCTTCATGACAGCAGGGGAAAGCATGGCATGAGCAAAGGTTAGCATGATCTCTATCACAGCAGGTGGGAAACAGCAGCAAGGGAGTGAGTAGGTCCTGACAAGAGGGAGGTGGGCTGTAATACTCTAATGACCGCCCCCAGCAGAACACGTCCTCCAGAAAGGTCATGTTTAATTACTTTACTTAATATTTCAATGGCCTTACATTACATTTGCTATAAAATTGAGGCCCATTACATGATCTGACTTCTACATAATTCCCTTGCCTCTTTCTGAGCTGCCTCACTTTTTCTTCACTGTAATGAAGACTCTCCATTCTGACCTCCTCTAGCTACTGGCAAAGTCCTGTGCAATTTCCTTTGCCTTTCCTTACATCTCTAAAAATGGAGAAGTCAGTTCAATCTCATCCAATGTCATGAATGAGACCATAATTCCTGGGAATGTATTTCTATTTGCCAGAGATAGACGAGCAACAGCAGGCTGGAGTATCAGCTTTGTCCAATTATAACTTTGTGAATCAGTGAGTTCATTGGTCTTTCATACATAAGCATGAGTGAGTCCTCATTAGTGGAACATGCATGATTTGAGCAGCTGAAACACTAAATAGCTCACCTCAGCAAGAATGATAGTTAGTCAAAGCTGGAGTCCCTTTTACATGTTGCAGGCAGCCATGCTATAGAAGAATCTCCTCCCACCCATCTATTTACTGCTTACGTGACCTTGGAAGAGATCCTCTTGAATCTAGTAAGTTTTCTTAGGCATTTGACTTATAAGTGCCCTTCTCACCATGCTGCCTCAAAAAGGGGATATTTCCACCCAGAAGAAACAGCAATGACCCCTTCCTTGGTCTCTACAAAAAGAATTTTCTTGTCCATTTTTCAATGTCAATGAGTTATTTTTTTTCTTTGACAGCATTGATGATCAATGTCATCATTTATTGACATGTCATGTGCACATTTGTTTTCATTCCTCATTTATTTTCTTTTTTTTAAAATTGTTTTATTATTATTTATTTATTTATTTGAGAGTGACAGACACAGAGAGAAAGACAGATAGAGGGAGAGGGAGAGAATGGGCGCAACAGGGCTTCCAGCCTCTGCAAACAAACTCCAGACGTGTGCGCCCCCTTGTGCATCTGGCTAACGTGGGACCTGGGGAACCGAGCCTCGAACCAGGGTCCTTAGGCTTCACAGGCAAGCGCTTAACCGCTAAGCCATCTCTCCAGCCCTCATTTCTTTTCTTGAAAGCACTGCCTCCACTCCTTAAGCAATGGGTGTATAGGATGGGTTTTGGTCAAATATTTAAGGAATTTTCTGTCATCATCATCATTACCATCATTTGGTGCAGCCATAAAATGCTGGGAAAGAAAGAATAACTGACTGTTTAGTCAACATGATTGCAATTATGTAATAGAACACTTGTTTCCACAAGTATTATATTTGAAATTATGTGAGAAGCAATTCAGGTGCAATCAATTAATGTATTTTGAAATATGCAGCCTTAATAAAATATGATTGTTTTCCTCAACAGATTTATCTTCCTTCCCTTCTTCCCTTTATGCCCTCTTTTTTCATTAGTTCTCTCTCTCTCTCTCTCTCTCTCTGTCTCTCTCTCTCTCTTTCTTTTCTTTGTTTTTGCTTTGGATCAACCCCAAAGTCTCCTTAATATAAAAATATTTAGACATTAATTTATATGTTTGTTAACCACAGTCTAAGACCTAAAGAAATCTGTATGATTTGAAGTCTTAACTTTAAAATATAATAGCAGTTAATATTTAATATCTAAAGTGTATGAAATGATGTATCTATGATACAAATTTATGATGAAATATAAATTTCTGTTTATTGGAAACAACTACTAAAACCCATTTGGGCACATGAACCAAAAGTATGGACATTTGTGAAAGTACTTTCAGGCTTTAGTTCTGAATTTTTCAGGTCAAAGGGTTGACTTTAATGGGTAAGTTTAAACAATGATATTTTTAATTTTTTTTTAAATTTTTTAAAAATTTTTCAGAGAAAGAGAAGAGAGAGAGAGAGAGAGAGAGAGAGAGAGAGAGAGAATGAATGAGAATTGTTGCTCCAGGACCGCAGTCACTGAGTTGAATTTCAGACACTTTCTCCACCTAGTGGGCATATGCGACCCTATGCTTGCCTCATTGTTGATCTGGAGAGAGATTGAACATGGGTCCTTAGGCTTTACAGCCAAGCACCTTAACCACTAAGCTATACCTCTCTAGCCTGATAAGGAATATTTTTTAAAGATTATATTCCATAATTTGAATTGTTAATTCCAGTATCCAAAATGCAATTATAAAAGTAACATTAAAGAATGCATCAATAACACAATGTGAAAAATAATACAATCCTGACAAATGCACATTACTTTGATTTTGATATAAATGTCCAGCAATACCACTGAAGATCAAAAATACCTGTCTTTAATGGTATAGCTGCCTGCAACATGTCTAGGGGACATCAGTCATTTGGGTTTCATGAGTCTGCACCAAAGCTTGGGAAGGTTAATATCCTTTAATATAAAAAACATGTAAAAGGTTTCAGAAATACTGAAATATATGCTAAAGTATAAAATATAAATGGATAATAACAAATCAGAAGCTAGAATTGTTCATGTCTTATAATGTACCTGGCTGTTTTGATGTGTGTAGTATAAGAACCACACTTGGCTATAAATCTTCATAATTAAGTAGAAGATGGATGGGACAGAAAAACTAGTGTTTCTAGAAAGTAAAATAACAGAAAGTGGCATCAAATAATTAAAAACACAAGGAGTTATAGTTTGGACAAGGCCAGGGACAAAATTCACATTGAGACATTCAGCAAAGATTCATCCAGCAAACACAGTGAGATACATATGATGCAACAGGTAACAGATATGAAAGATATTGAAAATCCCAAAAGATTCATTCTTACCTGAATTATCTTTGAGAACAACAAAAATGAGAAAGTCACAGAGAAAATAGCTAATAACTCATAAAGACAATAAAGATATGACCTGTAGTGGGAGATAATGAGGAACTGCTCAGTCCTACCGCAGCAGCACAGTATGCCGGAGTGCTGCCTCCACAGTGAGGCGCAGTGGGCATGGTTTGAAAATTCTGTGCACAGAAAAGCTTCATTCATGTTGGGAAAAACTGCAGTTTTCTATGCAACGTATTATGCAGGAGTTCATAATGCAGGGTTATTTCAGAGAAAGTGAGAGACCAAAGGGAAAGAAACAGAAAAAAAAAAATAAGATAAATGTCAAGAAATTGGTGAAATATGGCAGTAGATAAATCTATCATCTCTATCTATCTGTTATTTATCTATTTAGTTATATATCTTGCATTACCCATCTGCCAGTTAATTTTATGTACCCTGGGGGGTTACAGTTAGGGTGACTGGAGCCCTGAAGGCAGAAAAGGAAGGAAAGTTTGTACTTGTAGAAATCAAAGATGAGTGGACTCTTTATCTTTTGTTTAGTTTTCTAGAACATTTTTTTTAAACAACTAAGACCCCTTCTGGGATGGAGGTATGTCATAGGATTTAAACATTGTGGTTGGTCAAGCTCAGCCCCTGGAAGTTGGTGTCAGGGTTAGCCTCTTCCTGAAACAGTCCCTAGCCCTAACAACCAGTTGTTTACCTGGGCCAGAAGACAGCCCACCACCATAAGGGCATAAATACCTTTGTAGGGGGAGGGCAGGCTCTCAGACCTCTTAAGAACTTCCAGTTGTGGGTGAATTTTTCTCTCTGCTGGCCCTGGGCTGGCTCAACCCAGGCCCAGCCAGGAGAAACCCCTAGCCATTACTCTCCACATGGGCTCCTTTATCCTCTCCATCTCCACACATGGCAGTTGCTGCTTGAACTTTCTTTTCTCTTTTCTTTCCATTTCCCCCACCCCCCCCCAGGCCCTCAACATGGGATCCTTAACCACGTGGGTGCCTTTCCTGGGCTCTGTACTGTATGATTACTTCTCCTGTGTCCTCAACTGGCTATCTACAGATACCAGCAATTCTCACCTTCCATAACCAAATCCAATTTACTCTTCATCAATTTCTTAAACTTTTGAGATCAAATAACAAATCCACTTTAATTGAAATAATATTTTATGACAAGCTAACATGAGTGGCAAGGAGGGAAAAGCTTTGGTTTAATTTACTTTGAAAGACATAGTCCATTGTGGAAGAAGTTACATGACCTTTCATAGACAGAGAAAATAATTAAACCCAAGAACCCATAATTTACTATATTAGCTATTTTTCCTATTGTTGTGGCCAAATACTGACCATAAAACAATTAAGGTAGGAAGAGTTTGTTTTGAGTCATAGTTAAGATGAACTCCATCTGCTTCTGTGGGACAGGCGTGTGGCAATGGGAGTGACTTGGTGCTTAGTGCTAAGGAGGAAGCAGAGATAAATGAATGCTAGTATTAATTAGCATTCTCATTTATTGTTTTTCAATAACTCTAGGATCCACGCTTATGAAATGCTTCTTTTGATACTTACTAAGAGTTTCCGCTCATCACTTAAACCACTGTGATATACCATCACAGGCCTTCCCAAGTCATGCTTCATTAATGCCACAGGACCAAATTTAAAATCAAAATTAGCCATCCCCTTTACCACTTAACACTGATGGAAGAATCGGGTAAGTGGGTTGCTGCTAAGCACAGGAATCTGGAGGTTTCAATGTGATATTATTAACTTCAGTATTTATGGCCGGTATGCTTGCTGGTAAGAGGCAGAGTAAACAACAGTGTTAGAGGGAAAAGGTTTACAACCATACATTATTGCAACAGAAATGTTAAATATATGGGAAGGGCCAAAGGGAGATTCATAAAAGCCAACACAGAAAAAGAAGAAGAAGAAGACAAAGAAAAAAAAAATCACAAAAAGTGCTATTAGGGGCGGGTGGGATGGATCAGTGCATCGAGACCCTGGTGCAGGTTGCCAGGCTCCTCACAGAAGCAGATTGTTGCTCATCTCATCATTTCCACTTTGGTTTCATCTCGGGTCTGGATGACGTGCCAGAGGTGGCTCATCTCCTGCTCTGGTGTCAGCTATATTTTCTTGTCTTTTTCATCGATATTTGTTGTCCTAGGTACCCAATGGCTTCTGGAAAAGAAAAATCAACTCTCCAATGGAGAGTGAGATCATCATAGGTTTAAGGGGATAAGCCTTGTTAATTTAAAGAGATTTTTTGATGAGTGTAGCCTCTCTTCTTGCTGAAAACTAGTGGGAGCTTCTCATTGGATTTCATACTCTTGGTCTCCATAGGATTCTTTCTCAGTTCCCAGTTTCAGCTATGTACTCTTTTCCACTTGCTGGATCTCTTAGCCAATCAAAAAATGCTATTGGCAATTGTACATGTGCATATGTTTTTGTCAAATTTATTGCTTTTTTATAGCAGTGTCACTTGCTCACAATGCCAATTGGCATTTTCCCCCACCAGCTCATGTAGTGTTTTCCAGCACTGTATAGGCTAACCATGTGGGAACTGTTTTCCTTCCAGATTCCAGCCAAACCTCTATTAGATGTTCTGTGTCAGCAGCATGTGGTGTTTTCAGAAAGAGGGTCTTACCTTTTACCTTAGACAGGTAATCAAGTGCTTTGACAGAAGCATGTCTTATTTTGGGTACCTCATAGGTGCCTTGGATCCACAGCTCAGTGTGGGCTGTAACTATTTTCTGCCTTCTCATGGTCTCCTCAGTTTCCTTCTTGAGTATTTTTTATGTTTTCATCATTTAGGTCTTTCACACTCTTGGTTATTTGTAGTCTAAGGGATTCAATTTTTTTGTTGTTGTTGTTGTTGCAGCTATTGGAAACAGGACAGCCTCACTGCTTTCTTTCTCTGTATATTGTCCTTTGTGTATATTAAGGCTACTTCTTTTCATGTGTTTATTTTGTATCCCACCACTTTTCTGAAAGAATTTATCACCTTTACAAGCTGTATGGTAGAGTCTCTCAGGTCACTTATGTATAGGATCATGTTATCTGAAAATAGGGGTAGGTTGACTTCTTTTCCCTTTACCCCTTTTATGTATTTTTTCCTGTCTTATTGCTTGGGCTAGGAGTTCTAGTACTTGTTGAAGAGTAGTGATAAGAATGTGCAGCCTTGTCTTGTTCCTGTTCTTAATGAGAAGTCCTTGAGTCTTTCCATATTAAGTATTATTTGGGCTTTAAGTGCATTGTATATAGCCTTTATTATGTTGAGACATAGACCCTCCATGACTAGTATTTCCAGCATTTTGATCAAGAAATAATGCTGCATTTTGTTCAAGACCTTCTCTACTTCTATTGAAATGATCATGTTGTTATTGTGCTTAAGTTTATCATATGGTAAACCATCCCTGTATTGTGGGATGAAGCCTATTTTATTGAGGTGGATAATGCTTTTGATGTGTTGTTGAATTCAGTTTGAGAGGATTTTGCTCAGTATTTTTGCATCCAAGATCATCACGGATATAGGTCTGTAGTTTTCTTTTTTTGCTGTATCTCTATGTGGTTTTGGTGTTACCATGATTATAGCTTCATCAAAGGAGTTGGGAAGCATTTCTTGTTCTCCAATTATGTGAAAAATCTTGAGGAAAAGTGCTTTCAGTTCTTGATGAAGGTTTTGTAGAATTTGGCAGAGAATCTATCAGGTCCTGGACTTTCCTTTTGTGGATGTTTTTTCTTACATCGTCAGTTTCTGTTGATGTAACAGGTTTGTTTAGGATATTTATCTGCTCTAAAGTTAGCTTTTTTAGGTGTTAGGTGTCCTGGAACTGTTCCATTTCTTTCAGGTTGTCCAATTTTGTGGAGTAGCAGTTTTGGAAATTTGTCCCAATGATTCTTCAAATTTCTTTGATGTCTGTTTTGACCTCTCCCTTTTCATTTCCAATTTTGTTAATATGAGGCTTCTTTTTTTCTGTTTGACAAAGTTGGCCAGGGATTTACCAAACTTGTTTTTTTTTCAAAGAAGTAGCTCTTTGTTTCATTATTTTCTTAAGTATTTTCTTAGTTTTCAATTCATTAATTTGTGCCCTGATCTTAATTATATCTTTCCATCTGGAACTCTTAGGTTTGGGTTGTACTTGTTTCTCTAATTCCCTTAGGTGAATGGCTATTGATTTAAGAACTGTCATTATTATGAAGGCATTTAGTGTTATGTATTTTCCTATTTGGACTGACTTCATTGTGTCCCATAAGTTTTGGTATGCTGTGTTTTCATTATCATTCAGTTCTAGAAATTTCACAATATTCATCGTGATTTCTTCCATGGCCCATTTACTATTTCATAGCACATTGTTCAGCCTCCAGGAGTTAGTGCAATTTCTGTTGTTTCTCTTGTTGTTCATTTCTAGCCCTAATGAATTGTGGTTCAATATGATAAGGAAGTTACATTAATTTTCCCAAATTTATGAAGGCCTGCTTTATGTCCTAATATATATTTTTTAAGAAGGTTCCATGGGCTGCTGAGAAGTATTTGTATTCTGTAGAGTTGGACCACACCATTTCATAGATGTCTGCTAGGTCTAGTTGATCTATAGTGTTGCTGAGCTCTATTATTTCCCTTTTGATTTTCTGCTGGCATGATCTATATAATGATGACAGTGGGGTATTAAGTCCCCTACTATGATGGTATTGGAATTTATTTCTGGTTTGTTGTCAAGTGTGTTTATAAACTGTGGTGCACCTGTGTTTTCTGTGTTTAGATTTATAATTGTGATGTGCTTTTGTTTGCTAATTCCTTGAATGAGTAAAATATGGTCTTCTTTGTCATTTTTATTACATTCAGTTTGAAGTCTATCTTGTCAGATATTAATATAGCCACACATGCTTGTTTTTATTTACCTTTGCTTGGAAAATCATTTTCCATCATTTCACCCAGAGATGGAGTTTGTCTTTTGTGGTGAGGTGGATTCTTTTTATTTTTAATCATTTTTTTGTTGGTTATTTTATTTATTTATTTGAGAGTGACAGAAAGAGAAAGAGGGAGAGGGTGGGAGGGAGGGAGGGAGAAAGAGAGGGAGAGAGAGAGAGAGAGATTGAGATTGAGAGAGAGGGAGGGAGGGAGGGAGAGAGGAGGAGGAGAATGGGCATGCCATGGCATCCAGCCACTGCAAGCACACTCCAGATGCATGTGCTACCTTGTGCATCTGGCTTACATGGGTCCTGGGGAATCAAGCCTTGAAGAGAGGGCCTTAGGCTTCATAGTCAAGTGCTTAACTGATAAGCCATCTCTGCAGCCCCTGGATTTCTTGAGGAAAGCAGATAAAAGGGTCCACTTTTCTGATTGACTCTGCTTACTACGTGTTTAGATGGGTAAGTTAAGACTATTAATATTTAAGTTTATAACTCTTAGGTTCAATTTAATCCCTGCCATGTTGGAGGCTTTGGGGGCTTGGTGTTTTCTTGGTCTTTGATTTTTGTTGTTGTTGTTGTTGTTTTGGTTCTTTTGAGGTAGGGTCTCACTGTAGCCCAGGCTGACCTGGAATTCACTATGGAGTCTCAGGGTGGCCTCAAACTCATGGCGATCCTTCTACCTCTGCCTCCCGAGTGCTGGGATTAAAGGCAGCACCACCACGCCTGGCTATCTTTGAATGTTTTTGTGCCTGCTTTGGTTTTGGTTATTGTGTTCTCACTTTTGTAGGCTGTTGAGGTTGGTTATTCAGCTGTGCTGTGTGGAGAATCTCCTGAAGTATGCTCTGTAGGTTTTCTTTTGTGTTCTTATAATCACAGAGCTGGATTTTTATCATGGGATGTCTTATTTCTACCATCTATTACAAGGTATACTTTCACTGGGTACAGTAGTTTGAGTTGAAATCCATAGTTATTCAGATGTTGAAGTCCTCCGTTCCTAGCTCTTCTGTATTCCAGGGTTTTCACTGAAAAAAAAATCTTGGTTAATTCTAATGGAATTGCCTTTGCATATCATGAATTGTTTCTCTCTTGCTTTTAGCATTCTCTCTTTGTTTTTGTTGTTTAAGGGTTCTACCTGTGTTTTGCCTTGGAGAATTTCTTCTTTACTCCAGCTTGCTTGTTGTTCTGAGAGCTTCTTGTATCTGGATGTATGTCTTTTGAGATGGTAGCAAGTTTTCTTCAATATATTTTTTGAATATGTGTTCCAGGCCTTTGGCCTGAATTTCTTCCACTTCTGGGATACCCAAGATCTAGTTGTTTGGTTGTTTTAGGGTATCCCACAATTGTCTAATATTATATTTGTATGATTTTTTTTCAGTGACTAAATTATTATATTTATTGAGGGAAGTACACAACCAAGGAAAGGCACCCACATGCTAAGAGAACCTACGTGGAGGGCCTGAGGAAAATGTGTGGAATGAAAAGAGAAAATAAACTTCAAAGATCTCCTGCCACGAGGGGAGCTTGAGGTGATAAAGAAACACATGTGGAGAATAAGGACTAGGGGCCCTCCTGGCTGGGCTTAGGCCTGTGCTAAGCCAGCCTTGGCCTGATAGAGGAAAACACTCACCCACACCTGGAAGTTCCCAAGTGATCAGAGAACCTATCCTCTTGCATGTTTTTATGATCTTAGCATAGTTTTTGGACTCCCAAAACATTTCTTCTGTCTTGTTTTCCAGATCTGAGGTTCTGTCCTACATACAATTAACTCTGTTAGTAAATCTTTCTGGAGAGTCTTTTATAAGCTCTAGGTGATTTTTTTTTTCCTCTGTTCCATTTTTCTGCATTGTGTCTATCCCCTTATGGAGTTCCAATTTCAGATCATGATATGATTTTCTTGATATTTCTTGGAGTGCATTCTAGCATTTAAACATGCCTTCATTAAGCTTAATCAGCTTGATATTGAGATCCTGTATTTGTTGAGCAACCTTCAAGTAATTTACTCCCTTTTGAAGTCTCTTTGGATTTTCTCCATTCAGTTAAGCCTAGAGATGAAAGCTGTGTGCTGAAAGAGAGGGTTCTGTTGCATTTCATTTACATGAGTGTTGTTTTCGTGATGTTTTTTTTTTCTTTTTTTAGTATTTTTTGTTTATTTATTTGATAGTGACAGAGAGAGAAAGAGGCAGATAGGGAGAGAAGAGAGAGAATGGGAGTGCCAGGATCTCCAGCCACTGCAAATGAACTCCAGACGCGTGCGCCCCCTTGTGCATCTGGCTAACGTGGGACCTGGGGAATCGAGCCTCGAACTGGGGTCCTTAGGCTTCACAGGCAAGCGCTTAACTGCTAAGCCATCTCTCCAGCCCGTTTTTGTGATGTTTTGCTTCCAGTTTAGTGATTCCCTTGGGCATGGTCACATAGCTTATTGTACTTCTGTTTTGGGATTCTATTTCACTTGTCTTCTTTCCATTTTCACTGCACACTAGGCAATCTTGACAGAGATCTCTCAGTTTATTGTTCTGGACTTTGTGTGTTTGTGTGTTGGGGTCTACCCATCATTTGGTAATTCTTATTTTCTTAAGGAGGAAGCGGCAAATTGCCCTTTTGTAAGATCTTCACTGAGTATTCTGTTTTGGGTTTGAACTGGCATGGAGGAAGATGGTGGGGTATCCACACATTTGCTGACTGCAGAGGTTGCAAGGGCCAGTGGCTCTGGGCTTGTAGCTATACAAAAGTTGCTGCTGGAGGTTCAGGAACTCTTCTGCCCCATCGTAGTTGTGTCTTGCCTATAGGACTCCTGAGCAGCAGCACTTGCCCCTGCTCCTCTGCTGTACTTCAGCTGAGCAGGTTGTGATGGATTCACTGTTCTCCCCTGGTGAGTAATTACCAGTTATTCCTGTGCTCCCCACCTAGGGAAGGAATGATGCCCCAAGGGTGTATCAGTCATCCCATGCCAAACTTGAGGGGGCTATAGGGGAGGGCTCCATGGACAGGACAGGTAGGTGGCCAGTATGGGGGTATTTATGTGCAGGTGGACAGTGGCGCACCTTGGAGTAATCAGAGGAGATGGCTACGGCTGGATAATTCCTGCATTGCCCACCACAGGAAATCATCCAGCCACAGAACTCTGAATTCAACCAAATAATAAAGTAGAGCATTTTTTTATTCAACAATTTAATTAACAGTTATTTTTTTTTCCCCTTTGGGTATTTTTGTCCACTGCATCTGTTTTGTATACTGATGCATAATAGGTATTAAGCCCCAAAATAAAGATAAAAGGTATTAAGCCCAATAGACATTGCCCAAATAATACTGGGGAATCTGATTCAGCCTATTAGTTTGGGGTGACATGAAAATGCCCATGTCATAGGTAATGGCATGGAAACGTCATATCTGTAGTGTTGCTTTCACCCTATATCGCTGGAACATACTTGAACATAACTATGAGGGGTGATGGCGTATCTTCAGGGCAAACAATCTTCTTCATTTGTTTGTAAATTGCCAACTTATAAATTCAGTAACTTGTCTAATAGATAGCCATGTAGTCTATTAGCTAACTCTTATGAGCTTTTAGATAGGTACATCCATAAAAATATTTAGAGAGAGAAGGATCAGTGTATATAAAGCCATGTGCCCTAATATTAGATAGAAATAGGAAGACTATAGAAGTCAGTCAATTGATTGACCCTCCCCAAAATCTATCCCCTTCCTCTTTTGGCTTACCTGGTTTTATTCATGTGCACTACTTTTCTTTTTCTGGTGTGTTGTTTTGTACAAAAGTTCTCACCCATTAACTATGAATTGTAATGACTGATTCACTGGATTAAAAACAGGTTTCTAACCTTCTCTTATCAGAATGAACTGCATTCACCTTGTAAATGAAGACAACTATGCAGTGCTGGATCATAAAGTAGGATTAAAATATTTCTGAAAAAAAAAATAGATTCAAGTTGCCTTACTGTCAAAGGATATTTTGTTTTAATTTATTTATTTATTTTTTTTAAGTAGGGTCTCACTTCTAGCCCAGGCTGACCTGGAATTCACTATGGAGTCTCAGGGTGGCCTTGAACTCATGGCGATCCACCTACCTCTGCCTCCCGAGTACTGGGATTAAAGGCGTGAACCGCCATGCCCAGCTTGATATTTGATTTTTAAATTGTTCAATAGGTATGAGGTAAAATTTAATACTATTTAAGCTACTGTCTTGTGTTCTAATCAATTTACTTACTCTAATAAAGCTTAAACACTTGGACTCACTTTATAGGATTCACTTTGCATTGGGTAAATAGAGACATTATATTGCAAGAGAATCACTCATTGATATTCAGAACTTATTAAGAAAGATATATTATACAGAAATAACTTATTAATTGTAAATTTTTCACATAACTCTTCACATAGAGAAGAGTATATTAATCATATTTAGGGGACATAAAAATATATGCTCAATATATATTCCTGATATTAGAAAACTAGTGTATGGATAAATGGTTCAGTGGTTAAAATCACTTTCTTGAAAATCTTAATGGTTTAAGTTCAACTCCCCATGACCAACATAAAGCAAGATTCACAAAGTGATGCTTGTGTCTAGAGTTCATTTGCAGAAGCAAGAAGCCCTGGTGTGTCCACATTCTCTCTCTCTCTTTGTCATCCAAGTAAGTAAGTAAAATATATATATATTTTTGAGGCAGGCTTCACTTTAGCTTAGCCTGAACTGGAATTAACTATGTAATCTTAGACTGGCCTTGAACTCACAGTGATCTTCCTACCTCTGTCTCCCAAGTACTGTGATTAAAGTCATGTGCCACAATGCTCACCATCAAAAATGCTTTTTAAAAAGAAAGATACAACATACAGTCTAGTGGCATATGGTGTATATATGGAGTAATACTAAATATATGATTCTAGTGCTAAATATAGAATATAATTACAGGTATTGATTTCCACAGGGTTTTAGAAATTTGGTTAAGTAATTATTTAAAAGTTTGAATTTCCATCGTTCAAGAAAACCATAAGTGTTCTAAAACTATGTAGAAAATATTAATACATGACTGTGAGAAAGAATTCAAGATACAAATCATTAACACTGCAGATGTGTAAATGAATTTGGTATTTCGTCAGACCTCATGGGATACTTACAGTCTAACTTGTCTATCATTTCTTTTTGGAAGCCTTAAATAGAGATACCTTCTTGATCTGAGCAATTGGGATGGAACAAGTCAAAATACACCAGATTCAGAATTGATTACTCTGTTTCAATATTGTTTCATCTGAAAAGCAAGGCATTCAAAGCTGGAGAGGTATCATCTGGATGTCACTGGTTGTCACCTTAAGTACTTTGTTTGTTGGAACTGCATCCATGGTGAACACTTAGATATCAAAACCAATTACAGTTTTAATCCACCTATTACAGATTTTGATTTTCTCTCTGCACTGGCCGAGCTTTTATTTATTTATTTTCTTTTTTCCCTCCCTGACTTATAATTGCTTTTTTCAGCATTCAAAATCCTGTCTTCTAATTATCAACTCATACATAAACCAGTTAGTCCATTGTGTCATATGACTGGTTAGTTTGTAATGTAAACAGCTACTGAAAGTAAATAGCTATTGTGTGTAATTCCACCTTTGCTCTGCTTTAGGAAGGAATTCTGCACTCCATTGCCTGTGGAGAAAAATGATTTGTATGCTTTGTAAAATCACTGTCTGAAAAACATGTATTGTTTCACAATGGGAAAATGTTGTTTTCTCACCTACATTTTTTTTTAAAATAAAATCTTTTTTTAAATTTTTTTATTTATTTATTTGAGAGTGACAGACACAGAGAGAAAGACAGATAGAGGGAGAGAGAGAATGGGTGCGCCAGGGCTTCCAGCCTCTGCAAACGAACTCCAGACACGTGCGCCCCCTTGTGCATCTGGCTAACGTGGGACCTCGGAACCGAACCTCGAACCAGGGTCCTTAGGCTTCACAGGCAAGCACTTAACCGCTAAGCCATCTCTCCAGCCCATCTCACCTACATTTTTAAGATTATATTTTCTTTCTAGAAAGTAATCACATAATAATATTCAACAATCGGGACTGGGGACATATGTCAGTGGTTGAGTGTTTGGTTAGTATCCATGAGGCCCTATGTTCAATCTTTAATACAAAAGGAGCAAAAATGACTAATCAGTTATTGTAAAAATTACCACATTGCAACTTAATTTTTAATACTTCATGATATAACTGATAAACATTTTTTTTTATTTCAGTGGATCTGTGTTTATGAACAGTTTTAAATATATGCAATATTTTTCCTAGTTAGAAGAATACATTGCTCATTTAAGGCATTCTAAACATTTCCTGAAAAGTTATTTGAAATTGTTAAAAATTAACTATCATACTTTAACTTGTAATACATTGAATTTTACTTGCTAACTTTCTGTGAAGTAGGGTTTCATCACATCCAATGGCTTTCTTTCTCTTTTTCTTTGCTAGGTATTTATTTAATATTTTAATGGGTAATTGGTCAGTGAGATTTTACATCTCATGCTTTTAAATTATGCTTACATGAACTAATACACTATATTGAAGCAATTACATTATTAACCATAGCATTTTATTTGCCAAGATTTATTTAGGATATAAATATCTGTATTAAATGTAATTTTGGCCTCTCATATTCCTGATGATCAGGTTCCTAGGACATCTCAACTGACAATGGTTTTGCATATTTAAAAATGTCAAGAAAGACCACCTCCTGGATCTGAATTTCTTCCTTGAACAGTGTGTGGTTGGGCACAGTGGTCTGGAGTGACTAGTTCTGTCCCATTTCTGGGCTCCTCCCACATTTCAGGTCCCAGTTCCTTGCCTCAACAGTGTGTGGGTGGGTGCCGTGCTCTAGAGTGAGTAGGCCTGACCCATTTCTGGATTCCTCCACCGCTTGGTCTTCAGAGTCCCTTGCACTGACAGTGTGTGGGTGGGAACTGTGATCTGGAGTGAATAGGCCAGACCGCTGGATCTGGGCTGCTCCCACTTCCACAATCTGGTTTGCCTGCAGAACAAAGTAGGCCAGATACTTGTTTCCTCACTCTTCCCAGTCCCCCTGTCCTGGTAGGTCCCATTATGTCTGGCTTAGGGAGGTCTGGTTCCAGTGTGAGCTGTGCAATAAGGGCTTTGGCTCTGGTTGGTATCCAGACTGGCCACTATGTACCAACATTCCTCTTCTCCTCAGTCAGAAGGTTAACTTGGTTCTTCCTCAAAAAAATAATCTTTCTAAAATGGGCAGACAACAATGCAAAAAAGACAACAAAACTTAGAAAACTGAGAAACTGAGAGATCACCACCAAGGATGCCTAATCCTACTATGGAAGCCTTCAGTGAAATCATAAAGAAATCAACACAAATTCATTCCCAAACTGAAAATATAACAGCTAATGAGACCCTAATTAAAAAAAAAAAATCTGAACATCAAGCAAACTATCAAGGAACCAACAATCATATCAATGAAATTGAACAGAATCATCTCTCCTAGAGTGTTTAGCCTTTGACAGTAGGCTTAACTTGATTAAAGAAAATTTTAGATAACTCCACAGAGATATGAATAAATTGAAGGTAAGCCAAGGAATGGATTACCTCAACAACCAGTTGATTAAACTTACAGAAGGCTTGATCAAATGCACAAATGAACTACAGGAATCATCAATAAATTAAGAACTCAAACTGAAATCATACCTCAAAAAATATGGACACTGAACAAAATGACACAACAGAAAAAAAAATCAAATAGAAATTATAAAACCTCTCTAGAACCACTCACAAACAGAGTTATTAGTGTGGAAGACAAAACCTCTGAACTAAAAGATAAGACAGAAAAACTTGATCTGGTGTTCAGAAACATAATTTCAAAAAATTAAGTGAACAGAATTATAATTATAATTTCAAAAAATTAAGTGAACAGAACAGGGAATTGTGGGACCCCCCTAAAATGACCAAATATCTGGATTATGGTATACCAGAAGGAGAGGGAATCCAGGCCAGAGGCATAGAGAACATATTCAACAAAATTATTTCACAAATCTTGCAAAAGAGAGACTCATCCAGATATAAGAAGCCCACAGAACACCAAACAGACAGGACCAAAGAAGAAACTCTCCATGACACATCATAGTTAAAACTCTTAACAATAAAAACAAGGAGAGAGTGTTAAAAACAGCAAGAGAGAAGAAATTCACAACATAGGCAATCCGATCAGAATTACATAAGATTTTTCCATGGAAACCCTGAAAGCCAGAAGTGCCTAGAATGGAACACTTCAAAGTCTGAAAAACTATGGTTTCCAACTCAAACTACTTTACCTAGCAAAAGTATCCCTCATACTAGACGGTGAAAGAAAATACTTCACATAGAGCAGTCAAATAAACAGTCTTAAGAACCAACAAGAAGAAGATTGCAATAAACATAGAAAACCAGGCTCAAAACAGTAGCAAAACATGCTCAAAACACAAGACAGCATCAAGACCCATAAAAACCCTCATTGTGGCAGGGATTAACTCAAACCTCACAGTAGTAACCTTAAATATTATTGGTCTTAACTCACCCACCAAAAGATACTGGTTACCAGGATGGATCAAAAAACTAGACCCTTCTATTTGCTGTCTTCAAGAAACCCACATCACCACTAAAGATAGACATATCCTCATGGTGAAAGGTTGGAAAATGATATTCCAAGCAAAGATAAATAAAAACAACAAGTGGTTGTTGCTATATTAATATCTGATAAAATAGAATTCAAACCAAAAGTAATCAAAAAGGACAGAGATTGCGACTTCTTACTCATCAAGGGAATGACTCAACAGGAGCACATCACAATCATAAATATGTATGCATCAAATACAGGGGTACCATAGTTTATAAAACAAAAGATACTTTACAATAAAACAGAAATAAATACTAACACTATCTTCACTAGTGGAGACTTCAATACTGCAATATCATCAGTAGACAGATCATCCAAGCAGAAAATCAACAGGGAAATACTAAGAGTTCAAAACATCATAGATCAAATAGACCTTACTAATATCTACTGAACTTTCCACTCCCACTTTACAGAATACACATTCTTCTCAGCAGTCCATAGAACCTTCTCTAAAATTGACCTTAAATTAGGGCATAAAGTATGCCTTCATAAAGTCAGGAAAATTGAAGTAACTTCCTGCACCATGTCAGATCACAAAGCTTTAAAGCTAGAAATTAACAACAAGAGAAGCATCAAGAACTCCACTAGCTCCTGGAGGCTAAACAACTAAAAAACACACTTTTACACAATGAATGGGTCATTAAGGAAATGAAAAAAGAAATTATAAAATTCCTAGAATTGAATGATAATGAAAACACAACTTACCAAAACTTATAGGACTTAATGAATGTAGTCATAAGGGAAAATTCATAGCCCTAAATACCTTCATTATAAAGACAGAGAGGTCATAAATCAATAACCTGACTATCCACATTAAGGTGCTGGGGAAAAAAAAAAAAAAAAACAGAAGAATCCAACCTGAAGAGCTCCAGATGGAAATAAATAACCAAGATAAGAGCAGAAATTAAAGAATTCGAAACTAAGAAAACAATTTAAAAAATTGATGAAACGAAGAGCTTGTCCTTTCAAAAAATGAACAATGGGGCTGGAGAGATGGCTTAGCAGTTAAGCGCTTGCCTGTGAAGCCTAAGGACCCCAGTTCGAGGCTCGGTTCCCCAGGTCCCACATTAGCCAGATGCACAAGGGGTTGCATGTGTCTGGAGTTCGTTTGCAGAGGCTGGAAGCCCTGGCGCGCCCATTCTCTCTCTCTCCCTCTATCTGCCTTTCTCTCTGTGTCTGTCGCTCTCAAATAAATAAATAAAAAATTTTTTATAAATGAACAAGATTGACAAACCCTTGGCCAAACTGATCAAGCAAAACAGAGAGAAGTCTTAATTAACAAAATCAGACATGAAAAAAGGAGAGATTAGAACAGACATACATGAAATTAGAAGGATCAACAGAGCATACATCCAAAACCTCTGCATACCACCTACCAAAACTAAACTCAGAGCAGATTAATCTCCTAAACAAACCTATCACATCCATGCAGATTGAAAAGATAATCAAAAGTCTCTCCAAAAGTAAAGTCTAGGTCCAGATGGCTTCTCTGGTAAATTCTATTAAATCTTAATAGAAGAAAGGACACCAATTTTTCTCAAACAACTATGCATAATCAGAGACCAGGGAATCCTTTTCAATTCATTTCACGAAGCTAACATCACCATAAACCCAAAATATGACTTAGATGCAAAAAGGAAAGAAAATTATAGGCCTATATCCTTAATAAACTTAGATGCAAAGGTCTTGAACAAAATCCTTGCAAGTCAAATTGAACAACACATCAAAACCATTACCCACACCAATCAAGTAGGCTTCATTCCAGGGATGCAGGGATGGTTTAATATATGGAAATAAGTCAATATAACCCACCACATAAATAAACTGAATCATAAGAATCACAGGATCATCTCAGTTGACACTGAGATGGCCTTTGACAAAATCTAAAACCACTTCAGGATCAAAACACTGGAAAGAACAGACATGGAATGTTTATATCTCAACACAATAAAGGCTACATGTAAAACTCCTGATGCCCAAATAATACTTAATGGGGAAAACTTAAGGAGTCCCACTGAGATTGGGAACAAGCAGGGGTTACCACTCTTACTGCTGTTTTTCAACACAGTGCTAGAAGTACTAGCCCAAGCAATAAACAAGAGAAAGAAATAAAAGGGATTCAAATTGGAAAGGAAGAAGTCAATTTAGCCCTATTTGCAGATGACATGATCCTATACATAGGTGACCTGATGTCTCCATCTCAAAACTTCTGAAGGAATAAATTTCTTCAGCAACATGGCAGAATGCAAAGTCAATGCACAAAATCAGTAGCTTTTCTATATACAAAGGACAAATATACAGAGAAATAAATCACTGACATTGTCCCATTTTCAATAGCAACAAAAATTTTAAATACCTTGGAATAACACTAACAAAGGTTGTGAAAGAACTACAGAATGGAAACATAAAAATACTTAAGAAAGAAATAGAGGAGGACTTGAGAAAATGTAAAGACTTCCCATATTCCTAGATAGGTGGAATTAATATTGTGAGAATGGCAATTCTACCAAGAGCAATAGGCAGATTTAACACAATACCAAAAAAGAAAAAAAAAAAAATACCATCATCATTCTTCACAGAGATTGAAAAAAAAAAAAAAGATCTCAAAATTCAAGTATATCTTCAGCAAAAGAAATATCTCTGCTGGATTCACCATACCTGATCTAAAGCTATATTACAAAAACAGAATGGCAATGGGGGAAAAAAAAAAACTGAAATATAAACCAGTGGAACAGAACTGAAGACCCAGACCTTAGGGCAAGCACCTATATCTGCTGGGTATTGATAAAGGTGCCAATAATGTAGACTGGAGAAAATACAGAATATTCAACAAATGGTGTTTGACAAATTGGATAAGCATATGTAGAAAAATGAAATTAAACCCGCCCATTACACCATACACAAAAATCAAGTCCAAATGGATTAAAGACCTAAACATAACACCTGAAACTATTCAACTACTGGAAGGAAAAAAAAAAAAATCAGAATCCCTATCCATGTATTAGGACTGGGAAAAGACTTCCTAAACAAAACCCCAGTAGCCAAGGAACTTAAACAAGTACTCAACTAATGGAATCTCATGAAGCGAGAAAGCATTTTTACAGACAAACATTCCATAAGCAGAGCCAATAGATTACCCTCTAGTTGGGAGAAAATCTTTGTCAGCTATACCACTGCACTGTCAGAAATGTAATATCTAGAATAAAGAAAGAATGCACTGTCAGAAACCTAATATCTAGAATCTACAAAGAAGTCAAAAAACTTAACATTAAAAAAAAAAAAAAAAATCAAACAACCCATTCCAAAAATGGGGCACAGAACTAAATAGGGAATTCTTAGAGGAAGAGTTTGAAATGACTAACAACACTTAAGAAAATGTTCAACCTAACCACTAGGGAAATGCAAATTAAAACAACTATGAGATTACATCTGTAGCAGACAGCTTCAGGTTCACTGAGCTGAACTTTCAGACCAGACACAGTTATGGAGGAAGGGATTAATTAAAGTTTACAGATCCATGGGAAGTTCCATAATGGCAGAAGAAACTGGCCTGCCTTCACGGGACCAAGCAGAGAGAAAGAGAAGCATAAACCAAAAAGCCAAAACCCACACAGCACAGCACACTTCAGGAACTCCTGCTAGGCATATTTCGCATATCTTTAGATTGAAACCTGAAACCCGCCACTACACCTTAAGGTCCACCCAGTGATGCTGCCTCCATCCAGGTGGCTACAGATTCAAACTACAAACTAATAAAAAAAAAAAAAAAAAAAAGAATATACTGGGGGCCATATATTCAAACCACCACATCATCTTACTCCAGTAACGATAGAAAACATTAAAAAAAATCCTACAATGCACCAGCCATGTTCCCCAACAAAGAGCATCTCTGCAGAGGAGGGAGGTCAGGGAGGAGATGAACAATGGTTCCAAGTTGACTGTATACACTGAGTACAAAGCTAAAAAAAAAAAACAATCCCTAAAAAAATAAAATTAAAACAAATGTTGGTGAGGCTCTGGAGAAATAAAAACACCCATTTACTGTTGGTGGGAATGTAAGCTGGTACAACCACTGTGGAAATCAACTTGGAGACTCATGAAAAGGATGAATATAGAGTTACCAACAGACTGTGCCATTCCCATATTGGACATTTACCCTAAAAGGTCCACATCTTAGTTCAGAAACATTTGTTCAAAAAAAAAAAATGTTTATAGCTACTTAATTCATAATATCTAAAAACTGGAATTAACCCACGTGCCTATCATTGCATGAGTGGATAACCAAGATTTACTATATCAACATGATGGAATTCTACTCAGCAGTATGAAAGAATGACACCTTGCAGTTTGTAGAAACGTGGTCAAACTCGGGACAGATCATTTTAAGTGAACTCACACAATCACAGAAAGACAACCACTACATGATCTCATTCATCTGCAGTTCCTACCCTGGATCAGCCCAGTTACTGACATACCTGAATAGTATCTGGAGACTTGAACAATAGGGAGGGTAGGGCTTAGGGGAAGGGAAAGGGCCGGGGGGGGGGGACACAAAACTGAACCCAAATTGAATTGGTAGCATAGAATCCTATATCCTGGAAGTCAGATTAAAAGGTAGAACCTTCAAGAGGATCTTAGATGGAGTACCTGAATTTAAGGGCCCTTGAATGAGGAAGAAGAAAGCTAACCTCAAATTACTCCTGTTTCTCTTTCTTCTCTGGCTTGTTCTTTTTTTTCTTTTCCCTTGGAACTGGGCTGTAATTTCCTGTACCATGATGTGGTATACATCTGCAATGAGCTATTCATCAGAGAGACCTACTATATCTCCCAAAACAAACAAGACAGACTTCTATCAGAGCACTTGATTACTCACCAGAGGTTAATAGTAAGACCCTACTGGTGAAGACACCAACCTCGGTTGGCATGGACCATAGAAAAACTTTGTTGTAATCTGGAGGAGATCTAGTCCCCAGACAATTAGCCCATTAACTGGAAGGCACTACATGAGCTATTGGGGGAACGTGGCCAACATCTGTCTCAGCAACTGGAAATCTAAGTGATTCAGAAGCAAACAACCTGAAGTGATGTTAATACAAGTGCACTAGTTATACACAGCCATGTTGGGTAACCAGTTGCTGTTGGATTGACGAACAGATCCAGTCAGTGGAAATGAAACCATAGCTGGAAATGGGAAACAAGTCAGAATCACATCCAGACAATGATACTGCATTCCATCATCAAGATCACACTAACCTTATATTATAAGAGAGTCTAAACCCTTTTAATTCTTTCTACATGGATCATGGCTATCCCATTTAACCAGTGCTGACTTCATTCTCTATTGGAAATTCTGCTTCTCTTTTTCAAAGGAGACCTGGACCTGAGGTGATAAATGAGCAACTGTACTCCATCCTGGCCCCAGCTAAAACCACAGAGGAATTGAGTAAATGTGCAAGAGTGCTGCTTTCTTAGTTAAGCTGACATCAGCTCAAGGGTAATGGAGAAAGATACTGAGGACATTCAAAACCTACCAAACAAGACATCCAGCTGCTTCAAAGTGCCCATCATTGATGTAGACTTAAAATACATCCAACGACTCAACATGGCTCAGGGAATTTTGCAGAAGAGGGGGCAGAAAGATTGTTAGACCCATAAGTTGGGACATTTTGCAGAGACATTGCCTCTTCCTCCTCCATAATGCATCACCCACAATCCCCATGGAGTTGATTTGCGTCCCCAACTTCAGAAAATGGGCAGGGAGGATGGAAAGGATTGCACCAACATGTTATGCTTACATACAAACTATGTTCATATCTAATAATAAAAAATCACATTATAACAAGTAAGTTATTGATTGATGAAAAAAGGAAAATGACATTATATTATAGATTAATTAATTTCTATTTTCATCCCTGTATGATTAGAAAATATATTTGATTCATTTTATTTAATAAAAATGTTGATGTAGCCAGGTGCTGTGGTGCACACCTTTCATCCTGACACTCAGGAGGCAGAGATAGGAGGATCGCCTTAGTTCGAGGCCACCCTGAGACTACACAGTGAGTTCCAGGTCAGTCTGAGCTAGAGTGAGATCCTACCTTGACAAACCAACAACAACAACAAAAAATATTGACATATTTTGTGACCAAATATATGAAGTATCCTAGAGAACATTTCATAAAATGGAAAGAATGTTTGGAATGTAATGCTGAAAATCATTATTTATTAAACTTGATTGGCTTACAATATTCTTCAGTTCCGTGTTCCCCTATGGGTCTTCTTTCTGGGTCCTCTGTCTGATAGTAAGTATAGTATTGACACACTTAGTAGTATAGAGCTATGTAATTTTACTTACACTAACTCATGCTTCATGATATTTAGATGATTATTTGTCTTGAATATTACTAGATAATTTTCTATCTTCATTCTAATCAACATATTTTAAACACATCAGATTTTATTTTTTTCCTTTAAATTTAAGGTAGATTTTATTTTCTGTTACTCTACATTCCTTTTGCATATTACTTACATAAAACATCTCCTTTTAATCATTTATCAATGTCTTTTTTTTTGTTGTTGTTTGTTTTTGTTTTTGTTTTTCAAGGTAGGGTTTTGCTCTAGCCCAGGTTGACCTGGAATTCACTATGTAGTCGCAGGGTGGCCTTGAACTCAAGACAATCCTCCTACCTCTGCCTCCCAAGTTCTGAGATTAAAGGCATGCATCACCATGCCTGACTCACAATATGGCATTTTTAATGTACTATAACATATGGGGTTTTGAATGGATTGTTTATCATGTTTAATATTAATATAATAACATAAATATTTCAATATTTTTATTATGTTTTATGGTATAACTAAATGTTCTTTCACTGTTTTTCTTCAATACCGCTTCTCTTGACATTTTAATTGCTTCTGTTTGTTTTGGTTTTGTATTATCATTTAACCATTTAATTTGCATTCTTATATCCATACATACACATTCTTTGCAGTAACCTTAACCATTTCACTTAATGTAATAAATTTATTATGATAGAAAAAGTAGGGGACTTCTGGCCAAGATGGCAAACGCCTAGCTGTGCTGCAAAACCCGGGGAAAGAAAGGCAAGACATTAAGTGTTTTCTGAGTCTTCTTGTCAGTGGGAGGTCACAGAGAGGGGAAAAACAGGGAATCATGGATCCCTTCTCTGGCGGGTAGACAACCCCTCTTCCCCCCAAACAGCTGCCATGCCTTGTGACCGCCATCACTGTGCTCCGATCATGGGATCCAATTGCATGCCTGCTACTGCTGCTGCTACACTCCAATCACGCACTGTGCACTGAAGGATCCCTGTGTGTGGAAGCGTAAACTGCTCTGCACACTTGCCCACATTACTGCTCCTGCCACTGCACATTCAGCGAGCCCAGTCCCACAGCAACTGCCACACAAGCCCAGACTGTGTCTCTTGCCGAGCCCACTGCCACTGCACTCTGATCGCGGGCCAATTGCACTCTGTGCACCTATCAATCCCTGCATGTGGAAGCTTAAATTGCTTTGCACACTTGCCCACATTACTGCTCTTGCCGCAGCATGTTCAGTGGGCCAAGTCCCACAGAAACAGCCACACAAGCCCAGACTGTGGCTGTCACTTGCACCAGCTCAGGTGCCATCCCCTACCTGTCTGCTTCTGGCCATCCCCCACTCTCCTATGGTGGGGGAGCACAGATTGTTTCTGGGTCCCAGTGTTCCACACCAGAGTTTGGGCTGCTTCAGGGCTTGGTACCTCAGTCCCCCTCCAAGCTCAAATGCAGGCAGCTTTGGCACATTACCACTTGAGAACTCAGGCAACTTTGGTGCCCCACTCAAGCAGTGGATAGGTGGCTTTGGCAAGTGAAAGCCAAAGCCCAGGCTGCTTGGCAACTGCCCCAGGCTGCCTCAGATTCCCAGGCTGGCCCACCCACTTACCTGCCTATACACTGTCATGGGTAGACCACAGCACAAAAGAAATAACATGAAAAATCAAATGTCAGAAAATCCAGTTAGCACACCCAGTCCTACAAGGAATACATCTAACCAAAACATACAAGGGTCATTAGAATCAGAACATCAAATGGAAGCTATGAGCAATGCAACCCTGACCAACCTACTGGTAGAACTTGCAGAAAAGCAACAAAGGACCGATAATCATGTGGATGCTACCATCACTAAGCTAGAATAAATTGATAAGAGATTGAAATGAGTTCAAAGACAGGTAAGAATCTGAGGGAGAATTAAAAGAAAGAGGACCTTAAAAATCAGCTGGGCATACTAAATGAAGACATAAAGAAATGCAAGGATGGATTCCAAGAATCATCAAGAAAATCAGAAAATGTGGTGAAAAGGGAGCTTTACAGAGTGATGGAAATGATACACAGAAAAGTAGTAGAAAATGCAAACTTAATTGAAAAAGTCCCAAACTCTTAGATGTTCTCAAGAATAGAGTCAGCAAAGTGGAGGATGGAACCTCTGATCTGGAAGACAAGGTGGAAGAAACAGTTCAAGAGTTCAAAAACTTCAGGAAGTTCCAAAGTTCCTATGAACAGAATGTGAGGGAATTGTGGAATACAATTAACTGTCCTAATATCAGAATCATTGGAATACCAGAAAGAGAAGAATTCCAGACCAAAGGAAAGGAGAACTTATTTAACAAAATAATTGAATAAAACTTCCACAGTCTCTTAAAAGAAAGGCCCATCAAGATACAAGAAGCCAACAGAAGACCAAACAGACTGGACCAAAGGAGAAACTCTCCAAGACATATTATCATTAAGACTCTAAACTTTGACACCAAAGAGAAAATCCTAAAAGCAGCTAGGGAAAAACAGTGTACCACTTTCAAAGGTAACCCCATCAGAATTATTTCAGACTTCTCAATGGAAACTCTGAAAGCTAGAAGTGCCTGGATTGAAACACTGCAAAGTCTAAGTACCTATGGCTTCCAACACAAACTACTCTACCCAGCAAAAGTATGCCTCATAATAGATAGTGAAAGAAAAATTTTCCAGGACAAAACTCAGATTTACAATTATATGAACACAAAACCAAACCTACAGAGAGTATTTCAGGAAATTCTCCACAAAGAAGAAACAAATATTCATACTCAAATGCCTATAAGAAGCAGATCAGTACAACCAAACCCAGAGTAGGCACAAAAAACTCCAAAGCTCATGAAAACACCAACACACATCTACGACCACAGTATGGCAAGGATCAAATCAAATCTCACAGTCATCACCCTAAATATTAATGACCTTAATTCACCCATCAAGAGACACAAGCTAACAGGATGGATCAAAAAATTAGACCCCTCAATCTGTTGCCTTCAAGAAACCCACTTACCACTAAAGACAAACATCTCCTCAGGGTGAAAGGGTGGAAAACAATATTCCAAGCAAGTGGGAATAAGAAACAAGCAGGTGTAGCAATATTAATATCAGATAAAATAGACTTCAAACCAAAAATAATCAAAAAAGACAAAGAAGGCCACTTCCTACTTATCAAGGAAACAATCCACCAATAGGATATTATAGTCATAAATCTGTATGCACCAAACACAGAGGCACCATAGTTCATAAAACAGAACCTACTTGACAATAAAACAGAAATAACCACCAACACCATCATAGCTGGGGATTTCAATATACCATTATCAGTAATAGACAGATCATCCAAACAGAAACTCAACAGTGAAGTAAGAGAGCTCAACAAAACCATAGATCAGTTAGACATAATGGACATCTACAGAACTTTCCATCCCAAATCCACCGACTACACATTCTTCTCAGCAGCCCATGGAACATTCTCTAAACTAGACCATACACTGGGTCACAAAGACTGCCTCCATATATTTAGGAAAATTGACATAATTCCCTGCATGATATCAGATCACAATGCTATATTGCTAGAAATCAACAACAAAAGACCCACCAAGAATCCCAACAGCACCTGAAAACTGAACAGCACACTTTTAAACAATAAATGGATAGTGGATGAAATAAAAAAAAAAGGAAATTTCAAAATCCTGGAATTGAATGACAATGAGAATACATCATACCAAAACTTATGGGACACAAATAATGTGGTCCTTAGGGGAAAATTCATAGCACTCAATGCCTTCATAAAAAAGACAGAAAGATCCCAAATCATTAACCTAACCATCTACCTAAAGGCACTGGAAAAACAATAAAAATCCAACCCAAAGGGCTCCAGAAGGAAAGCAATAATTAAAATCAGAGCAAAAATCAATGAATTGGAAACCAAGAAAACAATTAAGACAATTGACAAAACAAAGAGCTGGTTCTTTGAAAGAATAAACAAGATCAACAAATCCCTGGCCAATTCCATCAAGCAAAAAAAGGAAAAGCTCCAAATTAACAAAATTCAAAATGAAAAAGGAGAGATCACAACAGACATAAGTGAAATTAGGAGAATCATCAGGCTTTATTTCAAAAACCTCTACTACACAAAACTTGAAAATGTGAAGGAGATGGGTAAATCCCTGGACATATACCATCTATCAAAGCTAAACTCAGGGTAGATTAATCACCTCAATGAACCCATCACACTCATGGAGATTGAAAAAGTAATAAAAAATCCTCCCCAAAAAGAAGAGTCCAGGACGAGATGGTTTCTCAGCTGAATTCTTTCAAACCTTCATGAAAGAAGTCAAACCAAACTTCCTTAAACTTTGCAACACAATTGAAGAACAGGGAAAGCTACCCAACTCCTTTTATGAAGCTAGTATCACCCTAATTCCAAAACCAGGCAGTGATGCCACAAGAAAAGAAAACTACTAGCCTATTTCCCAAATGAACTTAGATGCAAAGATCCTGAAGAAAATCCTCACAAACCAAATCCAAAAACACATCAAAAGCATTATCCACCTTGAGCAACTGGGATTCATCCCAGGAACACAAGGGTGGTTCATCATAGGAAAATCTGTCAATGTAACACACCACATAAACAAGCTTAAACATAAAAAACACATGATCATTTTGATAGATGCAGAAATGGCCTTTGACATGACACAACATCACTTCATGATCAAAACATTGGAGAGAATTGGCAAGGTTGGTTCATATCTTAACATAATAAAAGCAGTATACAAGGCCCAAATAACACTTAATGGAGAGAGACTGGAGGAATTCACATTAAGATGAGGAACAAGACAGGGATTTCCTTTCTCACCTTTGCTTTTCAATGTAGTACTGGAAGTCCTAGCTGAAGCAATAAGACAGGAGAAGGGAATAAAAGGGATACAATTTGGAAAGGAAGAAGTTAAGTTAGCTCTATTTGCTGATGACATGATTGTATATATAAGAGACCCGAGGACTCCATCCCAAAACTCCTGAAGGTGATTAACTCCTATACCAAAGTAGCAGGATACAAAATCAATGCATAAAAACTCAGTAGTATTTCTATATGCAAATGACAAAGATAGAGAGAAATGAATAAGGGATATAACCCATTTTCTATATCACAAAAAATAAAATACCCTGGAATAACGTTAACCAAGGAAATAAAATATCTATACAAAGAAAACATAAAAACACTCAAAAAAGAAATTGAGGAGGACTTGAGAAAATGGAAAGACCTCCCATGCTCCTGGATAGGCAGAATTAACATTGTGAAGATGACAATCCTACCAAAGGCAATATATAGATTTAATGCAATTCCAGTTAAAATCCTTACAGTGTTATTCACAGAGATAGAAAAAATGATCTCAAATTTCATATGGAAAGTAAGAAGGCCTCACATATTCAAACATATCCTTAGCAAAAGAAATACCTCTGGTGGCATCATCATACTTGATCTAAACTTATATTACAAAGCCATAGTAATAAAAACAGCATGGTACAGGCATAAAAACAGGAGTATAGACCAGTGGAATAGACTTGAGGACCTGGACTTTGGGTCAACCAACTATAGGTATTTGATATTCTACAAAGGCCCAAACAATACAGGCTGGAACAAAGACAGCATCTTCAACAAATGGTGCTGGACAAGCTGGATAACCACATGCAGGAAACTGAAGCTTGATCTACACATTTCACCATACACTACACTCAAATTCAAATGGATCAAAGACCTCAATATAAGACCAGAAACTTGAATACTACTGGATTAAAATTTAGGAAGTAAAGCTGGGCGTGGTGGCAGATGCCTTTAATCCCAGCACTCAGAAGGCAGAGGTAGGAGGATTGCCATGAGTTCGATGCCACCATGAGACTACATAGTGAATTCCAGGTCAGCCTGAGCCAAAGTGAGACCCTACCTTGAAAAACCAAAAAAAAAAAAAATAATAATAAATAAATAAAAAATTTAGGAAGTACTTTCCATGATACTGGAATGGAAAAAGACTTCCGGAACAAAACCCCAGTAGCTCACAAACTTAAACAGTCACTCAACCAATGGGATCACATGAAGCTGAACAGTTTCTTTACAGACAAGCATTTAATAAGCAAAGCCAATGTATTACCCATGGAATGGGAGAAAATATTTGCCGGTTATCCAACTGTTAAAGGACTAATCTCTAGAATATACAAAGAACTCAAAACAGTAAGAAGTCAAACATCCCACTCAAAATTGGGCAAAGAGCTGAACAGGCAGTTCACAGAGGAAGAAACACAAATGGCAAACACACTTAAGAATATGTTCATCATCCCTAATCATCAGAGAAACGAAAACTAAAACAACTATGAGATTCCACCTTACCCCAATAAGGATAGCAAACATCAAAAAATCAAACAAAAATAAATGCTGGTGAGGATGTGGAGAAGTAGGAACACTCATCCACTGTTGGTGGGAACGTAGGATGGTACAACCACTTTGGAAAGCAATATGGAGACTCCTGAAAAAGCTGACAATAGAGATACCAACAGACCCAGTTATTTTCTTACTGGGCATCTACCCTAAAACTTTGAAACCACATACCAGAGAGATTTGCTTAACCATGTTTGTAGTGGCTCAATTCCTAATAGCTAAGAGCTGGAATCAATCCAGATGTCCCTCACTAGAAGAATGGTAAGATGTGGTATATCTACACAATGGAATTCTATACAGCAGTAAGAAAAAACTGACAGAAAGAAATTTGAGGAAAAATGGTTGAACCTGGAACAGATCATTCTCAGTGAACTTACCCAGTCACAGAAAAAAAAAAAAAAAAAATTGCTGCATAGTCTCACTCATGTACAGCTCCTAACCTGAATATACCCAAGATACCTTACATACCCAGCCAGTATCTCATTGACTAGACACTAGGATGGAGGGAGAGGGAGGGGAGGGCATCGAAGGGGTGGGAAACACTAATCTACCCAAATGGCAATGGTACTCTAAAATTCTAATTCCTAAAAGGCAGACCAAATGGCTGAACCTTCACC
This sequence comes from Jaculus jaculus, assembly GCF_020740685.1. Taxonomy (NCBI): domain Eukaryota; kingdom Metazoa; phylum Chordata; class Mammalia; order Rodentia; family Dipodidae; genus Jaculus; species Jaculus jaculus. Next base: position 24,083,331 of record NC_059104.1, read on the forward strand.
AGGCCCTTACAGGAAACACCTGAACCACAAGAAACTGGATAGTGTAGGATCAAGTATAAATCTTCTACATCTTCCCTTCCTCCCTCTTCCTCTCCCTTTCTCTCTCACTCTCTCCCCTCTCTAACTCTTGTATATTAGTTATCTTTCTCCTCATTTTCTTAGTGGGTACTAACCTGTAACTCCCAGTACCAGCATGGGGCTATCATCCACAATGAGCTTTTGATCAGAGAAACCTACAAACAAGTCAGAACCATATCCAAACATAAGCCCAATCTCCAATATCAAGCTACCATCAATCATGGGCTAAAAGAGGGCCTCCACCTATTAAACTCTCTTTAAAAAAAGTAACGATTATCTCATTTGTCCTGGAACTAACTTACTCTCCATTGGAGAATCTGCTTCTCTTTTTCAGATAGATGCAGATCCTAAAGAGAGAGCCACCCCATCATACCTCAAAAGGGCCACGGCTGAAAGGAAGGAACATTGGCGAAACAAGCAAGGGTGCTGTTTTCCTGATGAACCAGATACCAGCACATGGGGGAAGGAGACCAACACAGAGAAAAATCAACGCCTACCAAATCAGAGAGCCAGAGCCTCAGAGTCCCCCAACACCTCATCACTGAAGCAGACCAAAAATGAACCCAACATGGCTCAGGGAAATATTGCGGAAGAGGGGTAGGAAAGAATGTCAAAACCACATGTTGAGTCATGATATGCAGAGACATTTATTGTACCAATAACTGTGGGCTAACTCCACAACACACGACCCATATGCCTCAACAAGGAGGGGCCAATGGTGAGGGGGCAGGTCACGGATAAGCCTAATAATGGTACTAAACTGCCTGTATTTGCTGAATACAAAACTAATAAAAAATAAAAAGTAAAATAAATAAACAAAAGTAAATAAAGAAATAAAAATTATTAGGATATATTTTACATTGATACCAAATTAGCTACAATAGTATAGTCACCCTGCACTTGTACAGGGTTGTGTGTTCATGTATGTTTGTTTTATGTTAGACACATGCACACCTCAAATGTAGAGGTGCTTACAGATATACATGAAAACTATGATTACTTTGAGCCTTTCATTTTTACATATTCAATATATGGATTTTAAATAATTTTTATTTTACTTATTTATTCATTTGTTTGAGAAAGCAAGAGCAGGAGAGATGCATGCACAACCATGTACATCTGACATTATGTGAGTACTTGGTAATTGAATTTAGGTCCTTAGGCTTTTTAGGCAAGTGCTTGAACCTCTGAACCATCTCCTTTGCCCCCAAAACCTGAATTTTGAATTTAAAAGTAAAAACAAAACAAAACAAAACAAAAAACCCTTGCTTTTATATGTGCTATGCAGTTTGGTAATTTCTGAGTATCTTCCTTGAAGTATTTTAACTTCTGATCGATCCAACCTGTGGTTGCATTGTTCTGGTGTAGCTTTCATTTCAATTACACTTTCACCTTCACTATCTCATTTGGCACTTTGAACATTTTCTTGATATTTCAATATTTGTTAATCATTTTACACTTGTTTTGTTCCTTGTCCTACATTTTCCATTAGCTCTTTAATTGTACTTAGCTCAGAAGTTTGAAAATTTTGTGCTGCATATTCTCAGGAACAGTTTCCCTCAGTTTACCTTATTACGTTCAATGAATTATATTATTCTATTTCTTTGACAGCCATGTTATTTTAGTCACACTTTGATATTTGGATATTATAGTGTGGTAACTCAAGATAATAAAATCCATTCCCTTCCTCAAGGTTTGCTCTTTTTATGATGAGTTTTGTAATCTAGTAGGTTGATTTCTAATCTATTCTTCAAAAGAATTGTTTGATGTAAAGTGTCTTATCCTGTACTTGTGTTCACCTAGTGGTTTAGATTTATTTATTTTTTTAATAAGTAGTAGCTAAAATAAGCAAGTAGTGTTATCTCCAACATATTAGAGGAAATCCATTTCATTCTTCACCTTGTGTATTTATTCAGGCTTTTATTCCCTCTATAGATCTGCGTGAGGTAAAAACTTGGATTAATCTCTAATTATTGCTTACAATTTCATGCCTTGGGTGAGCCAGATCTTTGTAAATTGCTCATTTAGCATTAGTGCACTTGAACATGCTAGCTTACAAAGAAACACTCCTCCCTCCATGCTCACATAAGATCCTAGGTGATTCATGATTGTATATTCAAACTACATTTTTAGAATTTAAATTATTTATTTGAGAGAGAGACAGATATATATAGAGAAAGTGGGCACACTAAGATCTCCAGCCACTGCAAACAAACACCAGATGTATGCACCACCTTGTGCACCTGGTTTACATGTGTACTGGGAAATCAGACTTGGGTACTTAGGTATTTTTTAGGCAAGCACCTTAATAGCTAAGCAATCTCTTCATCCCATCAACAGTACATTTTTGTCCCCCACAACATTTCTATTGTTGAATCCTTATAGTTTTTTGAGAACAGTGCACATTCTTTCTTCCAGTCTGAGTACTGGATTAGGTGTGAAATTGTGGTGATATTATCCATTATTTTCTCAATTTTGGGACAAATACCTCACCAGACACAAATTATGGAAGGAAAAGGGTTTAAATCGGTTTACATCTTTACTGTTCTAAAGGACATATTCCATCATGGTAGGGAAAGCATTTATGAGCAGGAAACTGGTGCTGCATTGGCATATCATCAGGGAGGAAAAAGAGAGAGAGAAGAGCAAGCAGGGCCGGGCTTTAACATCTCAAGGTCCACCCTTCATCCCCCACCCCCACCCCAGAGACAAGCTTCCTCCAGCAAGTTTTTTCTCCTGAAGGATCCACGGTATTCCTAAATGGCATCTATTTATTAGGGACAAAGTGATCAAAACCATGACTTTATGGGGCATTACACTCAAACCACCACCTTCTGCCTTTGCCCCGATGGACTCATAGTAATCACTTGATGCAAACTGCATTCAGTCTTGCTTTAACATTTCTATAGTCTTTAACACTTCCAACAAAATTCAAAAGTCCATCTCATAAGATACTAAAGGGAATCTTCACTTTGATCCTTATAAGATCAAAACAAAAGTTATATACTCCCAGCATATAATGATATATAATACTTTCCCCATTTCAAAAGAAAGGAATGAGGCAGAGCAAGGAAAGATTGGACCAAGCCAAAATAAAAGTTCCATAAATCAAACTCCAAATCTTGATGCTGTATATCCAGTATCTTGAACTTTCAATAAAATCCTCTGCTCTGTAAAACGCTTGGGTAGATCTGCCCTCCAGCTGTACTTCTAGTTGCCTCTTATGTGCCCAAACCATGCCAATTCCACATTTAGTTTGACAGGTACCGCATAGTCCTGGAGTCTAAAGCATTCTCAAGACTGTATTGACATAGCAGCTGCAGAGCTTCTTGGCACTGATCATGCCTCCTGCTGCTTGGCCTCAGAAGCTATCTGGAACTGTGGTAAACACATTCTCTGACCCTTTATTTCTTGTCCTTTCCATTCGTTCAAAGACCAACATGAAAAATACTGCAAAGTTCTATTGTTAGACTAGGATGAAGCCTGGTGCCTATATAACACAGCTGTAGCTGCCTTAGTACGTTGTCCTTGGACTACAGGGAACTCCTTTATTCCCCCTTTAGGCTTTTCCCTTTCAACATAATTTGCATTCTTATATCCTTAAACATTTAATTTTGTACAGGAACTCTCCTCTCTGCACCTACACAGAAGGCCTTAGGAGATCTATTATCATAGAACCAATATATAATTTTATACACAGACATCTTTGAGTTATTAGTCACCTTGCCATGTTTTAGTGTCATAGAACACTTGCCATTCTTCCTGTAGCCTAAGTTATGAAATAGATGAATTAGTGATGATCACCTTGCAATTTTTGTTAATTTGAGTTTCAAATAGTCTAGAGTAGACAAGTGCAATAGTTTGGAAATGAGATCTGTGCTAACTCACCCCAGAATCAGGGATAAGGGTCCTGTTTATTTCTATCATAGACCAATAACTTATTTCATGAGTCTTCATCTGATTGATTGTTGTGCATCTTTAAGTTTTGTTGGAACTTGGATAAAACAGCTTATGGTTATATTACATCTCCTGGAAGGAACTGATTCTGGCGCTACACATTGATTTTATTGAGGTCCTCAGAATCCCCCTCAAATTCCCTTCAACAATGTCAGTGTTGGAGTTTTTTAAAGTAAATGGAAACAATGTTCTGCCACGGTGGCATTAAGAGGTCCAACATCATTATTAGTCTTAATAAGCAGTTTTACTACAGCAATCAGTTGCCAACTGTCATGTTGTCACAAAAGACAAGGTGTTTCCCTTTTCTGATGCAGATGCTAGGGAACATTGACCTTACATAACTTTTGGAATGGTCTCACAAAAATCAACACTGTTCCTATGTCTTGGCCAATCAAATATTTACAATTAAATCCAATGTTTTTGCAATGATTAAACAACATTTTTGTCAGTAGAATCAGTTTCATTTAATTAGTGCTTTTTGCTCAGTATAAGCTTTATTTCAAATTCATTTTTAAAGCAATGCCTCCAAACAATGTGGGATATATTAGAAAGCAATTTGAGGACTTAAACTCCATTATAACTTTAACTATTTGAAAATGAAGTAATTCAGTACTTGTAGCAACATGCCTCATTTATAGTTAAGTCAATCCAATCAGCTATAACAGGTGTCTGGAACACAATAGCTAAATACATCCCATTTATCTACATCTCTTATTCTTATGTAATCACAATTTTAATTTTCAATTCTAGGTCATATTCATCAGCCCATATTGGACTGGAAGTCATTATATAATCATTCATGGCTTGAATTCCTAGCAGTCCTACTACTTCAGAGTCTTAAGAGTTAACAGACAGGGCTGGAGAGACAGCTTAGCGGTTAAGCGCTTGCGTGTGAAGCCTAAGGACCCCGGTTCGAGGCTCGGTTCCCCAGGTCCCACGTTAGCCAGATGCACAAGGGGGCGCACGCGTCTGGAGTTCCTTTGCAGTGGCTGGAAGTCCTGGCGTGCCCATTCTCTCTCCCTCTCCCTCTATCTGTCTTTCTCCCTGTGTCTGTCGCTCTCAAATAAATAAATAAAATATGAACAAAAAATATTTTAAAAAAAAGAGTTACAGACAGGAAACAGCATGTTCATGTGTAGTAGTTCTGTTTTTTTTTTTTTTAATATTTATTTTTATTTTTATTTATTTATTTGAGAGTAACAGACAGAGAGAGAAAGAGGCACATAGAGAGAACAAGGATGGGTGCACCAGGTCTTCCAGCCACTGCAAACAAACTCCAGACACGTGTGCCCCTTTGTGCATCTGGCTAACGTGGGTCCTGGGGAACCGAGCCTCAAACTGGGGTCCTTAGGCTTCACAGGCAAGTGCTTAACCACTAAGCCACCCCTCCAGCCCTCATGTGTAGTAGTTTTTGAAGTCCTTACTTTACTAGTTTGCTTACATGTCTTGGATATTTAGTCAATCACTAAGGTGTTTGTAGCAGGTGATTTGCTCTTTGGTATATAATTTGTGAGAATAGACAAACTAGAAATAAACCAAAGAGTTTCAAATATTTAGGAAAACTACAAAACTACAAATGACACTGCTCTGGATGGAATGGCTTGCTGACCTCCAGAGACACATCAGAGAGAGAATAGCAGATTCCATGACACAGGTGCAGTGACCCTAAGTATGGGAAAAATACCCATTTTTGGCCTCTGAGGAGGGAATGGGTACCCCTGGAAGTCTTCCCTATACAAGAGGAGTATAGGCAGTCATCGCTAACGTGTCCTAATTCCCCTTGTGGGTGGTGATTGCTGGAATCAATGCAGCAGAGGCCAAAATGCTATTGTGTATCAGCTTGTATTTCTTACTTGTTCCAAGAAGTAAAATACTATTCTGTGTTGTGACAGCATATTGTCTACATGATTCCTGATTTCATGACACCTTCCTATGCTAAAAATGTAAATTTTCAACCTTGCTGTTCTTTGATCAGGGAACTGCTGTATGTGTGGGGAGAGAGGCTTTTGAGTCTTACATTCTTTTCTTTCTTCCACAGGCTCTATGAAAGTAATTAAAATGTTTCTTTTCTGAGGCTCCATCTGAGTAAAAGGCTCAACATTACCAAGAAAAGCACATTTTTGTTGGAGAATGGAAAAATCCTACTTTGAATCTGAAGTGTGAATCAATAATAAGGACAGTCTGGGTGTCTGGAGAGAGAGAATGAGCAGGAAATGTGAAACACTGATGGGGAAAAGGATACTAAAGGAAGGATCTAGAGCCCTGGGTGGCAATTTTATGTGATGTGAAATTGTGCTGGTTCTTAATTCAGAGTCTAGGGAAAGATAGCGAAACCTCCTAAAAAGTGCTTTAAGGCTCATATATTCCAGGAATAGCACCAAAAGAGAGGCTGTGAAATAAAACTTCGTGATTTTGGTTTTACAGTTAAAGCTGAAGGTGGCATGGCTTCTTGGTTCCTGCTGCATCTTTCCACTTCCTCTTCCATTTCTTTCTTCTGCTTTAATGAAGATAATCACCAAGACAGGCATCTGGTAAAACCTGTGCTTACAGTTTGCACTGATGTTGTCTTTTTTGTTTGTTTGTTTGCACTTGAAATACATAATTTGAAAAAATTCCTGAGAAAGGAAAATTAAAAAAAAAAAGAAAAGTAAAAGAAAAAATGAGATTAATCCAGTTTCTCAGATCAGAGGTATTTAACTGCTGATCAGATACACAGTATTGCACTCCATACCTGGCAGGCTCATAACGTGTTAAACGTGTAAGTGTGAGTATTTTAATCCTGTACCGATAATGCTTCCAGAATTTTAAAAATTATATCTTGGAACTGTTCTACTGCTTCAAGTAATCCAATACAATTCCAATGGAAATGCTTCCAAGGGAAGTTAGTGTAACTTCTTTTCATAAGCAGCTAGTCTTCACTTCATGAGAACTGAAACTGAAGGCAAGCCAGGCGTGGTGGTGCATGCCTTTAATCCTAGCGCTTGGGAGACAGAGGTAAAAGGATTGCCCCAAAGTCTGAGGCCACCCTGAGACTACACAGTGAATTCCAGGTCAGCCTGGGCTTGAGCAAACCCTATCTGGAAAACAAACAAATAAACAAAAAGAACCCTGAAGGCAAAATTTCCAAGTATTGTTTTGAAAATGTTGGCACAGAAAAAGAAGTCTTTCTCATGATTACATTTTACTAAAGCTCAGGATGGTAGCACATACCTGTAATCCCAGAATTTTGGAAACTGAGACAGGGAGATAGGAGAATTGCCAAGAATTCCAGGCTAATCAGGGTTTCATTGAGAGCTCCAGAGCAGCTACTGTGTGAGGCAATATCTCGAAAACACTTTCACTCACACGTTTTCTATCAAAACTGCATTTGAAAGTGGATCACAATAAAATAAATTTTACAGATAAAGATTAAATTACTAATATGTGTACCTGCATGGTGGCAGATGGTAGTCTAGATGCTAGTGCTTCAAATGAAATAGACATGAAACTTTGTTTCATTTGTTCAGATTTGAATCATGGTAGAAGAATAACAGAATATTATCAAATAATTAAAGAGGCAGATAAATTATGAGTAGTATAGAGTATGATAAAATTAAAATGAAATAACTTAGAAGAATTCAGAATTGTTTTCAACTTGAGATCACTTACCAGAAAAAAATAAATGGAAATGAGGCCATCCTGTTATTCACTAAGATTCACTTGAGAGGACTTTTTTTGCTTTACAAAGTTACTAATGCTGGCATTATCTTGAGCAATGCTTTGGTTTCCTCAGTTTTGGAGAACTTCAAGGAACTGATCATCTTTTGACACAAGGAGTTTAAGTCCTGATGAGTAAAAATTGATATTGCATGGAAAATCTTTTATTTGAACATATTAAGACTAGATGTGTGTGGTGGTTTGATTCAGGTGTCCCCCATAAACTTAGGTGTTTTGAATGCTAGGTTCCCAGCTAATGGAGATTTGGGAATTGACACCTCCAGGGGGCAGTATATTGTTGTGGGCGGGCTTATGGGTATTATAGTCAGTTTCCCCTTGCCAGTGTTTGGCAACACTCTTGTTGTCCACCTAATGTTTTCCAGGGGGTGATGTCTACCCTCTGCTTATGCCATGGTTTTCACTGCCATCATAGAGCTTCCCCTCGGGTCTGTAAGCCAAAATAATTTTTATTTATTTATTTATTCTTTCCCCACAAGCTGCACTTGGTTGGGTGATTTCTACCAGCAATGCAAATCTGACTGCATGCAACAATGTAGTTCATAATTAACTAAGGGGTATTGAGAATGCTATTTTTTTTAATACTATGAATCTCATGAGGACAAGAAGTGGCCTAGTTAAAGGTAATACTTTTGAATCTAAGCTGTTATGTAGCCACTTAAATGAGATAAATAATGAGTACAAAGTGATATGAATGAGGATGAGCACATCAGATTTTATATAAGAAATAGAATGCTAGCAATATACTTATATATGCATTTTTTTTTTTTTACTTTTAAAACTTTAATGTTTTGGACTGGAGAGATGGCTTAGCAGTTAAAACACTTGCATGTAAAACCTAAGGACACTGGTGTGATTCCCCAGGCCCCATATAAGCCAGCTGAACAAGGGAGTGCATGCATCTGGAGTTCGTTTGAAGTGGCTGGGGGTCCTGGTGCACCCATTCTCTCACACTATCTATTTCTGTCTTTCTCAAATAAACAAATAAATAAAATATTTTACAAAAACTTTACTTTAAAAGCTTCAGGAGATAATTTTAACTCATAGAATATTTTAACTGAATATTTCAGAAAGTGCTACTACACATGATTAAAAAGATAACTATATTATGTGGAGGCAGAGAGGTAAAAATAAACTATAATTTATCTAATGAGTCAAACAAATTTAGAGTTTATAATTTTTGATCAGATTATATCTATGATGTCAATATCAATATAGAAGTTGGTACCATGGAAGAGGAGGAGGAAGAGGAACACAGTGAATATACAGTAAATCCCTCAGCAGCAGAGTGTCCTAGACTGTGGTAGAAGACAACAATTTGAGGAAGATCATCTCAGTTTTATTAAAACAGCCTTTTGTACTCTTTTTGTTTATGAGGTTTATTTAAACATACATTTTACTCCTATGTGTGTTTTATTAAGAATTTACAAGTTAAAAATCCTTCCCTGTGTTGTTGAAGGGGAATGAACCCATTCCAAGGTTTCCTGTAGAGAAGGCTATAAAAATGTAAGTTGCAAGGTCCATTAACAAGCCTTGAGTTTTACTTTATTTTGTCTCTTAAACTCTTCACCTTGAAAGGTAGACATGGGATGAAGAGTATGGCTTAGTGGTTAAGGTGCTGCTTTTTATGCCTAAGGATCTGGATTTTATTTCCCAGATCCCTTGTAAGTCAGATGCACATGGTGGCACATGCATCTGTACTTCATTTGTAGTGGCTAGAGGCCCTGGTGTGCCCATTCTCTCTCTCTTTCTTTGTCTCCCTCTATTTGTCTCCCCTCTCTCTCAAATAAATAATTCGAAATAAAATACTTTCTAAAAAGTTTTTAAAAAGTTAGAATTTACTTTGTAAAATGAACCACCATCCCCATGTATTATAAAACTACAATAAACTAATACAGCAAATATTAATTGGCTAAATGATTTCAATGAGAAATTCTTATGCTCCATTGTCTTCGTTTCTAAAGAAACAAATGAAAACAACAACACTATGAATTCCAGATGCCACAGGTCAAGATTTAACGTTTTTGTTTTTGTTTCGATATTTGTCTTTGTTTTCATATTTGGTCCCTTTTTCCTTTTTCTTAAACGAAAGGAGCAACAGCAACAAAACAAATTAAAAAAATGCCAATTTAGACCTATGCTATTCATGTGCAGTTGTGATCTTATTTCTACATTGCAATAAGACAATGTTAAATACAGATGTGTTGGGTCACACTTGTAGCTATGCTGGGATGCATGTAGCCCATGGAGCATAGAGTCAACATGCATGACTGGTAACATATCTGGGGTGTGCAGCATTACACACTGAAGGACATTTCAAGCAAGTGTATTTAGCAGCTGATACAGCTCAGATGCCTCATATACCCTTTTCAGTTGAAGTTATGCATGCCATTAAAAAGTAAATATATGGGTACAGTGATATCTGACCTAAGATTACATATAGTATTGGTTATGTAATGTCCTCCTACAATAATTATACAACATATTAACTTTACTGTATCCTCAGATCTATTAATTTAATGATAGCTGCAGTTTTATATTCTGCTAAATTGGGCATGATTATGGAATATAGTATGATATTTGCTTCAAAATTCTCCATGTGGGGAATTTATTTGCACAGGTTTGCAAAGAATTTGAAATTTTATGGTGTCCAAAACATACATTTACAAGTTACATTTTGATGGTTTCCAGAAGAATTTATGAGGTATGATCAGAAATAAGGAAAAGGTTATTATTCTCAACAAGAACAAAACCCTGGAAATCAAGAGTTATGCACTGCTTCCTTTAGTAGTAATTTTTACTGGGCAATGAAAATATAGCCTTGTAATGCATGCCCATGCCAAGGCCTTGCTTTATAAGAGATATACTCTGATGTTGGGGAATAGCAAAATCTTATTAAGCTTACAAACATTTCTGGCATTTTCCTAAAGAATACATAATTTCTATCTCCTCTGTGCTAAAACAGTAGTCTCAATGTTCTTGACAGGGATATTTTCAACTCTATTGTCTCCATAGACATTCTGGAGAAGGTGTCTGAGAGCAGGAAATAGTTCCTTTCTTCTCATACAAGTAGAAAGGTCAGAGACTCTGGGAGAATGTCCTCCAAGCAATATAAATTTTTTGTTTCCATACTATGTTGACTTCTGGAAAATTGCCTTGGATTATGTCATATTTTTGGGCACCCTAATTTTTGTGACATAGATAGAATAAAATTCATTATTTTGTCTAATATGGCACTTCATGTTGAGTTATGTGAATATTATTGAAAGGACAACTCCCAATAGAATGTAGAGCATTGCATCAGCAGTCCCTTATAGCAAGTCCATCAATTAAACAAGAGTAGCTCTTATGAAATTTGCATGGAAATGGATGGACCTGGAAAGAATTATATGACCTAAGTTCAGAATGACTCAAATGACATTATCTCCAATACACAAATCACAGTTTGAAATATATAAATATATAGGCATATATAATGGGGCAAATGTGGTTAAAACCTGTATAGATGGAATGGTAGCCAAGAGATGAACAGAAAGAATGATGAGGGATATGTGAAGATGTTGTCTTTTTTCCAGCCTATATTGTTGGGGCCTTAAGGTATGACGAAGACTGACTTTAATCTTCTACAGCTTCTCTCCCCGCCCCCACACACACTCTCTCCTCTCTAACTCTTGTATATTAGTTATCTTTTTCTTCCTTTTCTTAGTGGGCACTGACCTGTAACTCCCAGTACCAGCATGTGACTATCATCCACAATGACCTTTTGATCAGACAGACCTACAAGTCTTCCTAAAAAGAAAGACAGATTTCAGTCAGAGTACTTGATGACCGACCAAAGGTTAGTGGTAAGACCCTACTGTGGAAGACACCTTATGTGATTGACACATAAAATGGAATGGCATGGCTGGAAGCTGGAAGAGAGTCAGTCTGCAGACAGTTAGCTTGTCTAGTGCCAGAAGGTGCTACATGGGTGACTGGGGGAAAATGACCAATATCTGTCCAAGCAACTCATGGTCTAACCTACTTAGCAGCAAATAACCTGTTATGATGCCCACACAGTGCAATAGTGATAACAGCCATACTGGGAAACCAACTGCTCTTGATTTGGCTAACGGAACCCCTCAGTGGTATGGGACCCATGGCTGGAGCTGGGAAACCAGTCAGAACCATATCCAAACATAAGCCTGCTCTCCATTATCAAACTACCACCAATGGTGGGCTACAAGAGGGCCTACACCTATTAAATTCTCTCTAAAAAAGGTTTATCTCATTTGTCGGGTGCTAACTTACTCTCCACTGGAACATCTGCTTCTCTTTTTCTGATGGACGTAGATCCTAAGGAGAGAACCACCCCATCATACCTCAAAAGGCCACGGCTGAAACTAAGAACAATTGGCGAAGCAAGCAAGGGTGCTGTTTTTTGGTGAACTGGGTACCAGCACAAGGGTGAAGGAGATCAACACAGAGAAAAATCAACTCCCACAAAATCAGATATCCAGAGACACAGAGGCCCCCAACATCTCATCACTGATGCAGACCAAAAATGAACCCTACATGGGTCAGTTTTCTTTGCAGAAGAGGGGCCGGAAAGAATGTCAGAGCCACAAATTGGGTCATGGTATGCAAAGATATTTCTCCTACCCATAAATGTGGGCTAACTCCAGAATGCATGACCCATATACTTCAACAAGGAGGGGCTGGGAGGGGTTAGGACATGGATGACCCTAACAATGGTACTAAATTGACTGTATTCACAGAGTGCAAAACTAATTAATAATAATAAAAAGAATGATAATGGGAGGGTAAAAATCACATGTGACAGACAAAGAGAAGTAGACAGAATGTGAAGGAATAGAAGTGGGGTGAGAGGTAGATTGGAAATAGAAGGGGGTGATGTTAATGAACTAAAATACATTGTTTTTGAAAATGTCAGAAACAGTGCTAACTAAATCTCTGAATAGCAACTAGAAAGCCACAAATGAAAATCTATCTTCCGAGTAATTAATAGGTGGTGTTTCCTGAAACAGATGCATTCCTCTTAATATGACCTTGAAAGCATTAGCTGCCATGTTTTATGAAAGGTGTAAGCTTTCCCACTGAGATATTACCCAGATTTAAATATTGTATCCAAGAAATAAAGTGTATAAAATTTTCTTGCATTCATTTCTTTCATTATTAAGAACATACTTTGTATGGACACGTCATGTGCTGGTACCATCACTTCCCTCCTCCCTGCCCCCATTCTTCAGTGGATCCTCCTCAGTGGGGTTGCTGGTATTCCCCATGGGGTTGTCATTTATGCATTGTGGGAGCAGCAGACAGTTCCTGGGGAGAGGCAATGCTTCTGGTCATGACATCTGTAAAATTCCCTAAGCCTTGGGGTGTATTTTAAATCTACTTCAGTGATGAGCTCTTGGGAGCATCTGGAGTTCTGCCTTAGTATGTATTGATACTCTTTAGCGTCTGTCTTCTTCACCGTTGCTCTGATCGTCACACTCACAGTGGAAGCAGCGCTCTTACTTTTCTCCCCACTTCCTCAGTCATTTCTCCTGGGCCTTGGCTGAGAGGGGTGGTTTATCTAGTTGGGTTTTGCTACCTTCTGAAAAAGGAAAACAGATTATTCAATGGTGATTAAAGTCAGCCTAGGTTAAGTTGGATAAGTCTTATTAATCTAGGGAGACTTTCATAGAGGTAGGCCGTCTTTTAGCCAAAGACTAGGGGCAGCTTGACACTGGAGAGCAAAATCTTGTTCTCCATAGGACTCAGACCTTGTTCCCAGTTCCAGATACGGGTCCTTTTCCACTGGGAGTGTCCCTTAGCCGATCAGAGAGTCACTGGTTACCCACCAAGGCCCTGAGCTACCACTTCACTGCTGTGTACTTCTTGCCAGGCTGGTTGCTTTGGAATAGCTTAGATTTGTGCTTCCACCCACTGTTATTGGTCATTTTCCCTCAGCAGCTCATGTAACACTTTCCGGCTCTATGCTGGGTAACTGGGGCCTGGCTCTTTTCTGGATTTCAGCCAGGTCTCTCTGTGTTCTGTGCCAGCAGCATATGGTCTTACCTTTTACTTCAGGAGGGTAACCAAGTGCTTTGACAGAGCCTGTCTTGTTTTGGGGACCTTGTAGGTCTCTGAGATTAACAGTGCATAGCATCTACTTCTGGAATGGTGAGCTACAAGCCAGAATGAATTTTTTTTTAAGGTTAGGCTTCATTCCACTCACTCAGGGGCCCTTCAACAGCTCCCCCTATGCTGTTTTAGCCTGTCTTTAAGAAAAAAAGGTGTCTATGGTACCCATTAATCTTGGGTTTAGTGGCTTGTTTATTTTCCCCCCAACCTCCTCTTCCTCTCCACTGAGTTCACTTCAACCCTATCGTCTGGGCCTCAAGTTGCCTATCCAGTATGCCAGTAACTCAAGCTGATCCAGGTTAAAAAACACAGATGAGGGAGAACATGAACTGTTTGTCTTTTGTGGTGTGTGTGTGTGTGTGTGTGTGTGTGTGTGTGTGTGTGTGTGTACTCATGGAATATTATCTGTTCTATGTCTGTACATTTTTTTCCTACAAATTTCATTGTATCTTTCTTTTTTGTCTTACTGCTGAGTAGAATTTCATTGTGTATATGTGCCAAAGCTTCATTATCCATTTGTCCAATGATTACAGGCGCACCATGGAACTGGGTTGATTCCAGTTCTTAGTTATTATGAGTTAGGCAGCTATAAACAAGGCTGAGCAAATATCTCTGTAGTGAAATATGGGGCATTTAGGGTAAATGTCCAGTAAGTGAATAACTGCATCTGTTGGTAGTTATATAATCATCTTTTTCATGAATCAACATATTAATATACATAGTGGTTGTACAAGTTTGTATTCCCACCAACAGTGAATGAGGGTTCCACTTTGCACACATCCTAGAAAATGTTTGTTGTCATTTCTTTCTGCTTTAATGATTGTTATCCTTAATGGAGTAAGGTGGAATATCATAGTTGTTTTAATTTTTATTTCTCTGATTGTTAGGGATGTTGATCATTTTCTTAAGTGTGTGTTAGCCATTTGTACTTTTTCCTCTGAGAACTCCCTATATGTTCTCTACTACATTTTCTTGAGTGGGTTGTTTGACTTTGTTTTTTATTTACTTTTTTGCATTCTTTGTAGACTCTAGAAATTAAGCCTATGCCAGTGGTATAGCTGGAGAAAATTTTCTTCCATTCTATGGGTAACCTATTGGCTCTGATTATGGTATGTTTGTTTAGGTAGGCAAAAGCTATTTACTAGCTTCATGAGATACCATTGGTTGAGAGATAATTTAATTTCCTGGGCTACTGGGGCTTTGTTCAGAAAATCCTTCCCCACTCTTACATCATGGAAATTTCCTCTTATTTTGTTCTTCCAGTAGTAGAAGAGTTTCTGGTCTTATATTGAGGTCTTTAATCCATTTGGAATTGTATTTTTGTATATGGTTAGATAAGTGGTTCTTGTTACATATTTCTACATGTGGTTATCCAATTTGGGTTTAGGTTCATTATATATAGCTCTTATTGTGTTGACATGTAAACCTTCCATGCTCATTCTCTCTAGTGTTTTCATTATGATGTGATGTTATATTTTGTCAAGGGCCTTCTCTGCATCTACTTAAATGATCATGTGCACACTCTTCAACCCAAAGCCACCAGTGATTGGGAAGCAAGGAGCTGAGAAACTGGAGAGCCATGGTCAAGAGGCCATTTTCTCCCTCTGGCTCAGGGGATCTGGGAGTTGGGGATCTAGGAACAGGTCAATCAGGAAGATAGAGTAAATGGCAGGATTAAACAGCACACACCAAGGTTCCAAGCAGCCCCCAAGCCAGATGAAAGGATTCCAGGACCAGAAAACTAGGAAGTCTGGAAGAAAGCTGGATCTCTGGCATACTCTGCCAACTCTTGCATTCTTACTGGTGGTATTTTAGTGTGTTTGCTCTATTAAAAACATAGAAAGTTATGAGTACTTTTAAACTATAGATAGACTATTACTCAAGTACTACAGGCTGGAAAATGATCAATATCCTGGCACATTTTTACTTTGTAGCATTTATGCCCTAGTTGATAGATTATTTTCATCTTAATAATAAATATGTCCACACATGGCTGAAAAGACAACCAAACTTTCTATATCTTTTGTAAGGTCATCAATCTTTTTTTCTTGAAGGGGTTTGTTCTTGAACTAATGATCTTTAATATTTCTATAATTTCATACTCTCACATGTAGGATTTGTTTCACCACAGGAGCTTTAGGAAGAAACAAATATACAATCTAATCATGAGTAGGTGGATAAGATCATATCTGGAGATCAATGTGATCATCAAAATGGTCCCATTCTATTTATACCATTTATTGGAATATTGGCTAGAGATTGGGAGGATTCTAGCTGATTTGTTTTTAATGGGTTAAAATGTGTACATGTTTTCTCATTTACTATTTATGGGAATCATAACATATGTTGTTAGTGTTCTTGAAATTCAGGGGATAAAGTGATTCTTGCAAAATATAAATTTGCTATATGTGGAAGGCCAGAAGGTGAGTAAAGATACTCTATCTCATGACCTTTGGTTTCTGTGTGCCTGTGTGTTTATTGTGCGTATGTGCTTGCATGCATACCTGTTAATATGAGAAGGAACACACAAGTATATGTATGGCATGCATGATTCTATGTTTGTATAAGAAAGGGCACATGTTCATGTGATTGAGGGCATGTATGTATTTGCCAGAAGTTCATCCTGGCATCTTTCTTGACTGCTTTCTACTTTCTTTTTTTTTTTTTTTTTAATTTATTTATTTGAGAGTGACAGACAGAGAGAAAGACAGATAGAGGGAGAGAGAGGGAATGGGCGCGCCAGGGCTTCCAGCCTCTGCAAACGAACTCCAGACTCGTGCGCCCCCTTGTGCATCTGGCTAACATGGGACCTGGGGAACCGAGCCTCGAACCAGGGTCCTTAGGCTTCACAGGCAAGCGCTTCACTGCTAAGCCATCTCTCCAGCCCTGCTTTCTACTTTCTTTACTGAGATCAGGTCTCTGACTTCAACTCAGAACTCACTGATTTGCCTAGTCTACTTAGACAGCATGTGCCTAGGTTCCCGTGTCTCTGCCATCTGGGCACTTGTAAAATGGGTGGGTCACCAGTCACAAACAGTATTTATGTCATTGCTAGGGGTCTGAACT
Source organism: Jaculus jaculus (assembly GCF_020740685.1). NCBI lineage: Eukaryota > Metazoa > Chordata > Mammalia > Rodentia > Dipodidae > Jaculus > Jaculus jaculus. The sequence continues at coordinate 24,100,275 of NC_059104.1, forward strand.
TAGGTTCTTAATTTTACACAGCAAGTGTTTTACTTCCCAAGCCATCTCTCCAGCCCATGGCATTAAACGATATGAAGTGAGAAAATTAGCTATGAAGGTTAAATTAGAAAAAGTAATCTCTGAAAAACTGCCTAAAGTGTTAAATAGAAGCATTGGAAGCAAAGCTTTCTTAAAGTTTAAGCAGATTTAAATCTGAAAATGTTGAAATGATATCATACACAGAAAAAAAATAATCCATCATTTTCTGCATATTCATACAGAAAACAAATTTAAGTTATGCAACTTAAAGTTTTAAAAGATAAGTGTAGCAATTAAAGTTGCTATTCTCCCTCAGACTGAACTACACTCTAAGAATCACATTAACAAGTAATTTTGTGCAATCAGTGAGGTATGTTTGTGTATTTTGAATGCCCACAAATCTCTAACATATTCAATTCATTTTGAAACCTCCCACCCAAACTCTTAAGGAGCTAAAAAGTTTTCACCTTGTCTTATATCCTCTGGCACTGTTAAACGTTTTAAATTAAGGAACAGTGTCCATTGTGATGCTCTACTCTGCTCTGGAATCACACATCTTCTAAAGAAGATGCCAAATTAATCTGCAGCATCCATTTGTAGTTTATTCATGATTATGGGACCTCCTTCTGCTCTGATAACTCTCAGGGCTGGTAAAGCCTAATCATTAGTAGAAAAGAAATGTACATCTTATGGATGGAAGTTCTCATTTATGGAGCTTTTGTTGGCATATAGACTGAACACCCCCCCGGGGAGAGACAGAAATCCAGATAATGCCCCCATGAGTACAGTTTTGTATTTGGTGCTCAGATTTAACCGACAGACATGTAAAATCACAAATAATTGGATGACTCCCTACTGACTTCACAGATGTGCTATAGGAGCTGAAGAGTGTGAATTACTGCAGTGATGGCTGGCATGAACTACACAGTGTTACCCACATCTCTGAGTAAGGCTCCTGTTTGTAATCTGAGCTCAGATTTATGCATTCAAAGTAACCTTTTTACCTTAAACCATTCTTTTTAAGGTATAATATAATATAATATAATATAATATAATATAATATAATATAATATAAAATATAATATAATAAGTGGTCAACAAAACTTTAGTTGCTCTGCTGTACCTATAGAATTGAAATAATAGCATCAAATTAGCAAAAATGTTTTCCCCTTGTATTCAGATACTATATGCCTAATTGCTCATGCTTCTTTCAAAAAACAGTACGCTGCACATTGATTTTGAAATTAAATAGTATATGAATATTGGTTGCATTATATGAAGAAATCACTTATGTGTGTGCTTTGAAACATCTATCCATTCAAAATTGTAAACTGCCGATTGAAATTGAGATTAATCTAAAATTAAACATGGTTGTTTTTAAATTCACTCTGGAAACTTTACATACTAGCAATTCTTCTAATTCTCTGGGTTTTTTTTTAAGTTTTTTTTTTTTTTTTTGAGTGTTGCTCATGACAACATTGGGGCAACTTCTCTAATCTGCTTCTAATATAAGGCCAAATATAGAAAAAAAAAAAAAACCCACAATACCTTCTCTTATTACTTCACAGGCAAGCTGAGGTATATAGATTTCTTATTTAAATAATGGTGCTTTGTACTAGAGAGATAGCTTAGCAGTTAAGGCACTTGCCTGCAAAGACAGTGGAACTAATTTTGATTCCCCAGGGCCCACGTAATCCAGATGTGCCTTGCGGCACTTGTGTCTGGAGTTTGTTTGCACATGCTAAAGGCCTTGCACGCCCATTTTCTCTCCATTTATCTTCCTCTTCCTCTCACATAAATAAAAAAAAGTAAACTTAAAAAATAAAAAAGCAACAGTGTTCTGAATTTATGACTAAAAGCCTAATCCAAAGAACATGTTATCATATTTCTCAATTGAAGGAACGTATGAACTAAAATATAAATTAAAAGTTAAACACACTTTTAAAATACTTATTTATTAATTTGACAGAGAGAGGAGGGGGAGAGAGAAGAGAATAGATGAGGGAGTTAGAGAATGGGCCCAAAAGAGCCTCCTGACTCAGCAAATTAACTCAAACGAATGTGTCTTTTTATGCATCTGGCACGTGGGTACTGAGAAATCAAACCTGACCCTGTAGTTTTTGCAAGAAAATATCTTTAACCATTTGTTTATCTCTTCTTCCCCAGACTTTTACCTTTAGGATTTCCGCAAAGAGGTATAAGACACATTTGTAGCATGAGTAAAGGAGACTTGTGAAAGGAATGTATGTTAATTTATATCAATTTATTGTTTTGTGAAATATGTGATTATGAAGTTTATAAAGTGTGGTAGATATGAAAAATTATAATATTGTGAAAGGAAATATCCTGTAGTCCCTTCTATTGCCAATTGGCTTTGTGGCTATGTTTTAGCAGTGAAATACATGGAAATAGTCATTTAAAAATTGAAGTCATCGCAGAAAATTCTGGTGTTTCTTTTCTTCCATTTTTCCTGGTATAAACGTTAAGTCTTGCATCTTTGCCACTCATCTTGGACCTTATAATGATCATAACATTGAGAGATATCAACACTGTAATGACACAGCAAGTTCCTCAAAGTCAGAAGCTGTGAGTCTATTCCTGTTCTGGCATTGTATCCTCTTCCAAATTCCATGAATGAGTAACTGATCCTATTTTCTTAAAGTTTATTTGGGTAATAAATATTTATTGGATCAGTTTATTTTTTCTTTTGTATATGTGTGTTTATAACTTGGTGATTTTTTGTATGTGTGTGTGCATGAGATGTGTGATATTATGCATGTGTTTGTGTTTTCTGGGCACACCATGAACTCACCAGTGGAGGGGAGGATGCTTGCCTGTGGTGAGGTCATTAGCCTGTGATGGCTGTAGCAGAATGTATAATATTTAGCACCATCTTCTACCCATTCTTATTTGAGCCAGAGTGATCCATAATCTTGCTGCTGCTTTTTGTGACCCTGAGTCGTTCCCTGGTCTCTGATCGCCTTTTTGGGACTAAGGTTACAGTTGTATGTGGACATGCCCAGCTGTTTACCAAGATTCTGGAGATTCAAACTCAGCCCTCATGCTTACACAGGAAGCTAAGCCTCTCTCCAGCCCTTGCATCAGTTTTCACCCTAAGATGAGACATTTCTTTGGAAAAGAACTGGTACTTTTCCTGCTTTTAATCTAAAATTCTATTTAATTTGATCACGATTTTTCCTGTTTGAAATCTCACATTCTTGCTCATATACCTGCAACAAGCACATTGGTTTACCGAGCTAGACTTTGTGGGTGGAACTGCTACATTGGTTATGTTATCAATACATTGTCTGGTATGTTCATGTCTCACTAGGAAAATTTATACAGCAACTAGCTTTCTTAAAGAAAGAAGTGGGGAAAAGGTTACTGTTAAAGAAAAAAGTGAAGATAAAAAACTGTGAAATTAAAGGATAAAGTTAACTATTTCTGTACTTACCTTATCATTGCTGGGACACAACACCCAACCAAAAGTGCTGATGGTAGGAAAGACTTTTACTTTGCCTTACCGTCTCAAGGAAACCTTCATGATCGAAGTGGGCACAGCATATCCTGTGCAAAGGGTGGACATCATCTCTGCTTGTAACAGGTGGAAAACTGAAGCAGCAAAATGAGCTGAGTTATGGCAAGGTGAGGGAGCTGGCTATAATATTCCTAACCTTGCTTCCAGCCTCACACTTCCTCTAAAAAGGCTCCAACTCCCAAGTTGCTACCACCAGGGACTCAAAAATTCAGAACACTTGAGTTTATGAGTGACACCTAATTCAAACCACTACAACTATATACCATTGAAAGCTTTTCTTTGTCAAGAAACAAGAAATTGAAAATACATGGTACAGTAAGAGGTATTTTCAGTACATACAGCAACATATAATTACATGTCTATAGTATACAGATTTTTGCACAAATAATGCCAAAATAATGCACAAACATAAAAATGATGAGCAATCCATATACATGTATGAAAATATATTCAACCCTCTATATTATCAGTTAAATACTTTGATATATTACTGTTTAAATTACCCCCATATAATTTACGAAAATGATTATTTTTATTTTCTGATAAAAACAAATATTGTATATGGAACAAAATGATATTTCAAATTGATAGGTTCAAAATCAAATTAAAGCAAGCTTTAATGTTAAAATTCAACAATAGAGAGGAAAATAAAAATACTGTCATTAAATTTTATAAAGAACTTTGTGTTGTGTGCCTCATTTGTATGTATCATACTGAATAAAAGAAGACTTGTAGAATACATTCATTTTACATCATGGTAATTATAAGCATTCAGAAAGAACAGTTATATAGAGCACTGAAGTAGGCCTAAAACGAATCCAACTTGGCTCAGGAAAATTTGCAGAAGGAGGGGGGGATGATTGTTAGAGCCACAAGTAGGGATGTTACATGCAGAGACATAGCCTCTTCCCCATAATGGATGGCTACACCACAGAGCATGACCTACAAGCCCCATGGGGAAAAACCCCATCCTCAATGAGGAGGGTCCATTCAGAGAGGGCAACACAGTGAGGGTAAGGATAGTATCAGCATGTGTTTACACACTGAATATGTCTATAACTAAATATAGATAGATAGATATGTATACATAAATAATAGGATCATATAGAATAATATGTTTGCAGATGTAAAAATTTTAACTAAGTATCTAACATAAGTATAAAAAAGAAAGTACAAACTATACAGATGATCAGTGATCCATGTGAGAAAAACAATGATGATATAAAAGTCTATAATTTCTTATGTAAACCAAAATCATATCTTTCATTTGTCTGTTTAATAAATACAGAAAAATAAAATACTTTAAAATAGGGGTGCTCATTTGAATGGAAGCATACTAGAATAGTCAGGAAATTACAACTGCCTTGTAAGTTTTATATTGCACTTTAAAAATAATTGAGTTATATATGATAACCTCCTAAATATTATCTTTGCTTATAAAGACTTACATGCACTATCATTAATCATTCAAAGCCATTCCCTTGCCTCCAACTTATCTTCCACTTCTACTTAGCAATCAAGAAACAACGAAGAGAGAAAAAGAAAAGATTTCTACTTATAAGTTGTAGGTCAATGTTAATCGTACATCATTGAGCTTCCTCACTCTGGGATATCCTACCTCTGGAGCATCCTCACTCGAGCATCCTCACTCAAGAGCATGGTCACTCTTGGGCATCCTCAATTTTGGAGTGGGGACTTGAACATAGGTGGTTAGAACCCAGCCCAATGATGTGGACTGTGGAAGGTAGCACATTGACATAACCTACATGTTGAGATTGTAAGACATACAGAATGTCAGGAAGCACTCACTTCTTCTGAAATATAATCCACATTTCTCATGATTTATAACTAACATTTTTTTTTAGATTTAGTTTCTTGAAATCTTTTAGTTTTAGACATACAGAACTCTTGTGATGATAGTGCAGTGTTCCACATATTCCTCACACATTTCTCTAATTAACGACTTACTTCTATGGTTTGGTTATTATAATGAACAAATCCATGTTGTTACATTATTAACAATATCCACACCCTATTCAAATTCCTTTGTATAATGTGCTTTTCCTTCACGAGTCCCACACATGTTATTTTCCTATACTGAATTGTCATGATGTCTCCTCCTTCCCTAAGCTCTTATTGGTAGTAACAAAGGCATTCCTTGTTTTTGATTGCTGGATACTTTGCAGTTGCCACATGTAGGTTACAGATTGCCCTTGACATAGATTTTACTTTGTGTTCATCTCATGAGTCAACTGGATATATGGTTTTTGAGGAGTACATGTGCAGAGATGAAGTGACATTCTCTTCATAATTTATCAAAGTACATTATTTACATGTATGCAGATTGTCAATAGAAGATTGCAAAGTAAAAAAAAAAAAAGACTATATGCTGAAAATTCTGATTATTAACCTTGATCACGAGTCTGAGGTAATATTTGCTGTGTTTCCTTATAGTTACTTGTTTTACTTTCTCCCAATGCATAGTGTTCTCTGAAATGAAGCCACTTAGTGTAACTAGCATTTAAAAGCTGCATAATTGTGCCAGATTATTATCTGCACAGTTTATTTATAATTCTTTTATTTTTATAGTTTGAAATATCACCTATTTTTAGTATTGGGGAATGTTATAGGAGTGGTTTTATTTCTGCCTGGTAATTCCCATAAATCTTATTACTACTGGCTGAAAAAATTGTTCACAATTGATATATGTGTGTTGGTGCCTAGGTTAATGAATATGGACACTTGGTTTATCTGAAAAAATTTAAACTCTATAGTGAACACCTATCTATTTTGGAGTGTTCCTTAATTGAACTTTAATGAGCCTCTTTATAATTTACTGTTCTAGCTGAACCTTCAATATCAGCTACAGCCCATTAGTAAGAGCCACAGTTCCCACAGTTTAAAACAATTTGCCCAGGTCCACCTGTACTGCATCTGTGGAACCATATGTGCTTGCTTTCTGCTCACAATTCATGCCTAGATATCCCAGCCAGTACATCATTTGTTTTGTATTTTACAGGGTCATAGTCTCATGTTTTCCATCCACTGATTTGTAACTGATGGAAAGTAATTGAGTGAGATTTATAGTATCAGGACCATTCAGTTATGTTGGGAACAAGAAGGTTCCTTTTATGTAATAGTAAAAGCTGACAAATCTTGTTACCTGCTATTCACAAGTAGAAAAGTAGATAAATGGTTGGCATCTTCATCCTTGGGTGGGTGTGAGGGTGGACCTTCTGATCAGAATTACTGCAGACACAACATTGAGGAATTTATTTACATTGTAAAGAATGTGGCATCAAAGTTTTGCCAAAGTTTGCTGATTGCATTTTAGACTACAATTATTAATGCATATTAATGAACACATATGATCCTGTCACATGAAGAAATATCAATGCCTCATGCCAAAACCTTTGTAATCCTACATCATGCTTTCCCTGCTTTGTTGGAATTACTGGACATTTTCATTTATATTGTGAGTGGTATGCTAAGTTTTCCTAGGGGAGATATTATTTCAAAAATTAATAGTTAACTAACAATAATGACAAATGCCCAGCATACTTCTTATGTCCTTCATTATAATAACGTCAGTGAAATGGTTTGGGAAAAAGTATTATGAGAGCAGCTGATTTCAGAAGAGGAAGAACATCCCATATCATGTTGCATTCTGTGGGTAAGTACGCTTGCTTTGGGGACCACTGGGTACACTCATGGCCTCTACTCTCCCTTTATTATAGTCGTAAAGAGCAGCCAAAGCTCATAAAAAGTAGCTTACAGATTTGTAAAAGATATAACAGCTTGTTCAAACAGGTTTCTATAGAGCCCTCTAAAGAAAATTTTCCTTCCAAAGCATATCTAGGAGCTATTTATGTGAGAACTGCCTACTTTGTCACAGTAAACCAAGTATTCCTCTTGTTAACAGGCTGCCAAAAGGGACCTGTTCTCTCTGACTTTTCACACCCTAGTACTGAGAAGGGTAGCTAAGGAGAATGAGAATGTGATACATACAGAGTGACAGTGTCTGTCCCCGAGATGAAGATATATGTGTATGGGGGTGCATCTACATACATACGGGCGCAGAGCAGTTAACATGGAAAATTTGATAGTTTGCCTCATGTGTAGGAGTTCTAATCTTAAACACAGGAAAAGAGGCATCCACTTCCATAACACATTTTATAATTATTTAACTGATAAACTGGGTAGCCTTAAGTTATCACACTATATAATTTGACTTTGAATTCCAGTGAACAAGTGGGATATTTAATGTTGTGATAATATTGTTGGGCATATTGTTTGTTATGATCAAGAGAGTTCAAATATCTACCTAGTAAATGCTTTCCTATTGCATATACTTTTGGTTATAAACCTATGGAAAACAAAACAAAACAAAATAAGATGCTCTCAGCATGAATAAGCACCCAGGAACACATGGTTTTACATAATGAGAAAAGCCAGTGTGGTCTCATAGGTTCACCTTGGCTTCTATCAATCACTATCAATCCAGCTGGAAAGCTAACATGTCAGATATCCCCAAGTGGAAGACACATAATAAAGTAATGTGGAGATTTCATTTCAAGATGCTTTGTAGATAAGTAACCAAATTTCTAGGTGTACTATAGCCCAAGTCCTTAAAAATGATACCTACATCAAAGACAATAAGGGCAATGCCTACAAACTACACAGGAACTTTGCGGCCACATGAGGGACTTTAAATAAGCAGCACTATCAGAAGTGGACAAATAAATGGAGAAGTTATTATGTGTTTTTTTTTAAGTCTCCTTTCAACTTCTCCTTTATTGCTGAATCCAATATAAATGTCAAATCTACCAAGAATTCAAATATGCAGACAAAGGAAAACATTATAAACAAATTTGGTATCTCCTTTTGGAAGAAATTTTTCAACTTTACTAATATATTTAAATATTCAAAACTAACGTTCATGCCATCTTTTTGAAGGCTGGTGTTAGACAAGTTTATATGCAAGCCAGAGTATTCAATGTCAGAACAAATAGATTATGGTGTCATCCTCAAGAAATTGGGTCCGCACTGACTTTTTATATTAGTTTAACTATTTTTACAGTTAATTTAGTACCTTGTAGAAATCAAACACTGTACTAAGATGCAAACATGGTAACTACGAATTTTTACTGTGATTTAAAAAAAATATTTATGTATTTTTTTATTTGCAAGTAGAAAGATAGAAGACAGAAAGACAAAGAAAGCATTGGTGTTCCTGGAACTCTAGCCACTGCGAATTAAGTCCAGACTCATGAAACACATTTTATATGTGGCTCTATGTGGGTACTAAGGAATAAACTTGGGTCATAAAGCTTTGTAGGCAAGTGCCCTAACTGCTGAGCCATCTCTCCAGCCCTCTGCTTTAAAAATGCATAATTCACTGTATAAATACCTTTCACGAGTAGCCATCATTTCACTTAGCATTCTTCAGAAAAATGACTTAATAGTTCCTTTGCTAGAAGAAAAAATGCTACTGTGAATGGATTAATTAATGCATACATTTTCCATGTATTAGATACCTAATTAAATTTATAATTTTCAGTAAAACCTAAATCACTAGTAGTTTTCTGTGTCTTGTTCATTGCCTTATTTACTATCCATCACATTTCTTTCGAAGAAATGGAAAAGTTTAAGAATCCCATGAAGATATTCCATAATTTTTGTTTGTATACAGACTACAAAAATAGTCACTGTCTATAAAAAAGACATTTTTGTTAAATATTTGTAAATTAACAACAGAAGCAATATTTTAGAGTATGTTTCATTTAATAGAACAAGGGATTGATAGCTTAGTTACATAAACTTTGTATCTAGTATATTTTAAAAATTGGAATAAATATATATACTGTAAATTTCCCCAAATTTAGGAATATTAAGTAGATATTTATATAGTAAACAGTAGTTATAGTACTATTGCCAACAAAATATATACTTAAGAAATAAGGAAATATTAATAAAGATCACAAATTATACCTACATTACCGATATAACTAAATTTACAGTCAACCACTGTGAGTTGAAATTATGTTCACTAGACGTAGAATATCCCAGTTAAGAATATCCCAACTATGGAAAAAAAATCGAGCTACAGAGACAATAAACTTAATAAGATTGCTATTTTCCATAGGTATCCAGAAAAATGGAAAAAAATCATCTTACATTTTGGAGCTTTGATAAAAGAGATAAACTAAAGAAGATATATGAAATCTGTTCTTCACGTACCTGGTACCTTGGAGCATCTTTGTCCAAATAAGTGGTCAAGCTCATCAAGATTAAAAAATGTAAGTACCTTTTCATGAAAACTGTAAGTAGGAGAGACATATTTTCTCAGTGTACTTATTACTTTAAACACAGTCTTATAAGTTGTATCTAAGCATTATATTAAGTATTAGTATATGATGGGTTATTATTACATTCTTGCTAGACATTGAATAATTTTTATACATAACAAAATGAGAAAAGGATAATTGTTTTATCAAAAGGAAGCTCGGTTCACAAGAGTTTGGACTATATTGGCTAAACGTTGCCCTGATGTTTTTCTTCATTATTAATCATTACAGCTGAGTTGTAACACTGAAGGGGAAGCACCAGAGAGAGCTTTCCCAGAACTCTGTTTGTAAGAACTTTGGGGTCAAAAAGTGATTTAACCTCAGAGATCAGCTCAAAATTCCATAGAGTACAAAAGAAGAAAAATATAATTTAATTTCTAGGACATTCAGAAGCTAGGGATTTCTACAGCTATAGGCCAGCATATGATTTATATTGTAATAACCAGTCATGTCAGCCACATACTTTAAAACAGCATTTAAATGTGTTTCATATAGAATCTTTTAAATTTGCTCAATAGCTTCTTTTGTAACAATTAAGGCATATGCTTCAAGGATGCAGAAACAAGGGATCACTAAGCTGTTTCCCTGATATTTAAAATAACAATCCACATCCCCACCATAGTCCCTAAAATTCTGCAGCCATTGTACAAAACCTGAAGTTATCTTATGATCCAGGAGCAACCTCATTGACAGATCCCCCCAAAATGATGTCACCCATTAAACTTTAACAATTTTCCAATGACAAAACTGAAGTCCACCACCCATATAACCACATGGGTTACTATGTCAGATCAATTAGAGTGTAACTTCAAGTGACTCTACAGTCATTGCGAAGAAGTAGGAGTGAGATCAACATCCAATAGATTATAGTGTATAAAACTTGTTTAGTCATCCCACTCTTTCCTCAGCGCTTCCTCTATTTAAAAATAATGCTAAGCCAGGTGTGGTGGTGCACGCCTTTAATCCCAGTACTCGGGAGGCAGAGGTAGGTGGATCACTGTGAGTTTGAGGCCACCCTGAGACTACATAGTGAATTCCAGGTCTGCCTGGGCCGGAAGTGAGACCCTACTTCAAAAAACAAACAAACAAACAAATAAATAAATAAATAACGTTGATGTCAGTACTACAAAGATAGCCTGGGAGTTATCTTCCCAATGTGGCAATATTAATTAAATCCATTTCTTAATTTCTACTATTATTCATATATTTAATTTATGTGGTGAGTGTCTGGGCTTATTTTTTAATGGAATGTGAAATGCAAGTCCTCTTGTTTAAGACTTTGGTATTATGAGTATGACTTAGCACTTACCTATCCTTGAATCCTGCTCTCCCAACAATTTTTCAGTTTGATTTCAAATATTGAAAATAAAAAAAGTTTTGTGTATATATATATATATATATATATATATATATATATATATGTATGTATGTATATGTATGTATGCATACACATACATATATACATACACATATTGTTGCAGTCAGGTTAGCATTGCTGGTAGAAATCACCCAACCAAGGAGCAGCTTGTAGGGAAAACAGAGGTTTATTTTGGCTTACAGGCTCAATGGGAAGCTCCACGATGGCAAGGGAAAATGATGGCGTGAACAGAAGGTGGATATCATCCCCTGGAAAACATAAGGTGGATAATTACAAAAGGGGTGTGTGCCAAATACTGGCAAGTGGAAACTGGCTATAATACCCATAAACCCGCCCCAACAATGCACTCATTCCAGGAGATTAATTCCTAAATCTCTTATCAGCTGGGAATCTAGCATTCAGAACACCTAAGTTTATGGGGAACACCTGAATCACACCAACACACACACACACACACACACACACACACACACACACACACACGTATAGGTTCTTTTAGCAACACTTATGCAAATGTATTATTTGAGATTTTATATAAATTGAGATAAAATTAAATAACTATTACCTAAAAATCAGCATATCTGCTGCCTGAGAGAAATATAATATAGCACTACCTATACTCAATCTTATATAAAACTATTACTAATTGATGTTTTATTATTATATGTCCAAGTACTGAGAAAATATTTTGACTATTATCTATGAAAGAGATAATGGCCATTAGATGATGGAATTTTCAAGTTTGGTTAAATAACAAAATCAAATGATATCAAAAGGTTTATTTTAGGATATAAAAATTCAAAATGTATTTTCTCAATGGCTACAAAAATTTGAATTTTTCTATCTAAACTACCAGCTTTAACAACTATAGAGTATTGCTGAAATAGATGCTTTTGAAAATGCTTATAGCTTATTATATGAGAATCAGAATATATTAAGTTGGTTAATGTTGGCAATAATCAAAGCTGTTGATTATTCATATGTAAAAAAAAGAATGAACACAGATAAATATGCTAATTAAGGATAGTTCCAATTCAGTAGAAAGGAAATGAAATGTGAATACAGTGTACAAGTCCCATGTCATTAAGCATATGGAAATCCAATAAAGACTTTAAGAAAAGCGAACAAAAAATGAAGTGTCAGGAAAGATAAGAAACAGGATATTTCCAACTTATATGTTCACTGTCATTGTGCTTTGACAGGCCTTCAAAGAACTGTCCATGAACATCATTTTGTGGTTGTTAAGTATATGTTTAATAATTCTCAACTTGGGAACTCATGAGCAAGAAACGGAGTTAAAGAGCACATTTTCCATGGGAAACAGTGTTATGGACACCTGGTGAGAGTAAGGGAAGGAGGCCTGGTCATCGCCACTGCGCAGTAACGCGTTCACTCCTTTTCCCTGGTTCTGGGAAAGATTCTAAGAACTTCTCCGTGAGAGCCAATCTAGTACACAATTTATTTATGTGCCTCATTATCATATATTGTAACATGCTCATGAATTGCCTAGCACACTGCCTTTTAGATAGTTTAAAACACACGAGGAATGAATTATTTTCACTTATTTTTATAGCATAGGTTATTTTTTTTTCTATAAGTCATTTGCATTTCATCACCAAAAACCTTGCTTCAAGAATTTCTTAAGCCTGTTGTTTCAAAACAGTTTTATTAAAGATTATTTTTTAAAAAACATTTTATTTATTTATTTGGGAGAGAGAGACAGAGAGAGAGAGAGGGAGGGGGAGAGAGAGAATGGGCACACCAGGGCCTCTGGCCACTACAAACAAACTCCAGATGCCTGCACCCCCTTGTACATCTGTTGTACATCTGACTGATGTGGTTCCTGGGGAGCTGAACCAGGGTCGTTTGGCTTTGTAGGCAAGCACCTTGACAGCTAAGGCAACCCTCCAGCCTAGGATGATTTTTTTTTTTGTATCTCTTCCTAAAGCTTAGTGTTGGTTACCAGTACTGTAGGAACAAATCTATTTAATAAAGATAGCCACTTTTAAGTATATGTAAAGTTCACTTTTACTTATTATGGAATTGCATCCTAGTAAATTTATCATAAATTATAAACATTTTAATGTTTAAGGTGTGCAATAAGCTTATCCTATAAAATGTTATAGCTTATCAACAAAATCACCGTAGAACATGGACTTCTTTTCATTACCAACCCCTGTGTTGACGGTTGATGACTGGCATGTGTATGTATATATAAGTACGTCAAGAAAATGAAATCTACCATCATCTTCAAATTATTTCTCCTACTAAGTAAAGTAGCTCCAAGTTCTTCAGTCTATGCACATAATTAGTGCCAACTGTTCTTGAAAGATATATTTGTAAAGAATGAAGATCTATGATTATAAATTAATAATCTACCTAATATTTTCCAGCAAACTCAAATACACACAGCAGGATTTAAAGACTAGTAGAAATTCTGTAACAATATTTGCAAGACACTGATGATCTTATAAATAAGAATATGTAACTCATAATAATAATATGTAAAAAAATTCAAAAGTTTCTGGGAAAAATTATAGTTACTACACAAATTGAAGAGGAACACATTTATTTTTGAGGATGACTGCTCAGTGTGGAAGACAAATAAATGTATTTCGAAGCAAAGAAAAATTATTGAATTGAAAATGATAATCTAGATATAAGAGAAAAGTAGTACTTGGACTTGTCTTTGTTGAACTAATGGACTTAAAGATGGGTGCAAAAACAAATCCTCTTTTGCCATCCAGAACACTTGTTAAGTATAAGTATGGGTTTTGATACATAAAAGAAGGAATATGATAGTCACAGATATTTCAAAATGATGATATTAATAAGGCTGGTCCTAAGAATTAGGTTGATATTTTAAAAAACATAGATGATAATAAATATCCAAAATAGAATCAGCATTAAAATATCAAAAATAATTTAAAAATAAAATTATATATATATATATATATATATATATATATATATATATATATATATATATATATATATCTCAAACCTATGTTTTGTATGAAAGATATTCCATAAGGAAACAACAAAAGAATACAATGTGGTAGAGGTAATTATTTCAAAGTTATAAGAAATAATTTCTCATGATTAAAAATGTGATTAATGTTTAAAAAATTTTCAACATCCATAACCATTAGAGAAATGGAAATTAAAACAACTATAAGATTCCACCTTACCCCACTAAGTTAGAAAATATTACAAAATCAAATGAAAACAAATGTTGGTGAGGCTGTGGAGAAATAGGCACACTCATTCACTGTTGGTGGAAATGTAAACTGATACAACCACTGTGGTAATCAACGTAGAGACTCCTGAAAAGGACAAATATACTTACCAGCAGACCTTGTTATCCCCTTCCTGGGCATTTATCCTAAAAGCTCCACATCTCAGTTCAGAGATATTTGCTCAATCATGTTTATAGTTGCTCAATTCAAATAGTTAAAAACTGGAATTAACCCATGTGCCCATCTGGATGAACAGATAACCAAGATGTGGTATAGCTACACAATGGAATTGTACTCAGCAGTAAGAAAAAAAAAAAGTGAAACAATAAAATTTGTTGAAAGATCTATACTTATGAAAATATGTCCAGAAGTGACATTTATAGAGAAAACAATCTTGGTTTCTGTTGTTGAAGAAAAAAAAATTATACAATATGAAAAATTGTAATGGGTGTTTCATTACACTTCCGTTTGTTTCTTTTTGTGTCTATATATGTCTTGTGTATGTAGATAAGTGTGGGTATTTGTGTATGTGGGTGCACATGCACGTGTGTGCTTGTGGAAGCCAGGGGTTCACATCCAATGTCTTCCTGGATTGTTCTTTACTTCATTTACTTAAGCAAGTTGTGGTGGCTTGAATGTAAAACACTCTCCATCGTCTAAAGTTTCATGATTAAATCTCATTCCTAGCCTCCAGCCAATGGACCCTTTGGAAGTGGTTCTTTGCTAAAAGAGGTATGTTGTTCAGACAGTCATTGGAGTGGTTTCTACAGCTCTAAGCCCAGAACATAGGCTACCTCTTCCCTGCTGCCTTCATGATGATGTGATCCAGGCTTCCTTCTCAAGAATGTTATGCTTTCCTGGCCATGATGAAACGTCTTCCATAAAGTACTTCTGGTTCAACGTGCTATCCCAGCAATGAGAAGGTAACTGTGGCATAGCAGCTCTCAGTTACATCCAGAGTCCCATGATTGCACTAGTGTAACTAGTTAGCTTGCCCATGCTATCCTCTCTCTTCTAACCAAGCTCTAGGGCCACAAGCGGTTCGCCACTCAGACATAGCATGTACATGGGTAATGGAGATATAAACTCAGGTTTGATATGAATTCACTGTTTTCATGGCGAACACTATATCCAGTGAGTCATCTATGTAACCCTAGAATCAATACGTTAAAAGATAAGCTTATACCTGTTATAAATTTCTTCGTACTTATCTCTGACATTTAGCCATTAATTCAATTTTATTGTTTTGTAGCTATATTAATATGCATTTGATCCCTTAATAAGGGATGCAAAAATTAAAATTAAGTTATATAAATGTAATCTTTGAATCTATAAGAGATATCATAGGGTTTTTTAAATTCATGTTATCTCCATATTAGGAATGATAGCATGATAATAAATACATTTAAGGGATTCATATGGAAATTTTCTTTTTGTTTTCAAGGTGCAGTCTCATTCTAGCCCAAGTTGTCCTGGAATTCACTCTTTACATTCAGGTTGGCCTTGGACTTGTATTAATCCACCTATTTCTGACTCCTGAGTTCTGCAATTAAAGGAGTGTACCACCACACCTGGCTGATATATAAATTTTCAGAACTTATTTTCAAATGTCTTTTTTTTTAAAGTGTCTTTCCAACTGCTCATTTAGATTCAATTTTGCATTCTGTTTTTTTTTTTTACCTTTTAACAATTTTATTAACATTTTCCATGATTATAAAAATATCCAATGTTAATACCCTCCCCTCATGCACATTCCCCTTTGAAATTCCATTCTCCATTATATTACCTCCCCATCTCAATCATTCTATTTACATATATATAATACCAACCTATTAAGTACCCTCCTCCCTTCCTTTCTGTTCCCTTTATATCTCCTTTTTAACTTACTGGCCTCTGCTACTAAGTATTTTCCTTCTCACGCAGAAGCCCTATCATCTGTAGCTAGGACCCACATATAAGGGAGAACATGTGGTGCTTGGCTTTCTGGACTTGGATTACCTCACTTAGTATAATCCTTTCCAGATCCATCCATTTTTCTGCAAATTTCATAACTTCATTTATCTTTAATACTGAGTAGAACACCATTGTATAAATGTGCAACATCTTCATTATCCACTCATCAGTTGAGGGACATCTAGGCTGGTTCCATTTCCCAGCTATTATAAATTGAGCAACAATAAACATGGTTGAGCATGTACTTCTAAGGAAATGCGATGAGTCCTTCGGATATATGCCTAGGAGTGCTATAGCTGGGTCATATGGTAGATCAATCTTTAGCTGTTTTAGGAACCTCCACACTGGCTGGACCAGATTGCATTCCCACCAACAGTGCAGAAGGGTTCCTCTTTTTCCACATCTCCACCAACATTTATGATCATTTGTTTTCATGATGGTAGCCAATCTGACAGGAGTGAGATGGAATCTCAATGTAGTTTTAATCTGCATTTCCCTGATGACTAAAGATGTAGAACATTTTTTAGATGCTTATATGCCATTCATATTTCTTCCTTTGAGAACGCTCTATTTAGCTCCATAGACCATTTTTTGATTGACTTATTTGATTCCTTATTATTTAACTTTTTAAAAAATATTTTTATTTATTTGAGAGTGACAGAGAGAGAGAGAGAGAGACAGAGAATGGGCGCGCCAGAGCCTCCAGCCACTGTAAACGAACTCCAGATGCGTGCGCCCCCTTATGCATCTGGCTAACGTGGGTCCTGCAGAATTGAGCCTCGAACCGGGGTCCTTAGGCTTCTCAGGCAAGCGCTTAACCGCTAAGTCATCTCTCCAGCCCTTATTTAACTTTTTGAGTTCTTTGTATATCCTAGTATTAATCCTCTATCAGATGTATAGCTGGCAAAGATTTTTTCCCATACTGTAGGTTGCCTCTTTACTTTATTCACTGTGTCCTTTGCAGTGCAAAATCTTTGTAATTTCATGAGGTCCCAGTGATTAATCTGTGGTTTTATTGCCTGAGCAATTGGGGTTGTACTTAGAAAGTCTTTGCCAAGACCAATATGTTGAAGAGTTTCCCCTAGTTTTTCCTCTAGGAGTTTCAGAGTTTCAGATCTGATGTTAAGGTCTTTAATCCATTTGGATTTAATTCTTGTGCATGGCCAGAGAGAAGAATCTATTTTCATCCTTCTGCAGATATGTATCCAGTTTTCCCAACAGCATTTGCTGAAGAGGCTATCTTTTCTCCAGTGAGTATTTTCGGCATTTTTATGGAATGTCAGGTGGCTATAGCCACCTGGACTTACATCTGGGTCCTCTATTCTGTTCCATTGATCTACATGTCTGCTTTTGTGCCAGTACCATGCTGTTTTTGTTACTATGGCTCTGTAGTATAGGTTAAAATCAGGTATGGTGATACCACCAGCCTTATTTTTGTTGCTCAGTATTATTTTAGATATTTGAGGGTTTTTTTTGTGATTCCAAATGAAGGTTTGGATTGTTTTTTTCTATTTCCATGAAGAACGTCTTTGGAATTTTCATAGGGATTGCATTAAATGTGTAGATTGCTTTTGATAAGATTGCCATTTTCAACATATTGATTCTTCCAATCCAGGAACAAGGGATGTTTCTCCACTTTCTAGTGCCTTCTGCAATTTCTCGCTTGAGTGTTTTAAAGTTCTCATTGTAGAGATTCTTTACTTCCTTGGTTAGGTTTTTTCCAAGTTACCTTATTTTTTTTTATGCAATTGTGAATGGGAATGATTATCTGATTTCATCCTCTGTGTGTTTGTTGTTAGCATATATGAAGGCTACCTATTTCTCTCTATTTATTTTTATCCTGCTACATGGTTGTAGGCTTTTATTAGCTCTAATAGTTTGCTAGTAGAGTCTTCAGGGTCCTTTATGTATAGAATCATGTCATCTGCAAATAATGATAACTTGATCTCTTCCTTTCCAATTTGAATCCCTTTTATGTGTGTCTCTTCCCTTATTGCTATGGCTAAGACTTCCAGAACTATATTTAATAAAAGTGGGGACAGTGGACGCCCTTGTCTTGTTCTTGATTTTAGTGGAAAAGCTTCCAGTTTTTCCCCATTTAGTAATATGTTGGCTGTAGGCTTGTCATCAATAGCTTTTATTATATTGAGATATGTTTCTTCTATTCCCATTCTCTGTAGGCTTTTATCATGAAGGGATGTTGGATTTTTTCAAACGCTTTCTGTGCGTCTAAAGAGATGATCATGTGATTTTTTTGTCCTTCAACACTTTTATATAATGTATTACATTTATAGATTTGCATATATTGAACCATCCCTGCATCTCTAGGATAAAGCCTACTTGGTCAGGGTGAATGATATTTCTGATATATTCTTGTATTCTGTTTGCCAATATTTTGTTGAGAATTTTTGCATCTATGTTCATGAGGGAAATTGGTCTGTAATTTTCTTTTTTCTTTTCTTTTTTTTTTTTTTTGTTCTATCTTTGCCTGGTTTTGGGTATCAGGGTGATGCTGGCTTTATAGAAGGAATTTGGTAGAATTCCTTCTTTTTCTATTTCCTGGAAAAGCTTAAGAAGCAATGGTGTTAGCTCTTTCTTGAAGGTCTGGTAAAATTCAGCAGTGAATCCAACTGGGCCTGGGCTTTTCTTAGCTGGTAGATTATTGATAACTGCTTGGATCTCCATGCTTGTTATAGGTCTATTTAAGTGATTAATCTCATCTTGATTTAATTTATGTAGGTCATATGAATCAAGGAAATCATCCATTTCTCTCTTATTTTCATACTTTGTGGAGGTTATGCTTTTATAGTATGTCCCTATGATTTTTGAATTTGTCTAAAATCTGTTGTGATGTTACCTTTTTCATCTCTAGTTTTATTAATTTGTGTCTCTTCTCTCTTTCTTTTAGTCATAAGGGTTTATCAATCTTGTTTATCCTTTCAAAGAACCAACTCTGTGTTTCATTATTTTTTTTTTGTTTCTATTTCATTAATTTCTGCCCTAATCTTTATTATTTCTTCCTGTCTACTGATATTTGGTTTGCCTTGTTCTTCTTATTCCAAGGCTTTAAGGTGAAGCCTTGGGTCATTTACTTTGGACCTTTCTAATTTCTTAATATAGGCACTTAAAGCTATAAATTTACCTCTTAGGAGATTTTGGTATATTGTATTCTCACTATTGTTTGACTCTATTATTTTTTTGATTTCCTTCTTGATATCTTCATTGACCCATTCATCATTTTAGTAGTGCATTGTTTAGTTTCCATGATTTTGTGTATGCTCTATAGCCTTCCTTGCTGTTGATTTGTACTTTAATTCCATTGTGGTCAGATAGAATGCAAGGAATTATTTCACTTTTCCTGCATTTGTTAAGATTTGCTTTGTGTCCTAATTCATGGCTTATTTTAGAGAATGTTCCATGTGCTGCTGCAAAGAATGTATATTCTGCAGCATTTGGATGAAATGTCCTGTATATATCTGTTAGGTCCATTCCTTCTATGACCTCATTTAGTCCAGATGCCTCTCTGTTTATTTTTTCCTTGGATAACCTGTCAATTGACGAGAGTGGGGTGTTAAAGTCACCCACCACCACTGTGTTTGGTGTTATCTGTGACCTTAATTCTAATAGTGTTTGTTTGATGAATTTGGGTGCCTCCATGTTAGGTGCATATATGTTTAGGATTGTAATGTCCTCCTGTTGGAGTGTGCCCTTAATCAATATAAAGTGACCTTCCTTATCTTTCTTGACTAATGTTGGACTGAAGTCTACCTTGTCAGATAGCAACCCCTGCTTGTTTTCTAGGTCCCTTTGCTTTAAAAACCATTTTCCAACCTTTCACCCTAAGATAATGTCTATCCTTTGTAGAAATGTGAGTTTCTTGGAGACAACAAATTGTAGGATCCTGCTTTTTAACCCAGTCTGCAAACCTACGTCTTTTGGTTGGGGCATTGAGACTGTTGATATTAAGAGATATTATTGGAAGGTGTGTATTTATGTTTACCTTTTTTTTTTTTTTTTTTGTGGTTCAGGTTCTAACTTTGCTCTCTTGCATTACCTAGTATTTGAGTATTGCTTGTTTTTACCAGGTTCCTTATATGTGTGCTTTTCCTTTTCTTCAGCATGGAGGATTCTTTCAAGTATTTTCTGTAGAGCTGGTTTTGACTTCAAATACTCCTTTAACCTGCTATTGTCATGGAATGTCCTTAATTCTCAGTCTATTTGAATGGATAGCTTTGCAGGATAAAGTAACCTTGGTTGACAGTTGTTATCTTTCAGAATTTGGAATATATCACTCCAAGCCCTTCTGGCTTTAAAAGTTTGTGTTGAATAATCTGCAGTAATGCTGATGGGCTTGCCTTTGTACGTAACTTGATTTTTCTCTCTTGCTTTCAATATTTTTTCTTTGCTTTGTGTGTTAGGTAGTTTGATTATAATATGGTGAGGAGAGATTATTTCCAGGTTTTGTCTGGCTGGGGTTTTGAAGACTTCCTGCATCTGCATCGACACCTCTTTCCCAATTTGGGGAAATTTTGTTCTGTGATTTTGTTGAAGATGCCTACTATGCCTTTGGAGTGGAATTCTTCTGCTTCTACTATGCCCTGAATTCTTATATTTGATCTTTTCATAGTGTCCCGAATATCTTGAAATTCCCACTCATACTTTTCTGTAAGTTTGTCTTTCTCTTTGTTGGACTGTGTTAGATCTGCCACCTGGTTTTCTAGCTTAGATATTTTGTCATCTCCTTCAACCATTCTACTGGTGAGATTTTCTACAGAGTGTTTTTCTTTTCTTTTTTTTTTTTTTAATTTCATTAACTGTGTTCTACATTGCTAGTAATTCTGACTGGTTTTTCTTTATTATTTCTATTTCCTTATTTATGTTTTGCATTGCCATCTTTATTTCATGAAATTAGTGCCCTGTGTCTTCTTTGATTCCATTCTGTTTTATGTGGATCTGTGGTTCCAAATCAGGAAGACCTGGCTTACATGCTTTATGGTGGGGTCTTGCAATCCTTTCCCATGCTGGTTGATGTTTTGAGTCTTTGGACCTTCCTTCTTGCCCCCTACCCATATTTTTAGAATTAGAGTACAATGTGACTCTACCCCAAGGCCAGTAAAGAAGTGGATTTCATCAATAACTTGAGTGAAATCAGTATTAGAAACAAGATTATCTTAATAAGGATACATCAAGTTAACTCAGAAACTTAGATTCCTTCCAAATACAGTTTTGAGCAGAGAACTCTGTTACATCAGCACACACAGCGACATGTACACTTGCATGGAAAGAAATACATTCTGTTTGAAGCCTTTACGTAGGTATTAATTTATTAAATGGCATCCACTCTTTGAACGTGACTTAGTCAAGTACAACGTTACAAAGGATCATCATGGTAGATGCAGATCCTAAGGTTTATTTTCTTATAGAAAAGTGTGTGTGTGGAGGGGTTAAGTACCCACGTGTGCATGGCACACATCTTGTTGATGTGTTGTTGATGTCAACAAATTGTAACTGCAAGAGTATAATCAGGATTCCAAGAAGAATCATAAAAATAATGAAAGTATTGACGAAAACCAAAAGGTATGGGTAATAACAAGTTTACGCAGCTTACTAAATGGACCTTTAGAGAGCACTGATTCTGAAAGGCAGGTGGATATGTAGGGAGATCCCATTAGTGAGAAGTGAAGTACTTTCTTGGGCCAATGTCCTCATTACTTTTTTTTTTTTTTTAATTTCAGTTATTGCAGGACCATTGTGGATTATATGAGTAAATTAAAATTGCTGCTTCTCAGGTAGAAATAACAAGTATGAGCTTTCATAATGCCAGGAAATGAACATAATATCCCAAAGAGATAAAAATAAAAACAAGTAAACCATCTTTATGTTTTCATTTTATGAAAACAATACTGCTCTAAAACCATAGTATTTGTTTCATTCAAACTTTATTTAGAGTAAAATGTAAGTTCAAATAGAGTTTTACATATATTTTTACCTAAAGTATTTTAATGTGTTCACTTTTCCTAGTTATTTCATGAATAGTGTTGGTTACAAAATGGTTCTCTTCTCACCCCCTATTTTTAGTATTTAGACTCCCTGCTCATTACAGCAAATACCACCTCCTGTGGTGATAACTCAGGCAAATTTTATTATTGACAATGAAAATGCATTCGTGTAAACTTCATTTTAATTATTTTTCTTTTCAATCACTAAATGCTCTGATTATTTCTTCTACTATGTAGCAAATTAAAACTGTCTTCTTCCATTCATTTTCCATTTTACCTTATGACATCCTTACCTTCCAAACTGTTTTACCTGACTTGTATTAGTAACCACCACTGTAAACTTTACAGACTTCCAAGTAGATATTCTTGTCTCTCTCATGAAACTTTCCTTCTACTAGCTTCATGTAGAAAGCTTGGACCCCTTTGCCATCTCTTTTATTTTATCAATATGCCACATCCAATATTTGAGTATTATTATCTGTGGTACTAACTGCAAACAGATGGTGACCAGGTGTTTTTTTTTTTTTTTTCTTCATCACTACACCATGCATTGTCATTTTTATTTTTAAATCATCTACCATTTACTCTGATTGTTTTTGCTCACATCCTTACATAAGCTTGTGGTAGTTTAAATGAAGTGTCCCCCTGCCTTTCTGTACTCATGAATAAGCCTCATATTCAATCCCCAGCTGCTGGACTCTTTCTTGGTGGAGCCTTGCTAGAGATGGTGTGTTGGCGAGGGTAGGGCTTTAGGTGTCTAAGTGTGCCCTGCTTGTTGCATTTTGCTAATTCCTTTTACTTCTCACATGCTCACGTAGGGCTTTCCAACTCAGATTCGGCTTCTGAAATGCTTTCTCCGCCACTATAAAACTCACCTCAAAACTATAAGCCAGATTTAAACTCTTTCATTTTGTAAGATGTTTGAGGCTTGGCATTTTTGTCTCTAATGATAAGCCTACTCATAACACAAGATGCACAATATCCCTGCTTCCGTGTAAAATTTAGAAGCTACTTTTATGATACATGGCACATGTCTCCTTCACTGATAAAGTAAAGTTAGTGCAGAGGCTGTATGAGATATCCCTAATACTTTCTTATGCCTCTTCCTGTGGAAGCTTCCATGTCTTCCGAGTGCTATGGTCATGTATTCCCCTTCTAATGGTTTGAGCATGTTCAGGAGGTCTTTTTACTCTCTGCCCACATTCAGGGCTCAAAGCCTTTTAGTGGGTGGAGATCCTTTTTTTTTATTTTATGTTTTATGTCACTTTCTCAGTCTTATACAGAAGTTTTCTTATGGATTGAAGCAAACCTAACTTTCCTTCTTATTGTAAACGCTCCTTTTAATCTTTTTGTCCTTCAATTATCTTTTTTTTGAACTTTTTTATTAGCTATGTATTCAGTGTGTATACAGCCATGTTGGTTCCATCATTAGCCTCCTTCCTGTCCTCCCCCCTCTGGTGGGACCCCCTTCATTGGGGAATGTGAGTTGTGCATTGTGGAGTTAGCCATCAGTTATGGGTAAGTCAAGGTCTCTGTGCATACTGCGCCAACATGTGGCTCTAACAACCTTTCCACCCCCTCTTCTGTAAATTTCCCTGAGCCATGTTGGGTTTGTTTTAGGTCTTTTGATACTATCCAATATCCAATTTATTCATTACTACATATTAAGTGACTCCCCTAGTAAGACTGTGAGCTTTATGACAGATGGCATCTTATTGCTTGAGTTCACCTTCACACATGCATAGTCATTCACAAACACATTTATGCACACAAAATGTACAGTACAAATAATGTATCCAGCAAAACTTAATAAAGCAGTTTTAGTTACTTAATGTACATTTAAGATTTAAAGAAATGTTAGTACCATTACTCAGGGGAAGAATCAAAAATTGTCCTATTAATATTATTAGGCAGGAGTTTTACTTACTGTCTGGTATCTGCGGATAAGTGTAGAAACAATGCTTGAAGAGGATGAAGCCATTCTGACAGGATAGAGTGACAGAACTCTTTCACACTTCAGTGTTCTCTGTCTGCACTTGGTGCATTTGTTATGCGTTCCTAAGCAAACACATTACTTGGGAAAAAACAATGCTAATGAACCACTTCTACTGATAAATACAAAGCATAAGTCAATTTATCAACTTACAAATCAAATCCTATTATATAGTGGATCAAGCCAAGTTAAAATTTATGCTTTATTGAAATTATAAAGATAAGAGGGCTGAGAAGATGGTTCAGAAGATAAAGGGACTTTCTTGCAAAGACTGCTGGTCTGAGATCAATTTCTAAGCCAACCAAAGAAAACTTTGCAGGAGTTCATTTGCAGTGGAAAGAGACACTGATCTCTCCCTGTGAAAATTAAATGAATAAATAATAAAATAAAAGAAATAATAAGGATTGGGATTATATTTCGCTTCCAATAGCACTTAAAATCTTGTTGGAGACACAAGAACACCTATATGCCTCACATGAATTTATAATTTCCTTCTCGAAATATTTATGATTATTTTATATTTGAACAATTCTAGGTTATACAGGATATGATTTTCCACTTTAGTATTCAAGGTTTTCATAACCTAAATTTAAAGTGAGGACATACTACCATCTCCTTCCAAGCAAAGGTATACTGTACACTGTCATCCACACCGTGCAGAGACCCAAATCATTAACGTGAAATTGTAGGAAGATTTATTTATAGCACTGAAGAAGCCAGGTCAAAATCGCAAAAGCTTTACTGTTTTACCATTTAAAGAACTTCTTGCAGGCTGGAGGCGTGGCTTAGTAGTTAAGGCACTGACCTGCAAAGCTAAAGGAACCAGGTTCGATTTCCCAGGACACATGTAAGCCAGTTACAAAACGTGGTGCATGCTTCTGGAGTTTGTTTGCAGTGGCTGAAAGCCCTTAAGTGCCCATTTTCTCTCTCTTTCTTTCTCTTCCCCTACTCTTTTCTCTCAAACATGTATACAAATAAAATGTAAATAAATAAATAAAAAATTGCTTGAACTTCCTATTGTAAGAGTTCTAATGCAGTCTCCTCTGACCTAGCAGAGCCTCAAACTTATGGATGACAGCCCAAGAGAGGGCAAGCCACCCTTATCTTCTTTATAACAAAAATTAATTCAATTCAGGCCAAAGAAACAAATTCAGAGGAGGCTGTGCATCAATATCTTTTTTTAAAGTTTTTTTCTTTTTGCTTTATTTTTATTTATTTATTTTACAGTGGCAGATAGAGGGAGAGACAGGGAAAGAGAGAGAGAGAGAGAGAGAGAGAGAGAGAATGGGCACGCCAGGGCCCCCAGCCACTGCAAACGAACTCCAGATGCATGCGCCCCCTTGTGCATTTGGCTAATGAGGGTCCTGGGGAATCGAGCCACAAACCGGGGTCCTTAGGCTTCACAGGCAAGCGCTTAACCACTAAGCCATCTCTCCAGCCCTGTATCAATCTTTTTGATACCAATCAGAAGTCAGACTGTTACTTGTGGAGTCAATTCAATGTAGACAATATGTTTTCTGATAGGCCACAAGAAGGGACACAGAGGAAGGTCTTTGTGGAGAAATACTGTTTGCTTGTCTGTATTTTCAGTGACTTATGAAACTAACAGATTTATTACATGAACAGGTTCCAATGTCAATCCCCACTCACTTGAAATTTAATGAAATACTCAATGTCTGCTTGCAGAGCCAAAAGATATTCAACAAAATGGAAAAGTCCACAATTTGTACTAATATCTATGACCCCCAGCCCAACTCTGAGAAGGAGATACTCAGTAATCTCCCCTAACCTTACAGATACTGACTTTGAGCTCAATTTAAACACATATATGGACTAAAAATCAGTGGAATAATACAGACACCTTACATTTTCTTTTACATTAACTCTAAAAACAGAGATGGGCAGGAGAGATGACTTAGCAGTTGTGAAGGCACTTGCCTGTAAAGCCAAAGGACCAGGGTTCAATTCTTCAGTACCCACATAAAGCCAAATGCACAGACAGTGAATGTCTGGAGTTCAGTTTGAGGCCCTGGCATGTCCATTCTCTCTCTCTGCCACTCTCTCTTTAAAAATAAATAAATACAATATTTAAAAAATAAAAATAGGGCTGGAGAGATGGCTTAGCGGTTAAGTGCTTGCCTGTGAAGCCTAAGGACCCCGGTTCGAGGCTCAGTTCTCCAGGTCCCACATTAGCCAGATGCACAAGGGGGCGCATGCGTCTGGAGTTCGTTTGCAGAGGCTGGAAGCCCTGGCGCGCCCATTCTCTCTCTCTCCCTCTATCTGTCTTTCTCTCTGTGTCTGTCACTCTCAAATAAATTAAAAAAAAAATTAAAAAATAAAATAAAATAAAAATAGCGATAATAATGCCTACAAATCAATAAACTCTCAGAATGATAAGAAAATTCTCAGTACGCCATAAATTAGAACCCACTCAGGACATCATAATTACCTTTGCTTATTGATGAAAGCCTGGTTGTAGGACACTCACAGGAAAATCAAGGTGCTGTCATCAGTAAGAAGAGGTGTCAGTGCAGACAGAGAAGTGTTTGTTTGTTTGTGTTGGTGTCATGAATCATTCCGGGCCTGGAACATTTTACGTCATGTTTACATCCTCAGATGTTGGAAAAAGAAAATGGTAGTGTCAAAGATTTTAGCATTTTTTTTTAGAAGATGTGCTTTTGCTTCCAAGGGGGAAGGAAGGTAAGGCCTGTTTTCTGCAAAATAGTCATTTCTATAGGCACAGAGTATTATACTCTGATCAAGATGAAATCTAATACTATTACTATCCCATAATAGGATGGATTTTCCTCCTTCCTTTACTGAGCACAGAGGGCTAATGCACTTGGAGAATATAAGCAGGGTCAGATGTATTAGTAAGTTCTGTGATGAAGGAAAGTATATCAGGGTATTTAGATATATTGTCTGCTTTGATCCCAGATTTTATGAGGAAGTACTGATCAAGTTGTAAGTCAAGACACAGCGGTAAAACTCTCAAGAATGAAGACCAGGTTAACCAGGGAAAAATATAAAAGATGAGGTGGGCATGGGGACATGGTTTGGTTGGTGCAGTCCTTGTTATGTGAGCATGAGGACCTGAGTTATGATTCCCAAAACTCACATAAATTTCAAACGTGACAGTGTATCTATAACCCCACTGCTTGAATGAAATACATGAATTTTTAAGGAAATTTGGATAGATAGAACAGCAATGTTGATGAACTCTGAGCCTACACACAAACACGCACACACACACACACACACACACACACACACACACACACAGATACCTATGCACATGAAAGCTGCAAACACACATGCACCAACACAAATTCAAAGACAAATACACATATGCACATACACACACTCCATATATACATATGTATGAAAAACTGAGTACCCATTATCTTCTTTAATTTCATTTTTCTTTTTTTTCTTGTATTTTTAATTTATTTAATTCAGAGAGACAAAGAGAGAGAATGGGCACAGTAGGGCCTCCAGCCACTGCTAACTCACTCTTGACACATGCACCATGTTGTGCATCTGGTTTACGTGGGTCCTGGAGAATTGAACCAAGGACCTTTGGCTTTGCAGGCAAGTGTCTTAATCACTAAGCCATCTCTCCAGCCCTTAATTTCATTTCTATAATTTCACTCCCCTGAAGAATTGGGGAATCACTGAAAATAGGTCATATATTCTCTTTCTAGAGGTTGGCATAGTACCTTTTGTGAAACTCCCATCACTGCATTATTTTGAGCAGAGACTCACTATGTTTTGGTAGAAATTATAAGTCAAATGCTAATTAATAGAAGCTTGCATTTAATATAGTTGTTTCTTGGAATATGATTTACATATGCATATATACTCACCTTTCAGATAGGAGCTATATATCAAACTTTTGCATATCTATCTATTTATTTGTAATCCATCTATCTATTTATCTATCTGTCTATCACCTATCTATATCTTTCTATCTAGAGTGTGTATTTAATATAATTCACATTGCTGAATATTTAGTTATTAATATCTTATATGTTAGCTATCAATCCATGCATAAATATATTTCCAACAATTTCAAAATGATATGCATTATATCTAGGATCAGGATATAATAATCAGATTGGTATGCCAAATATTCAGTGTACAATGGACTTAATTCTCATTATGGCTGATTGCTGAGAATTGTACTAGATGTTCCATACTGGAAGGGTGAGGTTTTATCATTAAGTTCAACTGTCTTGCGTGATGGCAAGTTTATAGGGAGGTCCGCTGGTGCCAATAATTCAGATGAATCAGTGACTATGACTCATGAATGTTTTGCACCTCTTGAGAGTTTTCTAAGCACTGGATATTTCTGTAGGCTCTTCGTAGTATTTGCCATTTCCAAGTCACAGTAGAAAATGTTGGGACAACTGGTTTAGAATTTTATCATCACTCATGGCTCAGCCATCTCCCATCAACGCAGTGTGCAGTTTCTCTGTGGTAGACACTATGAGAGTATTTCCAATGGAAAGGGACATCTCACCACAAAATAGAAGCTATTATTTTGCTAAATGTTAGTGATTCACTGAGGAAATGCTGTGCAACACTCAAACAGCATTGTGAAATAAGTGTACATATATATTGCAACCTGTGCATGTGGAAGAACATTGGGCACAATTTGTTTAGAAAGAACAGCAACAACAAAGGTGTTGGAAAAGTCCATATCTTGATATTTCATGCCAGTAACAGAAACAGACCAATAAACCTCAGTTATAGCTTCCTTATTTTCCTATAGAACAGATCCAAGCAACAGTGGCATCTATTATTAATAAAAGAGCATTCCTTAAGAACACAGCCTGTACTGTTAGAACACCAACTACTTTTCCTTTCTATTATGGTCAGATATTATTCCAGTTAACTATGCTTGACAAATTTTACATGTACAACTAGGTACCTAGTTATGCACTGCAAATATAGCAATGAAATCTTGATACCATAGCACATCTATTGGTATGCACTGAGATTTATTAAATAACTCTCAATTCAAAATCAAAGGAATCTGATATGGTAGTTTGAATTAGATGTACCCCATACACTCATGAGTTTTGAGTGTTTGGTTCCTAGCTGATGGCAACTTGGGATGTGGTCCTTTAATGGAGGAGGTGTGATGTTGGGGGCAGGCTTTAGGGTATTACAGGCAGCTTTTCTTTGCTAGAGTTTGGTTCTCTCCTACCACTATTTTCCATCTGCTATGGCAGATGTGATATTAAAATTCTGCTCATGCCATGTTTTCCCCTGCGATCATGAAGCTTCCCCTCGAGACTGTAAGTCTAAGAAAAATCTTTCCTTTCATCAGCTGGTTTGGTGAGGAGCTTTGTGCCAGCAAGAGAAGATATCTACAACAGATGAAACCAAATAGTTATACCTATCATATCTTGCCCCCAAATAAGGTTTTTCTATTATAATAAAAGTCACCTTACCCAAATACTTTCTATTCCTTAGGAATAATAGATATCTCACCTTTACTACCAACCAAGCCTAACCCACAAGTACCTAGTAAGGCCCAACATCCATTTTCTGTTGCTCTAAACAGAATTTGAAGAGTAGAGCCAGCAGTGAGGATAGTAGGAGAAGAGGCTTCGTTGCTCATCTCCACTTTTCTAGAATGAACTACCTGTAATTATGAGGAACAAAGATTTTCTTTCAGTGTAGTACCAATGGGACATCTTAAGATGTGATGTAAGGATACACCATGCATACGTAGACACACTATTGTGCTTTGTTTCTTCAATCTTAGATCTTCTCAAAAGTGAGATTAGAAGCCAATGGATCAAGATTAAATCAAACATACTTCCCTTCTTGACTATTTTTATATATTCATGTGTGTGTGTGCATGTGCAAGTGCATGTGCACGTGCGTGTGTAAGTGTGTGTGTGTGTGTGTGTGTGTGTGTGTGTGTGTGTGTGTGTGTGTGTGAATAGTCCAGAGGAAAAACTTTGGTGTCAATCTCTTGTTTTGAGAAAGGTTTTTCTTTTTTAATTTTTATTTATTTATTTAAGAGCGACAGACAGAGAGAAAGTGACAGAGAGAGAGAGAGAGAGAGAGAGAGAGAGAGAGAGAGAGAGAGAGGGCAAGCCAGGGCCTCCAGCCACTGCAAACGAACTCCAGACGCGTGTGCCCCCTTGTGCATCTGGCTAACGTGGGTCCTGGAAAATTGAGCCTCGAACCGGGGTCCTTAGGCTTCACAGGCAAGCGTTTAACCACTAAGCCATCTCTCTAGCCCTTGAGACAGGTTTTAACTTGCCTGTAGCCCACCACTTAGGCTAGGATAACTGGCCGGAGAGCCTCCTGTCTCTCCTCACCCAGTTTGAGGATTACAAATTTTGCCACTAAATGTCACACTTTATGGGGTCAAACTCAAGTCTTTGTGCTTGTGAGGCATCATTGTATCAACTGACCAATCTCCAAGGCATACTGAGTTATTATATGATTCACTCCCTGAGTGGGCGGGCGTTCCTATGAACTTTGCCCCCTCAGGGTAATAACACAATCTAGGGTTTCTTTTCTCAGTAATGAAAGATACTTATCCTTGTATTTCTGACATTTTTAATTGAATCAAGTGATACTCCACTTTCTAACAAGGGAGTGGAATGAAGAAAGCCCTATTTAAGCATTTTGAAATCTAAAGGTTGGCATGAAACTTGTTCTGGTGATCCAGTCCAATGCAAGGTACATGTGCCTATAACCAACTTAAGGCCAGTCACTTCCAAACCCACACTGTTAAAATTCCACCCCTGAGATGGAATCCTGTGGATTATTTTTTTTTTTTTCCCTCTGAAATAGGAGGTGGTAGATGGTGACAGGGAAGAAAGGAGGTGAGGGCAATAGAGTTAACTTCCCCTTTCACTTTACATTCCTAATGGTGTTGCCATAGCAATGCTACTTCTTAGAAATGATATTGTTTCGTCTCTTGTGAAAGCTCTTTTTGTTCTCTACTCCCCACCCATAATCCATTCAGAAGTTCCATCCTGTCTTTTCTATCTGAGTTCCATGCTCACATGATCATTTTTTACAAGGTTCTGGATTCTAGCCACATCACTTTACAACTTTTACTTTCCCCATCTCCATGGTTATCTTTAGTTGATTTGGCATTTGTTGTAGCTTTCAAGTCTCTGAAATGCTTAACCAATTTTCAATATTAAACCACATTGTTTAATAATTAATTAGGTATGACATGAAATACCTCCTTTCTTGGTGACAGATCTGCTATTTGCTGGAGGGTTTGCTGTACTCTTCAGACAGGGTATTTGCAGGGAATTGCCCAAGGCTATGCCTTTCTTTAATCAGAAAGCCATTTATTGTTTGCTTAAATAAAATGCTCTGTTTTAAAAAGTATTATGATACTTTCAAAAGCAAGTTTTCTTCATGTTTTATAACATTTTGAAAATCAACACAAATATGGGTCATAAATAGCACTAGACTATTCATTATAGCATTATAGTCTTCATTATAGATGGTTTTCTAGTTGTCAAATTTTAACTTGATCATCATTTATATTATAGCTACTTGATAATAATTTCTTATTTAAACTTGCTTGGATGTGAAAATAAAAGCCATTTATTTCTAAAAAATAGTGCATAGTATTTTTTGGCATTGCTCACATTTAAGAACAAAAGTCATAATTAGGGATAGAAAGTTACTTTCTGAAA
Organism: Jaculus jaculus; assembly: GCF_020740685.1. Classification (NCBI taxonomy): domain Eukaryota; kingdom Metazoa; phylum Chordata; class Mammalia; order Rodentia; family Dipodidae; genus Jaculus; species Jaculus jaculus. The sequence goes on from NC_059104.1 coordinate 24,132,428, forward strand.
AAAAATATATTTTACTAATTGCTTTGCCATGACAGCAATTGGTATGTGTTAGAATAGAAGTTAATGACATTGACTATTTCTGAAATAATTGTACAAATAGTTTTGGATGGAAGCACTTGTGATTGCAATCATTAATATTGAGCATCTATTCATTTGGAAAGACATTCTATTTTAAGACACCATGCAAAATGCAAGGTTGGCCTTTGAGGTATGATTAACCATGGTTTAAGTTTCAAGCAACAAAGTTTAATTATGCCATATTTATGCAAAATAAGGTAACTTCACATACATATAAGAAATTCAAATTATAAGAAAACCAGAGTCATTAGTAATACTCTGAGTGATTTCTTTTATTTCACAAGATATTAGAAATAAGAATTGGGGTATAAATTGCTTCTTTATTATGCAAGGCAAGTATATAAATAATGGTAATGAGTCTGGATTAAATGTCAGCTTAAAATATTTTAGTTTTAAGAAAATGATTTGCAAAATACAACAAACACACAAATTCATTCTTCTTATTTAAATAATATCTCTTGACACATGTTTGAATATGAATCTCAAGAAATTTCAGTCTCTAACACTATAGTAAGTGAGGACTACAAAAGCCTAATTTCTGACTGCACGGGGAGGGAAACACAGACAGAGGGAAGCTCACTTCTGGGAACACACGCCTCCTCCCACTGCACAGCAGTCAGGGCAAAGGAAAACACCATCACCTCCGCTGTGGGATCACAGATTCTACCTATTCTTTCACCTGCTCTTTCATTTCAGTACTTACTGAATTCACCATGCTTGGCCTGTATTATTTTTTGATCTTGATACAATTTGAGCTAATTCTCTTGGAATTTCTAGTACCTTCTACATAAACCTAGAGCACCAATGTATTCTGAGATAAAATTGCATAATAATCTTCCTAACACACTTCCACGAGGAAAATATTGTTTTACATAATCATTTTAGTGAAAGTCTATTATGGACACAAATTAAAAGCATTTCCATTTTAAGTCTTTTCAAGGAACAGAGAAGTGAAAATACAATAGAAATTATATGTTCAGTGTGCGCCAAATAACCATTTGCTTTCCTTTTGCATAAAATCAACTCAAGAAGACCAAGGGTGCTGGATGTGGTGGTGCACACCTTTAATCCCAGCACTGGGAGGCAGAGGAAGGAGGATCACTATGAGTTCAAGGCCACCCTGAGACTCCATAGTGAATTCCAGGCAGGTCAGCCTGGGGTAGAGTGAGATCCTACCTCACCCCTTACCCCCCCAAAAAAAGACCAAGGGTAACAACAATTTACTTGTCCCAATTTACATGGCCACAGTGTGAGATTATGTCAGAGAAAACAAAACATAAACCAAATTGTAATGACTTATGTAGTGATGGGTGTGTGTGTGAAAGCATTATGAGGAAATATAGCAAAGAATTTTGTTGACTTTACAACTTTATTTGTAGTTTTCAAAAATTTTTCTAAGGTTTAACATGCCAACAAATGCTCCATATTAGAACAATTAGAAATCTCTGTCTTATTTGCAAACCACTGGAATTTTTACTTTAATTTGTTTCTGAATTCCTGAGCCCACTAACTGGTGTTCTTATCTTTCTCAACTTGGTGTATATATATATTTTCTTTTGCATGTCTGTCCACTCCTATTTCATTAGCCCCAGTTTTTTTTTTCTTTCTTTTTTTTTTTTTAATTTTTATTAACATTTTCCATGATTATAAAATATATCCCATGGTAATTCCCTCCCTCCCCACCCCCACACTTTCCCGTTTGAAATTCCATTCTCAATCATATTACCTCCCCATTACAATCATTGTAATTACATATATACAATATCAACCTATTAAGTATCCTCCTCCCTTCCTTTCTCCACCCTTTATGTCTCCTTTTCAACTTACTGGCCTCTGCTACTAAGTATTTTCATTGGCCACCATCATGAAAACAAATGATCATAAATGTTGGCGGGGATGTGGAAAAAAAGGAACCCTTCTGCACTGCTGGTGGGAATGCAATCTGGTCCAGCCATTGTGGAAAACAGTGTGGAGGTTCCTAAAGCAGCTAGAGATTGATCTACCATATGACCCAGCTATAGCACTCCTAGGCATATATCCAAAGGACTCATCTCATTTCCTTAGAAGTACATGCTCAACCATGTTTATTGCTGCTCAATTTATAATAGCTGGGAAATGGAATCATTAGCCCCAGTTTTTAACCCTACTCTTCCCAGCATGATTTATAATTAGAAAACTATGGATTAAAAAAAATAAAACTTAACAAAATATTACTGTCCAATTTAGAAAACTTCTGCACAGAAGTGGAAGGGAAAGTTCTTTTTCAGGGAGTTAGCATTAAAACAGGGTATGGTGGGAAGCATAGGCAGGAACCTTCAGGGTTTTGAACCCAGAAAAAAAAACTATTCATGTTATATAGCCAGGCAGTTCAGCCACTAAGGATATGTCCAGATGACAACATATGCTATATTTTATGGTAGTTCAATCCAGGTCATTGTGGTGACTGTGTGTATTAGCTAATTCACTTTACACAGAGGACAGTGAATTTGCTTTTAGTTTTAAACATGGAAAAAAAATGAACCATCAAAGTTACTCCTTCCTTCCTACAGACACTGGGAAATAGAGATTTTGTCTTCTTTCAAGGATATACTTTAAGCAATCACTAACTAGAAGCCTATTAGAAAGATAACCCTGGCTTTAAATTGACAAGAGGATTATTTAGTTTTTGTTGTTGTTGTTGTTTCTTCTTTCAGTGATTCACACATGGCTGAGAGACTCAGAGAATTTATATTCAATATCGATGTAAGTTAAATACATTGTTGTAATGGGAGATGAGGGGGAGGTATCTATTTTTAATGAGATATTATTGTCTTTTTCTGTTTGCAGTTGTGTATTCTCATAATATCATTGTCATCATGAGCATGGCTGGCTTTTTAACGAGAAAATGTTGAGGTTTAGGACGTTCAACCATTTCTGGTTTGTGAGTATTTGGGGTAAGGACTCCATTTTCAATAATTCACTATAAACTCTCGAATGGAAAAATGACCAACACAATGAGAAGAACTTGCTGAAGCCCACAGCATACGGTACAAAGTTTCTCTTTTGAGCCTCTAACTTGTAAGTCACAATGAAGGCAAGATGAAGTTGAGAAAATGCCCTGGAAGAACAGTAAATAATGTACCTACCCTTACCCCTGTTTTGTGGGGTGGGACATAAACCCCATTAACTACTTTTAAAAATTAAATGGTCAAAGTATTTTATGAAAAGTGAATACTTATTAACGTATTACTGTGTGCTAGCTAAAATGATCTGTCCAGGGAAACGTTGATTTATATATTATTAAAATTTAAATCTCTAAGAAAGAAACAGTTCTTGATTCATGAATGACTTTAGACTCATTTTTCAAGTCAGCCTGAGGGGTAATTGGACCAATAAAATGGAAGCCCTTAATTTATATGAAGCCATTTTAAGAACCATTTAAGAAAAGGCTTGATTTTTAATGAAGCAGATGCTGGGGATATGGATAAAGAGAAGGGAGGAATGTTAAGAAGTCTTTGAGGTTTTCTTGGTAAGAAGTGAATGAACGCTGATGCTCAGGAACTGCCGAGAGAAGCTTTCTGCTGTTTGTCTCTTTCCCCTGTCACTTAATTTCCACAGGGTGTTTGTCTCCACTTAAGATTCACCAAGCTCATTTTTCTTCAGGATTCATACACATCATGTTCCCTGAAAGCAAATATTCCTACCAACATAAACTGTGAATTTTTCAAAAGATGGCTCCTTGCCAAGCCATCCTGACACGAGAAATAGCTCTGCTACTGTTCTTTAAATGAACTGCTATCTATCCATTTTGAAAAATTATTTTTCTTGGGTCCTAAGAGATAGTTCAGTATATAAAGTGTTCTCTCAAGGGGGAGTACCTGAGTTAGTTCCAATGGTGTGCAAAAAGCCACATGTCCTGACATGCTTTAATAACACTGGCATGTTGATGCTCATTCTTCTGCTAAGTGAGAGAAGAAACAGGAGAGTTTCAAGGAAAACTCATCGTGAGCACAAAAATGAACAGAAGGGCAAGTTTCCAGGGAAAGAAGCTCTTCAAGCTCGTCAAAAACAGTGGAAAGGTGAAGATCCCTGAACATGCAAGAGGTCCTCGACCTCTGCATTCTTACAGTCACAGACACAGGCTGTACATCACACACACACACACACACACACACACACACACACACACACACACAAAGTCACACATACAATAAAAACGATCTTTTCAATTTTTACTCAATTTGCCTAATAATAGAAGTGTTATACTTTGTATTCAAAATGAGCTGGACAAGAAAAACTATCATGCACAACTTTGAGACGCTGTATCTCTCAGTATTCCCGGGCGGTTTCCCAGCTATGCATTAAGTTGAACTGGACCTGTTTAGCTCTTGAGCTCAAGAGGGACTAGGAGCATTTGGGGTAGTATGCCTGAAGATGGAAAATTATAACATACAAAGAAAAATACTGCTTATATACCTTGATAATGGGGATATAGAATTCGAGGAATAAAAATAGTAAGATTAAAGTTTTTGTTTTGTGAAGTGTGAAAAGTGGGTATATAAAGTATATTTCAGGGTGACCTTGAATTTGTGATCCTCCTGTCAACTCCTTCAGGGTTTTCCAATCATTGTTCACCATGACAGGCATAAAAACCATCCCTCAGTATTTGTTTTTAATGCTGAAGCTAATTAAATCATGCCCCCCCCAAAAAAAAATATATAAGGGCTGGAGAGATTTACGGTGTCCGCCTGCAGAGCCAAAGGATACCGGTTCAAATCTCCAGGACCCGTGTAAGCCAGATGCACAAGGGGGTGCGTGTGTATGGAGTTTGTTTGCAGTGGCTGGAGGCCCTGGCACGCCCACTCTCTCCCTCTCGCTTTGTCTTTCTCTCAAATAAATAAATAAAACTTAATATATATATATATATATATATATATATATATATATATATATATATATATATATATATATAGGGTGCTTTGCTAGTCCTCTGACATTTTGATGAAAAACTGTTATAGTGTGCAAAGACCTGTGGAATAATTAATTTATTTTGCAAACACACACATTATAGATGATAGATAGATAGATAGATAGATAGATAGATAGATAGATAGAAAAATTTCTGTTTTTCTTTTACTTGTTCTTAACCTGAAATTCACTATGTAGTCGCAGGCTGGCCTCAAACTCATGTTAGTCCGCCTACTTCTGCCTCCCAGCTACTAGGAATAAAGGAATTCACCACCATGCCTAGGCTAACAATGCACAGCTGTAGTACCTACTGTAATGCACTTACATTATTGGAACTTAAGCAGATGTGGAAATGCCATGTTGTTAATTGGTAGAGCTGAATGAGATGCATTAGTTGATTACCTGTCACAGTTATTGCATAATAGCTTGCCACATCAGATTTTTGTTTGTAAAAGTATTTAAAAATGTAAATTTGTACTGCAGCTTTTAGGATAGTGTCAGGAAAGAAATTATTATTGAGAGGATATATCCAGGAGAATAAATGCACAAATAGAAATAACTTTCTCTTTTGGAAAAGAGAAGTACATGTCATGAAAGATCAAAAGAGAGCTTTCCCACTGGTGGTAAGGAAAGCAGATAAGTGGGTTTGAGGATGTGATCCTATGAGAGCCAAAAAGTGATGGCTTGTCCATAATTTTAATTTATTTGCATTTTGCTATGCTGCCTTCTGTTAATTTGGGAGTCAGCAGCCAAGAAGTATTCTGTGAACAACTCCTTAATGTTTGTTTCTAGGTTCTGAACATGAAGTAGTTATTTAATGAGAAGCTTTTTCACTGGTATAGCTCTACGTCTCCTTATTTTGACAAAAGATGCACATATACACACTTTATAGTACTTCAGACCACCCAAATGTGGTTCAAACCAATGTATTTTGCAGTAATTTTAATGGACTTATAATTCTTAATAAAAATGGAAAACACGGTAATCTTTAACATTCTCTGAATTGCATATAATTATCCACAAAGTCTTGATACACATGGTTCCAATATTAATTAATGAGTTAAATGAAGAGAATCCAACCTTTGAAATTGCTTTAAGGAAACAGTGACAGTGAAGCCTTTTATCTATAATTAAATTTTTAAGTAACTAAAGGTACTTCTTAGCTGTTTCAGAAGTAAGAGGATGTATTATAGCAATTATTATCTTAAACACATTTTGGACAAAAGGCACTGTTTATTGTAATCATATTTTAAGGTACAGCAACAAACAAGAGCCATGTTCACAATAAAATATGACTATCTGATGACAATCATGTGGGATTGTTTATTGAAAAAAAAATAATTAATTGAAAAAAAAAACTCCAAGACTTAAGTTTTAATATTTCAGGTACTTTCCTTTTCATGTTTTTTGTCATTCCTTAGATATCTTATAGAAATTGATAGAGCTATATGGTATTAAAACATGAAACTTCCCTTTGGGGACCAATAACATTATGACATTAATGTGTTATACTGAGTTCTGCTAGAATAAATTGTAGCTTTGGCAATGAAGCAATATAGACCCAAGTGACACCAATAGCTTCAGGAAAAGTAACAGCACCCATGATGTATTCTGTCATCTGCCATGAATATAAATATCTAATGAAAAACTCAGACACAGAATATATCAAATTTAGTTCTTCATCTGCTGAGTCTAAAAATACTTAAATCATTCAATAGCAACAGGGCACTGTGACACTTGTAATTTTCTTTTAATAATATTGGCTATCAATTAAATCATTTCAGAATACTTAATAAAATAGCTACTTTTGTTCGATACTCAGTGCCCACAATGCTTGTCATTTGCTATACTTTATATATAAATTAAATTAGTCTTGGAGGGCTAGAGAGATGACTCAGCAGCTAAAAGTGCTTGCATGAAGGCCTGGGTTCAGTTTTGTAGTGCTCAGGTAAAGCCAGATGCACATAGTAACGAATGTGCCTAGAATGTGTAGCTTAGAGAATTTAAGGAACCCAGGGCAAACACCAGGTCAATTATTTACTTGCTTCAAGGGACCAAGTCATAACATATTGTTTTGTAGTAACATGTAAAAGACCATACTTTTAACCTTTGCGTTTTATTTTGCTTGGTTCTCTAAACAATTAAAAAACAATGTACATGTAATCATTAATAACATATCATTTCATCATTGGAATTTGTTCTTTAAAAAAATTAACATGGTAGTTAGTAACATAAAAAATAACTCTCAGGGCTGCAGAAATGGCTTAGCATTTATTGTCACTTGGTTGGAAAGCCTGTAATCTGGTGTCCCTAATACATACATAAAGCCAGATGCGTAAAGTAGGCTTTTTTTTTTTTTTCCTCTATGTAATGGTGTTATAACAGTTGAGTTAACAATCTGATCTTCTGGTTAAATAAAACACAAAATTAAAGTAGTTTTATTTTCCTCCACTTATGCCCACATTTACATGTATACTTTTCTCCTTCCTGTGTAGATCTTATCATTGTTTTGGTAAAGAGCTACAGTGTGAGGTGCTTTGGTTATTTTTATACCCTCAGCAGATTCTATGTCTGTCTCCATCTCATATTCAATATAAATATGGTGTCTTCTCCATAGCACTTAGACTGAATGTGTGGGAAGTATGAGATGTTTGCATTCCATTTTAATTCCTCTGCTTTTATTCATTCATTCAGTCTATCATTCGGAGAGAGAGAGAGAGAGAGAGTAGTAGAGAGAAGAAAACACAGCGAATGTGCATTTCTGACAGTAAACACACTATAGATGCATGCAACACTTTTTGTATTAGGCTTTAAATGGATACTGGGGAATCAAACCTAGGCCATCTGGCTCTCTTTCCATACAAGCAACTTTAACCACTGAGCATCACTCCAATACCTTTCTCAGCATTGAGTAGAGTGTACATCCTCTAAACCAACGGAGTCAGTGCAGAAGAAAGAAAAATAACCCTCTCTATGTATATATTTTGTTTTATTAATATACATTTTAGTTTTATTTTGTTTTGTTGTTGTTGTGTGTGCACATGTGTGCATTTATGTGTGTGACTGTAGATATGCATGTGCCTTGGCACAGGTGGGAGAGCCAGTGGACAGCTTCATTTGTCTGTCTTCACCTTCCACTTTATTTGAAGGTGTGTGTCATACTCCTGTGGTTCACCATTGCATTTTCTAGCTTTGCTGGTGTGAAAACTATGAGGGAATTCTTATATCCCTGTCTCTTTTCTCACTGTAGGTGTTCTTGGATTTCAGAAACCACAGTGTCTAACTTGTAAAGTGTTCTGGGGTTCCAAGACCAGATATTCATGTTGCAAGTACCTTATTCACTGAGACTTTCCTCCAATCAATCTAAAACTTTTTCTAACCCTATTCCTGGTAGCAATTTTCTGTTGTAGATATCTTTATGTAGCTGGGACAAACACCTGATCAGAAGTAGCTTATGGGAGGGAAAGGATTTTTCAGACTTACAAAATCCAGGGGAAGCTGCATCGCATCAGAGGAAGTAGGCTCACTCTATCATCCATACCAGGGACAAAAGCCACCACTGCAAGCATGAGCAGCCAGAACTAAAGCTGGCTCTCTACAACCTCATAGGGCTGGACTGAAGATCACTCTAGTGGCCTTCCTGCAGCAGGACTCCATGTGCAGAGGACGTAAGTAGGACACTTAATCTCTTTTTTTTTCAAAGTGTACTTTATTATTTATTTACTTTTTATTAAATGAAAGCTTTGTATTGACACATAATGTGTTGGTCCCATAATTTCCCTCCCCTATGACCACACTCCACTAAAGGCCAGCTTTAGTAGGATTGTTGGTATGCACCATGGAGTTGTTGGCTATGAGTTGTGAGAACAGCAGCCAGTCATGTGTGGTTGGGGGAGAAGGCCTGTGGATATTCTGTCCCACCCTGTGGCTCTTACATTCTTTACATACCCCATGCCACAAAATTCCCTAAGCCTTAGTGAGTGCTTTTTTTTTTTTTTTTGTCTTATTGCTTGGGGTAGGATTTCTAGCACTAGAGAGAGTGGTGAGAGTGGGGGCACCCCTTTCTTGTTTCTCATCTCAGTGAGAACTCCTTGAGTCTTTCCCCATTAAATATGTTTTGGGCTCTAGGTGCTTTACATACATCCTTTATTAGGTTGAGGTACAAACAGTTCATGCCTAGTCTCTCTAGCATTATTATCATTAAGTGATGCTGTATTTTATCGAAGACCTTCTCGGCATCTATTGAAATGGTCATGTTTCTCTTAGTCTTTAACATTATTGATGTTTTGTATTTCACAAATTCATTTCCTTATGTTACAGCGTCCCTGCAATGAACCTTGTTTGGTTGAGGTAGATAATGCTTTTGATATGTTATTAAATTAGCTTGTGAGGAGATTGTTAAGGATTTTTGCATATAAGTTTATCAATGAAATAGGTATACAGTATTATTTTCTTTTCTTCTAGTGTCTCTTTGTGCTTTGGGTATTATGGTGATGCTAGCTTCAGAGAAGTTCTACAGCATTTCCTGTTCTCCAACTATGTGAAAAAACTTAAGACACAGTGGTTTCAGTTCTCTGACAAAGGTTTGGTAGAATTTGGCTGAGAATCAATTAGGTCCTGGACTTTTCCTTTTGGGGAGGTTTTTGATAACATTTTCTTTTTAAAAATACTTATTTATTTTTTTAATTTACTATTTTTTCTTAATTAGTTTTGTATTCGGCAAATACAGTCAGTTTGGTAACATTAGTAGACTCATCCATGACCTACCCCCTCCCCATTGGTCCCTCCTTGTTGAGGTAAATGGGTCGTGCATTGTGGAGTTAGCCCACAGTTATGGATAGGATAAATGTCTCTGCATATCATGACCCAACATGGGGCTCTGACATTCTTTCTGCTTCCTCTTCCGCAAAATTTCTCTGAGCCATGTTGGGTTCATTTTTGGTCTGCTTCAGTGATGAGGTGTTGGGGGCCTCTGGGACTGTGGTTCTCTGATTTGGTAGGAGTTGATTTTTCTCTGTGTTGAACTCCTTCACCCTTGTGCTGGTATCCTTGTGGATACTAGACACACACTTGTGGACACTAATAACATTTTCAATCTCAATGCATGTAATAGGTTTGTTTAGGAGTTTTCTCAGCTCTGAATTTAATTTTGGTATGTTTCTAGAAATCCATCCATTTCTTCCAGGTTATCCAATTTTGAGTAGCAGGGTTTTTTTTTGTTGTTGTTGTTGTTTTTGTTTTTGTTTTACGAGGTAGGGTCTCACTCTGGCTCAGGCTGACCTGCAATTTGCTATGTAGTCTCAGGGTGGCCTTGAACTCACTGTAATGCTTCTATTCTGCCTCCTGAGTGCTGGGATTAAGGGTGTGCACCACCACACCCAGCTTGAGTAGCAGTTTTGTATGGAAACATGTCCTAATGATGCTTCCAATTTAATTGATGCTTTGTGAACTATCCCTTTTCACATTTAATTTTGTTATTTTTAGACCTCATTTTTTGTTTGATTAAATTAAGCAGGGATTTATCAATCTTGTTTACTTTTTCATAAAACTAGCTCTTGGTTTCATCAATTCTCTTAATTGTTTTCTTAGTTTCCAATTCATTGTTTTCTGCTCTGATCTTAATTGATTTATTTTATTTTCCTTTTGAAACAATTAGGGTTGTACTGTTCTTGGTTATCCAACATCTCTCTGTTTTTGTTATGAAGTCATTTAGTTCTATGAATTTTCCTATTTTGTTTCCCATAAGTTTTGGTGTGTTTTGTTTTTGTTGTCATTGAGTTTTAGAAATCTTACAATTTCCTTTATGAGATTTTTTTTTTTCCATGACCCATTCAATACTTAATAGTGTGTTTTTCAGTGTTTAGTTCCTGCTGTTTTTCTTATTTAATTCTACCTTTACTACATTGTGGTCTGATATGATACAGAAAGTTAAATTGGTTTTCCTGAATATAAGGAATCATTCTTTGTGCCTTAATACGTGTTTTATTTTGGAGAAGGTTATGTTGGCTGCTAAGAATAACATGTATTTGATAGAATCGGGGTAACATGGTCTGTTGACCCCTGGGGACCTGGTGCATAGCAGATGGCAGCAGGAGGTGGCACAGTCACATATTGCATTCAATTTGCTGGGTGGGGGCAAGGTGACCCGCTGGTGCCCAGGCCAGCTGTGCTGTGTGGAAGTGTGGGCTGTACCTCATGCACTGTGTGTACACATTCAGTGAGTTGGTTCACTCTCTGAGTGTCTGGGGCATGGAGGAAGGCCAATCATCAGGCCCGGCTGCAAGCCTGAACTCAGCTGGCTGTGTTAAGCACCAACTCACCCCAGCCTGCTATTGATCCTCAGCTGTGATAGAAAGCATATAGAAATCAACCTATTCCTGAATATGGACCTGGTGCCCAACCACCGGAGATCCTTTAAGACCTATTAGTACTACACACACACACACACACACACACACACACACACACACACACACACCAGTTCTTGCTTGATTTCACTCGTAGAGCTCTAGCATCACTATGTTTTTTGCCATCTTGACCAGAAGTCAAAAGGTTAATCTTAATCAAAAATACTTCAGTTTATGTGTGATGTACATTTATATTCAAACCACCATATCTTTCTATGTTGATTGTGAAAATTGTAAGTTGTGGCCTCTGCTATTTCTTCTGGGAAAAATAAAAACCAATTTTCTTGCAAGAGTCACGGGAGAGATTTTGGAGTTCCTTAGTAATGCCTCATAATTCCCTTTCCTTGATTTATGGGATCTTCTGGTTCTTTTCCTTCGTCTTTCTCAGATTGCCTTCTTGTATTCCACCTCAGCTTCTTTTCCATGTAAGATTCTTAGTCATCTCTTGGATGGGATCTCAACAAAGTGTTACAAAAATGTACCCAGGGCAGCCTCAGAAATCCCAATAATGTAATTGAACAAAAGCACTGTGGTAGTTTGAATACATGCCCCCACAGACTCAGGTGCTTTCGTAACATTTGGTTTGCAGCTCCAGACTCTAGCTGGCAGATTTCTGCTACAGGGCGTGTGTCACTGGGGGCATACATGAATTCCAGCCCAAAGGTATGCAGAGAGGGTCAGATATACATGGTGGTCCTGCTTGCTGCCTGTGTATGATTGAAGCTGTTAATGGCTGTTTAGTTGTTTCTCTCTTCTTGCATGCATGAAAGCAGTTTCTTCCACCATTGATTGTACTTCCCCTGGAAGCTTAGAAAAAAGCCCTTTCTTCCCTTGTACTGTGTTTGCTTTTGATGTTCATCCCAGCAAAAGTGAAACTGTCCACTATAGCACCTGACTTCCAAAATACTTCATGTATATTATTTTACTTCAAAAGTATAATAATCATTTATTTAAAATGTACTTACACACAAAATTGACATCAAAAATTTATACAATTCTCTTGAATACAGTAAACTAGTGTCCTCAAAAAGAGATCTAGAGTCTGTTAGGTTCTGCAATTTAAAGCAGCAAAGAACAACTTCTAACAATATCATTCATCACAAATGACCGTGATGACAGTAGATAAGTTCTTAACCACTAACCCACAACTTTTCATGAAATATTCCACAGAATAAAACAAAACTAAAGTTCTGGCATAAATATGTTCTCCATATGGATCTTAGTCCTTCATTTATAATGCCAGTGGGGAAAACTGGGCACCTATTTTGTTCAATAGCATTTTTCCTGTGTTTGATATATAACTGTGTTATGACTGTCCAACATTAGTGGCTGGACCATATGGTTCTTTGTTTTCCCCTAATTTTCCATAGTGTATGGACAGTAGATTTCTATTAATTACTTATATACTTGCGTGTGATTAGACTAGCCATAGGAATCAATTTCTGATCTTTTAATCTTTTTTTAGAGAAGGTCTCATCTAGCAGCTCACCTTGATCTCATCATGTTGCAGAGACGGAATGACCTTAATGGTCCTGTCTTTATGTCTTGTGCTGGGATAATAGGCATTCACCAACATGCCCAAGCATAGGTGCTGCTGCTGACTGACCATAAGCTTTCATACATGCAAGCATGCTCTACAACTGATCTCCATCACCACCATATGGCATTATATATTACATACTGATATTGAAGATAATGTAAACTAAGCAATTTTGATAAAAATACTGTTGAAGTTATGTTCGCATTACTGGTAGAAATCACCCAACTAAAAGAAGCTTGTGGGGGAAGAAAAAAATAACAGAGGTTTATTTTGGCTTACAGTCTCAAAGGGGAAGTTCCATGATGGCAGGTGTAGCAGACAGATTCAGGTTTGCTGAGATGAACTTCCAGACCAGGCACAGTTATGGAGGAAGGGATATTTATTGAAGTCTACAGATCCAGAGGAAGTTCTGTAATGGCAGAAGAAGCTGGCCTGCCTTCACGGGTCCAAGCAGAGAGAAAGAAGTACAAGCCTAAAGGCCGAAAGCCACAGCACACTTCAGGAACTGCAGCTAGGCACACTTTGCATATCTTTAGATTGAAATCTGGAACCCACCACCACAACTTAAGATCCATCTAGTGACATTGCCTCCAGCCAGGTGGCTGCAGATGCAAACTACAAACAAACAACTGAATATATTGGGGGCCACCTATTCTATTCAAACCACCAAATTAGGGGAAAACAGTGACATGAGCAGAGGGTGGACATCTGCCAACATCAATGGACAACAGCAATAGGAGAGGGTGCCAAACACTGGCAAGAGGAAACTGGCTATAACACCAATAAGCCCACCCCCAACAATACACTGCCTCCAGGTGGCATTAATTCCCAAATCTCCATCAGCTGTGAACCTAGCATTCAGAACACCTGAGTTTATGGGGGACACCTGAATCAACACAAATACTTATTATTTATATATTTATTTTCTACTTTGAACATATTTTAGAATGTTTCCTAATTATAGTGATCTCTGTATCATGTCAATTTACTGATTTCATTTGATCACCTTGATGTAGTAATTGAGAACAATGGAGTCTTCTATACTCTTAGGTGAGTAAAAAGTCACAAATTGTGGTGCCGGACATTCATGGTCATGCAAACTTTCACTGAATTAGTGGCCTCTAAGAAACAGGGATGTTTGTTAAATTTTGTTCAATGAACAGAAAGATCAATGGATAAAGTTTAGAATGGTTGCATTGCAGAAATTATAGAGCTTAAGGGAAGGGCAGATGACACAGCACACCAGGACAGGACTTCTGTAAATGGAAAAGTCCACCTAGAAATTAAGATTAATGCCTTTTATGGGAGTGTTACTGGACCCAGGTATCTAGGTGAGACCAGATTATTCATGGAAAGGTTGTCATCCCTACACATTTCTTTCTGTTGGAAGAAAGAAAGAGACATTATAAAAGTCACCTATTTAAAATCTACAATGAGATTTCAGAAGAAAACAGTTCAAACAAATTCTTCCTTATGGGATCAAAGACATACCTCACTTCCATATTCAGAAGGCCCTCTCTTACTACTTAATTGCATCAATCTATCAATCATCTGTCTGTCTGTCTGTCTATCTATCTATATCTATCTATCTATCTATCTATCTATCTATCTATCTATCTATCTATCTATCTATCTATCTATCTAATCTATCTATGTATTTACCAAGCTTCCATTTAATCTATGTATCTATCTTTCATTTTCTCTTTTTTCCTTTCCTTATTGTTAGAGCCAAGGTCAGAAGGTGAAGGTTCGTTTAAGCTGCACAGCGAGTCTGAGGTCAGCCTGAGCTATGTGAGAGTCTGTTTCTAAAATCAATAATATCAATAAGATAATATGTATGAGAACAAAATGTAATTGTTATTAAAGAGTAAAAGAGTACCCCTATTTAATGTTTTTTTTTAAAGTCCCTTTTTTACTTAAACACATTTAATATGCAAAGGTATTCTGAGAGCCTGCTGGCAATGCAGATTACCATAAATTAAGTAGACGAGAATGAAGAAACACACTGATTTGATGCTTGTGAAAAATGCAGCAGATTTATAGGGGCTGAGCAATTTAATACCTATGCTTACACGTTCTTGTGCTTTGTAATTCTAAACAGATCATCTGTTTCTATCATGGCAAGAATACAGATTATCTTCTGTATTTTCCTGATTTTTGATATTTCCATAGTATTAGAATGCAGTAAATACATGTTAAATAATTTTGTGTAATATGAAACAGCTGCTAAGAAAAATATAGTGAATATCTATTTACGTATTTACGTATGATATATCAGAAGACCACATATTCATTCCTGCCCATACCTGAATATGAAAATGGCAATTTACAAGTATTGATAGTATATGAACAAGAATATTCAGACAGAAGTTTGATTATCTTTTGGTCACAATATAATAGGATTATAGTGTAAAAAATTCATCAACAAGTAACAACATAGGCATTTTATTAATGACTATTTCTATAGTCTTTACTAAGGAAATTTTGGTGACATTTTTCCTACATGCTTTTTTCAGTTTCAAAACATGTATTACAATTTTTTATCTCAATATACATATATACATGAAACTGGAAATATATTAAGCCAAAACATTTCCATATTAGCTGACAATTTCATACATATATGTCATGTATTTTGATAACCATTCCTTCTCATTGTCTTCACTTGTGTACCCTTCCTATTCTCCTCTCTGTCCTTTCCAAAAGGTCTTTCTTCTTCCTCTATGTCTATTTCTTCCTCCTGTGTGGGAGTCTGCTTTCTTATAGAAGCTTTTTTCCCCCCTCTCTCAGAAACTATTTTAGATGTTTTCTAATTCCTATTGTATATCAAAATTAAAGTGTCAATATTAATTGGAAAACTTTTGTCTATGAGTAACATATCTTGAAAGAGTCAACACTATAGAAAGTTATATGAACTTTTTCTTGTTTTTAAAGTATGTTGTCTGTTTTGAAAAATAATGTTTCTTTGTAGCATAAGGCTGGTCTCAAAGTAATGATCATCCTTCCTCTATCTTCAAAGTCTTAAACCTCTATACATGCATAATTACGCACTGCTTTAAATGTTTCTTTGAGCTGGGCATGGTGGTGCATGCCTTTAATCCTAAAGTTTAGGAGGCAGATATAGGAGGATCCCCATGAGTTTGAGGCCACTCTGAAACTACAGAGTGAATTCCCGGTCAGGGTGGGCTAGAGCAAAACCTACTTGCTAAAAAAAAAAAAAAAAAAAAAAAAAAAACAAAAAACTTTATTTTAAAATACTGCACTTGCTTCTATAGAACACAATGATTGTTCAAAACAGGAGAATTTGTATTGCACCACAAATTAACTGTAAAAGATAACTTACTTCAAAATTCTGGACACTTTGCTTTACTTTGAAAGGAATCACATAAGCGGGGTATATACCACTAGCTTTCTCAATGCAATAATTGAATTTGGTTATTCAGAAATGTCAATTCTTTATCCATAATATATCAAATATATGGGGCTCTACAGTCATGATAACTTTAATTAGTCTCAGTTCTGTAATGCTAATTTTTTGCACAGGCCCTATATTTTGACTCATAAGCATTTTCGTTCTGCACATTTTCAAAATGTCCATGTACCAGAAGTCCAGATTTTAACTTAAATATCTTTGATATAAGCAGAATGCATCTTGTTTCTAAGGAAATCATTTCTTTGTTTTGCTAAGTCAGATACATGATTCTTTTAGCACATAATGGTGGGTAAATTATATTATCAGTTTCATCAGATCAGGAGTCAATAATCTTGGCTAGACTTTATTAACAGAAAAGGAAAATGACCTTTTGCATGGGTGGGCAATGTTTCTGGGAGCAGAATATAAGATCATATTGTTGCTATCCTTCATAAACAACAGACTCCAGCTTCTGGAACTTACAGCAGGGGCTGACGACCAGCAAATTTCTAGGAATCTCCCAAGTCTTCAATATCTGACTAGGACTGTAGAGGCAACATGTCTAGTACATTGAGAAGCTGTTGGGGGTCAACAAATGTCTAGCCTATAGATAGGTGTAGTTTAACTATACAGCCCATATCCTGTACAATAGTTTAATAAACACCCCCCCCCCCAGGTAGAGATCTGGCTTATTGGTTCCATCCCTTAAGAGAACTCTAATACAAGGATATAATTCAGTTGTAGTGTCAGCTGAGAAAAAAAAATGCAGTTCTTTGAACACAAAATAGCTCCTATCGGTTTATATGTTTCAATACTTGATCCTAAATTGGTGATGCTACTTGTAGAACTTTTAAGAGGTCACTCCAGCCTGGATGAAGTATGTCACTGGGATTGGAATTTCACATGGTTCATCCCAGCTTTCTCTCTTTACTTCAGCCCTGCTAATGTGAAAATGAGATGTGCTATGACACCACCTTACTTCCTCTAATGTGAATAAAATGTATTAGAAAATTAAATATGAAAATAAAATAAAATAAGAATAGCATGTTTTAAGTACAATAACATAGCACATATTTAAGTAGAAAATTATCAAGGGGGCTGAGAGATGGCTTAGTGGTTAAGTGTTTGCCTTTGAAGCCTAAGGACCCTGGTTCGAGGTTCAATTCCCCAGGAACTACGTTAGCCAAATGCACAGGTGGATCATGTGTCTGGAGTTCGTTTGCAGTGCCTGGAAGCCCTGGCGTGCCCATTCTCTGTCTCTCTCTATCTGCCTCTTTCTCTCTCTGCCTGTCACTCTCAAATAAATAAATATTTTTTTTAAAAGAAAAGAAAATTATCAAGGTGCTATGGGGATACTAAACTAGCCAGATTTGGGCGATTCTTAAATTTGAGTAAAGTGATTGACAAATTATTTTTGCTATTACTATTGTCTTTGAAAAGGAGGTTTGTTTGCTATTTTCTGGAAAATAGATGGAAAACCAATATTTCCAAAAATCTGCAATTCACAAGATACATAATTACATCAAATTACAGTGTTCAGCACAAACTGAGCTCAATTTATTTTGATAAGAGCTTACTCATTCCTAAATATACCAAAATGTGTCAAAAGTAAAGGTTTCTAGGCTACTTTATATCAAAAACATGTTTTCAGAAAATTCTCATTATATTGCAATTTACAAGTTTGGATAAAATTTCACTTTAATTCCTAGCTTCTCCCTAAAACATCAGGGACTACATAAGGTTTTTTTGTTTTGTTTTGTTTTTTTTTTCTTTTTAAATAACTGACAATGTCTTGTCAAGTTGATGCTATTTGTTCCCAACAATTTTGATAATCCTTGCTGAGACAAGAAATTTTTAGTATTGGTTGCTTGACATCCTGACACAAACTGACCAAACTGTTCATGGCTCCATGAACCCTATTTATAATAATGATAGCCTTACAATTAGTATCATTTCTTAGGCATGAAAATCTTTCTAGGAAACATAGACCAATTATGTAGCTAGAATGATGGACAGAGAGTGTACTCAAACTCATATCCATATAATACATTTCTTTTTTCTGTTTAAAAATTTATGGCTACCTTTGATTACCTGTCATGTGTTTGAACATCTGACATTTTTAACATAAATATAGATCAAAATATAAAGGAATTTAACATACTTGATAATGTATCATCAGTGAACTTGTCACTCTACTAAACTTTAGAATCAGTAGATAAAAAAATAAAACACACACACACACACACACACACACACACACACACACACTTGTATTTAGAATTTATTTTCCTTCCTTATACCTCCAAGTTGTAATAACATTTACAGGCTTAATGCCTGTTACATTACTGACCTGTTGAGCTTATCACAGATTTCCAAATCTCTTTCTCAATCTCAAACAGATTTTTTTTTTGAGATTTTAACATTAATATATAAACATCACATGTTGGTACTATCCTTTCCCTCCTCCCTGCCCCTTTTCTGAAGAGGCTTTCTTGGTTGGGGATGCAGGTCAACCCCATGGGAACTGTGGGTCATGCATTATGGGGGCAGCAGTCAGTTATGGAGGAGAGGCAACGACTCTGTCCAAAGTGAAACAAATTGTGGCTCTAACAATCTTTCCAGCCCCTCTTTTGCAAAATTCCCTGAGCCATGCTGGGAGTATCTTAAGTATACTTCAGTGATGGGAACTTAGGAGCCTGTGGATCTGTGGTTTAGTAGGTGTTGAGTGTCCTCAGTATTTTTCTCCATCAACTTTGTGCAGATATCAGATTCACTAAGAAAGAAGCACTCTTGCTCATTTCCTCAATTCCTCTGTGGTTTCAGCTGGGGCTGGGGTGAAGTGCGATGGGTCCTTTATCTCCTCAGGTCCAGCTTCCATCTGAAAAAGAGAAACAGATTCTCCAACAGAAAATGAAGTCAGAACTGGTTACATGGGATAACCATTGTCAATTTAGAGAGAATATAAAGGGTATAGGCCCTCTTTTAGACCAATATTGCTGGGAGCTTGACAATTGCAAGGAGAATCATTATCTGGGTATGATTCTGACTTGTTTCCCACTGGAAAATATGGTTTCCTTTCCACTCAGCAGATCTATTAGCACATTCAAGAACAGTTGGTTACCCACCCTGGCTGTGTGCCATTATTGCATTTGTGTGAGCATCACATCAGGTTGTTTGCTTCTTAGTCACTTAGACTTTGAATTATTCAGTCAGATGTTGGCCACCTTCCCCAATAGCTCATGTAGCACCTTCTAGAAGTAGATGGGTTAATTGTCTGGGGACTGGATGTCCTCTGGATTCCAACCAGGTCTCTCTACGGTCTCTGTTGACAGTGTTTGGTGTCTTCAGCAGTACCATCTTACTATTAACCTCGTCTGGGTAATCAAATGCTCTAACAGAAGTCTGTCTTGTTTGTTTTGGGAGATCTAATAAGTCTCTCTGATCAACAGCTCAATGTGGATGTAAACTGCATCCTGGTATAAGGAATCACAGACCAACACCAAGGGAAAAGAAAAAAGAAAAAGATAAAGAAGAGAAACAGGAAAAAATTTAAGTTTAGTCTTCATCTTACCCTCTCCAAGACCCTTCAATTTAAGTGCTCCTCTAAAGTCCTCTTGAGGGTTTCAACTTTAAGTCTAATTTTCAGGATATAAGATCCTATGGTATCAGTTCAATTTGGGTTCACTTTTGTGTTTCACTCACAACCACCCTTCCCTTTCCCCATGCCCTACCTTCCCTGTTTTCCAAGCCTCAGGATGCCATTCAGTTATGTCAGGAACTCTGGATAACTCAGGTTAGGAAAGGAAGATGAGTGAGACCATGTGATGATTGTCTTTCTGTGATTTTGTGAGTTCACTTACTATGATCTGTTCCAAGTTCGACCATATTTCTACAAATTTCATTATATCATTTTGCTATTACTGCTGAGTAGAATTCTTCCATGTAGATATAACACATCTTGGCTATTTATTCATTCAATAATGGGCACTGGGCAGCTATAAACATAGTTGAGCAAATATCTCTGAACTGTGGTGTGGAACTTTTAGGGTAAAGGTCAAGTAAGGGAATAACAAGTTGGTAACTCTATATTCATCCTTTTCAGGACCGTGCATATTGATTTCTATAGTGAATGTATCAGTTTACAGTTTACATTCCCACCAACCGTGCATGAGTCTTCTTATTTCTCCACATCCTAACCAACATTTGTTTTCATTTGATTTTTTTTAATATGTGCTAACCTTACTTGGGTAAGGTGGAATCTTATAATTATTTTAATTTGCATTTCCCTAATGGTTAGGGATGTTGAATATTTTCTTAAGTGTGTGTTAGCCGTTTGTAACTTTTCCTCTGAGAACTTCATTCAGTGGATACTCTATTGTTTTTTTTTTTTAATTTTTATTTATTTATTTGAGAGCGACAGACACAGAGAGAAAGACAGATAGAGGGAGAGAGAGAATGGGCATGCCAGGGCTTCCAGCCTCTGCAAACGAACTCCAGACGCGTGCGCCCCCTTGTGCATCTGGCTAACGTGGGACCTGGGGAACCAAGCCTTGAACCGGGGTCCTTAGGCTTCACAGGCAAGTGCTTAACCAGTAAGCCATCTCTCCAGCCCTCTATTGGTATTGCTTATGGTATATTTGTCTATGCAAAAGCTTTCTGGCTTTTTGAGATGCCATTGGTTGAGTTCTTATTTAATTTCCTGGACTACTGGGATTTTGTTCAGGAAGTTTTTCCTAGTCCTATACTGTGGGAAGTGCCTATTGTTTTTTCTTCCAGTTGTTGAAGAGTTTCAGGTCTTATATTGAGGTCTTTAATCCATTTAGACTTGATTTTTGTGTAAAGTGAAATGACTGGGTCTAATTTCATTTTTCTACATATGATCATCCAATTTATCCAACGCCATTTATTGAAGATGCTGTCTTTTCTCTAGTCAACATGACTGGTAACTTTGTCAAAGATCAAGCAACTTGCCAGGCGTGGTGGTGCACGCCTTTAATCCCAGCACTCAGGAGGAAGAGGAAGGAGGATCGCCATGAGTTCAAGGCCACCCAGTGACTACATAGTGAATTCCAGGTCAGCCTGGACTAGTGTGAGACCCTACCTAGAAAAAAAAAAAAAGAAAGATCAAGCAACTGTAGTTAACTGGACCTAAGATCTGGGTCTTCAATTCTGTTCCATTAGTCTGTATTTCTGTTTTTATTCCAGTACCATGTTGTTTTTGTTACTATGGCTTTGTAACATAGCTTTAGGTTGGGTATGGTGATGCTGCCAGGTTGTTTGGTTTTTTTGGCTGAGGATATATTTGGATATCTGAGGCCTTCTGCCATTCCATATGAATATTGGGATCATTTATTTTTTTTCAATCTATGTGAAGAATGATACTGGTATTTTTATTGGTATCACATTAAATCTGTTTTTTTTTTTTTTTTTTTTTTTTGGTAGAATTGCCATTTTCACAATATTAATTCTACCTATCTGGGAGCATGGGGTGTTTTTCATCTTCTCAAGTCCTCAATTTTTTTGCTTGAGATTTTTTTTTTTTTAATGTGTTTTCATTATGTAGTTCTTTCACTTCCTTGGTTAGTGTTATTCCAAGGTATTTAATTTTTATTGAAAATAGGGCAGCCTCACTGATTTCTTTCTCTGTATATTTGTCCTTTGCATACAGAAAAGCTACTGATTTCTGTGGATTGATTTTGTATCTTGCCACTTTGCTGAAAGTGGGCCAGGGGAATGGGAGGAGCCAGGGCACAGAGGTCTGGCCTATTCACTCCGCGCTGTGCCTGCCCTCACACCATCTGTGTGGGGAACCCAGACCAGAGAGCTGGGGGGAGCCAGGAAACAAGGGTCTGGCCTAGTCACTCTACACTGCTGTGCCCGCCTGCACATTATCCATGCAGAGAACCCAGACGAGGAAGCCTAAGGACCCCAGTTCGAGGCTCGGTTCCCCAGGACCCATGTTAGCCAGATGCACAAGGGGGCGCACACATCTGTGGTTCGTTTGCAGTGGTTGGAAGCCCTGGCACGCCCATTCTCAATCTCTCTCTCTCTGTCTCTTTCGCTCGCTCTCTCTCTGTCACTCTCAAATAAATAAATAAAAAATGAACAAAAATAAAAATAAAAAAAGTGAAACTGAGCACTTTAAGTGGTTATTGAGATTCAAATTTTCATTCTGTTTTGTCAATTTACCACATATATATATTTGACATAATGTAGCTCACATTAAAATGTTTGTGCTTTGAGATAAATCACAAAGACATCTCCACTAGCATATTCTCCTGAGCTAGCAAAGAACATGGTCTATCAAGTTAAATGTTCTGTCTAAATAAAAACATAGCTTTTTGTCTAACAAATGACAATTAGTGGAAAGATTGGATCAATTTTATGGCAGAATATCTCACAAATAGCAATCTAATTATTTTCCTTTCTTTTGTTCTTTCAGAATTCATTAGTTGACTTTTTTTTTTATAAACAAGAGGCTTCAGTATTTAATTTCATAAACTAGTTTCTTTTTAAAATGATCTTTCTAATAATATAGCTCTTTTTCTAAATTTATTTTTACAGACAGATAATGGTGTGATAGTCAACTTAATCTCTCTCCCTATCCTTCACACAAAAAAATAAGTTTAGGGGCTAGAGAGAATGCATAATGGTTAAGGTGATTGCCTGCAAAACCTAGCGACCTGAGTTTGATTCCTAAGTACCCATGTAAAGCCAGATGCACAAGGTGACACATGCCTTTGGGATTCATCTGCTATGGCTAGAGGCCCTGCCGTGCCTCTTCTATCTGTCTGTCTGCCTCTGCTTACAAATGGATAAATAAAAATATTTACAAAATAATTTTAGAGTGTCTTAAAAATAAATTGCTATATATTGAAAGTTCAGACTTGTTAAAACTTTGTTGCTTGTTTGTGGGAGTTTTATGTCTATTAATTCATGAAATATTATTTTCATATACATGTAAAGTACCTTGGTCTTGTCCAATCTCTCATTCCGACACATCACTTTTCCCCTAGTCCTCTCCTCTTTTCTTCTTTCCTCGTTGTCTTCGATTCATTCTACTTTCCCAAGGGTTCAATATATGAGAGGGAGTGTATGATGATTGACTTTATTTTTATTTCCCTTAATATGGTGCACTCCATTGCCATTGGCAATATAATAATCAATATAGTTTTGATAAATGTTTTAGTCATATTAAGAAACTACAAGAGTGGTGTTACATTTGCTACCATGAAATAATTATTTGTGTGAATAGATTAGTACATGTTTTTCAGTTTGTTTTATATTTGTAATAATTGTTTCTTTCAAAAATTTAATGCAATTTGATTTTTGAGAGTGCAGCCTCTACATAGGTACAATCTATTAGTATGTATCTCAAAAATAGTACCTAATAACTTGTCTAGTGACATTGTTTCATGTTTTCTACAAATTACTTTTATTAATTTAAATTTTTTTCACTATACGTATTTTCTATTTTATTTTAATTTTTGAAATTTTTGTACACCTATACAAAAATGTATTTTTTTTGTATTTTCTCCCATCAGCTCCTCTTACCCACATCCATTCCCATTAAATTCTTTCTTCTTCATAAATAGTTCCCTTCCTATATTCATGTCCTTTTTGTGACCCACCAAATATCCATTACTTTACACATTTCAAATTACTAATGAAAATTAAAACCTTATGCAATGTTAGACTGCGAGTCCCTATTGCTTTCAGAAACAGTTTTCGAGAGAGGTTTCTATGAAGCAGGATAGTGGTTCCTGGGGAAAAGGATGCAGGTTGATTCAGAGCTTCTGTCATCCCAAAGAGAGACCAAATGGCATGATGGGCGTCCTACCAACAAGGACTTGAGACAAGGCCCGTCTGTCAACATTTGCAGAGCACCAGAGCAGCTTTTCAGATCTCAGTGAATGGCAAGGTCGGGCAGCAGCGGGGAGCCTCCTGCAGGCATTGCTGACACTCTGAAGCACAGGATCTCAGGCTGTGAGGCACAAATGGAAACTCCTATGAAACAGCACCGGCCAACTGACCAGCATGGTGAATGACCACCAGGAGCAGGTGGCTTGGTTTGAGCATGACAAAGACATCAGGAAGACGCAAGATGAAATGAGAACACAAGCGTGCGTGTAATTTACATGGACCATTGGAGGAATGAACGGCGAAGAAATTAGACAATTTAGCCTGCTTGTTTCCATAAACTAAGCATATGAACAGTAGAATACTGTTGGCCCAGGAGTTTAATGGATGTATCAAATCCCACTGAAACAATACTTATGTGTTTATCTTGTAGTTAGCATATAAAGAAATGTGTTTATTTGTGGACTTTCATATATGCTGAGTTTTATTAATTCTACTCCACTCTCTCCTCTCACCTATCTCCCCAACACAACCACATTTCTTGCAGCTCAAGTAGACCCCTTTCCACTCTCACGTCACATACACTGTAGTGCTATCTTGTTTCCACTTTTCCAGAATCAGTTTTTCCTCTATCATGAGTGTCCATTATAGTTTAATAACTGGTGCCCACAGCCACGCCTAAATATAGACTATGGGTCACCTCATGTAATATTATGAGTTTCACATGCATCTTTTCCCTTGATATTTCATTTTCTTTATGGAATAATTAAATTCCATTATGGACCACATTGTCATTATCCATTCACTTGTTGGATATCTTAACAGATTCTGTTTTCTTGCTATTGTAAACATGGAAACAACAACCATGGATATGTAAATATTTCTTTGGTAGCATTTTTGAGTGCTTTGGGTATTTGCCCAGGAGCAGTTTATGTGGTAGTTTAATTTTCAGCTGTTTGAAGAAGTTCCACATTGATTTCCATAATGGCAGCACCAGTTTTCATTTCCCCTCACAGCCAATATATGTAATTCTTAACGTATATTCTTGTCAGCATTTGTTCCTTTGATGATAAACATCTGATTGGTTAGACACCTAGGTTAGTTCATTGCTGTACCTATTCTGAGTAATGCCTCAATAAACACTGATGTGCATCTCTTGTGATATGCTGCCTCATGAACTAGTGAGAGAATAATGAATTAATAAAATGTTTAATACAAAATGGAATATTTTTAAGCCATAAAGAAGAATGCAGTTATATTGTTTGTAGGAAAATGGATGCAACTGGAGATATTACGTAAATAAAGTCAGTGCCAGAAAAACAAAAAAAAAAAAATTGCTTCATAGTAATTAATGGGTTTTGTTATGACATTTCATACATGTATCTGTTGTACATTGATTATATTAGTCCCTATTACTACATTTTTTCCCCTTCTCTCTCATACTTAGCTCTTTTCTGTTACAGACATTTCCTGTTCTACTCTCATATCATTTTTTTTCCAGTCCTGGTTTTACCTAAAAGAGAAACCAGATGATGTTGGTCTTCCTGTGCCTAGCTTATATTGTTTGATACGAGGATCTATAGTTGCAAACATTCTTTTTCAAAAATAATTATTATTTCATTTTTTTATGGCTAAACAACAATCAATTTATTACATGCATGTACCATATGTTCTTAAGCACGTATCTGCTGGTTTCCACATAGGATGGCTAGGATGCAGCGTACTTCAGAAAACATGAAGACGCACTGTGACAGCTGTTTGCTGCAGTAGTCCCTTTGTTTATCTACCTAAGAATGGCATTTCTGCATCATATGACACTTTTCTTATGTGTGTGTGAATGTGTATGTTTGATTTACTTATCAAACTAAACTAAATTTGGCTGATTGATTTCCATAGTGATGGG
Organism: Jaculus jaculus; assembly: GCF_020740685.1. Lineage (NCBI taxonomy): Eukaryota > Metazoa > Chordata > Mammalia > Rodentia > Dipodidae > Jaculus > Jaculus jaculus. The sequence continues at coordinate 24,158,575 of NC_059104.1, forward strand.
ACTAATTCACATGCTCACCAAATAGGGTTTGCTTCCTTTTTTCTTCATCTTCATTAGCAGGAATTAATTTTTCTTTGTATTGATGATATCCAGATATAGCTAGGGTGAGAAACAGCCTCAATGTTTTATTTGTAGCTCCCTAATGGGAATCAGATTATTTAAAAACTTAATAAAACATGCTTTACATTAAAATGCAAAGCTAAGCTGGGCGTGGTGGCACACGCCTTTAATCCCAGCACTCGGGAGGCAGAGGTAGGATGATTGCCATGAATTCAAGGCCACCCTAAGATGACAGAGTTAATTCTAGGTCAGCCTGGACCAGAGTGAGACCCTACCTTGAAAAACCAAAAAACAAAAAACAAGAAAATGCAAAGCTATGTGCAGTTGTCCTTAAAACTAACAACATATATTTTTCAGTTGTAATGCATTTACACCTATAGGGATAATAAGACAATATTTTTGTGTTGTTTAATATTTTTTTAATAGAGAACATTAGCTTATTTTTATTTTATTTATTTATTTATTTATTTATTTTGGTTTTTTGAGGTAGGGTCTCACTCTGGCTCAGGCTGACCTGGAATTCACTATGCAGTCTCAGGGTGGCCTCGAACTCTCAGTGATCCTCCTACCTCTGTCTCCCGAGTTCTGGGATTAAAGGCGTGTGCCACCACACCTGGCAATTAGCTTATTTTTAAACACATTACTATAAGATGCTTATGGTATGTTACAAAGATAGGTCACGGTTACAACTATGACAGTAAGTACAAATTAGAGACAATTCTCAATGCGTAGTCTGTGAGTATAATCCAATTAACTTCCTTTTAAAAAGTGAGCATTGTAACAAATTTGAACAATAATTTTTTCCCTGGCTTAAAGCTATAATATGGAATGTACTAGTGAATCAGAGAAGATCAGAGGCATATTGAAGATAAGTGTGAGAAGATATAGAAAATGTGTGTAAGCAATTAGTACTCATGTATTAATTCCAAGAACAAATTTTGCTTTATTACGATGAGTGAGATAATTTTTGTCACCTTTATAATAGAAGAGATTCATGAAAATGGTGTCTACTTAGCTACCAAACACCGATCATTTATCTCAGTGTAATCCACAGTATCAGTTCATTCATAATTTGCAATTTGTAATATAAACATTTTTGGCTTTAAGTATTTGAACATATTACCTGCATACTAGTGATAGTTAAGGTCTGTGTTTATATTTTAAGACTGAAATTGTGTATTTGAAGACAACAATCATGTTGAGAAAATAGGCAATTCAAATAACTAAGAACACTTACAAATCCCATCTGGTGAGGATTATAAGACTCATGACAGTTAGAGAAGTGTAGGGTTATTTGTGGCCATCAGAGAAAGCAATAAAGAGAACACAGATGCTATCAATTAAATTTATTGATGTTGATAACAACAATAGATCTTAAAATAAGAAATCTTCTTTGGAGGAAGAAAATATGGTTTACTTAGACACAGCTCTAGCATACTATCATATACATACAGGGCACCTCCAACTTCACTGAAATTGAGATAAAACCATATTGAAGAGAAGTGGTGAAAATTATTTTTGCAAATAATGTGATTGACTTACATACTACTTGATACATTTTCAGCTTGTGGCTAATTGTGTGTCATGGAAGGAGACAGGAATATTAGAAAGTTTTGAACATAAATTTTAGCAAAATGGACAATGTGTCCTAGAGACTCTATATCATTGTAATTTTCACAGACCAGAAGAATTTGATGCTTTCAATAGGTCAACTGATTAGGTTTAGCTCACAAAAGATAAGAGAGTTTCCTAAAGCTCATCCATTTTTTTAATGAAATATTTTTTGTTCATTTTTATTTATTTGAAAGCAACAGAGAGAGAAAGAGGCAGATGAGAGAGAAAGAGAGAGAGAAAGAATGGGCATGCCAGGGCCTCCAGCCACTGCAACCGAACTCCAGATGCTTGCGCCCCCTTGTGCATCTGGCTAACGTGGGTCCTGGGGAATCGAGCCTCGAGCTGGGGTCCTTAGGCTTCACAGGCAAGCACTTAACCACTAAGCCATCTCTTCAGCCCTCAGCCATTGTTTTTATATGACTGGTGCTACAGAAAAAAAAAAAAAAATTAACAAAGCATTACTACAAATATGGGACTTTAATTAAAATCTGCCCGATCATTAGTCCCTGTTGACAATCACCTCATTATGTAGTGTTTAACCATGTTAAATATGTACTGGAAAGTGTGCAAGTTTTTCTGCACACATATGTACCCAGTGTCATCCATTTTACAGATCTTATTTTGATGAAATGTTATGTTTTTCTTATATTGTTTGCAGAAGACAATTTCCCTGGTTATTAGTTTTCCTTCCCATTTATAATTGAAAGGCTTTAATCTACATGTACATAAATGAAAGTTTTTCCTTACCATCACTATTTGATTTCTGCCTATATGTTTGTCAATTCAAAATATTATATAAAAAATATTATATAGAGGAGAATCTAAATAATCCAACTCTCAGTGGTCTTGCATTCTAGAAAGAAATCCTTTTGAATCCAAAGAAAATATGTCAAATCAACAGTTTTGTGACAGGAACTGAAACAAGCATATTCCCACAAACAGTATGATTTATGTGTTTAACTTTAGAGGGAGAAATCACTAAATATCAATATTTTATTTAGTATTTTTGTAAAGTTATTTTATGCATTATTATTCATTTTCTACATTTTGCCAAATTGACACACCAGTGTAAAAAAGGACAGTAATACCTTCCCAGAATTATGAACAAGTGTTACACTCAGATTTGCATTGCTTGACATACATGCAACCAGACACAGCTTAAGGGAGGAAAGGGGTTTATTTCCGGCTTCCAAAATCCAGGGGACACCATCAGTAATATACCATCAAACTAACAGCAAGAACTAATCACCATGACTCAAACTGCTCTTCATACCTACTCGGGCTGGACTCAGATCTTCTCCCAAAGGGCTGGACTTGTGTTTTTAAAAAGTCAATAAAAGCTTTTAAGCTGGCCAGGCATGGTGGCACATGCCTTTAATGCCAGCACTTGGGAGGCAGAGGTAGGTGGCCACCCTGAGAATACATAGTGTATTCCAGGTCAGTCTGGGCTAATTGAGACCCTACCTCAGAAAAACAACAACAACAACAAAACTTTTTAAGCTGAAGTTTGAAAACATTATTTCACAAAACCTTAAGTTATATTAAAAATAAGGTTGTAATTAGAATTTTTCCAGATGAGATTACATTTCATTTTAGAGTGATGAATGTAGTCTTTATTTGGGTATGAAGGTCGACCAGTTAGAGCATTATTTGCACTGAAATTTTACCAGTGGGTCCAGGTATAGTCTTGTAATATAATGCAATGTAGCTATAGCTCGATGCTATTTATATATTAAAACAATACTCCCACTGTTGTTTTTTAGAGGGAGAAGTAATTGTCACGTCTAAATTCAAATCTTGTCAATATTGCATGATTTCTTTTATTTTATTATTATATTAATTTTATTAGGAAATTTAATATATGATCATCTTGCAAAATGATCATATTCACATCAGGTACTTCTCTTTTGTCCCATCTCCTCTGCCCCTCTTTCACTGAGGGCCCTCCTCAGTAGAGATGTCAGTAAATCATTGCAGTGTCATGAATACATTCATTGGTTCTGGTGGGGGGGAAATACCTCACAGTTAATCTTCCCACTCTGTGTCTCTTACATTCTTCCTTCCCTCTCTTCTACAATGTTATTTGAGCCTTGGTAAGCATGTTAAATATATATAGAGAGAAAGTTAAAACAAGTAACTTATGCAATTTACATTCAAAATATGATTGAACTTATTGAAAAGCTGCAATGCCTGTGTTTTCTAGGTAAATATTACAATAGTCATCAACTACTCTCTTAATATTCCATTTCTGGGTGAGTTCACTGGAACTTTTTTTTTTTAATATTTTTTATTATTTATTTATTTATTTATTTGAGAACAACAGACACAGAGAGAAAGACAGATAGAGGGAGAGAGAGAGAATGGGCGCGCCAGGGCTTCCAGCCTCTGCAAACGAACTCCAGATGCGTGCGCCCCCTTGTGCATCTGGCTAACGTGGGACCTGGGGAACTGAGCCTCGAACCGGGGTCCTTAGGCTTCACAGGCAAGCGCTTAACTGCTAAGCCATCTCTCCAGCCCAATCACCGGAACTTTTTATAGAGATTCATAATATTCTTAGTCTGCCCAGGCCCTGATGACTGTGCATGTAGCACCGCCACCTTATAGGCAAACCAGGAGAATCCCTCGAGTTAAAGATTTGGAGGAGACTGCTAATATAGTCAAGTTCCTCCAACAAAGCAATATACCAAAAATTAAAATGGAAAAGATTTAGTGAGTTAAGAAATGGTATAACGATTGGTGTAGGAATATCAAAGCCTATTTATTGTCAGAACTTTTATTCTCTCCTTGCACTAGTAAATGGAAGTGATTTTACAGACATTTCACAGTTAATATATTTATGAATTTTGGTATATTTTTACTATCTTCTTTTTGGAAAGAATTTCACTAGTTGTATATAAGATGTCCTGTTACTTTTTGTTTGTTTGTTTTTGAGGTAGGGTCTCACTCTAGCCCAGGCTAACCTGGAATTCAGGCTGGCCTTAAACATACAGCAATCCTCCTACCTCTGCCTCCCAAGTGCTGGGACGAAAGGTGTATACCACCAAGCCTGGCGATTTCCTGTTACTTTTGAATGGCTTAGCATTTTCAAAACATTCCTCCATTTTTACTTACACCCTCCATTTTTGAAAGGTTTGGCAGTTTTCCTAGAATTTTGAATGCCTATATTTTACTTGTCTTTATCTGAAACAATTAACCTTCTGTTTTAGAAAGAAATGAGTACATTGTAGTGAATCTGCCATCAGTACCTGCCTGAACACTCTTAATAATTGTGAAATGTCAAAAACTCTGGGCAGGGGAGGAAGGGTCTGGCTTACAGCCAATTCAGTTCTCAGGAGTAGCTCAAGCCACTTAGACTTGTGAGTGGAAATTTATTTTCCTGAACCTGTGTATAAGCTTTCACTATTGGCAGTGTGATTACTTTGTTCCTGAGTCAACTGGGTAATAAACTAAGTTTTTTTTTGTTTTTTTTTTTTTTAAATGTAAGTGGCAGTGTTTTTCAAAGTGTGAATCACCTATTTTGGAATGTCTTTTGAGCTAGCTTTGAAAGAGTGAAGTCTCCTAACAGTGTGTTAGCAATTGTTGCATTCAATATCTGACTAGAAGGGATTTATATATACATTAAAAAGTAGAATATTAACACCTCCGTTAAGCATCGCAATGAATATGCATTTGCTAATATATAATATTAATGTCAATGATTGAGTCTATACCAAACCATGTGTGGGTATATACATATTGATCACTGTTGTATTACAGTATATGTGAGAATCCTGGAGGGCAAATATCAAGTCCTCCTGGTTGTCCTGCCTTTTACAAATTTCAGACATGATAATTTGCCCTCGTATTTAATAGAGGAAAATCAAATTGAGGAAAAAAAAAAAAAAAGAAAGGATTTGGATAATTTGTAGGAACATTGGGTAGGGGAACAGCAAAGCTTCCATTGCACATTAGTTAAGAAGCGTCCTGCAGACTTCCAGTAAGTGGAAGCTACAGTTAGTGCTCTCCGTAGACACGGGGTTCTCAGTAGATGTACCATCACATTAGACAATCACACTCTTAGCCACACAAATAATTTAAAGCATTAATTCTTGCAATTGGTTTTAGGGACTGACATTTAAAACTTTTTAAAAAATTTTTATTTATTTATTTATTTAAATTTTTATTTATTTATTTGACAGCGACAGACATAGAGAGAAAGACAGATAGTGGAAGAGAGAGAATGGGCGCGCCAGGGCTTCCAGCCTCTGCAAACGAACTCCAGACGCGTGCGCCCCCTTGTGCATCTGGCTAACGTGGGACCTGGGGAACCGAGCCTCGAACCGGGGTCCTTAGGCTTCACAGGCAAGCGCTTAACTGCTAAGCCATCTCTCCAGCCCTATTTATTTATTTTTTTAGCAGGCTAGCAGGGTGGAAATTCAAAGAAGCTAGGGTCAGAGTTGAATGTAACATCTGGAAATGTGGTCATCGTCTCTGTAATGCAGAATTACTGTCTTGGAAAACATTGGTTTTAGATCCAAAACCTTTACTTATTAAACAAATAATCATCTACACTATGGTGGATCTTCTTTAGTAAATGTCTGCTGACTGAAATGTTAATTACTTAAAAATTACGAAATTATAGAAACATCTAGACAGGTAGTTGACCAAATAATCTGGATAACATGGCCTAGTTTATTTCACATATCAAATGATTTGTCTTCCTATTTGAAATGGGAGATATTGTGTATTAGCTGCAGCAACAGGGAAAGAGGCATAAATTAATACATGTGCACTAAAAATAGGATTTCTGAGATTTCTCAGAGTGAGTATACAATAAAATATTAGTATCTGAGTAGCATGCTGTCATCATACTTCATAGCTTGAGACCCTGCTTTTAGGTATAGACATATAAATGAGAGTGTACCCTGTATTTATTTGCAACAGGAGGCTCAGAACCATCATGTTGTCTGGGCATGAAGACACAGATGCTTTCTGCCTTTGGTTACTTGGATGTATTACAGTTGTAAATTCTCACTGTGAACATCATTATTAAGCTTCCAAAATAAATTTGCTTTTGCAGGATTTAATTTTTTGGTTCTTTATTTTGCAATAGCTTTAATTTCCTATCGATTTAATTCTCATTATTTTATTTCCAACAGCTGAAAAATCTTTACTGTTCTTATTAATTATTTTAAGTTTTACTATAAACACTATCACATATATTACTGTTATGGTTATTATGATCTATAAAATGTTTTAGCCATTTTCCATTTGTTATTATTGTAATTAAAACAAAATATTCTTCTATTGTTGGTTTTATATAAACTACATTAAGAGAACAGTTTGTTTGGATGTCTAGCTGCCTCCTGCTGTTAGATAAAATTATTCTGGAACATTAAAGCCACACACAAAAAAAGAAAGCCTTTCAATCATTCAAGCACAATGAATGCAGTGAGACAGATTTGCACTTGTTTATTTGTTTGGGATGTCAGCCAAATTAACTTGTAATACTAAATAACCACAGATGTCCATGCAAAGTAATTTGAAGTGACATCATATCAGTTAAGAGTGCACCAGTAGCACTGAGAGTTATATTCTGCATTCATCTCGCTCAACCGGTGCGTTCCATTATGAGAGCCACTGATAATCAGCATGAGTGGCCCCAGTTATAAACCAAATTATTCCACTAGCTAGCATAGTATCAAGAGATGACAGAATTTATTTCAAAATAAAGCAAATGACCTTTTATTTAATTTTCTTAACATCAACTATCTGCTAATTATATCAGCAAGGTTTCTCTTGCGTATTCATTGCTATAAAGTGGCTCCTGTGGGAGGATGCATTTCTTCAAAAGTTTGTCTTGATGAGCAAGTGTATTCTAAAATGTTTAAAAAAAATCTTTCATTTTTTGCACACAAACACAAAAAAATTCTCATGTATTTCAATTTGAATCTCCAGACTCAGAATTAATATAGAAATCAGAAAACCCAAGCAAAATAAATGCCAAACATGTTTTCTTAATTAAATCATTACCTACCAGTATTCTGATGTGAGATAATTTCACCTGTAATCAAAGGTTATAGATCTTAGACTTTTTGATTCATAATTAGAGCACATTCATCTAAGAAATAACTTTGCTTTCTTTCAAATCTGAACTAATAAGTAACATTAATATTATTTGAAAATATGTATTATGTAGTAAGAAAAGCTCACAATTCTGTTATGATCATTTTATCAAGTTTTGTCCCACAAAACTCATTTTTATATCTTCATATTGTTATATAATTATACCAGAACTACATCACAATGAAAAATAAATATCATATTTGAATTTTTAAAATATTTTGTTTACTGATATATTTATTTGAGAGACAGAAAAATGGGTGTGCCAGTGGCTCTAGCCATTGGAGTCACACTGCAGAAACATGCACCATCTTTTTCATTTGGCTTTACATGGGTAATGAGGAATCAAACATGGGTCCTTAGGGTTTGGAATTAAGTGTCTTAATTGCTAAGCTATCTCTCCAGCCCCTAATATTTTAATTTTTCAGCAAAATTAACTTTTATTTAAAACATGTTATTTTGGACATAACCCAAAACTTCTTACATGATTGAATATATATTAAATAAAAGACACAAATAAGTTATGTACACTTATTATCATTAATATTAATATATTTGAATTCATTCACCCTTATAGAAATTAGAGATTAAGCCTTTAAATATTTTTTTGTTGCTTATTTTTATTTATTTATTTGAGAGCGACAGACAGAGAGAGAAAAAGGGAGAGAGAGAGAGAGAGAGAGAGAGAGGAGAGTGGGCACACCAGGGCTTCCAGCCACTACAAACAAATTCCAGACGCGTGCGCCCCCTTGTGCATCTGGCTAATGTGGGTCCTGGGGAATCGAGTCTTGAACCGGGGTCCTTAAGCTTCACAGGCAAGGGCTTAACCACTAAGCCATCTCTCCAGCCAGGCTATAAACCTTTTTAGGTTAATCTTTATCTTTTCACTACTAAAAATATTTTAGTGAAATTTTATTCATTTGATAAAGAAGATGATATCTATCCCATTAATACAATTAGAGTCAGTTTGTGCACACTTTTTAAAGTAAAAATATTATATTATATATGCTTAGAAATTAAATACAACTTATGTATTCTTGGCCTTTTATACCTTATAGTAAATGTGTATTAATGTAGTTAATTCCTATATACTTGTTTGCTCATAAAAAAGGAAAATGGTATATCTAACAGATGAAAATACACACAGTGAGAAAATTTGCTCTTTGATATTATATTTTTATAAAATTATAGTAGACTGTGTGTGTTTCTTTTTGACTTTTGCATGTATGTGTCTAAGTTGCCACTGTATGACCATTTGAGGCAGGGTTAGCTAGCTTGTGGTGACAGGAGCAGAATATTTGGTGTACAGTTCCATTGGTGTTCTAACAACTCTTTTTTTTAAATTTAATTTATTAGTTTTCTTTTCAGCAAATACAGGCAGTTTGGTACCATTGTTTAGGCTCATCTATGATCTACCCCTCCCATTGGACCCTTCTTGTTGATGTAAATGGGTCATGCATTGTGGAGTTAGCCCACAGTTATTGGTATGATAAATGTCTCTGCAAATCATGACCCAACATGTGACTCTGCCACGGACTGACTCTCGGGGAGATCAGGACCGAGGGAGAACAAGGGCGAAGGCTCAAGGAGAACATGGGATTCGGCGAGGAAATGACAAACAGACACACTCTAAATTGAATATGCTGTTGCGATTTACTGAAGTTTTATCAAGGTTTTATATAGATTGAACAAGTGATCTTAAGAATTATTAATCTAAACAATCTTAAGTATTGTTCTACTCTAAGCATACGTGTAGTGTTTATCAGGCAGGAAATATACCCATTTTCTGAGAAGCACATCTCGCACCATTGACCACAACATTATACGAACAGAAACTAGGGTAAAAGGTGTAAGGTGAATAACAGGTTACTTATTTCTTATACCCCAAGGACTGTATAAACACCAAGGCTTACGCTTCCTTGCTAAGTGTTCCCATAAATGGAAGAGAATGCCATAGCCTCCTTTTTCCTTCATAATTCACCCATCTATTACCGAATTCATCATATCCTCTCTCATAGGGGAGTGGAACTAAGTAGATTCCAGCTCTAGGAGTCCACCATCTGCCCTTGATCAAGTACTGAACATATCCCCCAGGAAGTTTCCTGGTGGGAATGCCTAAGTTTTGCAACTCCTTTTCTGTAGAACTGTCATGCTTCTTATGAACACTACCGATCAACATTTCTACTTTCATATTCTCAGGCTCAGTATCGTTCTCAAACATCATAAGCTGTTTTTGCTCTACACCATCAAAAAATTGTCATAAAGTTAATTTTTTATTCTTAGTAGAGTTATACATTCCCTCCATTGCCCTAATCATAGGAGGGGCACATTCAATGCTTAGATTGTTTCTTGTACTCTGATTGCGTGCATGATTACTAATAAGTGTTGAATTAGCTGTTCTTAGACAAACAGCTAGAAGGAAGCCGGAAAGAAACAGAGTGCAGAAAACAGCCCACTGGCGCCAGCAATTAGGTCGTCGTGACTTCTTATAGGCAGCAGGAACCATTACAGTAACTGACTGCCAAGGGCTCACTGGGGGCATCCCTCTGAGGAGTGCTGGCCCTCTGTCCTCAGCTCTCTTCCAGTGTAGAGGCATCTTTGCTACACAGGCGAGGTCGCCGTGGACGTAGCATGACTCTGACATTCTTTCCACCCCCTCTTCCGCAAAATTTCCCTGAGCCATGTTGGGTTCATTTTTGGGCTGCTTCAGTGCTGAGGTGTTGGGGGCCTCTGAGGCTCAAATGAACAATATCTGTCCAAGCAACTCATTGTCTAACCTAATTAGCAACAAATAACCTGTTGTGATGCCCACACAAGTGCAATAGTGGCACACAGCCATGTTGAGGAACCAACTGCTCTTGATCTGGCTAACTGATCCCCTCAGTGGTACTAGACCCATAGCTGGAGCTGGGAAACAAGTCAGAACCATACCCAAACACAAGCCCACTCTCCAATATCAAGCTACCATCAATCATGGGCTACAAGAGGGCCTACAGCTATCAAACTCTCTATCAAAAAAGTAAGTGTTATCTCAATTTTCCGGGTGCTAACTTACTCTCCGTTGGAGAATCTGCTTCTCTTTTTCATATAGATGCAGATCCTAAGGAGAGAGCTGCCCCAACATACCTCAAAAGGGGCCCAACTGAAACTAAGGACAATTGGCGAAACAAGCAAGGGTGATGTTTTCCTGTGAACCCGATACCATCACAAAGAGGAAGGAGACCAACAACTCTTTTAAGAGCTGGAGTCTCTTAGTAATCCCTGGATCTTGTTGTGTCCCTCCCCATTCCCTGCACACTGAGATCCAGCCATTTTTAGGTCTCTGCACCCCTACAGGGCATGGTTTGGGGACACCCAGTTGTTATGTGGCACCTGGAGATCCAACTCAAGCAGTCCTTAGTCTTCCTCAGGACCTCATGCCTGCACTGGAGTGCAGTTTGGTCATTGGGCCATCTCTCCAGCCCCATTATAGAGTTTTTAATGTACTGTTGCAACTTTTCAATATCTGTATAAAGTCTCCACAATTTACAAATTCCTTACTGATTGGACTGTTCTAAATATTCAACAAACTTTTCCTAAAATTTGTGAGAAACTTATTTCCACATATATAAGTAACATTGTCTTCTCTTGAAAGATAAACTGGATTTGTAAATCTTGTAGTGTACAAATGTAAATTATTTATTTTCCTTCAGGCATACATTTTTTTAATCCTCAGTCACTTTTCCTCCCTTTGTTTCACTTAGAGTAATGCTTCTGATAGGAGAGCTATATATATGGGGTTGTCTTTTGAAATTAAACATTAATAATAAATTAATTTTAATTAGAAGTATTTTTAGCAGCTTCACATTTGGAGAAAACCAACTTGACAGTCCAGAGTCTTTTCTTATAACTCTGGTCTTTGGCACACTGCTTACTTATTAATTGGACATTAGTGTGATGCATTTGCAATACTGATAAACCAAAACTGATGCGCTTATTGCATGAGGTCATAATGTATATTCAAGTGTAGTGTTGTGTTTTATGTAGTTCTGTGGGAGCAACAGACCCTATGAAGCTGAGGAAAAAGTGCTGTGAAAAGAACTAAAAGTCTGGGTTTAACAGACTTCCTGTCTCCTGAAACTGTGCCCTTTATTGATGTTTCTCTATCTGTATCATTTTATTCTTTCCAGAATTTTGCATATATGCCTATTATACACATTGCCAGTTTCATACCAACTCTTTCCAAAAGAAGTATGCACTACAGTCTCATATGTATCCTTTCATGGCATGGGAGATCATTTATTTGTATCTATCAAACGCATTCAATTGGATGAATGTATGATTGTTTATTCAGCCAGGAATGGAAAGGAATTTTGAGAAGATCAAACTTGACAGTTATACATAAAGGTGCTCTATTTATTTATTTATTTATTTTTGAGAGCAGGAGTGAGGCAGATAGAGAGAGACAGAGAGACAGAATGGGCACAACAGACACTCCAGCCACTGCAAATCGATTCCGGATGAATGTGCTACCTTGTGCATCTGGCTTATATGGGTCTTTGGGAGTCAAACCTTGGCCGTTAGGTTTTGTAGGCAAGCATCTTAATGACTAAGCCATCTCTCCAGCCAAAGTAAGAGAGAATGCTCAAAATATTTGTGTGCAAGTTTGTGTGTATATAAATTTCTTTCTGTTGCACAACTAAGGATGAGATTACTAGAGCTTTCATATAAACTATGTTTTACTCTGCAACATACTACCGAATTCCTCAACATGCCTGCAGTACTTTTCACTCTCAAAGAATGAATGAGAGCTCATATTACCCTGCATCCTGGTTAGTATTTGGTGTTGTCCATTTTTTTTCATTTGAGAACTTTATTAATGATCAAATGGTTATCGTCCCAGTGATAATCTTATGTTTATTCTCTCCTGCCCCATTCCACTGAGGGCTCTACTCAGTGGGGTTATCACTGTGGACTCATGAATGTACCAGTTAGTTTCTGATGGGGGGCATGATACTTCAGTATACTCTTTACCAGCCTGTGTCCGTTACAGCCTTTCTTCCCCTTCTTCCTCAATGTTTCCTAGGCTTTGGAGGGCATGCTACACGTCTCCTTTAGTAATGAGCTCTGGATAACCTCTGATTTTCTGCTCTTCAGCATTTACCTCCATCTTCCTGGGGGAGAGTCCCAGGCTAGCAGCAAGAGAACCAGTCATATTTAATCCACCATTTTATCTGTAATGTTTTCTGGGCCCTGGAAGATGTGATAGAAATGACTCATGTCATGCTAGGCAGTTGGTATTCTTTTCTTGTCTCATGGTCGGTTTCTCTCTCTCTTGTCCTCTCTCTCTCTCACTCTACGTGTGTGTGTGTGTGTGTGTTGTGTGTGTGTGATGCACATATATGTACAGGTACATACACACAACTTGCATTGCTTAGAGTTCAGAAGATAACCACTGTATATCAATGCTCACCTTCCAACTTGTTTGATACAGGGTCTCTTTTGTTGTTTGCTTTTGAGGACAACATGCTAGCTAGTCTGAGACCTTTGCAGTTCTTCTAACTCCATGTCTCATTCTGTAGACTTGGGATTACAGAAAAGTATGGCACTGAGTCTGGCTTTGTGTAGGTGTTTAAGAAACTCAACACTGGTGATCAATCTTGTGCAGCAGTTATTTTTACCCATTGACCCATCTCCCAGCTCTGAATTTTAACAATGTTAATAGCTATGCAGTTATACTTCATACTTTAATTTATACATTAATGTTTAGCACATTTTTCTGAGCTTATTTCCTCATTGCTGTGACTTCTGACAGAATAAAAGTAGCAATCAGAATAAGGGGACTTGCACTGACTCATAACAATGGCTTGTCCACCATGGTGCTCCTGAAAGAGAAATTATTACTTACTTGATTTAAGTAAGCAGAAAAGCCCCAGGACAAGCAATATATATATATATATATATATATATATATATATATATATGTAATCTTTATCTTAATATCTGTATTGTGACCTTCAATCAAATACCACATATGAAATAACTTCTTGAGCCAGAACTGTGAATGAAGCAATACACTGTCATCACCAGGAAAAACTCCAGGACAATGCCATAAATTTATAGTTAATCTTTCTTCTACCCTTCCTCATGAGAACATTTGGCCATTAGCAGTGTGGCTAGAAGGATTTTGACATTGGTTCCCTATCTTGTGGAGTGAGACATAGTATAGCAATGAAAGCAAAGCAGATGTCACTAGAAGAAATTTCTTCTAACAGGTTAGCAAATGATAGAAAATATAGATAGATGACAGATAGACAGACAGATAGATAGAATGACTAAGTTTTAAGGGATTATAAGGTTTAGTGTTTTAATCAAGGACTGTAAGATACCAAGGTTGATCATTCCTAGTGTGTGTATGCTGAATATAAATGGCTTTCAGAGAATAACAGTGTGTCCCACAAACTTTACCAATGGGCAACATGGAGCTATTGAGCAAATGAAGTTTCACTGATCCATCATTAGCACATCCTCTAGCATGGGGTACTCAGATTTTTGATTTAGCAATGATTTTTTCACTATACGTATAATTAAATAGCATCACAAGCAGATTTATTTTAGCTGAGATGATCAGCAATATATCTATATTGTATTACCTCATGGAATATCATCACTCTAGTCCTATAACATAATGTATGTTCATAAGAGACTGGATTGTCTTTCCTTTTCTTAAAATACTGCACATCTGTTGCATTGATAATTTTATTCTGATTAAACTTAGCTACCAAGAATATCAATTATTCTATAGATATTGGTAAGGCATTTAAAATTCAGATGGTGGGAACAAATAGAAACTGAGGGAAATACTTTATTCTCAGTGTTTTTGACATGCTAAGAACATAAATCAAAGTTCATGTTTTGCATCTGGCTTCTCCTGCATTCAGAATAGAGGCAACATAATATCTAGACAGGGGTCAGTTTTGAGTGCCAAACCATTCTACAGGAGACAGATATTAATCCATCTTTACAGTTCCTGGGTCCTTAGGTTTCACAGGCAGTGTCTTTAATTGCTGAGCCATCTTTCTATCTTCATTTTATTTATTTTTGAAATAGGGTCTAGTTGTAGCTCAGGATGACCTAGAATTCATTATGTTATCTCAGGCTAGCCTTGAACTAATAGAAGTCCTTCTACCTCTGCCTCCCTAGGGCTGAATTAAAGGTGTGAGCCACCACGCACAGCTGGCAGACTATATTGTGTCATTTTTGCTGTTGTTGTTTTTGTTTTCCCCTAAATACAGTCTCGGAGTCTCAGACAGCTATACAGCACATCTGTTGGGTAAAGTGGGGAGGCAGTGACAAGAAAAGGGAAGCATCGGATATTACTGCTGATTTTTAGTGACTTACTGCTGCCCTCACACCTTGTGCTTAGCAAATGCTTCTCAGTTGCTGGATTTTCTTGTTGTAGTATACGTAATCCTTTGGGTAAGACTGAAAGGTTAGAAGTTATTGGATTGGGATACTTCCCTCACTCATTTCACCAAAGCAGTAAAATCATTTCCCTTGATGGCCTTTGAAGAATTGTACATTGATCACTAGGCATATTTCAAAATGGTTACTTTGCCCTGGAGCTTATATTTCTTTTTGGAAAAAAAAACAAAAACAAACAAACAAAAAAAAACTTTTCCTCATTCTCTTGATGAACCAAGAAAAGTTTTTCTCTGATTTTCATCATGACAATGTGAAAGTAAATTTTCCAGGAAGGTTTTGGTTTTATAATTCATGAAGGTGGACACCATCTTGGAATTTGATTTCTTGGAGGTTTAAGTCACAACCTTGTGTTCACTTAGCCTCAAGTTGTCCTTTATGATTTGTGATATTACTTATTACTCATACTTTAAGGTGATTATACCTAGTTATGATGGGAACACGTTGAAACTTTTGTATAATAATTTAAACAGTACATATTCTGATATGTGTTTACATATAGATGCTATTGGCAGGTTTGGCTGAAACCTAGCTTCCTTACTACTATAATTTATGAACTGACTTAACAGTTACCAAGAAAAGTGCTTTTTTAGCAGCTTATCCATTTTTATTATGTATGTTCATCTATATCATCATCTACCTACATCTATATCACATACACACACGTGTGTGTGTATGTCATATATATATATATATATATATATATATATATATATACACATATATACATATATACATATATACATATATATTTAGTGGATCTTAGTAATTCAGTATCATCATTCTTCATTCCCAAGTGCCTTATCCCGTTCATCTACCCAGTAGGCATTAAAATATTCTTTATTATGATTATCAATATATTATTAATATATGTCATAACATTATTGGTCATATGATATAGTGGGTCAGTGTCTAGAAGAAAATTGGAAACCACAGTAAAAGCCATAGGAAAATATTTAAATGATATCTACTGTTATAATGAAATATATCTATGGGGAACTATGCTTTCATTCAAGAAATTGAAATGTGATCAATAATTTCAAACAATTAAGGGAGTTAGAAATTTGAGGAATGATCAATCTGTGCAGTGCAAATAATAGAAGAGATACCCTAAATTTTGCAATAACCTCGCTTTTTGAAAAACAAACAGAATGTTCTCTGTTGATGTTGAAGATCAGTAATGGGACAATGTCATCAGATGTGAGATCAGATGCCAATAAACCCATTGACAAAGTACTCTAAACCTCTTTAGATGTGACTGAGGCAACAAGTATAAAATTAGAAGCAGAGTAAGTACTAACCTGACCTATTCCAAAAAGAACACTTATGGCATTGAGAGTACAGTACATTAAAATAAAATTATTCAGTTAAGAACTAAACAGTGTGTACTTATAGTGTTATTATGTAGATCAGTCAGTATAAATCAGAATAGCAGATCAACTATTAACCACAGAATAGAGGTCTATTTTAAGTGTTTGACTTAATTCAATTTTTGCAGGAAAACAGGAGGTGAAGGTATAAAGGAAGATGGAGGAATTGAGGCTAACACTTCAACCTATGGAGCAACACATATTCACTGGATAAACTAGGATCTGGAACAGTAATTGATAGACTAGTGAAAATATTATCTGCAAGTCAAAATCCAAGTGGCTTATGATGGTCTGTGATGTTGGGCCAAACAGGATAAAATGACTTCAGAACTAGAGGGACCAAGAAAGGGCTCAGCATGTCACTGCCTAAGTTTTGTCTGTTGACACTGTATTAATTCTCTGGGTGCAATGACTATCACCTCACATTATCCTCAGACATCTACAAGGGCTTCCTTAAGGCTGTTGGCATTTTGGTGGAATGTGATTTTTGGGTCAGGCTTATGGTGTTATAACCAGCTTCCCCTTGCCAATGTTTGACACTCTCATACTGTTGTTGATACTGGCCTGAAGATAAGATACAACTTCTGCTCATGTTTTTTCCTGATATCACATGAAGCTTCCTTATGAATCTGAAAGCCCCAAAATAAACAAGTTGCTGGGTCATTTGCTTTGTGCCAGCAAAAAGAAGGTAACTACAGCAGTAAAAATGGTGCCAAAGGAGTAGAACCAGCCACTGCTGCTAGAAACCTGTGTGACCTTTGTTCTTTTGAAATTGATTTGTGGGAGGAATGTGGAAGGACTTGAAATCTTGGCCTAAAAAAAATCTTCTAGAGCTGTAAGTACAGCCTGATTTACCATTCTCCAGTAAATACTATGAACTGTGAGGTTTGGCTTATGAGGATGAGAAAGAACTTTTTCCAGACTTGGCTAAGCTGTTTGTGTGAAAGGCTTGATGTTATGCGGGTGTTCTGAGATCTTGTACAGTGATGCGTTATGTAGAAATGGACTGTTGTGAGCAGAAGGATATGGCACAGAAATAAATGAAATATTTGAGCTGAAATTACTTCTTATTCAGCTGAACTTGTTTAAGAGATTACAAATATTGAGATTGAGCCAGCTGATTTGCATTGGACAACTGGGTCAATGTGGACTCTTTTGAAGTAAGGGGAACGAATACTGAAGGGGTGTCCTGCTCGTCTGTTTCCTTTATTTCCACCCTGGTTAACAAGTCACCAGCCTAGTACTGTGGAATATAACAAATGCAGAAAACACAGGGTCATTGAATTTGCCATGTGGTTTTGTCTTTTGGAAATGGCCATGGGCTGTGTAAAGCAGGCTTATTGGATTATCTGCATGGAGGACTGATGGAGCCATGAGGATACACTGTGAGTTGCAGTGGAGACCCAGTAGAGATGCCAAGACTTGGGTTTACAGAATTTGATGTTTTATTTTTAATCTTTTATTTGTTTAATCTTTATTTATTATGCACAATGCCATCTTTTCTCAAAAAAAAAGTTTGCTTTTATTTATTTGAGAGTGACAGACAGAGAGATAAAGAGGGAGAGATACAGAGAGAGAATGGGCATGCCAGGGCCTCCATCCAGTGCAAATGAACTCCAGATGCGTGCACCCCCTTGTGCATCTGGCTAACATGGGTCCTGGGGAGTTGAGCCTTGAATCTGGGTCCTTAGGCTTCACAGGCAAGTGCTTAACCACTAAGCCATCTCTCCAGCTCCACAATGCCATCTTTTACAGTGTAAATGTTTATTCTTTGTCATGTTTTCTTTCTTGTGGTTTGTTCACTCAGTTCAGAGACCTTGAACTATGGGGATGTTTGAACAGTGCTGGGATTGATTAAAAAAAAAAAAAAAAAAAAAAGGAAACGCACACACAAAACAAACGGTGGGGACTTTAAAAATTGGACTGAATTCATTGCATTTCATATTATGGATACTCATAAGTTTATGTGGGTCAAGGGCATAATGTGGTGGTTTGAATTAGGTATTCCTCATAAACTCATCTGTTCTGAATGCTAGGTCCCCAATGATGAAATTTTGGAAGTTGAAAACCTCCTGGTGGTGGTGCGTTGTTAGGGGCAGCTTGTGGGCTTCCTCTTGACAGTGTTTGCCATACTCTCCTGTTACTTTTGCCTCCTTTTCACTCGGAAATAAGCCATTTTCAGTCCAAACTGGGTATTTTTTTAAAAAAAAACATAGCAGGGTATAACCCTCTCTGTGGATAAATCTGTTCTCTTGTTTTTGGACAGTAAAATCTGCCCCTCATATCTGTGAGATTTACAAGACTGTGGACAAAACTTTATGAATCCTAGAAACTTTGTCCATTAAAAAAGATGTCTGAGGTTTTCTACATATTTAGAGTCCTTCCTACTGGTCTATTATTTTGATATTTAAACAGCAGATCACACGGTAAAGGTTCCTAATATTTTTTTTTGAAAAATATATGTTGTCCTTAAAGTGTTATTTAAGTTGGGCACCTATATTGAACTTGTGCTTTAAGCCTTGAGGTTTTTGCTGTTTCTGTGTATGTTTTGTTGGAAATATTTTATTTTCGAATTTAAAATGTGATGATTATTTTGCATTTCTTCTAGAGTCTTGTGAAATTTTAATTTTGTAGTTTCTTATTTTTTTCTGCATTGTCATAATAAACAAAAATCTTCTCTGCTCACTTTCAGCAACTAAGTAGTTAATTACTCATATTTTTATTTTTTATTTTGCCTTTGATAGTAGCTTACTAATCTTTCTCTCTCTCTATATATATATATAGCAAAAACCTAAGTTCTTCATGATCACTAATAGTCCTCTAAAAGTCTTTAAAGTCTCTATGTGTAATTAAGGGCCAAAAATCAATGACGAACATTACGGGTCTTTGGTGAGACTGAACTTCACTCAAAGGAATGCTCCACTGGGATGGAGAGATGGCTTGGCAGGAAGTCAATTGCTTGCAAAGACTACTAACAAGGCTAAATTCCCCAACCACCCTTGTCAAGCCAGGCCAGATGTGTGTGTTTATCTGCAGTGGCAAAAGACTGAAACACACGTGTATGGTACACACATGTGCAAATAAATGTCTCAGTTGTCCACTGCTGTATGAAAATTGTCCATTATGTGACAATAGATTAAAATGTTCTCCATCTTATAATTTATCAAACTTTAATGTAACAGGCTTACTAAGAGCTAGATGTAATATAGCTTTCTGTCCCATAAGACCTTGATTTGGGAAGCTTATGATATTTTGTTCTAGCTGCACTATCAGGACAGGTATCATAAACATGGTGTCTTGTACCAAAAAAGAAAAAGTTGACTGCCTGGGGAGTCTTCGTCCCTCTCATTGTGATTACAGACACAGCCAAAGCAGTAACATCTTTCAATTTGTTTGGTAATATGAGCACGTAAGCATAGGTCACCATGTCTTACACACTCAACCTTGGAAATCATTGAACACTCAGGGACAGATGTACCGCTGCACCCCTGCTAAACAAGTCATTTGCATTGACCCAAAATAAAGGGGGAAATGCCAATCCATCTCTAAGTGGGTGAGGCAGCAAATAATTTGTGACATCAATTTGTTTTTTATATTGGTGTGTATGATGTGTGCACATGGGTGAGTTCATGTGTGTGTGAGTGTAATGACACACAGATCATTTTGCTGTGTCTCCATCAGAAGAAGTTCCAGTTGTCTGTCCTATCTTTTCCTCTCACTTGAGGCAAGTTCTCGAGATTTTTACTGCTATGTTTGCCAGACTTGGCTAGACCATGAAGTCTTAAGATTCTCTGCTTTCTGCTTCCCATCTTGCCCTACACATACTGGCATTATAAATACTTGCTGAGTGCCTGTTTTTACATGGGGTCTGGGCATCAGGACTCACATCAATAGGTTTTCATAGTAAAGGCTTTACACACAGAGCAATCTCTACAGCCCCATGGTGGAATTTTATTCTTCCAGTTTCTCATAGTCTTGGTCAACTTCATCCCACATGCTTTTTCTGTACCATGAATCATCAGTAAAGTCTGCATTATTTTTAAATTCTTGGTTTATTTTCTAGACTCCACTAAATGCCAGGATTATTCTCTCTCTCTCTCCCCCAACCCCCCCTCTCACAAACAAATTCTCTGTAATTTTATTTTAATATTTTTTATTTGACATATTTACTTGTTATTCTCCAGAGTTCTTCCCCAAAGCATCTTCAAACATTCCTATCAACATCACTATTTTTGATGGTGTCCTGCTACTGAAGATGTTTGTGTGGTTGCTAGCTCTTTTAAAAACATCATAACACAATGAATTAAAACCAACAAACTTTTAATTACTTATCATATATTACTACCACATACTTAGTGATGGAATGGCCACTACACTTCTTTCTTTCTATCAAGACATTGACTTATATAGTACCTTAGATACAACATACCCAATACAGAACTATCATGTGAGCCCTGTACTTTGAAGTTCCCTTTCAATTTCTTTTCTTATTTTCAGTGAAGGGCTGTTTTCAGATTCGTATGTGTATACACTTCTGGAGTCTATCCTGGGTTTTCCTCTGGCAGGGTCACTTTGCAGTCAGCTGAACATCATTTCTTATACACATTGTTACAACCTGCTCCTAATTATCTTCTTTGAACTAATTCTTATGCTATCTAATCCATTTCCAAATAACTAATGAAGGAATCATTTAATATGCAAATCACATAGAGTTCAACTCAAAAAATATATTTCTTCACAGGTTCCTCTTGCTTTGTAAATGAAATCCTAAATCTTTGAAAGGGCTTAGGTCACCTTGAATAATGTGGTCTCTGCTAGCTTCTCCAATCTATTTTCCTGATTTGTTAAAAATAAACTCTAGAAGTAATATCTTGTTCACAAAATTACATGGCTTTCATTTCTTGAGTGACTCCATACTTCTTTATGATATGTACACAAAACATTATATTTTATTCTCGCTTTCATTCCCATACATGATTCATTCATCTTGCCAATTTTTCCTCATCATGTAAAAATAATTTTATTTTCTAAGCCTTATAAGATGTCGTTAAGTGGATATTATTTACCATCCAATGCAGTTGTATTGCATGCCAATATGATTATCTGAACATTTTATCACATATAGTTTTATTATTTATTTATTTTTTTTATTTTTGAGAATGAGAGAGAGAGAGAGAGAGAGAGAGAGAGAGGAAGAGAGAGAAAAGACATGCCAGGGCCTTCAGCTGCTGCAAATGAATTCCAGATATGTGCATCTCCTTGTGTGCGTATGTGATATTGCATCACTGTGTGTCTATGTGGGACCTGGAAATTTGAACCTGAGTTCTTAGGCTTTGTAGCCAAGTGCCTTAACTGCTAAGCCAGCTCTGTAGCTCATCACATAGAATTTTAAATGAATTTTAAATGAATTTTCTCCTTAGCATAGGTTATATAAGAAAAGACAATTTCTGTTATTCTTAACATAGTTCTTTCCTAGACTTTGTAGTGCTGAGTCATATCTTACAGCATTCCCTAGCACATTTGAGGAACAAATGAATAAATGCTTATGTGTCTATCCATGCAAGTTTGTACTTTATATATACACATGAAACAGAGATAGAAATCAATGACTACAGTAAAAATCTAAGAATACTTTGGATTACATTTGTCCTGGGAATCCACCTCTAATATCCAGAGGAAAGTTATTAACTTAATTATTTATGGTAGGTGTGAAATAGTCTTGTTCTGTTTTTAACTAACACAATACTAGTTTCAAGGAATTAAATACATTTCAATGGCAAAATATGAACCCTTAAAGTGGCAATGAATGCATGTGAAAATATAGAAGATGTGGGTTTTAGATTGTTTTACCCAGAGTTTGAATGTATGACTAACCACTTTTAACTGGGACACATGTTGCAACTACCAATATCCATCTTCATTTGTGTTTTAAATTTTTTTTTAAATTTTTATTTATTTATTTATTTGAGAGCGACAGACACAGAGAGAAAGACAGATAGAGGGAGAGAGAGAGAATGGGCACGCCAGGGCTTCCAGCCTCTGCAAACGAACTCCAGACGCGTGCGCTCCCTTGTGCATCTGGCTAACATGGGACCTGGGGAACCGAGCCTCGAATCGGGGTCCTTAGGCTTCACAGGCAAGCGCTTAACCGCTAAGCCATCTCTCCAGCCCTGTGTTTTAAATTTAATAGACATTTTTCATCATATACTTTTTATGTTTGGGGTATATTAAACATCTAGATGATATGGTAATCAGCACATATTTAGGCCATCCCATCAATGTGAATAAGTCTAGAAATGCATTTATAATTCATAAATTTAAATATATTTTATGCAATTTATTTTACTTAACAAGATGATTAGTATCATTTTCAAATCACATTTTTTAAGTTTTAACTTCTTACTATTGGCTTGCTGAATCTACTTATACTGCATGTCAGTCCTGTGACTACCACAAACAATGTCATTACAGCCCTCCTTCACTTTTTCCTTCTCCTCTTCCTACTATCCCTACCATTACTATCCCCTTTCCTCCTCTTCCTCTGCTTCCTTTTCTTTCTCCTCTTCTTCATCTCTACTTCCTTTCTTTTTCATCTTAATCTTTGCATCTTTCTTCTATATGAACCCATTATTTTACTATACACTCATGAATTTATTTCTTTAACATTTTATGTATAATTTTTCTACCACATCAGAAAGATACTTTGCATGTTTTAAATCAGTCTCATATCTACAATAAAATTTTGCCTATAATATAATGTTACTTCTTTTTATTTTAATTATTATTTTTTTATTTTTGTAGTCAGTCAATATATTCAAGTTAGTACCATTGGTAGCTTCCTCCCCCCTCCACTGGGACCCACCTTGTTCGGGGTATATGGGTTGTGCATTGTGGGGTTACCCTTTAGTTTCAGGTAGGAGGAAATGACTCTGTGTGTAATGTTCCTTCTTTTAATATTCACAGATAAAATTTTATATACTGTAAATATTTTGATATATATTTAAGTATGTTTCCTATATGAGAATTCTATGCATACATATAAGCTTGCTTTTAAAGATATTATCTTCGTGCCACCATAGTAAAGATATATTACATGTAACGGTTTTAAAGTCCTTAATCTCTAATATATTCAATTTGGGGATTTGAATCATTTGATAAAATTGACTAATAGTTGCATATTCATGATCTCAAAATTATTTATATTAATCTATATCCAAATTCTAAACTTCACCATATATACACTTATTTTGCATTGTGTTACATTATATGCTTGAGTTTCCTCCTTACCTCTGGAGAAAAGAGAGGAGAAAGGAAAATTTTCTTTTCACCCGTATTTCCAGAGATTTGTCTGAACGTAACTCACAGGTCTGTGCTCTCAATTTTTAGAAACGGCCTGTGTGGAGAATGAAGTCTGTGAATAAGTCAGAGATATTCTGTAATTGACCATTGTTAAAGGAACTAGCTGAAAATGACTTCTTTTATGTTCAAGGAAGATCAAGAAAAATGTAGAAAAAAAATAGATATCGAGCCAGAGAAATAAACATTGCTAAATGACCTATGTAGCTGAGTGGCTGAATTTTCCATAAGTTTGTCCTTAGCTCCTATATTCTGCTTTTCTCAATTGTCAGTCTACTCTCCTACAAAAATGAGGAGAAAAAGCCTAAAATATAATAATAATAATAAGAAGAAGAAGAAGAGTACATACAAGGGTAGTAAAGGCCCAGCCTTGAGATATAATAGATTTAAATACAGGGGCTTTTACCCTAAAATGATTTGGTTGAAATATAAGGATAAATTGAAAAAAGTATCTTAAGGAAGGTCATTTATAGCTACTATCTTTTAGTTTTCAGTCTGTTTTTTTTTTTTTTTTTTTTTTTTTTTTTTTTAGTGAGAACATTTTTTTTTTTCACTAGCAGATAAACTACTTATCAAGAATACAGAGTGAATTCCAGGTCAGCCTGTGCTAGTGTGAGATCCTACTTCAAAATAAAAATTAAAAAAGAATTATTTTTAATTTTTTTATTAATTAGTTTTGTATTCAGCAAATACAGTCAGTTTGGTACCATTATTAGGCTCATCGATAACCTTCCCCCTCCTCATGGCCCCTCCTTGTTGAGGTATATGGGTCATGCATTCTGGAGTTAGCCCACAGTTATGGGTAAGATAAATATCTCTGTATATCATGATCCAACATGTGGCTCTGACATTCTTTCTGCCCTCTCTTCTGCAGAATTTCCCTGAGCCATGTTGAGTTCATTTTTGGTCTGCTTCAGTGATGAGGTGTTGGGGGCCTCTGGGGCTCTGGCTCTCTGATTTGGTAGGAGTTGATTTTTCTCTGTGTTGGTCTCCTTCCCCCTTGTTCTGGTATCAGGTTCATCAGGAAAACAGCACGCTTGCTTGTTTCACCAATTTTTCTTAGTTTCAGCCGGGGCCTTTTGAGGTATGATGGGGTGGCTCTCACCTTAGGATCTACATCTATCTGAAAAAGAGAAGCAGATTCTCCAACGGAGAGTAAGTTAGCACCAGGACAAATGAGATAGCCCTTACTTTTTTTTAATAGAGAGTTTAATAGGTGTAGGCCCTCTTGTAGCCCATGATTGATGGTAGCTTGACATTGGAGAGTGGTCTTATGTTTGGATGTGGTTCTGACTTGTTTCCCAGCTCCAACTATGGGTCTTGTAACACTGAGGGCATCAGTTAGCCGAATCAAGAGCAGTTGCTTCCCCACCATGGCTGTGGGCCACTATTGCACTTGTGTGGGCATCACAGCAGGTTATTTGCTGCTAAGTAGGTTAGAAGAAGAAGAATTAAAGACTACTCTCCCAGCACTGTTGCGTCTATGATGACAGTTTGGATGAACATCATGAGTGACCCTTTAGGAAATGAAGATATTTGACTGGAGGGAGACTTGATGTCTTCACCACACCCATGATAAGGTTCCAGCACTTCCAACAATTTTAGGAGCTTTTCCATCCCTCAAACTCAGGTCAACAAGAGATAGTTTCCAGGGACAAGACTGACTCTTCTCCCCCATGAAAAATATGATGAACATAAAACTCACAAACTGATGGTTTTCTCGTGTGGGTATTTTGAAGAATTTAGCAGCAAAGACCATTGAATTCATTTCTTTGGCTCTCCTGATTCCTTAAAATTCCTCACACTAGTTTTACTGGATTTCACTAAAAATCTTCTACAAGAAAAGCAATATGACTATGGGTGTTCATGTTTTCAAATGTAGCTATTTATAGAAATGGATAAAATATAGGACATGAGAGTACATGATTTTCATAGAATTAAAAATGCAGGGCTGGAGAGTTGGCTTAACAGTTAAGGGCTTGCCTGTGAAGCTTAAGGACCCCGGTTCGAGGCTCGGTTCCCCAGGTCCCACATTAGCCAGATGCACAAGGGGGCGCACGCGTCTGGAGTTCGTTTGCAGAGTCTGGAAGCCCTGGCGCGCCCATTCTCTCTCTCTCCCTCTATCTGTCTTTCTCTCTGTGTCTGTCGCTCTCAAATAAATAAATAAAACATTAAAAAAAATGCAGAAAGTGCCTTATCAAAGGCATCTTAATGAGGAGAGAAGACTAAAAATGCTTTGAAGATCATGTGTATTTTTTGACCTAGAAGTCAAAAAGGATAATAAAGAAGGATAAATAATCCACTTGCTTGAAGATCTAGCATGTGGCCATAGGTGTTTAATTACGACCCTGATACTATTGTGAAGGACTACTATGATGTTGGAAGCCAGCTACTATAAATTTTGTGAGCAATTATGATTCTATATATTCTTTCCTCCCTCTGAGCCTCTAGTATCCATGAAACAGGTGGTGGTTCTGCACTGGGTAATCATGTTTCCTCATCTATTATCCTTCTAGCATGTACCACTGAGATAAGAAAACTACAGAAAACACTGTACACTTTGGGATAGTTTAGAGTTATTTTCAATGTTTATTTAAAAACTTTCTTTTGTAAACAATAATATTGAGGTAATAGCATATTCTTGACTACAAACCCCCCAGCCTAGATGTATTATATCCAATGTTATCTAAAGTCCAGCTCATTTTAACTCAAAATTTTACAACTTTTTCCTCTCTCCCAAAATCAATATTACACAGTACATTCATTAAAAAAGCAAGCCCTACTTATTACTTAAAATTTTGATCCCAAGATCCTTGTGCATTTTTTGATTCTCTCCTTTGAAATACTGCTTTTAGAGAAAATAGTCAGGTTTCTGTTTCCTGAAATGTTCTGCACTGCCTGTTCAAAGGACTTTGCTGGAAGAGAAATGCTGCAGGCAATGGATAGAAAAGATCGAAGTTACCCAGGCTTATCTGTGGTGCTCTTCTCTTCCTTTCTTAGTAATGATGCTGATAGGTGATTTCTTTTTTTATTGGTAGAAGTTAGAAATGAAATAGAATTCATCAAACACAATTTACAGACTCCAGAAAATTTTGTAAGGAAGAAGAGATTTAGAAGTAGATTTTCATGAGCTAATTTGTGGTCTTGTTTTCCCTTGATAAAAATATGATATATATAAAAAAAGCACCATGTAAGGATCATGGTATCCAAAAATCAGAATCAAGCCTATTTGAGATACAAATCAAAGATTTCATCTGCAATAGTCCATGGCTATACGAATATAAAAGGCTGTTATAACTACTTCATTTTACTATTTGAGAAGAAATCCAATATATTAGATTCTTAGAAATTAAGATTGATTTTTTTGTTGAATTTTAAAAGTAAATATATTTTGGAACTTTTATTACTTAGTAAAATTACCAACAAGGAAGAGCATTTTGGATAGCCATCAACTGCTTTACAGGACTGCAAATATTTTCATCAGTAGAAGGTCTCTAAGTAGTTTGAGCTGAGTTATCATAGACTCATATTTTTCTGTTCATGGAAACAGACAATATTTTGGAAGTGTTTTGGGTTTTATGCCTACAGCAAAAGCAAAACAAACAAACAAACAAAAAAAACAATATGACATGCTGTTTGTGTTATAATAAAGTCCCAGAACTCAAAACACTGTAACAATTTATTTATTTAAATTCTAGGGGTTAAGTAAAAATAAAAGTTTTAAAAGGCCAGAAAGATGGTTTACCAGTTAAGGTACTTGCCTAAGCAGCAGAAAGACCCTGATTTCATTTACCAGTACCCACATAAGCCAATTGAACTAGGTGGCACATACATCTGGTGTTTGTAATGGATGGCGGCCCTGGCATGCCCATTCTCTTCACTTCTTTCTTCGTTTTTCTCTGCCTCTATCTCTCTCTTGCTCTCTCTAATAAATAAAATAAAATAAAAAATAAAATCTAAAGGTTATTCTTTGCAAAATAAGCCCGGAAACAATCTAAGTATTTTTGCATATACTAGTAAGAATAATGGAGTTGTTTATAGAGATGTATGTTATAAAATATCAGGTAATACTTATGGACAGTGTTTTTAAATTCACAACCTGTCACTCTATTTCTACTTCTTTAATTTGTGTGAAAATCTATTGAAACTATTATCTGTTTTAGAACTTCACTAAATCATTTAGTAGGAGGTATTGCTTGCTGCTAAACTACAATATAAAATGATTGGCTTCATGAAGCAAGTTCCAAGTTAGAACTAAACTCGTTACAGATTTCAAAAGAATATGGTGATGAACTAAAGGTAGAGAAATTGCCAAGTTTTACTGTTCGTAAAATTATTCAAAAACAATGATTGATGCCAGTCCCTATGGCCATTAAAGATAAAAAGTAAGTTTGCATAAAACTAAAGTTGTGCTAGTGGGCAAAGAAATAGATAATAGTATTAAAATGACAGGTGAATAGACAAAGATATAGAGCTCAATATCACTGTGCCATAGCAACAAATTCTAAAACCACTTAAATATTTTCTTGCTAAGATAACCCTATTTTAGAGGCACAATAGGAATTTGTGGAATGGTTTTAATTGAAGAAATGAATAAAATTAAAGCATTTCTTGATTTATATGTATCATTTCAGCTGTGTCTTATGCATTAAGGAAGTGTACAGCCAGGAAAAGAAAGAGGATGGTAGTTTGTGCATTCTCTAAGACATTTTTTTGTATGAAAAATCAGTTCTGGGCCATGTGGTGCACCCAATGGATGCACTCCATTGGAACCTACCTTTGCAGAAGCACCTATGAAACATGTGATATTTCATCCCAACAATCCTCCTCAGAGAGCCTCAGAATCAAAGCTTTTTAGTATGAAATCGTGACTTACAGCTATAGAAAATTTCTTTTCTCTTATATAATTTACTGCCTAACATGTGAATTCATCTGGTATATATCAGTATTAAATTAAAAAGATGGCCAGTGTTCCATACTAGCCTTCAGAATATAATACTTCATACTGAGACTTTTAGTAAATAAAAATTTAATGGCAACAGCCACATTCTCTTTGAACACTTTTCCTGATTCTGGGTCTACTTCTGCATCTCCAAGGTAGCAGGTATAGGTGATGGGAATCAGAAGGCTATGAAACGTGAGCTTGTCATCTAGCTAACTTCCACAGTGTTGCTACACTCAGGTTCATAGCCCACAGCCCATTCTGATAGTTGAACATGTTTGTGGTATGCGAGAAATAGTAGTAAGTTCACTGTAAAAATAGCTTTCCTCCTTTAGAACTCCCTTCCACTATCATAAGTGACACATAGATTTTCACTGGAAACTTTTTCTTCCTTTTCTGATGGATATATACCATGGATAGGTACATATTACAAACCTGTCAAAACCTCTGTAGTATGTAGAGACTTGGATCATGACCCTTTTGGAGGTGAATGGAAGTTTGAATCTCCATTAGAAATGACATCAGAAGTATGCTCTTGAAAGTGATTTTCCCAGACATTTCAGTCATGGGATAAGAAATATTGATAAAAATACAAAAGAAAAAAAAATCAGGACAAGTAATAACTTTCATTCAATAGCAAATGAATGCTTTCTCTTATACAAATTGTAAATATTGAGGGACATTTAATGTGTGTCTGGAATATTCGGTAAGTAGCTAATGATGGAACTGAAAACATGCAGGCACATGCAAATTGAGCTTTTATGCTCCCACTTTATAAAACTCATACTTTTAGGAATAGCTTTGCTGGCATGCTTTATAGATTCCCATGAAGTGAAAATGGTACTTTTACTATGCCGCAACGTGACCACAACTGAAGCTGCTGCTAAGAACTCACGCGTCTCTCACTGCACAGCACACCCTGCATCAGTCCCGTTCTCTCAGTGATGCGGGTGTTCCTCCATAACTGCTTCTCACAGCAGAGTAGACAGAGTCACACGCAGAATAAAAACACAAATATTGGAAACAGAATGAACTTTGTGCATCATGAATGTTGTTTTATTTATCAATTTCATTAACTAATTACATAGAGTGATATTGTTTTAATTCTTTATAGAGGTATTTTTTCTTTTGCCATCTTTCTTTCATTAGATATGGACTGGACATATTTTCTTGTAAATGACACATGTTGGTACCATCCTTTCCCTACTCCCTGCCCCTTTTTGGAAGAGGCATTCCTTGTTGCAGATGCAGGTCAACCCCATGGGGATTGCGGGTCATGCATTATTGGGTGGGGGGGAAAGGCAATGTCTCTGTGAAAAATGTCTCAACTTGTGGCTCTAACAATCTTTCCGTCCCCTGTTCCAATAAATCCTCTGAGCTATGTTGGGGGCATGTTAAGTCTAATTCAGAGATGGGCACTTAGGATCCTCTGGATCTCTGGTTTGGTAGGTGTTGAGTGTCCTCAGTATCTTTCTCCAGTCCAAAGCAGTTAGTTACCCACCAAGGTTATGTGCCACTATGGCACTTGTGTTAGCATCTTGTTAGGTTGTTTGCTGCTAAGTCGCTTAGACTTTGAGTTGTTTGGAGAGATGCTGACCACTTTCCCCCAGTATCTGTTGTAGTGCCTTCCTGAACTTGAAGGGCTAATTGTCTGTGACTGGCTCTCCTCCAAATTCCAACAAGGACTTTCTATGGCATGTACCAACAGCATTTGGTGTATTCAGCACTATGGTCTTACCATTAAACTCTGGTGAGTAATCAAGTGCTCTGACAGCAGTCTGTCTTGTTTTGGAAGATCTAGTAGGTCTCTCTGATGAACAGCTCATTGTGAATGTAGACCGCATCCTGGTACAGGGAAACACAAGTGAAATGAAAACCAAGAAAAATGAAAAGGCTAGAGAAGATAAAGAAACAGGAGAAATTTGAGGTTAGGGTTCATCTCACTCTACAGGGCCCTTCAATTCATGTGGTCTCTCTAAGGTTCTCTTGAGGGTTACAACTTTTAGTCTGACTTCCAGAATATTGGATTGGATTGTACAAGCTCAATTTGTGTTCAGTTTTTTGTGCCCCCCCCCCCACTTTACCATCCCCCCAAGCCCTGCCCTCCCTAGTGTCCAAGGCTCAAGATGCTATTCAGTTATGTTAGCAACTTGAGCTGATCTAGGTTCGGAACCGTGGATGAGTGAGATCATGTGAAGGTTGTCCTTCTGTGATTGTGTGAGTTCACTTAGAATGATCTGTTCCAAGTTGGACCATTTTTCTACAAATTTCAATGTGTCATTTTTTCTTACTGCTCGGTAGAATTCCATCATGTAGCTATACCACATCATGGTTATCCATTCATCAAATTTAGGACAACTGGGTGCATTTCAGTTTTTTGCTATTATGAGTTGAGCAGCTATAAACATGGTTGAGCATATCTTTGAACTGAGATGTGGAGATTTTAGGGTAAATTCCCAGGAAAGGAATAACAGAGCCAGCTAATTATATTCATCCTTTTTTCAAGAGTCTCCAAATTGATTTACACATTGGTTGTATGAGCTTACATTCCACCAACAGTGAATGAGGGCTACTATTTCTCCACAGCCTCGCATCATTTGTTTTACTTTGAAATTTTAATGTTTGCTATCCTTACTGGAATAAGATGGAATCTCATAGTTTCTTTAATTTGCATTACCCTTATGGTTAAGGATGTTGAACATTATGTTAAGTGTGTGTTAGCCATTTGTAATTCTTCTGAGAACTCCCTTTTAGTTGTATGCCCCACTTTTGCAGTGGATTGTTTGATTTTTTCATTGTCAAGTTTTGTTTTTTTGTGTATGTTCTCTCCAGATTCTAGATATTAGGTTTCTTTCAGTAGTATAGCTGGAAATGATTTCTTCCCATTCTGTGGGTAATCCATTGGCTCTGTTTATGGTATGCTTGTCTCTGTAGAAGCTTTTTAGCGACATGAGATCCCATTGGGTCATTGCCTGTTTAAATCTCTTGGTTACTGGGATTTTGTTCAGGAAGTCTTTTCCCAGTCTATGTTTCTGTTTTTATTCCAGTAGCATGCTGTTGTTGTGACTATGGCATTGTAATACAGCTTTACATCAGGTATGGTGATAACACCAGAGGTGTTTCCTTTGCTGAGGTTATGTTTGGATATCTGAGGCCTTCTGCCATTCCATATGAATTTTGAGGTGATTGTTTCTCAATCTCTATATAGAATGATCCTGGTCTTTTTATTGGTATTATATTAAATCTGTATATCACTTTTGGTAGAATTGCCATTTTCACAATACTAATTCTTCCTATCCAGGAGCATGGGAGGTCTTTCCATCTTCTGAAGTCCTCCTCTATTTATTTATTTTTTTATTTAGTTCTTTAACGTTTTCATTATATAGTTCTTTCACATCCTTTGTTACTTTTATGCCAAGGTATTCATTTATTTTCTTTGTTGCTATTGAAAATTGGACAGCTTCTCTGATTTTTCTGCATGTTTGTCCTTTGCATATAAAAAAGCTGCTGATTTATGTGCATTGATTTTTTTTTTTAATCCTGTCACTTTGCTGAAGGAATTTATCCCCTTTAGAAGTTTGAGATGGAGAGTTTTGGATCACTTATATGTAGAATTATGCCATTTGCAAATAGGGCTAACTTGAATTCTTCCTTTTCAATTAGTATCACTTTTCTTTCTTTTTCTTGTCTTATTGCTTGAGCTGGTACTTCTAGTATTATGTTGAAGAGCATTTGCAAGAGTGGGCACCCCTGTATTGTTCCTGATCTCAGTGGGAACTCCTTGAGTTTTCCCCATTAAGTATTATTTTGGCTTTAGGAGCTTTATATATAGCCTTTATTGTGATGAGATATAAACCCTCCATGCCTATTCCTTACAGTGTTTTGATCACGAAGTGGTATTGTATTTTGTCAAAGGTCTCCTCTGCTTCTATTGAGATGATCATGTGGTTTTTCTGGTTCAGTTAATTTATGTGGTGTATAACATTAACCACTGTCTGTATATTCAACAATCCTTATATGCCTGGGATGAAGTCTACCTGATCAAGGTGGATGATGCTTTTGATGTGTTGTTGAGTTCAGTTGGTAACGATTTTGTTCAGGATCTTTTCATCTAATTTCATTAGGGATATAGGCCTGTAATTTTCTTTCCTTCTTGTTCATCTGTCTGGTATTAAGGTGATTCTAGCTTCATAAAAGGATTCAGGGAGGATTCCTTATTCTCTGATTATGCAGAATAGTTTGAGAAAAATGTGTTTTAGTTCTTCTATGAAGGTTTGACAGAATTTAGCTGAGAAACCATCCGTTCCTGGACTTTTCTTTTGGGGGAGGCTTTTGATTACTTTTCAATCTCCATGGATGTGAAAGATTTGTTTAGGAAAATAATTTGCTGAGTTTAGTTTTGGTAGGTGGTATGTGCCTAGGAATTTAGCCATTTTTTCCAGATTATTTAATTCTGTTTAATAGAAGTTTTGTATGTATTCCCTGATGATTTTTCCAATTTCATTGTTGTACATTGTGATCTCTCCTATTTCATTTCTTATTTTGTTAATTTGTGACCTCTCTCTCTCTTTATCTCTCTTCCTTGATAAGTTCAGCCAGATGTTTGTTAATCTTGTTAATTTTTTGAAAGAACCAGCTCTTCATTTCATCATTTAAAAAAAAATGTTTTCTTAGTTTCCAATTCATTAATTTCTGTGCTAATCTTGATTATTTCTTTTCATCTGGAGCTCTTTGGGTTGGAATCTTCTTATTTTACTACAGTCTTTAGGTGAACAGTCAGGTTATTGATTTGGGATCTCTCTGTCTTTATAATGAAGACATTTGGGGCTTTGAATATTCCTTTTATGACTGCCTTAATTCAATCCCATAAGTTTTTGCAGGTTGTGTTTTCATTATCATTCAATTCTAGGAATTTTACAATTTCTTTTTTGATTTATTCTACAACCCATTCTTTGGTTAAAAGTGTGTTATTTAGTCTCCAGTTACTGGCAGAGTTCTTGATGTGTCTCTTGTTATTTTCTAGCTTTAAAGCATCTTTAACTGACATGATGCAGGAAGTTACTTCAATTTTCCTGACTTTATGAAGGCATGCTTTATGGCCTAATATATGGGCAATTTTGGAGAAGCTTCCATGGGCTGCTGAGAAGAATGTGTATTTTTTAGAGTTGGAGTTGTAATTTCTGTAGAAATTCATTAGGTCTAGTTGATCTGTGATGTTGCTGAGCCATATATATCATTTCCCTGTTGGTTTCCTGCTTGTATTATCTGTCAATCAATAATAGTGGAGTATTGAAATCTGAAAATGATGGTGCTGGTATTTATTTCTGTTTTATTGTCTAGTAGATTTTGTTTAAAAACTGTCATGCCCCTGTGTTTGGCACATATATATTTATGATTGTGATGTGCTCATGTTGGATCATTCCCTTGATAAGTGGGAAGTGGCCTTTTTTGTCCTTTTTGATTACTTTTGGTTTGACATCTATTATATCAGATATTAATACAGCAACACCCTCTTGTTTGTTATTTCCATTTGCTTGGAATACCATTTTTCAACTTTTCACCCTGAGGAGATGTCTAGCTTTAGTGGTAGGTGGGTTCCTTGAAAACAGCAGATGCAAGTGTCCAGTTCATTTATCCATGCTCATAACCTGTGTTTTTGGATGGGTGAGTTAAGACCATTAACATTTAAGATTATTCCTGTGAGATTTGAATTAAGCCTGCCTGATGAGGTTTTTTATGGGGTTTGGTGATTTTTTGTGTTATGTACTGTTTTGAGACTTGTTTAATTGGTTATTGTGATCTTCTTGTTGGCTTTTCAGATTGTTTGTTTGGCTGTTCTATATGGAGTATTCCCTCAAGTATTCGCTGTAGGTTTGGCTTTGTGTTCATGTAATCATAGAGTTCACTTTTTTTTTTTTTTGCTTTAAATTATGGGATTTTATTTATTTATTTAGTTAGTTTTAAATTTAATTTATTAGTTTACTTTTCAGCAAATACAGGCAGTTTGGTACCATTGTTTAGGCTCATCCATGACCTACCCCCTCCCAATGGCCTCTCCTTGTTGAGGTAAATAGGTCATGAATTGTGGAGTTAGAGAATCTGCTTCTCTTTTTCAGATAGATGCAGATCCTAAGGAGAGAACTGCCCCATCATACCTTAAAAGGAACCCTACTGAAACTAAGGAAAATTGGCGAAACAAACAAGGGTGCTGTTTTCCTGATGAACTGGATACCAGCACAAAGGGGAAGGAGACCAACACAGAGAAAAATCAACTCCTACCAAATCAGAGAGCCAGAGCCTCAGAGGCCCCCAATACCTCAGCACTGAAGCAGACCAAAAATGAACCCAACATGGCTCAGGGAAATTATGAGGGATACTTTTGCTGAGTAATGTAGCATGGGTTGGAAGCCATAGTTTTTCAGACTTTGAAGAGATCCATTCCAGGGCTCTCTGGCTTTCAGGGTTTACATGGAGAAATCTGATGTAATTCTGACAGGATTGCCTTTGTATGCTGTGAGTTCCTTCTCTCTTTCTGCTTTTAACACTCTCTCTTTGTTTTCATTATTAGGAGTTTTAACTATGTCTTATTCTGTCTTATTTTCTAGGTCAGATGTTCTGTCTTCCACCTAAGTAACTCTGTTGGTGAGTGGTTCTAGAGAGGTTTTTATAATTTATATTTGTTTTTTGTTTTCTTTTGTGTTATTTTGCATTGAGTCCATCTCTATTTGTAAGATTTCAATCCAAGTTTTCATT
Source organism: Jaculus jaculus (assembly GCF_020740685.1). NCBI lineage: Eukaryota > Metazoa > Chordata > Mammalia > Rodentia > Dipodidae > Jaculus > Jaculus jaculus. The sequence continues at coordinate 24,194,233 of NC_059104.1, forward strand.
TTATTGATGTTTTGTGTAGTTCCTTCTTGAATTTGGTCAAGTCTTCATTAAGGTTAATCAACCAGTTGTTGAGTTGTTCCAATTCTTGGTTTACCTTCAATTTATCAATATGTCTTTGGATGTTTCTAATATCTTCTTCAATCAACTTAAGCCTACTATCAAAAGCTGAATGCTCTAGATGGTTCTGTTGGCAATTTCACTAATAGAATTTTTGGCTCTTTGATAGTTTTCTTCAAGTTCAGTATTTTTTGTTTTTTTAAATCAGTTTCTCATAGGTTGTGTTTTCATTTGGGGAATGAATTTCTCTTGATTTCTCTATTTTTCATTGGCTGCTTATGTAGTAGAACTAGGCATCCTTCATGGAGTACTTTTGGTTTTCTGACTTTCTTTCCTTCTTTCTTTCTTTCTTTCTTTCTTTCTTTCTTTCTTTCTTTCTTTCTTTCTTTCTTTCTTTCTTTTTCTTTCTTTCTTTTGCATTGTTATCTAGCCAAGGTGTAAATAAATCTTTATTATATATATATTTTTTTTAAATATATTTTTTGTTCATTTTTTATTTATTTATTTGAGAGCGACAGACACAGGGAGAAAGACAGATAGAGGGAGAGAGAGAGAATGGGCGCGCCAGGGCTTCCAGCCACTGCAAATGAACTCCAGACTTGTGCGCCCCCTTGTGCATCTGGCTAACATGGGACCTGGGGAACCGAGCCTTGAACCAGGGTCCTTAGGCTTCACAGGCAAGCGCTTAACCGCTAAGCCATCTCTCCAGCCCAAATCTTTATTATATGGAAGAGAAAGCAAGTCCCCCCCACCCTTGGATCATTTACCCTCTGACCCAGGTGATAAGAGATCTTGATACTTGGTGGTCAGTCAGGACACCAGAGCAAATGGCCTGATTGCACAGCTCGCACAGAGAGCAGGCCTCCCCTAGTAAGGCACAATGGGACCTACCAGGATCAGGGGACTTGGAAGAACAAACAAACAGGGATCTGACCTACTTCATGCTATGCCCTCCAGGACACAGAGTAGTGCAGGAAACCCAGATTGAGGAGGTAGGAGGAGCCAGGAAATTGGTCTGGCCTACTCACTCCAGGCCACTGCACCCACCTACACACTGTTCACATAAGAAACTCAGACCCAGGACCTGGGAGGAGCCTGGAAATGGGTCTGGCCTAGTCACTCCAGATTGCTGCACCAGCCCATACGCTATCCATGTGGAAGTATCAATTTTTTATGCATGTTTCTATAACAGCACTTGAAAAAACCAAACAACCTCCAGCACTATGTCACTGAAATAGAAGGGGTTCTGACAAGTTTTATTATAAAGTCTAGGAATGCTTTGTGAAATTTTAAAATATACATGAAGTCATTAAAGTCAATAATTTATGAGTAAATGCATAGTGTAAGAGAAAATAAGCACATGCTTGAGTTTCTTATGAGATAAACGGCCCTGTCAACACTTAATCACAGGATTATTAAAATGATAAGTAATTACAAAGATCTTAATAGAAGATAAATGTTAGTTAGTAATATAAACGGTCAAAGTAACAATCAACATGGTTATATCATCACAGATAGCATGATAATAGAATGCATTAATTAAAGAAACATTATTTTGTACATATTTTGACAAAACATCTCATTCATATAATAATACACACTCACTCTTGTAGTCATAAGACATCAAGTGAACATGCTGGAATTGAAAGAGAATCCAGTTCCCTCCAGCCTAGCCCTCATAGTGCTAGAAAGTGCTATGAGAGTGGCTGGATAATAATGGTTGCCAACTGATTGAGTAAGTAGGAATTCCTGCCAGGTACAAAATCAACTAGCCAAGCAAGCAGTACACCCTTCTGTGATAGTGGCTTATTGTCACTGTAGTTAACCAACTGCTCACATATTGGACATGAAACCAAGAGATACTCTCAGTGCAGGAGAAAACATACCTAGGTGTAGCAACCAATCATATTCCCTAGAGCAGGAAACCAAAAGGCTTTCAAGAGAACATCCATAGCTCTTCATCTCAGAAGAGTGGAAACACACTAGACTGATCCCCTTTAATTCAAAATGTTCTCACTTCTGTTGAAGAATCTGCTCTATCTTACAGATGGTGGTGAATGCTGGGGATAATGAGGATACATCAAGACAGCAACTTTAGAAAACTGATACTTACCATGAGATGGGTTACCTCCACCACCTCTGCCTGTGTCTTACGTTAGAGCATATTAACTTAAGATACTGAGATAGTATACATAGTCATCTGTATTTTTGCTTTAAATACAATTTAAATCCTAGGATTTGTATTTTACAAACTGCTTCACAAAATTTTATTCCAAGTGATGTTTCCATTTCTTTCTTTCCATAATCTTTTTAAGTTCATATTGAAGTTATTTTTATATTTTATTTATTTACTTAGTTATTATTTGAGAGAGAAAAGCAGATAAACAGAGAGAGATAGAGAGACAGAGACAGAGAGAGAATGGTCATGTCAGAGACTCTAGCCACTGCAAACAAACTCCAATTACATATGCCAACTTGTACATCTGGATTTACCTGGGCACTGGTGAATCAAATCTGGGCCCTTTGGCTTTGCAGGCAAGTGTCATGACTGCTAAACAATCTTTCTGGTCCAGTATTAATATTTTATATATCTTACTTTTCTTACATTTTCTTATTTACATAGTATATATGATTATTTTAGGAACAAACAATATATGAATTAGCAAAACAATAATTCCCCAAATATTTGTAGTTTTCACATTCATTTCTAACATTTCTTGGAATTAATTCCAGTTTTATAGTATGTAATATTCCCATCTTTTATTTAACTTATTAGTGGTCCATTGTATGTAGATATTACAATTTTGAAATGCCTGAATTATATTACTATCACATCTTAATGTATTAAAACATCTTATTGTTATTAGACATTTTAAGGTTTCCAATTTTCTGTCTGTAATACACAAGCACTTAGATATGTAACATATATACATATATATGTATATATATACATATATATGTTTGTATATATATATATATATATATATATATATATGATTTCTTATAATAAATATATATGATTTCTTATTAAAAAATTCCATAATATCCTACTCTGCATCATCAGAAAGCCAACATTTCATCATCATGTCTTGGAAATTGCATTTATACTAGTGTGTGGAAAATAAATCACAACCTTATTTTGTATGAATGTGAAGATAATTATGTGAAGCTAATTTTATTCTATGGCAAAAAATAATATTTTCAGCACTGGAGACATTAACAGGTAAAGTCATCTTGTGTAGTATTATTTGAAAAAAGAAGATTGAGAGAGATGTCACTGATTATGGATGATTTATAGTAATATTTTCTCATATCTGAATTTCCATACCTTCCAAAATTCATATGGTGAAAACCTATTATCTAATGCGATTGCATTGGGAGGTGGAAACTTTGGAAGTTGACTATATCATGAAGACAGAGCCCTTATGTATTTATAAGAAGGCCTGGAGATAATATTTGACCCTTCAGCTATGTGAAGAAGGACAGTCTCTGGCAAATTGGGTCCTGACCACTTGCTAAATAGAATTGCATCTTGATTTCAGATGTTAATGCCCCAAAATATATGGGAAATACATATTTTTATAATTTCTTTTTTTAGTTTTGTAATCAATGAATACAGTCGAATTGGGTACCATTGTTAGACTCTGTATTTAGCAATCATACAGTGCAAGTATTACCTACTATACCAGTCTGAATAGACTATTATTATTGTACTAAAAGTTAATGAAGAAAGAAAGCAAGCTGTAATAAAATTTAATACTTAGTTTCTGTGGAAGATCTATTTGTCACCTCAGTCTATAAAGACTGAATGCTTTTTATGGTTTCCTGAATATCATGGGTATAAGTACATGCACTTTTAATTTACTTTATGGGTAATTTGTTTACCATAGTTCAGCATAAGAATTAAGTCAAAATAACTTATGAAATATTAATGGTAAAACCTAAATGAATAATTGGTCTCAATCAAAGTAATCGACTAAAATAAACACAATGCATTCATTACATATTTGAAGCTCTTAAAATACATATGATAAATTTATTAGACACAACAAATATTAAAACATAGAAAAAAATGTTCATGGCACTTTTTTTTTCTTTACCACCTGACAATTAGCTTATGTTAGTATGACAGTTTTGAGGGATTAGTGAAAGTTCATAAACTCCAAACCCCGAGTTCATGTGTTTTCTTTTCATATATATATTAAATATATATATATATAATTTTTAGAGAGAGAACGTGTGCAAGAGAGTATTGGCTTGCCAGATGCTCAGCCACTGCAATCGAACTCCAGACACTTGCGCCACCTAGTGCACTATGCAATCTTGCACTTGCCTCACCTTATGCATCTGGCTAATGCAGGATCTACAGAGTAGAACATGGGTCTTCATAGGCAGGTGCCTTAACCAGTAAGCAATCTCTCTAGCCCTCATGTTTGTTTTTAACAAAGAATTGGAATAAGACTGAGAAGTGTAATTTATAAACTATTACATTTTTTTTGTTTTGTTTTGTTTTGTTTTTATTTGAGAGCGACAGACAGAGAGAGAAAGACAGGTAGAGGGAGAGAGAGGGAATGGGCGCGCCAGGGCTTCCAGCCTCTGCAAACGAACTCCAGACGCGTGCGCCCCCTTGTGCATCTGGCTAACGTGGGACCTGGGGAACCGAGCCTCGAACCGGGGTCCTTAGGCTTCACAGGCAAGCGCTTAACACTAATTCATCTCTCCAGCCCTAAACTATTACATTTTTAATGAGGAAAATTATAGATACCAGGGATAGGGAGAGTCCACAGACTACAGAGAGGAGAATGGATACACCCACATAGTCTGAGAGGCCATGTGAGAGCTGAGCATGGGCCTAGGGGTGGGAGAAGCACATAAAAAGGAATTTTTTCTAAAAAGATTTCCACTAAAAAAAAATCAAAAGGCCATAAAAACAATATCAACAAAATATTCCTCCACACTTTAGCTGCAAGAGTGGGAAGGTCATCATCTTACCAGTGTTGGAACCCTGCGACTCAGCCATGAAGATCTGAACAACTGAGTCAGAAAAGAATTCCCTCTTGTGCCCCCAGTAAGTATTCAATGAGATCAAGGGACTGTCTCCAGTAGAGATTGGGACACCTGGGTAAGGTGTGAGAGCCCGTGTCCGGGTCTGAAGAAGAGGTCCACACGCTTGGGCAAGGTGTGAGAGAGAAATCTAATTGGACGTGACTGGGGTAAAATGCTGAATTCTAGTTCTCCTTCTGTAGCAGGGAAGGCCATTATGTATGTTTTCTTTTTTTGTAAGTCTTTTCCTATCTGACTGCCTGACTAACAAGGCTATCTGACTAGTCCCTGTCATTAGCAAAGTATTTGTTCTTAAAAGAATTAGTATAGTTTTCAATATTTATTTTTAATTATTTATTTATTTTACAGAGAAAGAGGGAGGGAGAGAGAGACAGAGAGCGAATGGCATGTCATGGCCTCCAGCCATTGCAAATGAACTCCAGACACATGCACTACCTTGTGCATCTGGCACATGTGCATCCTGGGGAATTGAACCTGGTTCCTTTGCTTTTGCAGGCAAATGCCTTAACCACTAAGCCATCCCTCCAGCCCAAGAATAAATATAATTTTTTGAATGAGAATGTAGATTAATGATGGAATGCATTTCCTTAAGTCTCCACATTGAAGAACCTTTAGAAAGATTAGAAATATTTAGTTTTTATGGGTTAATGACTCTAATAGAAATGGCAATTAAAATACATTTGATTCATTTTTTTTTTACTTTTTGCAATACCTTCTTTGTATAGATATTTATACTAGTATATATATATATATATATATATATATACACACACACACATATATATATATATATATATATATGTGTGTGTATATATATATATATATACACACACACACACACACACATATATATATATATATATATCTTATATATATTGTAGTATATTTTCAAAAGCAAAAGAGAAAAATATACCTTTTAATCACCAATGATAAATATATATATATATATATATATATCAATTAATAATTCTTCTAATTATAAAATTATACACTGAACATTGTGAACATTGTACAAGGAACTGTTTCTGCAACCCTGTCTAATACAGACAGTTGAATGATAAGCTATCCATCTCTCTATAGTCTGAAAACTGACCATCACCTTTGTTTTGTGAAAAATGCAAGATGTGCATATAGTGAAGGTCTTCGGGCTCATGATTCTGCCATCAGCCAAAATATCTGTTCCTCACAGTTGGGAAGACAAATATTTTAATTCAACGTAGTATGTAAATTATACTTGTAGTAGATAATGAAAGTACGGAAATATTATAAATAGTTGATAAATCACTGCCTTGTTATGTGATATGATGTATTTAAGGCATTGGAATTGAAGAATACTCTGACAATGATGAGGAGAAGGTTGAAGCATCCACAGTAGAAAAGTTACGAAGTACCCCAGCCGTATGTGAACTCACCCAAACTGAATCACAGACTGATGGTTAAAATGATGGTTTGTTTTACTGACTTATTCCAATATGAGACAAATTGACATTTCCATAATGACTACAAGAAAAGCAGCATTATTCTTCAAAGCTGTGATAGTCCCTTGTTATTCTTTAAGCTTATTTTTAAAATTAATACTGAAATTAATTGGTTCATGTGAATTTTATAAACTTCTGTAAGGGGTTCCAGGTAATGCGATGAGATAAAAAAAATTAAGGACAATTTTAAAGTCTTAAATGCTGAGGTCAAGAGAAGCCTAAATCACAACTCTTAAGTGCAGGCTTGGTGATATATCCCAGGTAATTTGACCCTTAGTTAAATTTCTTCTTTTAGAATATCACATTGCCTCTCTCAAACAAGCTTAGTATTTTGTTACTATGCTTTGTTATTAAAGCAGCTCACCACCCATCTTTTATATGGGATAGAAAATAGGTTTAATCCTCTCCAGGGGAGCTCTTAACCTGGAAAGAAAGGAAATGCATCACAGGTGAAAGACGGCAGAACAATGTGACCTGCTGCTAATTTGAAGCAGTATTCATTTGGGTGGGATTTGACATTTCTGGGTAGATGTATATTTGTGATTGATATTTCATTCTTTAAAGCACAGCCTTTAAAACAGCTGTGAAATGTCAAGTTATTAATTTACACATTGCAAAATTCGGTGTTAGAAAACCACTTTACATCTTTCCAAATTCAACCCTAGGGATACCAGGCTTCTGAGATCAGCACTTCATGGAGATCAACCCAATCAGCATAACTCTAACATTTGCTGCCCAACTTTTAGCTTTGCACACAGGCAAAGGTTTGAGAAGATATCACTTTGCAGAAAGAACTGGGAAAAATTTGCCTCTCATCCACATTTGGTTTTAGAGTTATTTAATTCAGTTTTGGGAGTAATTTGGCATGGACAAATCCAACAAATCCTCCTTGAAATGAGAAGACCATTTCTTAAAGTGAAAGGCTTTATTTTAATTTTTAATTATTTTAATTTATATGTAAAGACACATTATAAGTTGTCTCCTTGATTGTAATTACAGTTAATTTCTCAAACATCAAATTCAAAGTACTATTAGCAAGTATTGTATTATTTACATATCTGTAGAATTTCAAATAATGTTATAATTGCCTGTGTTTGCTTGATTTTAAAATGCTTATGTCTCTTATATAGGCATGGTGATTTTCTTAAAGGTTTGAGCTATAAACTGTAAACCTATCCTTGACTCCAATATGCCTGACTGTATTTTGGAGTATAAACTCATAAAGATAATTCTTTGTCACACTTATCCATCCACACAGATAGTAGTATTTTACTCAATTATAGTTTCCCTCCTTTATTACATTATTTTTTGCTTGTTTGTATGTTTGGTTATTTGAGGTAGGGTCTTGATCTCATTCAGGCTGACCTAGAATTCACTATGTAGTCTCAGGGTGGCCTTGAACTCATGTTGATCCTCCTACTTCTGCCCCCAATTTTCTGAAATTAAAGATGTGTGCCACCATGCCAGGCTCATGATAAAAATATGTGTCTACAAGAGAAAAGCAACAAGCATGTTTTGAAAAATGAAGCAATCAATTCACCTGGTGTATACACAGCACAGACTGTAGCTGCATGAGATAGCTGACAATATCAGAGAGCTATTAGGCAACTGCAGTATACACTATCTAGGTTGTCAGAAGGAGGATCTGAAGATGAAAGAAAAATAATCAAAATACTTCGGAAAGTTCATGCTCATGATGGCTGTCCTAGATCAAGCGTACTAAAACAATATAGCCATTTTCACATTTCTTTCCCAACTTCTTATAGTATTTTTTTTTTTTGCAAAAATGAAAGAGAAAAATATACCTTTTAATCACCAATGATAAGCTAAACAAGTATTTGTAAAAAAAACCATAAAAGTTGATATGGGAGAAAATAATAATAAAACAAACAATTCTTTTTTCAGTGATAACCATATAATACAATACTTTAGGTCCTTCTAGAAATTTTTATTTATCACAAAATATCATTTAGTTTATAATAAGAAATATGAGGAAACATTGTAAATAGCACAATCCCATGACTTACAATTCTTGGTAAAGTTTAAAAGCTTTGCATAACAATTATTTAATCCTTAAAGTAATATAATCAGTAAAATATAATTACTTTCTCTTCTTATGAACACAGGATGTAAAAAGCAAGTTCGTTTTCTAGACAGATTTAATTTCTCCTGAATTATTTACTTTAATAAATCTTATTTTAGAATTAACTTTTAGCCAAGTAAACAGTATTTGATTTTGCCTCTAACTTCTGAAAAATCAATATCTGAAATAGAGATAATTACAAAAGAAGCCAAGAAACTTCTAAAATTATTTTTTTTGTTGCTGTTTTATGAGGGTGTTTTTATGAGGCACAATATGAGCAATGTGTGTGTAGTGTTTACAGGGTGTATGTGTCTGTGTGTGCATATGCATATGGGCATGTCCTGTGTGCATGCATGTAGTGGCCAGAACAGGACTTCAAGTGTTCAAAATATAGCTCTTCAGCCTTATATCCTTGACACATAGCCTTTCATTGAACCTTGAATCTGGATCTCTCTTTTACTGATTAGACTAGCTCACTAGTGAGCCCTCATCATTCTGACTCTCTTCCTTCAGCACTGATGATAAAGGCACATGTAGCTGCATACCAATGTTTTATATGGTTACTAGTCATTGAACTCAAGTCCTAGGCCTTATAATACCCACACTCAGTGCAAATCATAATTATTAATATATATTTTAAGTAACAATAGTATAAGTTAATTTATGAAGTGACTATATGTACCTGGGGTTCATTGGAAAGTTTATATATAAAAAAAGACATTTTTAAGGCCAATGAGAAACCTGTCTCAAAAGAGATGGGTACCATTCCAGAGGATGTCACCTAAGGTAGTTCTCTGACTTCAACACACTCCATCACACATATGTGAATTTACATACATATGAACACACAGACTCACATATCTTAAATATTTTTCTTAAAAAGACTAAAATAAATGGATGAGATATAACATGTGTATGACTGTATAATAGTATTAAGATGTCAAAAATTGACCTGATGTGTTCATTTTAATCCTACTAAATATCCAAGCAGGCTTTTATGAACATTAATGCATAATTTACAATAATTATTTTGAAATATAAACAGCAAAAACAGCAAATTCGGGTATGCAGAGGAAATATGAGAGAAATACACACATGACATTGAAACTGAAACTAAACGTGGAGAATATGGTGGGGTGATTAACTAGAGGATGTTGGGGAGAGAAAGGGCAAAGAATAATCCAAAAATCAAATTATATTTGAGATTGTAGTGAATGGAGCCTAAAGTTCTGTATGACATCAAAATACCTTTTATCTAGGCATGGTGGTGGTGCATACCTTTAACCCCAGCATAGGGAGGCCAAGATTAGAGGATAGCTGGGAGTTAAAGCTGACCTGAGATGACATAGTCAATTCCAAGTCAGCCTGGGCAAGAGAGAGATACTGCATGGAGAAGAAGAAGCAGAAGAAGACGATGATGAAGAAGAAGAGGAGGAGGAGGAGGAAATGTTTTACAAAGGACCTAAAGGGGAAAAAAACAAATACCACTCTAAGACCACTAAAAGGTACATTCACTAGACCCTTACAGGAAACTCCAGAACCACAAGACACTGGAGAGGGTAGGATCAAGACTAACCTAAATCTTCTACATCTTCCCTCCCTCCCTTTCCCCTCTCCCCTCTATCTCTCTCTCCTCTCTAACTCTTATATATTAGCTATGTTTTTCCTCAATTTCTTACTGGGCACTGACCTGTAACCCCCACTACCAGCTTGGGGCTACCATCCACAATGAGCTTTTGATCAGAGAAACCTACAAGTTTTCCCAAAACAATGACAGACTTCTGTCAGAGTACTTGATGACCCACCAAAGGCCAGTGGTAAGACCCTATTGCTGAAGACTCCATACGCAGCTGACATATAAAATGGAATGGCATGGCTGGAGGGCAGGAGAGAGTCAGTCCCCAGACAGTCAGCGTGTCTAGTGCCAGAAGGTGCTACATGGGTGACTGGGGGAAACGACCAAGATCTGTCCAAGCAACTCATTGTCTAACCTAATTATCAACAAATAACCTGATGTGATGCCCACACAAGTGCAATAGTGGCACACAGCCATGGTGGGGAACCAACTGCTCTTGATTTGGCCAGCTGATCCCCTCAGTGGTATGAGACCCATAACTGGAGCTGGGAAACAAGTCAGAACCATACCCAAACATAAGCCCACTCTCCAATATCAAGCTACCACCAAACATGGGGTACAAGAGGGCCTACACCTATCAAACTCTCTATCAAAAAAGTAATTGTTATCTCAATTTTCAGGGTGCTAACTTATTCTCCGTTAGAGAATCTGCTTCTCTTTTTCAGATAGATGCAGATCCTAAGGAGAGAGCTGCCCCAACATACCTCAGAAGGGGCCCGACTGAAACTAAGGACAATTGGCGAAACAAGCAAGGGTGCTGTTTTCCAGATGAAGCAGATCCCAGCACAAAGGGGAAGGAGACCAACAGAGAGAAAAATCAACTCCTTCCAAATCAGAGAGCCAGAGCCTCAGAGGCCCTCAATACCTCAGCACTGAAGCAGACCAAAAATGAACCCAACATGGCTCAGGGAAATTTTGTAGAAGAGGGGGCGGAAAGAATGTCAGAGTCACATGTTGGGTCATGATATGCAGAGACATTTATCATACCAATAACTGTGGGCTAACTCCACAATGCACGACCCATTTACATCAGAAAGGAGGGTCCAATGGGAGGGGGTAGATCATGGATGAGCCTAAACAATGGTACCAAACTGCCTGTATTTACTAATAAATTAAATTTTAAAAAATGGTAGATTTGTTGGTAAGAACAAGGATATAAGCCATGAGTAGTCTCTCAAAAGCCTGCCTGTATATAATACACATACATTTGGCCCTCTGAATAATTTTTAAAAATCCTCTGGCAAAATTTAAATGTTGAATATCATTATTTTGTGTCATTTTGTAGCAAATCATGTTACCTTAACTCACGGACATATTCTTTATCTTTTGTAAATTATTCAGGTCCTTATTTGTAGGACATTCCATAGATAATCATTCTTTGTTTAGAATGTTTAATGGCTTGGTGATCTATAACAGCTCACTTCATGATGTATGATAAATAGTAGACAAACGGAGGAACCAAGGACAAGATATAGCCTCAAAGGTTGTACTGATGCTATATCCTTCTTCGTCCAGGCTCCATCTCCTAATTCTATTATGTCCCAATAAAGCCAAATAATTTCATGTGTTTCTGTGTATTACAGGAGTGGATGCAGCATTTGGGGGTAATATTAGGTCCTCAAGACTATGAACTCCAAGTTTCACATTCTGTCCTACCTTTAATAAAAAATTAGTGAAGACAGACACAAGAGGGATAAATTATGAATTATTAAGTTTATGTTGGGGGAAATCACAAATTCTGGGGTTTATTAAAGGAAGTTTTGGAGCAAGGAAGGAAGACTAGAGCAGAATTATAAACATGTAGGAAGTAGGAAACATGCTGTCATCTGGAAAATTGCAGTTTGTAATATTCCTTTTAAAAAAATTAAGGACTTTAGAGAATGACTAGAGTAGGTCTGCAAGCATGTGGGATGTGGAATATAGGAACTTGTGTAGGAAGCCTTAAGAGGACCCTTCATGGCATCTGCCATGTGTCTTCCCATGTGGGGAAGAGGGACAAGGGTGAGGCTCAAGTAAAAATGAGAGGGCAGAAATGGAAGCAGAGACCAACAGATTCAGAAGAGAAATGAGAAATGGAGAGAGGTACACTCATCACTACACCAAGATTTAAAAAAAAAAAAAAAAAAGACACAGGGAGCTAGCCTAGAGTTGGCGAGATCATCCACATCATAGGTGTGGAGTGTAAGGGAAGTATGCAGAAACCAGGGGGAAAAGTGGAAATTAACCCAAATTATAAAGCAGAGGCAAGCAGAGAAGTTCAGATCAAGAAACAGCGCTATGCTTTCCCAAGGCCTGGCGCACGTGTGGTGTCCAAGCAGTAGAAGCTGAAAGCTGGGGGATGTACATGCCTAAAGAGGAGGGTCAGGAAGTCTGCAACCTCTATAGAGTCAGATTCTTCTATGTGTGATTGTTTTGTAGATTTGCAAGGCGGATCCCAGGGCCAGCCCACTGGGCCATTTATTTAGGGAGCATGCTAGACATTGGGCAGCATGGGGTGCTGTAGATCACTCCCCATCAGAAATGAGTTTCATTTCCGTCCTTGTGCCAATGCGAGGTGGCATCATCTGGTTCTCTTTGGACTTCAATCTCTAACTGAAACTGCCTAAAAATAGCTAGCTTTCTCCTACCCTCCTTCAAAATTAAAAGTGGGTTCCTTGGGATCCAGTCACCTCCCAAATGCTCCAACTGCTGCAATCACATCTTTTATATCAAGATATTTAAGGGACACTTCATATTAAATTATAAATGCATTGAGTTTTATTTATCTGTTTTGACTTGAATGTGATGTGACCCCCACAGTTCCATGTGTTTGAACACTTAGTCTCCAGCTATTGGTGCTGCTTTAAAGGTCTTTTAGGGAGAGATGTTCACTGGCTGAAGTGAATCCCTGGAGATGGACACTAATGTGTTATTTAAAAGCAATACTGCTGCTAAAACAGAGATGGATTATTTCAATAAAAGCGGCTAACTTCATTCTAATAAATAACCTCATGACTTAAAATGAAAGAAATTATGTGTCTTTTGGAAAGGATTTTATAAAATTTACCAAAATGTCGAAAAATAGGTGGAGTTGCAGAAACTTTTAAGTGACCAGATAACTGAACACTACGAATCAACTTTGAATTGTTAAGTTCTATGGCCATTTAAAAGTTCAATTAAGTTATATTCAAATGCTAAATTACGTGTTTTCCATCTGGCCAAGCCTTTGTTTTGTTTGATAAAACACCTGTTTACAATAATGGATTTATTAAATATTCTGCTCTGCCAAGTGCAAAAAGTGCAAAGTGGAGTTTGGAAAATGGAGAACCAAAAGGTGAGGCTCCCAGAAGAAACAACTGTGTGACTAGAACTTCAAAGGTGGTATGGAGCAATTGTGAAGAAGTGAATGTTACCAGTCCAGAGTCCAAATGATTTGAGGCTATATTAGCCTTTCAGAACAGCCAGTTTATTGCCTCTTTCTGTATATAACTTGACATCCCTGTGACGAGCTGAGACAACTGTTGTTCAGAGTTAGAGTTCTTGCAGACACATTTCTTTACAATAGAACTACACAGACCTTGCTTATTTCCTTTGAGGTAAAACTCACTCCCTAGTCTTCCAAGCCTCCCTCACATTTAATGAGATTTTTCTCTTTCCAAAATCATAAGTCAATCTTTTATTTTCCTACTCACAAAGTTTATTTTAGCAGCTCCAGATCCAAAGGCTTCCTAAGTAGCTGTTGCTACTTGTTATCCTGAGAAAGCCTCACAGTACGATTTTATATCCAGACCCTCCTCTTGGTGTGAGATCAAATTCATACCCCTGCTGCAGTCTAACCTGGCACATGCCCACCCAAACCCCCCATGAACAGAACCATGTGACCAGAACCAGCTTCTGTAACATTCTTACTCTGGCTTTCTATATAATAACAATATTGGGAATGATGGAACCAGAATGACTCCATCTTTGGGCTCTGAATGACATCTTACTGTAACCATCTATTTCTCAAAAGTGACCCAACCATCCCTCCCAATCACATTCCTGAATGACATGGACAACATATCACCATAACCATTTTCCTGGAATAGCTAAAACAACTTGTCTGATTATCACTTTCCTAAAGTGGCCCAAGTCCTGAGGCAAGGTGGACCACCCAAGGAATTCCAATGCCAGCTTCATACCAATAAGTTCCCCTAGTCTGTAAGGGAGGTGGCTTCAGACCGTGCTTGTCAGAATCCACCTTGTGTTTTCTCAAATAAATCCTTTCTCTGCTGTTGACACAGTCTCCACTCTTTGTTCATTTCCACTTTTCCTAATGAATAGAAAGTTTTTTAAAAAATAAATGTGATAACATTTAAAGGCACAACGTTCAGTCCTCAGTGTCTGGGAGGAGTGTTTTTGTGAATCTACTCATACACAAAATCAGTAGGTACTCAGGTCTACTATACTAGCAACATCGATGCAGGATTTGGGGGTTCAAGATGGGTCCCCCATGTTTATGAACCACAATTTTGGGTATTGTTCTGTTTTCAATGGAGAATTGATAAAAATGAACTCAAGAAGGATAAACTATGAATTATGAAGTTTATTTATGGAGAAATAAAAATGTGTGGGTTTTATTTAAGGAAAATTGGGATCTAGGAAGAAGACTAGAGCAGACAGAGGCAGGAAATACATGTGGATAACACAGCATAGTCCATGAGATTCATTTAAGAGAAACTGCATTTTGAAGAGAGTATTTAGGTTCTTATGTAGGGAGACATAGAAGGAACACCTGTAGCTTCTACACGGAGTTTCCCCATGGAAGCAAGTTAAAAGGGCAAATGGTTGTGACTTAAGCGACCAATATGTGTCCAAGCATCTCATGGTCCAACCTACTTAGCAGCAAATAACCTGGTGTGATGCCACACAAGTGCAATAGTGGCACACAGCCATGGTGGGGAACCAACTGCTCTTGATTTGGCTAACTGATCCCTTCAGTGGTATGAGACCCATAGCTGGAGCTGGGAAACAAGTCAGAACGAAATCCAAGCATAAGACCACTCTCCAATACCAAGCTACCATAAATCATGGGCTACAAGAGGGCCTACACCTATCAAACTCTCCATCGAAAAAGTAATTGTTATCTCAGTTGTCCTGATGCTAACTTATTCTCTGTTGGAGAATTTGTTTCTCTTTTTCAGATAGATGTAGATCCTAAGGAGAGAGCCTCCCCATCATACCTCAAAAGGGAACCGGCTGAAACTAAGGAAAATTGGTGAAACAAGCAAGGGTGCTGTTTTCCTGATGAACCAGATACCAGCACAAGGGGGAAGGAGACCAACACAGAGAAAAATCAACTCCTACCAAATCAGAGAACCAGAGCCCCAGAGGCCTCCAACACCTCATCACTGAAGCAGACCAAAAATGAACTCAACATGGCTCAGGGAAATTTTGCGGAAGAGGGGGCGGAAAGAATGTCAGAGCCACATGTTGGGTCATAATATGCAGAGACCTTTATCTTGCCCATAACTGTGGGCTAACTCCACAATGCATGACCCATATACCTCAACACGGAGGGGGGGAGGTCACGGATGAGCCTAATAATGGTACCAAACTGCCTGTACTTGCAGAATAGAAAACTAATAAAAATAAAATATAAAAAATAAAAATGAAAGAATAGCAGAGAAAAAATATCAAAGCAGAGACCAAAAATCCAGATGATAAATTTTAAGAAGGAAAGAGAGTTATGAGTTTAACAGGCCTAGAGTTAGAGAAAGCACCCACATGGCACATCTAGAGGGTAAGAAAAATTTGCATGTGGTAGATTTGGAGACCAGAGGAAAATCACACATGTAATGAAAGAGAGAAAAGTATCCCAAAATATAAAGCAGATGCAAGCAGAAAACCCATCCAGACTAGGAAGGTATCCCCTGCCCCACCCCAGCCATGCTAGGTGAGAGGAGAGGCCACTCACATATATCAAGCAAAGATAAGAAAGTATTCAAAGAGATTGACAGGAAGGCCACAGACTTTATAGTATATATATAACAAAACACATATTATTTTATCAGATTCAGGTATGCAAAGGAAGACCTGATTGGTTTGTCAATTTGGAGGGCAGACACCAAGAAGAGTCACCAGGGTTATCTATCTTTGTAGTGTACTAGACTATAGACAAGAGGGAGTGATGTAGATCAGTCTCCATGAGACACACGTTCCATTCCTGCCAAGAGTTCCATTCATGTGTCAGGGTAAGGTGTCATGTGGGATGGCATCTCATGATTCTCTCAGGACCTTAATGTCTAACTGAAACTTCCTAAAAGAAGTTCTTTCCACATAACATTTGCCTATTATTTTACACATATACTTGTGTATTCATTCAGGCATCTCTATTATATAATACTTATTAACATGTAAAAGCTAAACCAGGCGTCATAAAAGCTAAGCCAGGTGTCATGGCACACACCTTTAATCCCAGCACTCAGGAGGCAGAGGTAGGAGGATTGCTATACATAGAGAATTCCAGGTCAACCTGGGCCAGAATGAGACCCTACCTAGTAAAACCAAACAACAACAACAACAACAACAACAACAAAATAAAACAGGAAAAGCTATGCAAGTAGATTGCACTTCATTGTGTGTGTGTGGGGGGGGGGTTGGGGTGACAAAAACAAAAGTATGCATGTGTTTAGAATTGGTGTAAATTCCTCTCCAAATATTTCCTACCCTCAATATATATAATACCCTATGGAAGGTGCAGTTAGCATGTTTCAAATGCTTTTATTCCTGTTGCATACAGGATCCTAGCTTTCTTGAACTCAGTGGTGGTAGGAACCTTTCAGTTCAAATTTTGCCCAACATGGGGATGGTGGTACTGCATATTGTTTGCTTACTGGATCAATTTATTCCAGTGATTGAAGGCCATGGATTCATCCAGGAATATAAGCATATTTGGGGTACTTGTTCCAATTTCAGTTTGTACAATTTTAGGAATAGATACATGGTCATCAATATCCTTGTGTTAAAAATAATCACCATGGCATTTTAATTTATACTTCTGTTGCTTCATTGGTTCTAAATTTGGTAAGTTAAGGCAAATATAATTAGACTCTTAGAATTTAAGTATTGGTAGCATTTCACTACATGTAACCAAATGTTTAAAAATAATGATTCTAATTTGAAAACATAATAGCAAACATTATGTAAACACTTCCTATGCAAAATTTCCTTCCTTCTTTCTCATAAGTGGTGAGATGGCAGGTGGTGATCCTACCCAGTAAAAACAAACAAACAAACAAAAACACATGATTGATATAAACAAATAAAAATTTGGCTGCAATAGTAATGTTCTTCTTTAAAACTAATGTCATTATTTTAATAATTACAAAAGTACTACTAAAATATATTTTTGAAGCATGATTGGCAATGTAAAATTGAGGTAATTGATACATAAGGGGAAAAATATTTCCCAATGTAGCCACATATCTTTCACAGGAAATCATCAACGTGCTCTTTCCCAGAGAAACAGGAATCATAATATTGCTACTGTACATGCTCATTAACCAAATGAGAGTGCAATTAGCTTCCAAAAATTCTTAACTATTCCAATTAGTTGTCAAGAGAAATTACACATCAAAAGTGTGTTTATGGGCTGCAGAGATGGCTTAGCAGTTAAGAACTTGCCTGTGAAGCCTAAGGACCCCAGTTCTAGGCTCGATTCCCCAGGACCCACATTAGCCAGATGCACAAGGGGGCGCACGCATCTGGAGTTCATTTATAGTGGCTGGAGGCTCTGGAGTGCCCATTCTCTCTCTCTCTATCTACCTCTTTCTCTCTCTGTCACTCTCAAATAAATAAATTAATTTTTTTAAGTGTGTTTATTAGCTATAGTGTGCTAAAGATTTCTGATTTCCAGAATATTTTTTGTTACATTAGACAAACAATTTATCTGAAAGGAAACTTCCTTGTAGTTTCTAATGTCACCTAACATAATTTGTAATTTGTTATCAATATGCGAATATACTCGGTTTTATTTACACTTACTTAAACCCCTAAGCACATATAGAATACCTACCCTTATGTGAGTACCACAGACATTTCTAAGAGAAGCAAGCATTGCTGCCATGGTCCAGCCCTGGCTTGAAGGAGGGTCCCGGAGCATGTGAAAGGGAGCGGCGCAATAACGACTTGAAGTCAGGTTCTGGTGCAGGCTGACAGGCTAATGCTGAAGGCAGCTGAGTTTCTCCATCTCTCTCTCTCTGCTTCTCTGTTTCTAGTTTTCTCTCTCTCTCTCTCTCTCTCTCTTTTTTCTTTTGTCTTTTTCTCTGTTCTCTGTTTTTCTCTGCTTCTATGCTGCCACAGCTCTTAGCCTCAGTCTTTTATTTTCTGATCACGTCATGCAAGAGCAAACTTCAAGAAAGGTACAGTTTCACAGAATTCATAGAAACTTTTTGTTATTCCTTTTCATCAAACAATCCCATAATTATTCACCTCAAGTAAAGTCATAAAGCCCCTATAATGATTAGTTGTTTTCACATTTTCCCCATGTATGTGCGGTCAAGCACTTGTGATTTCCTGAACTTCTACTTTCAATTACTATATTAAAGGTGAGAGACAAAACAACCACAAATGGGCCTTCCCATCATTAATCACTGATCCAGTAGATCCATTTATCCTTTCATCAATTATTTTGAATTTTCCTTTTCACGTCCATCCAATGCTTAGACTTTGGTCCCCCTGAGAACTCTTTTATACTTCGGTTGTTTATCTGTAAAGATTCTTGGTAAAGAGTCATAGTTTGTCGCAAATGTCACCGTTTAGAAAAATTAGTCATAGAACAATTTTTACATTGTTCCAGGAGGTTCATTGTTTCCTCTTAAGTGTCCTGTACTCCATGCCTGACTTTCTTTAAGGCCTTTAATGAAAACAATTATCTCCAACCCATTTTCTTATTTTTCCACTTCTGTGCCAGAGCCTTTTTTAGACACATTGACCAACACTTCACTAACACAGATTTTTACTGGAAAATTAAACTTAGAGATTGGTACACCAAGTGAAAGACAGAGAAAGGCAAACTTTATACAGAAAACCACAGATATCTATAGCGTAGAGAGCCAAAGATGTTTCTATAGAGGGGCCACATTGGACTTCATTAAGTAAGAAAACAATTTATGAGGATTTGTATTAAAGCACACAAAGTAAGTAAGTAATACAATGTTCAGATTTCAAACCATGAAGCTTACTACATAATTAATATATACACATATTTTATTGTAAGAAATAATAATAGTGTGGATAATAATTAGTAAAGCCTTGAAATGTGAAGGAGTATTGAATATCAAATGATTTATCTAAATTTAATTCAAAATATGTGCTCATTCAAAATATTTTAAAACAAAACATAGGTATTTTACAGTATTAAGATGGTGCATGCCTTTAATCCCAGCACTTGGGAGGCAGAGGTAGGAGGATCACTATGAGTTCAAGGCAACTCTGAGAATACAGAGTGAATTCCAGGTTACCCTGGGCTAGAATGTGACCCTACCTCAAAAATCCAAAAACAAACAAACAAACAAATAACAACAATAACAACAACAACAACAACAACAACAACAAAAAAAAACCTGTTGTTGATTTGGCTAACTGATCCCCTCTGTGGAACAGACCCATAGCTGGAGCTGGGAATCACGTCAGAACCATATCCAAACCTGAGCCTGCTCTCCATTATCAAGCTACCACCAGTCATGGGCTACAAGAGGGCCTACACCTATTAAATTCCTCTCTACAATAATAATGGTTATCCCATTTGTCTCATGCTAACTTTACTCTCCATGGGAGAATCTGCTTCTCTTTTTCAGGTAGATGCAGAACCTAAGGAGAGAGCCACCACATCATACCTCAAAAGGGCCCCAGATGAAACTAGGTATAATTGGCAAAACAAGCAAGGGTCCTGTTTTCCTGGTGAACCTGGTACCAGCACAAGTGTGAAGGAGATTGACACAGAAAACAATCAACTCCTAACAAATCAAATATCCAGAGATCCAGAGGCCCCCAACACCTCATCACAGAAGCAGACCAAAAATGAACACAACATGGCTCAGGGAAATTTGTGGACGAGGGGGTGGAAAGTATGTCAGAGCCACATGTTGAGTCATGATATGCAGAGACTTTTCTCCTACCCATAACTGTGGGCTAACTCCACAATGCATGACCGATATACCTCAACAAGGAGGGGCCAGGGGGAGAAGGTAGGACATGGATGAACCTAACAATGGTACCAACTTGACTGTATACACTGAGTACAAAAATAATTAATAAAAATAAATAAATAAATACATAAAAGAAGGTAACTACAACACAGGTCCATTGCCTACTACAAAAAAAAACAAAACCCCAACATTCTCCAGGTAATTAAAAAAAGAGTTGGAATTTCATAGTTTATTATTTGCAAACAGAGAGAGAGATTGAGAGAGAGGATAGGCATGCCAGGGCCTCTTGCCACTGCAAATGAACTCCAGATACATGTGTGACTTTGTGCATATGGCTCTATGTAGGTACTGGGGAATTGAACCCAGGCCATCAGGCTTTGCAAGCAAGTACCTTTAGCCACTGAGCTATCTCTCCAGCCACCATAGCTTAACATTTAAAATGACAAGAATGCAACTCAAATTAATTAACATATGAATAACTATCACAAATTTGACTTAGGGGCTTGGAAATGGCTCATTGATCAAATGCACTTGCTTACAAAACCTACCCAGCCTGAGTTCAACTGCCCAGCCACCCTTGTAAAGCCAGATGTAAAAAGTGGTGCTTGTCAGCCTGGCTTAGTGATTAAGGTGTTTGTGGAGCCAAAGGGACCCAGGTTCAATTCCCCAGGACCCACATAAGCCAGCTACACATGGTGGGACATACATATGGAGTTCATTTGCAGCAGCTAAAGATACAGGTGCACCCATTCTCTCTCTCTCTCTCTCTCTCTCTCTTTCTCTGAAATAAATAAAGTTAATTTTAAAAAGTGGTGCATGTGTCTAGCATTCATTTGCCATGGTAAAAGACACTGGCATACCAATACACACAAACACACACACACACACACATACACACACATGTGCGCATGAGCAGTTACATCTCTTTGTCTCCAAGTAGTGACTCAGAATCATGCAAGGGAATCTGAGTGACTGCAGGGATTTATGGAAGGAGCTGCAACACCAGGAAGAAAAAAAAAAAAAAAAAAAAAAAAAAAAAAAAAATAAAAAAAAAAATATATTATTTTGATGTTATGAACTGCAAAACAAAAACTTAAATGTAAAGTTAAATGATGGTATCAGACAAAACAGGGGACAATTTTACTATTTGTGGCAGTGGCCTTGTCAATGAAGACTAATTGACTACAAGATGAATATAAGATAAATAACCTTGTTATGAAATGTATTTCATTTACTGAGGCAATGTCACACTCACTGTGCTGGCTAAATTCTATTGTTCAACATGACCAGATTAGGAAGCCAGTTAATGACACACCTCTCGCGTGGGTCTCTGAAGATGTTTCAGATAGGATTGATGGAGGGAAGACGACCTTGTTATGCCCAGATCATGGAGTCCCCAAAGACCACCAAGAGTCTGACACATATGCAACAGCAAAGAGCTTTATTTCGGGTTTAAGCTCAGACTCTTGACTTCACCAAGGCAGTGGATCCATACAAGAGCCCTGAGCATCGGGGGGGGGGGGGGGCAGGTTTTCTATAGGGATTTGAACAAAGTAGGGAGCAGTAGGGGAATGGTTACATGATTGATTGATTTAAGCAGTAACTAGTAACTTCACTTGTATTTTTCTGATAGGCTTAGGTGGGCAAAGCTGGTGGGCAGGGGGCTAGGGAGATTCAAAGCAGATTAGGTAAATTTTATTGTGATTGGCTATGTGTATGTGAGGAACTTTAAGCAAACTTATTTTAAGCAAACTTATCTATGACCACAGGAACGCATGGTGCAGACAATTTATTCCCCCTTATCAGGAAATGATTTTTAAGAGAGATGATCTGTTCCTTTAACTGTTTTAGTACCTTAAACTCAGGGACTATGTGCTAAACACATTTTACTTTAATCCCAGTAATATATTTTTTGTAAATCTAGTTTTCATAATTTCCAGTAGAACATAATACATTTCATATTGACTCTTGTCTCACCAAGCTACATATTTTTCAAATATTTTGCTTCTCTTTGTTGTACATTATATATATATATATATATATATATATATATATATATATATACAGAGAGAGAGAGAGAGAGAGAGAGAGAGAGAGAGAGAGAGAGAAAACAAGGGAGAATGGACTTCCCAGGGCCTTTTGTTGCTGCAAACTCTACATGCATGCAATATTTTGTGCATCTACCTTTACATGGAACTGGAGAATTGAACCCCACTGTCAAGCAGGATTTGAAAGCAAGTGCCTTTAATCACTGATAAATCTCTTCAACCATTGTTCCTCTTTTTTTCTTTCTTTCACTTTAGACTTGGAAAAGAGGAGAGTGAATTAACCATGAGAGAGCTTGATTGTTATCCTCTTTTGACATTTGGTCTGCTAAAAAATTCATTCATTATTCATCAAAAATATTTATTTTAAAATTTTTATTGTTATTAAAAGATGTTTCTTTATTTATTTAAAAGGAAAGAGAGAGAAATAAGAGAAGAGAGACAGATTTGGCATACCTGGGCCTCCAGCCACTGCAGATGAACTCTAGTGACACGTGCCACTTTGTTTCTCTGGCTTTGTGTGGATACTGGGTAATGGAACTCTGGTTGTCAGAATCTGCAGGCAAGCTCCTTAACCACTGTGCCATCTCTCCAGCTCCACCCACCATTCCTTTTGTAAAGTTCAGCATCACTTAAGTTCTCAGGATACAATAGCATAAACCCAGATTCTTTACCCAAATATAACAAAACTTGTCTCTATGTGAGTTCTTGTTAGAATTCTTGTCCTCTACTGTTTCGGTTTGATTGAGGCATGGTCCCCTCATGTGTATGAACACTTGGTCCCCAGCTAGCGGTGCTACTTTGGAAGGTGGATCAACCTTTAGGAGGCAGAGCCTTGTTGGAAGAAATAGCTCAATGAGAATAGGACTTACGAATTTGAAGTCTGAACCATTTTCCTGTTCTACATTTTGACAGGTGAAATGCAATCTGCTCTGCTTGTGATCCTGCAACCATGTCCTTCCTGCACTGGAACTTCTACTAAAAAGTATAAAAATAATTAATCCCTCTTCTTTCCATTTGGTACATCTGATTGAACCTTTATCAAAGCAATTTGAAAATCACTTATATGCTTTCAGAAACATGAGCAGTGTCTATATTTTCACGTTTATGTTGCTATTTTGTTCTTTGAAGCTCACACCAGAAGAATTCATTGGATCCTGTTTTATATGCTTTGTAGGATTGGTCTGTGCTGCGGTTCCACATGCTTCCACATTCTTCTTGCAAATCCACGCAAACCTATACACACATATATAAAATGAAAATCGAAGAATTGCATATGAAAGGAAATATTTGTAATTATAAATTTACAATTCCTGTTAACAATCCAATCTGTAGCTTATAAATAATATGTGTATAATATTTCATCAATATTTCATAAATATTTCATCAATAAGAACATAGTTTTTCATTACCACATTCAAAAGATATTTATTTAAAACATTACATATTTTTCTCACAGCATACCATTTACAAAGAAAAAAAAATCAAGGTCAATAGGTAGAAATATTTGTTTGGGTGGGATTTTATATAGACTACTAAAATGATTTGGTATGTTCACAAGAGATATCCCTAAAAATCTCCACAGAGTCAATGAATAGAAACAAAAAATAAATAACTCTTAGGCAATCACTTGCTAAGACAGTCGTCATGAGGTTCATTCATTCCCCAAATCCAAAAGCAAAAAGTAGGTAGTGCATATGTCTGGAGTTTGTTTGTAGTGGCAGAAGATCCCGGTATGCCCCTCTTCCCCCCCCCCTCTCTCTCTCTCTCTTTCTCTATTTTATTTCCCTTTGCTTGCAAATGATTATATTCATTTTAAAAATCACTTTAATTAAATCTTTCATTATACTGGCTATATTCAAGTGATATTCCATTCAATTTCCAGAAAAATGTGATAGCTGGATGTCCTACTGTAAACAATTCAGTAAAATATGTCTTCCTTTTCAATAAGGCTCTTTATTTATAACAAGCCAACTTGTTAAACATTTCAGTTAAAAAGAAAGTTTATGAGGTTTAATTATGTTTTTGATTATTGGAAATTTATATTAAGACATTAAAATATTAGGAGTTTATGTTGTAGTACTCTTCTTAATAAGTAAATAGGGAAGTATTGAAGACAACCTAATTGTATGCAGAAAGAGTTCCATTAAAAAAAAACAAAACCTAAATTTAAAGAATGAAAATCTTACCTTTAAATGCCCCACCTAGCACATTTTATGTAATATAGTCTAATTTTATTGCTACTAAGAAATTTCTGCATATGATCATTTGTGACTTGAAAGAAAGTTATATTTTTTTTCTGAAAAAAATACATCATCTTGTTCCTATGTCTTATATTTCTTCAATTTGTTTTCAACAGGTCACTGTTGAATTTACAGTGGCATTATTTACATTATTTTATATATTTAAGTAAATTTCTCATATCACTTGTTAGCGATAATTTCTAGTATTCATAAATTATGTAAATTATAAATGTATCTAAATATAAATCTCTTTGATATATATGTAAGTAGAATAATAGATTAATGGGGGTGAAAAGGCCCAAGTGAGGTCAGGGAAAGAGATTGATCAAATGAAAGGTGGAGGGGGGGGCTAATCAAAATCAAAGAGGATACAAATAAATCATATGTAAATTTACTTTTTTGGACAGTGGAACACTCAGGAGCCATAGATTGTTACTAGAAAATTTTCAGTGCCAGGGATGGGATACCTTCCAGTGAATTGTTGGCCATGGCGGTCCCTGATGCCCCCAAAACATTATACCCCATTGCCAAAGACCTTGGTTTGCCACCAGGAATAGATGTCAAGATCCTATTTCTGAAGACTCCACATACTTGGGGTGCAAGGCTACTGAGAAATCCTCCTTGAGTAGCGCTGATAATCTCCAGGTAGAGCAGCTGACAGAAAGCTGGAAGAAGTCATTCAGCATGCAGTTCAATGGGAGAGAGAGAAATCACCAGTGAAGGTACTTAACAGTGCAAGCCTTATATTTGGCCAGCCAAGCCAAATAAGCCAATGGGTGCAAGACTGGCATATCTGTCATAGTGGAAACTAACTGCCCTCTAATTGGACTGGAGGCCCACTCCATGGAAGGGAATACCTCCCTGATACTGAAAACTTAAAACAGAGGTAGCCATAAGCCCTAGGGGTGTAACGTCTGCTACTGTCTGGCTAAATGTATATACTATGGTCATCAAACTGCCCAGTAAGCACTTCTCTTAATGTTCATTCCCATATATTAATGCTACACTCACTTTTGGCAGAGAACCTTTTCTTTTCAGATGACAGTGAACTTGGAATGACTCTGAAGGCACCATGGTGCTGGGAAGATGTGACAGATAAGTGCTCTGCACTGAAATATCTCTATCACACCTTCCAAGGCTCAGGGTCCATTGCGGAAGAGGTGGCAGGAAGAATGTAAGAGCCAAAGGAAGGGTAGGACTCCTTACAATGTGCTCCCCCAGACACAAAATGGCCTGGATATCCATGACCTCACAGTGCCTGACACTACCTACAAAAGGCCATCATAATAGGAGGAAAAGATCATGACATCAAAATAAAAGAGACTGACTGAGAGGGGGAGGGGATGTAATGGAGAATGGAATTTCAAAGGGGAAAGTGGGGGAGGGAGGACATTACCATGGGAGATTATTTATAATCATGGAAGTTGTTAATAATAATAAAAAAGCAAGGCTTAGGTAGGTCATTCAATGGTTTAAAAAAAAAAAACTGACCTGAGAAAACTTTAAAATTTAAAAATGATTTTTCTTAAATAAAAAATCCCAAGAAGAAATGGTATCTTGAACTTTTTAATACAGAATGAACATATGAGATATAATAAAAATGACCATTAGGCATGTATAATATAAAATATTTCACCTTACTGCTGTAATATATAAAATTTAAAATATTGCAAGTCTAACAAAAACATAAACCTTTATGATTTTCAGAATAATTTTTTCAACATTTAATAGGTTTAGACTTGTTATAAAATTGAAGGAGAAATTCTGTAATATACCAATATTTGTAAGCTTATCATGAGTGCCCAGGATCTTCACTATTCAGGTTGTCTGACACCAACATAATATTTATATATACTTTTTTTGCTACTTTTGTTCAAATTTGTTTGTGAGTTTCATCTTTATGCTTAGTAGTTTTCATTCACTTTTTATATTGAGTATTCAATTTGAAACTTATGGACACATATAGTCCTCAGGTTAGACATTGTTTTTTTTGTTTCTGAGTTTGAGTTTCAATCTAGCCCAGGCTGACCTGGAGTTCACAATATAGTCTCAGGGTGACCTCAAACTCATGATGATCCTCTTTCTTCTAAATCCCAAGGCTTGGACTTAAGGTGTATGCTGCCATGTCCAGCTCAACATTGTGTTTTTTTGGGGGGGAGGGGGTTGTGTGTTTTTTCCCCTACTTTGGACATTTGTGAATAATTCTACTAAGAAATACAAGGTTGCAATAATGTATTATTAAATAGGTATAGACTTTCCAAACATGCTAAATGTTGACATGTTATGCACCGTGTGGGTTACATGAATGTGCAAGGTCATGTGCTTGAGCTGTGCATCTGCAGGCAAACAGAAAACATAGGAATCTTTTCTCAACTTTTCATGGGCAATATACCATGATCATAATTCCTTCCCACCCTCCCACTTTTACCCCCTCTCCCACCTCTCCCTAGTTGGAAACGTGGAGACATGGTAGAGTAGTTAAACCTGCATTTACAATTTTGTTACCTTTTACGGGTATCTGACTAAGTGTTATCTATCATGCTCTTTCAAAGAGCCACAACTGTGTGGAGCAAGTTTCAATTTCTTGCATATGGTTATCCAGTTTGTCCAGCACCATTTGTTGAAGATACAGTCTTTCTTCCAGCCTATATTGTCAGGGCCTTTGTCAAATATCAAGTAGCTATAGTTGTTTGACCCAAAGTCCGGGTCCTCAAGTCTATTCCATTGGTCTACACTCCTGTTTTTATGACAGTACCATGCTGTTTTTATTACTACAGCTTTGTAATATAGCTTTAGATCAGGTATGGTGATGCCTCCAGAAGTATTTCTTTTGCTGAGGATATGTTTGGATATGTGAGGCCTTCTGCCTTTCCATATGACATTTGAGATAATTTTTCCTATCTCTGAAGAACACTGTTGGGATTTTAATTGGAATTGCATTAAATCTGTATATTGCCCTTGGCAGGATTGCCATTGATGGCATAGCTGGAAGCTGGAAGAGAGTCAGTCCCCAGACAATCAGTGCATCTGGTGCCAGAAGGTGCTACATGGGCGACTGGGGAAAAATGACTAATATCTGTCCAAGCAACTCATGGTCTGACCTACTTAGCAGCAAATAACCTGTCATGATGCTCACACAAGTACAATAGTGGCACACAGCCATGGTGGGGAACCAACTTCTCTTTATTCGGCTAACTGATCCCCTCAGTGGTACAAGACACATAGCTGGAGCTGGGAAACAAGTCAGAAACATATCCAAACATAAGTCTGCTCTCCATTAACAAGCTACAACCAATGGTGGGCTACAAGAGGGCCTATACCTACTAAATTCTCTATAAAAAGTAAGGATTGTTTAATTTTCCAGGTGCTAACTTGCTTTTCATTGGAGAATCTGCTTCTCTTTTTGAGATAGATGTAGATCCTAAGGAGAGAGCCACCCCATCATACCTCAAAAGGGCCCCAGCTGAAACTAAGAAAAATTGGCAAAACAAGCAAGGGGCTATTTTCCTGGTGAACCGGGTACCAGCAGGAGGGGGAAGGAGATCAACACAGAAAAAATTCAACTCCTACCAAATCAGACACCGAGAGACGGAGAGGCCCCTAAGACCTCCTCACTGAAGCAGACCAAAAATGAGCCCAACATGGCTCAGGAAAATTTTGCTGAAGAGGAGCAGAAAGAATGTCAGAGCCACATGTTAGGTCATGATATGCAGAGACATTTATCCTACCCATAACTGTGGGCTAACTCCAGAATGCATGGCCCATATACCTCAACAAGGAGGGGCTAAGGGGAGGGGATAGGTTATGGATGAGCCCAATAATGGTACCAAATTCTCTGTATTCGCTCAGTACAAAACTAATTAATAAAAAATTAAAAATAACTAAATAAAAAGAGTCACAACTGGGCAACAGAGATAGATTAATGGTTAAGGTGCTTGCCTGCAAAGCCTAACAACTTGGCTTCAATTCCTCAGTACCCATACAAAAAATGATATGCAAGGTAGCATAGGCACCCCAAGTCCATTTGCAGCACTCCTCTCCCTCTATTCTTTCTTTCTTTCTTTCTTTCTTTCTTTCTTTCTTTCTTTCTTTCTTTCTTTCTTTCTTTCTCTCTCTCAATGCAAATAAATTAGTAATGTATAATGAAACACTAAAAAAATTCAAGGTGCCACAACTGGCTACTTTGATAATCTACATTGCTTTCCTAATCAATATTTTAACTTGGTATATATTTATTATATTTCTACTTATGCTAGTCTTATATATTTTTTCTTCTTCCTTTTTATAGTTTTGAACATTAGTTTGTTGATATGAAATCATTATAGCAGTGTGCTGTAAGCATATTTAGCTACTAATTGCCTCCTTAGTTATATTTGGAATCCCTTGTAGCCTTTTAGATTTTCATTATCACTTCAGGTATTTGTATTTTTGGAGCCTTTATCTATTTGACTTTATTTTGTGCACACTATTGAGCACATAACTTATTTATTTTATAACACATTAAGTTGTCAAATTAATAGATATTTTTGTAGACAGCAGATGTAACTTTGCTGTTATTGTGCCTAAATTTTATTGGGATCAGAAATTATACATATAATAACAAATTATTTGAAATTTTAATATATTTTTATCATCCAGAATAAAAATGTTATTGTCCTGCATATTATTAGGTTGATATTTGTAATTTTAATGGACTTGTCAGACTGCTTAAGAAATTAGAATATTTCCATGGCTTCTATAGCTTGAGTATTTGTGTGTATGCACGTCTAATAGACATGTATATGATCCAAAAAAACTCAGATATCTTACATTACATGACACAAGCTTGATGCAGATACATGGAAAATTTGCAAGTTTCTTCATTTGAAGAGAAAGTGTTTGAATATAACTGTAATTATTTTCTAATGGTAGGAATGGTGTGGTGGTTGTATCTTGTAGAATGGTGTCCAAAAAGGTTTCAATGGTATGGATGCATGTTATCTTAAGTGATGTGCAATTCCCCTCTGCACCCTTCCTACCCCATGCTCTTCCAGTAATTATACAACTCTATAATTTTGATCCATGAGAAAATAATTACAGTGCCTTTGAAGGTAACCAATCATTCTCCAGCTAGACACGAGGCCTGCTCAAAGCGGGGGAGAACTTATACCTAGTCATGAAAATGAAGTCAGAATTCCATGGACATGAAAATCATAGATTCCAGAGAGATGTCCCCAGTGTTCTTTGAATAAAAGTGGGCTTACGTACTAAAAACTCTCCCAAATAACTATACATGTACCCTTTAATCGAAGCTGCTTTTACAGATGGCAGAGAAAATTGAGGAGATATAAGATCAGAAGTAGGACAAGAAAATTTGTCCAACTGCATCCAACAAGACCTGCTGCCTCTACCATATCTGCCAGAGCCTAAGAGAAATTGCAGAAAAAGACTTGAAACAAGTATTGCTCTCAGTGGTATCTTGACAAGGAGCTCCAGGGGAACAGTGATAGACACTGTGGTCAATCCAATCACATTGAATAAGAAATCCAGAGGCTACAATGAACTCAACAGTAAACCATACTGCTAGTAGAATCCCCAAGGCTTAAGGACTATTGAGGAAATGGGGGCAGGAAGACTGTAACAGATAAAGGTTTTGTAGAAACATCCTGAGGCACATCCCCTGCCACCCATTCCCCAGGAATGGACTGAGACTGTAGTTATCCAACATTGAACACAACAACCCCACTGAGGAAAGCTCTCAGGAAAAATGGGCTGGGGACGAAGAGATAGAAGACTATAACTTTGTAAATAAATAAGTGAATAAACAATTTAAGAAAATCCTTAATTTGAGGATATTTATATAACAATGATTCATTCCTATTACTGGGGGAAGGTTTTTTTTTTTTTTAAGGTCTTTTCTTGTTCACTTTACTGTAAATTATAAAACTCATAGTTACATGAATAATTATCATTCAGTCATAGAATGTAGTTTAAAGGATGACAAGACAGTGTCTACTGTCTTTCACAGTATTGTCTCTCGTATCCTAGGTGAAGCCAACTTCTCTCATGGCATCGTAAGTGAGAGGAAATCATCCTTCAGTAAAAGTTTCTTCATTTTTCATTCCTCTCTGCTTTACTTTAATCTTCTGATTTATTTATATACGCATACCCTATATATATATATATATATATATATATATATATATATATATATATCACACACACATATGTATACCCTGTATATATATATACATATATATATAATATACATATATATATACATATATATATGTATATGTATACATATGTATATATACATGTATGTATGTGTATATATATATATATATATATATATATATATATATATATATATATATACCATTTAGCTAATTATTGCAGTCAGTAGTTCACAATTACAACCTTATTTTCTTGGTGGTGAGAAATGAGAGGTAACATCCTTGCTGAATTCAGTACACTAGTGTTGTAACCTAACCATAGCATTGTACTGTAGATCTCCAGAGTTTATATGCATAACTGAAGAATTGTACCCTGGGTCAATATCTGCCATGTTCCATGCCCCCAGGCAGTAATAAATAGCATTCTATTTTTATATACTCTGCAAATACAAAAGTATATGAATTCTGAAATGCCTTATGATAGCATGATATTTACACATTCCTACTCATATTCTTTTATGGGCTTACATGTTTACCCAAAATACTAAAAACAAAATATATTCTATAGGAATAGTTGTTATTCGATATGGTTTAGGAAATGATGAAAAGAAGCATAAGTCTGCCCATATTCATTATAGACTTTTTTCTAAATATTTCCTGTCCAATGTTTATTAAATTTTTTGAGTGAAGAGAGGAAGGTCCTACTGAATAATGGTTGTAATAGTTGTATCACTGAAGTTTTATCCATTGCTACTATATTTGTTCTCACAGCCATTCTTGCTGTGAGGGTCTTTATTCTCAGCTGTTGTGTTGCTCTCTATGTGTTTTCTTATGCATGATCCCCTTACTTTTGATTAAATTGGGTTATTTTTTTCTTGAATCCTACTGTGCCTTTTCAACAAGAAGCTGCCTATTTCCTCTTTACATATGCATATTTTATTGGTAAGGTTCTCTAATATATCCCATCTTGTTATAAATTTTGTCGTATTTGGTAGAGAAATTTTAAATGCATTATTCTTCTCACAAACATAACCCATATTTGCACTCTTTTGGTATATAATGCAACTGCATCTCTGTTTCTTGCAACAGTAGGAATGCATCAATTTTAATATGGTTATTTTGGTTCATCAATGTGATATTGTGACACAACCTGCCAACAGTGATATCAGAAGCATGGTAACTTTTTAATTGATGAGATACTCAAGGGGTTGCTTGGGAATCTTTATTCCAAGAAATTTTACCTCTCCCTCAGAGTATGGAGGGTCATTCAATTTGTTTCCTAAGATATCTGATTTATAAAACCAACTATTCTCAGTGGTTGGACACAGCTCTTCACAGAGGAACACAGCCACATACTTCAGGTCTTATCAAAGCTTGCTGCTACACTATATCACAAACAATGGAGGCCCTGGTGTTCTCCTGTATAAGATCCAGACTGTGTGTATTTGTTTTAAAGTCACTCCTCAGTCTTATCCCTTTCCCCTCAGTGTCCCTCTATATGTCTCAGATGATCAATTTCTTCCTCAGTTAACCACAGTATTTAAAGGATCTGCATGAATTTTGTTTCTCATGATGAGCCTGTCTTTCAGATTTTTCTTTACCCTTCAATATCACTTCTGGCACTGATTCTGAGGCAGTCATAATTTGCCTTTATTTTTTTCCTCTTATCCAACCTTTGTACTTCCAATACATGAACTTCTTTCTTTACTGATATTTGTTTCAGTTGTCATTTGAGTATATTTACTTATTTTTACTTTAGAGAGTAGACTGCTGTACTGTTGCATAATTGTCATTGCTGTGTGTGTGTGTGTGTGTGTGTGTGTGTGTGTGTGGATGTGCTTGTATCATGAATGCCATGACATGCTTCTGAACATCACAGGATATCACAGGGGTGCCTCCATTGCCAAAGATGTTTTGGGATTACAGATATGCATACCAATTTTCATTTTTCTTTATGTGTTGAAAGGAATAGTGTACTACTTTCTATCCAGCTTTGCATGGTGCAGGATGGTAGAGTAATACCTTTAATCACTGAGCAATCTCTCCAGCTCAAGAGGTAGTTCTCAAACTTAACTGTGTGTGTGTGTATGTGTGTGTGTGTGTGTGTGTGTGTGTGTGTGTGTGTGCATACATGTGTGTGTGTGGTATGTATATGTGCATATGCTGTTTCTATGAATTTACAGTGAAGTCATTAATGTCAGGTTATTTCCTCAATCTTTTTTAAGGCAGGCTCTCTCACTGAACCTAGACCTCACTAACTTCGTTAACCAGTCAGTAAGCTCCAAGGGGGATCCTCCTATTTATTAATCCCCAACAAGGGGATTACATGTTTTAACTATGGCCTCTGACTTTTATATATGTGCTGGTGACCCTAAATACTCATGATTATAGGAGGAACATCTTACACAATTTAGCCATCTCCTAAGACTCCTTTTTACTTTTTGCTTGTTGAATATTTTTGTTGTTTATTTTTTAAGTTAAGGGTTTTTCCTTTTATTTTTAACGTGCTTATACCGTTGAAAATATTATGAAAATTTTGTTTGGCTTTTCCATAAGGACTTCAAATGGGCTGGGAATAGTGAAATTAAGATGAGAAAGTATTCATACATTATTGTTTGATGTGGTCTATATGTCAACTCACTTAAAGCACCATGCTCAGGAGACACTCATTAGGACTATGCTAGCAATCACCATCACAAAATATAATTGCACCAGTCACTTCCACCCCTGTGATGCTGTCTACAAGGGAGATGCAGTATCAGGGAAGTTTATTTTATGTGTTTAGAGAAAGAGAGAGACAAAGAGAGTTCTTAATTTTATTCCCCATCATTCATTACTAATTGTTGATATATTAATGATAGATTTGCTATTGGGTTTACTTGCAATGATTTTTAAGTCCTATTCAAGATTCCCTATAGATACAGTAATCTGTATTCTGTTTTATAGGAGTGGTAATTTTTCTTTCTTTCTATTAATGGATTGCTTTACTTTCTTTAGTTTCATGATGATGTCATATCACTGCAAGTTCATTGCTACTATCATTTCTGATAACTGTCCACTCTGTTCACTCAGCTCCGCTGGCTTGTGTACTTTTTCACTCAAGGCCCACTGAAGCTCATTTCAAATACTAGAGGCTAAATGTGAACTTCTTGTCTTGTCAAGAGCTTAAAGTAATTGTCTTGGAAAAGTTAAATAATTTAACTGAACATGTTCATAAATGTATATCATTTTATTGAAAGCCATAGCTATTATTTTTAAATAAAAATTAAATTCTTTAAATATATTTTAAAGTCCTCTGTATAGAAATTACATTGAGCTGTTCTATTGTGGGTTCATTTCCAGATCGCTGATTCCAAAAGCAAATGAACATTTGTATAAATAACTTCAAGCTATTAAAGCATTTATAGTTTGTTTTTTCATTAATCAAATTCTCCTGGGCATGATGTTATTCTACCTATTCTTCTAAGAAAGCAGGACTTTAATTAGTTACTTACCAACTCATATGTAACTCATATTTAACACTTTTAAATGGTATCACATTCTGCTAAATTCAGACATAGTTCTTTAAGCTGTAGGTTCTTACAAGTGAATAAATTCCTAGATTATTTCTTTCTTCTCAGGCAGAAACAAACATCTAGTAAAGTGTATAATGTTTAATACTCTGAGCATATGAAGTATTACCATGAATTCATGCTATTCTTTTGCATGCAAGATCAAACTTGTCCTTTATGGCTCTTTCTTGGAACTTTTTCTCTTTCACACCACAGAATACCCCTCCCTAGACATGTGTGTTGTTTGAAAAGATCAGTAAAAAGTCTTAGACAAACTGCCGGGCATCATGGCGCACGACTTTAATCCCTGTACTCTGGAAACAGAGGTAGGAAGATCATCACAAATTGGAGGCCACCCTGAGATTGCATAATGAATTCCAATGCAGCCTGAGCTAGAGTGATAATCTACCTCAAAAAAAAAAAAAAAGAAAAAAAGAAAAAACTTAACAGCTCAATTTGCTGTCATAAAGAAGAGGGGCCATAAAACATTGAGTGAGTAGTGGGATCCTGAAATTACATTTTTCTCTCTGAGATGTTATCTTATGACTGTATGAATTTGCCATTTTTCTTTGAACCCTTGTACCATTTCTCAGGGTGTGTCCTCATTATGACCTCCAGATGCCAAAAGCCCACCATCTGTAAATGCACTGAAAACACAAACACTTCTCTCTTTCCTGTCTTCCTCCTACCCCTGTCAGACTCACATTCAATGCTGTTAACTATGAAATCAAAGTTTTTTTTTTTTAAGTGAAATAAAATGTGACAAACAAATGAAATGATCTAAGTCAAGTAAATATGTAGGAGGAAAATACTGGCAACATAACTATATATTCAAAATTTCTATCCACATTGGAATTTGGGGTGGGATCAGTAGGTAAATAATATCTGAATTACATAAAGAAGAACTTTAAGACTTCATTTTTCTTTTCTATGATGAGGATAAAATCTGTAGGTTTGAATGTGCCCAGCAAGCACTTTAAAACTGTTATGCCCTATGTCAGCCATTCTTACAATGTGAGGAGGGAGCTGATGAGAAGTGTGCCAGCTATCCTGGCACAATGGAGATTAAAGGTGGGATCGTGAATTTGAGGCCAGCCTGGGATTCATAGTGACATCTAGTCAAGGAATGAGAGAGGGAGAGAGAGAGAGAGAGGGAGAGAGAGAGAGAGAGAGAGAGAGAGAGAGAGAGAGAGAGTCTCATTCATATTTAATTTTATTTTTCTTAGATATAGGAGACTTCGTTATCTGTTTAGTAAAAAGTGAACTGGCAATATGAGTAGATGGGAAACATGTCCCCCTCTTTCACTGGCCATGTGTGCAGACAACCTGGTAATATCTACCTTTAGACCCACTGTTGTCAGAATGATAGGTATTTCCACCTTGCTTATGAATCATGTAAACATAGAAATGTGAGGTATATTTGCATGAATAAATATGGGAAACATTGGCAAATCTATATCAATTTACAAGGAAAGTTTAAATAATGTCCATTGGTCAATGCAAGCTATGGGGACATAGGACATCAGAAAGAGTGACATTTAATGTATCTTGTGTTCAGGGGCCAGTCGCAATACTGAACATGTTGAGAATGCACCTTCACCAACAGACACTAGTAAGAGATGAGAGACTCCCTCCCAGATGAATGTAAACCTTTGCATAGACTTTCTTTCCTCAACTTTGACTATGTAAGTGAATAAATTTTAGCAAGCTCCTACATTATCTTCTGTACATACTAACTTAATTTTAGCATCCTATTCTATCCTATAATTAATACATATTATGGAAATATTTCCATTTTCTCAGTACCTACTAAAGTTATGTTTTGAATGATTGCATAAAGCTGCACATAAGAGTAGTATTGCACTCATTCGTTGTCAAATTTGACTGCTAGCTTTGCAAGTATTTTCAGTAAAATGGTGACAAGACTATTGAATTTTAGTATATATTGTTTATTTCTTAATCAGGTCATATAACTTTCATAACAACTAAATGTAAGTCTCCAACTCGCTTATTCTGTGTTGAATTTTAATACCTTTATCCAAATGCCAGAGGTTCATTGGAGAGAGATTTTCAGTTTACATTCTCTAGCAGACCTCTTGAGTACTCAAATAAGAACTCATAAGTGGAATTCAATAGTCAAAAGTCCCTGTTTCCACTTAACTTGCTGATAACTTCTGTGGAGGTTGAATGAGCTAATGGAAAGTTAAATAGTCCGAAAGAAGCACATATAGGGACTTAAATGATCAGACTTCTGCTTGGTGCCTTTACTCTCCACTGCCTGCAGAAAATAAATGTTTCACAATGGAGGTACTTGAGGTTAAGTCTATGTTTCCAATATTCAAAAGGGAAAATACTAATTACTTTTCAAACTCAAATGATTCCTTTGAATCAATCACCTGTTAAATACATATGTTGAAACACTAAATAATGTAAGTAATAAGTAGTGAAATATTGTCCATTCTATATAGTCAACTAACATGAGAACATTTTGAAATGGGAGTACAAAATTAATTCAATATCCTTCTTGTGATTCATTGACTATGATTCCTGGTGATTACAGGATTTTAATATTTAATTTATTTGGAGAGAGAGAGAATATGGATGAATTTGTGCACCAGGGCGCTAGCCACTGAAAATGAGCTCCACATGCATGCAGCATCTTGTGCATCTGGCTATATGTGCCCTGGGGAATTGAAACCTGGTCACTAGGCATTATAGCACCCTAACTACTGAGAAGTCTCTCCAGCTCAATTAAGGGATTTTAGAGTGCATTTGGGGGACTGGGAAAAGATCTAGGAAAGAAGAGTCACATTTATATAAAAGAACAATGATGTGCCAAAACTTTTATAATGTAAATCTGAATGCATCAAATTCTTTGACATTTTAGAGAACTTATAAGATTTATTAAAGGTGAGTCATAGTAGCAATCTATATACCAAATAGGAATTATTTGAAGATTATAAATAGATTGTTTTTCATAAATTCATTTTATTTTTGCCATAATCTTATTGTATATTATGCCATTATTTAATTTATTATGGAAAATAATGTATTCATATAAATGCAATACAAGATTATGGCAATTGCAATAATAATTTTTATCAGTTTCCAAGATATATGTTACAGGTTAATTAAAATCTTAAGATAAAGGAGATAATATACCCCTAAATAACAAACCTGATGACATAAATATTATTTACATTAAAAAATAATATTGATTCAGTCTAAACAGGGAAATAGGCACTTATTTCAAGTGTGCTTATCTCAAATTGATTTATTTTGGTTGCACATGATATGTTTTACTCTTCAAAGGTCACTGTATGCGAAATTTAGTTTAATTAAAAAAAATCATTTATAATTTTTGGGCTGAAGATATGGCTTAGTGGTTCAGCACTTGATTGTGAAGCCTAAGGACCCCGGTTAGAGGCTTGATTCCCCAGAACCCATGTTGGCCAGATGAGCAAAGGGGCACATGCATCTGGAGTTTGTTTGCAGTGGCTGGAGGCTGGCATGCACATTCTCTCTGCCCACCCCTCTCTCCACCACTTTCTCTCTCTCTGTCACTCTGAAATAAATAAATAAATATAAACAAAAAAAATTTTTAAAATCCTTTACATTTGAAATGAATATAAGAAATTTATTTCAGATATAAATTGAAGAATAGATATGGTATTAACTAATCTTAACACATTTCATAATCCATTAATTTCTGAAATTTTGAATAATATTTGTTGAAATCACCTAGATAGAAAATGGCTGCCAGCATGATTTCAAAGTATGCTTGATGGCTGTTTTTTTTTTTTTTTTTTTTTTTTTTTTTTTCGAGGTAGGGTCTCACTCTAGTCCAGGCTGACCTGGAATTCAATATAGAGTCTCAGGGTGGCCTTGAACTCATGGCGATCCTCCTACCTCTGCCTCCCGAGTGCTGGGATTAAAGACTTGCGCCACCACGCCAGGCTTTGATGGCTGTTTTTAACAGGTTTTGAATAATATACAGTTTTCTATACTATTAAATTATATCTTCCCCTTTTGCTAACTTATGATTTTTTTAAAATATATCCCTCAGAAACAATGATGGTCAAAATGTGGGAATCTTCATATTTGAGAATTTTCTTATTCTGACGTGCTAGATGATTAGCATGGAGTAAAACATGAAATATAACAGGATTTTCGGCAGATTTCTTTGTTGTATCTATAATATTGTAGCCTCATTTTGAATGTGGATAAATATAGTAAGTATAAAATGATATGTGTAACTTAGTGGAGAAAATATAAATGTTGTAGAGTGAAAAATAAAAGAATGTTCTTCTGTGCTGTTCATTTCCAAGTATTACAGTGTGATGACTAAACAGTGATTTGACCAAGAGAATATTTTTTTAAATTATTTATTTATTTATTTGAGAGCGACAGACACAGAGAGAAAGAAAGATAGTGGGAGAGGGAGAGAGAATGGGTGTGCCAGGGCTTCCAGCCTCTGCAAACGAACTCCAGAGGTGTGCGCCCTCTTGTGCATCTGGCTAACGTGGGACCTGGGGAACCAAGCCTCGAACCGGGGTCCTTAGGCTTCACAGGCAAGCGCTTAACTGCGAAGCCATCTCTCCAGCCCTATTTTTTTTTTTTTTAATGTGGTCACTCAAACATCATCAAAACAGAGATCTATAGGCAACAGAAAAGCAATACTAAATCATATCCCTATCTTGCCTGCTAAGGATCAGGGAACATCTTGAAAGAGTGGGCAGAAGACTGTAAAAGCCTCAAGGTGAGTGGGAATAGTAGTCTAAGGCACCTTGTCTCCCCTGCACCTCCCCCTGCACCCTCCAGACTCACAGAGACTGACTGAGGTCTATTGTTCCCCACAACAACTATCAACATCCCCACTGAATAGGTGAATTCTATTACAATATTGTTTTTATCTTAAAGATTGTGATGAAAATAGATTTTATTGTATGGAAATTTATGCTGCAGAGTTTATTTTATATTGTTTAATACAGGTTACTAACAGCAAGATGCAAAACTCAAGTAACCACAGACCACAAAAATCACATCTGAAAATTAAAAGTAGCTGCATAAAGCAATCTTTCAGCAGTTATAAAATGCACTGTTGAAAAAAATAAAATTACAAACTTAAATGCCTTCTATTCAAAATATATTATAGCACTAAGAATTTTATTCGTGTTTTGGTTTTATTCTTGGTTATTTGTACATCATTATGCTTGCATTTGTAAAACTGGATGTTCATAACCACTGTTGCTCAGTGAGAAGTGACATTCAATCGCATTAACTACTTTCAGCATTGTGTTTGTGTATAAAAATCTCTCTCCTTTCTCTCCCTTTTTCTCTCCGTGTGTGTTGTCTTCTAAATTATAGCTTCCTAGGGTTCACATCATTTTTAAGAATCTGTATTTCACAACCAAGCCTATCTAAACTGTGTACCAACCCAAACTGTGGTGACTTTACAAACTTATGGTATGATATGTAAATTGTGAAGGACTTTACATATTTATCCCATCTGTTTTATATTTTATATGTGATAAATTCTCTCTTCAAATGGCAGATTATTCAGATTGAACAGGCTAAGTCAATTTACTGGGCACATATCAGGCACTTCATGAGGATGCGGGATGGATGGACACAGCTTGAATGTTGCCTAGAATGCTTAAAGATGGTTTAGCCAACCTTCTGGCCTCAGGGCAATTCCTGCAGGCGATTTTAACCTGATCTGCCATTTAATGAATCTATGAAATTTTCTGTTTACCTGGAGAACATCCCATGGGGCTTAGCAAAAAATATTTTCTTTTTCTTGTCTGTTCAGTTTTGCTTTTTTAAGGAAAACATAACCATTCATATCTGTGGGAAAAAAAGTAGCTAATAGTTTAGAGCTGTGTTCAACTGTGTTCTGCAACTATCAAAATTATTTAGAATTATGCAAAATAAAAAAATATCAGCATATGATACCCTTTGTATAGGAACCCATTATTTTCACCTTTTTAAAATGATACTTGAATGTACATAGTTAGGTCACAGTTTTCTCATGTTCCAAGTGACTCCTTAGATGATCCAAGTAGAATTTTATGCACAGGACTTATAGAAACTGTAGTTATACATATTTAAATTATTGTGACACTAGGCCAAATTACCTTTATAAATATAGAAGAGGAGACTGTCATTTTTACTGTTACCAAACTAAAATTTTAACTCAAATTAATTTTTGATTAAATCTTTGTTCATATTTTTGTCTTGCTCAAGTATGATTCTTCATTGTCTAGAAGCAATGGATAAAGTACATTATTTGTTTCGTAACTTCACAGGTATTACACATTTATTTTTAACTTAAATGCTATCTTGGTGTTTTTAATATGCAATTTTTTTATTTGCATGATAAATTCTCCTTTTGTTTTTGATGCCATTATAAATTATCCCAACTCTACATGAAACAAACTAGATTCAACTCCTACAAATTTCCTTTGCCTTTGCCTTCTAATCTTTCTAGTATCATTTATTCTCCTCTAACCAGGACATAAATTCTGAAGATGGAAACCATTTAGGAACAGAGATGCTGCTGACAAAATGCAGTGAGAACCCTTTATTTGGAATTCAGGTATTACTTAACCAGTGGACAGGAGGGGCACAAGTCGACTGTGTTTTCCACTGGTGTTAACAAGGTAGGACATGGTGACTGCAGAGCTATTAGAACACTTTTAGGGATAAAAGACACTTAAGCACAGAGTGTGGATACTGGAAATGGAAAAGTCAAGTGTTCTTAGCAAGTCTTGGAGTCAAAACTTCTGGCCATATTTCATG
Source organism: Jaculus jaculus (assembly GCF_020740685.1). Classification (NCBI taxonomy): domain Eukaryota; kingdom Metazoa; phylum Chordata; class Mammalia; order Rodentia; family Dipodidae; genus Jaculus; species Jaculus jaculus. The sequence goes on from NC_059104.1 coordinate 24,235,515, forward strand.
CAATAAATGTCATGCGGTATTTAAAAAGTATGAAATTATTAGCTATTTATTCTTTGCGATTATTTTAATTTACTTTGAAAATGTACTTATACCAATGACATCTTTGCTGTATCAGACCATATTTTTGTGTTGAAATGCTTTTTGAACAACTACAATCAATGTGTTACATAAAGAAATCATTTAAAACGTATGAATAACATTTATAAGGTATGAAATCCCAGTTTTACATGACATGGTATTTGTTTCACTATTTGGGGGCATAACCCTGTATTTAGAGCAGACCGACCTTTGGAACTTTCCTATCCAGAAGTGGGTAAAGTGATTCTAGGAGTAGAACCTCAGGGGTCAGAGAGCTGGCTCCTGGTTCTCCAACCCCAGGCATTGGGCTAGCTGCCTGTAGAATCAGCCGGAGGAAAAAGGAAACAGAAGAGGACTTCAGCTTAATCAATGAGTAAAGCTGCTGCATGTGTGGTCACCGCTGCTCTGACGGTACCGCGACCAAGGCTTCCGCGTATACACGTACATTTAGTGAACAGCCAAAAACCAATAAGGCGTGAACATGTGGCACATTGCATGAGCAAAGCGTAGGCACTTTCAACTTTGAATCATTCCTAAACATTTGTCAAATGTCAAATGATCCTGAACACACATACACTATGAGCACAGGGCAATCATGTTAAGCCCACCTGTTGCCTTAAACAGATCTACGGGACCATAGTTACTGACCTCCATGCCCTCGGGACTGGGATCATCACTTATGCCTGAACATTTGTTCTGACTTGATAATGCAACCCGGGCTCTGAGGAAGATGGACAAATAGCATACCTTAGGATCAGTGAGCATCTCCAACCATTGTCCATCTGTGCTGTTCAGGCCAAAGGTACACCAAGGTAGAGGTGACCAAGTTACTTTGCTTTAAATGGGTGGATTACATAGCTGTAAGATTAACTTTAGAGCAAGCTACAAATAAGGAATTTGGCATCTCACATCAATAATATCTACAAAAGTGATTTGGAAAATTCATAAAAGAATATCTTTCTTTCCCATAATTCATTCCCATATTTCATTCTCATAGTTCACCCCCAACAATTTGTTAAATAACAGCTCTCTAATAAGTTTTTGTATTCTTCCAATATTGTTAGTAGGTTTTATTATTATGTATATATATTCATATACATCATACATATTCACATAGATTCACAAACTCAAAACCAAGTTTTTGGCTCAAGGGCATTTTTATTTCTTGTTTTACTCTGCACGTCTTCATATTTCCCTGTGTTACAGCCAGATGTAAGCATGCTCACATGCTGCTCTCTACCATAAGTATGTGTGTAATACTTTCGTGCTTGCTTGTGATACAGAAGAACTATGCGTTAATTTCTGATCCACTGAGTCACAGTTGTTTGGTTGATCATGAGTGGGAGGTGATTTACTGAAAAATGGTCAGTTTGCTAGTGGCTAGCTATCCCACTGAAAAGCAAGATGCCCCTTCCTCCAACACCTACTAGCTGCCATTAGCTAGTCAGGGAGATGTGGGTCCTTATAAACACCAGCCCTCAATCGATGCTAATGTATTGGCAGGAACAGTGTTTTCAAGAAACCCAAGCTATTGTCAGTTAATGACTGCAATATTAATTTGGTATCCAAATGACAGTGTCTTGCAGCCCCAACCTTCTCATCCTTTTTACATTTTTTTATTTTTTTGCTTCTTCTGTGAGGTTCCCACAGCTTGCAGAGTGATTATATTTCCCCTTTATTACTGAGTGCACAACAGCTACTCTTTCTCACCATTTTTATTCTGGTATGTATCCCTGCACTAACATCTTTCTATTGTAGAAATAAAATTCTGTGACTAAGGCTTTGAGCAGTACTAATATGGGAGCAAGTAGCAAATATAGGCAGCTTGACATGATGCCCATAATCAAAGTAGTAAACACGCCACTAGAGCCTATGCCTCCGTTACAAGTTTACATTTCAATGCATGTGTTCCCTCCTGTGTACAGTCTTCACATACAATCAGAAAGCAATGGCTAATCACATTTATGCCACAAATGCACCAGTGGCAACAACATGCCTTATGGATGAGTTGTGAATTACCTAGGCTCCACAGCTGGGTACAATTTTTGATGATGTTTAAGATCAGGCTAATAATATATAAGCTAATCACAAATACCAACTATATTTCAGTTTAATATACATTTCTTTATATATGATAAGTTTTTCTAGGACAATTAATTAAAAAGTTAATTTTTATTGACTTCCAATACTTTCTCTCTCATATCAATTAAAACCATAACCTTGCCAGGGTGTGGTGGCGCATGCCTTTAATCCTAGCACTCAGGAGGTAGAGATAGGATGATCACCGTGAGTTCGAAGCCAACCTTAGACTGCAGAGTGAATTCCAGGCCAGCCTGGGCTAGAGTGAGACCCCACCTCAAAAAGCCCCTCCTCATAAAAACTATAACCTTTTATTGATTGATTGACTATAAAGTTTCTTGTGTCTCTCAAACCATTGATTGTTTAATATAAGTGTTAATAATTTGTAGAAAAATTTGCAGTATTATTATTGGTTTTGATGTTTGTTATAACTATATGAAAAGTGTTTCAATGTGTGTTACATAAAATGAAACTATAAAACAGAACTTCTTTGTAAAATTTCACTAAATTGACACATTTATATGACTAACCTTTCCAGTTAAGCAACACAAAGCATACTTCTAATCTCTCCCATAATTTATTTCAATTGTATTCTCTTTCATGTTGTGTTTTATGCTGAAGTACATATTTTAATATCTATGCTTACACTAAAAAATATAGGATTAAATTATAACATGATGAATAAAGTACAGTAAAGCATGAATAATTTTCAACAAAATAATACATGCACTGAAAGTACTACAAACATGTCATTGCTAGAATATGTCCAAAACTTGCACATATCTGTCAGTTTCACTGATCTTCAGTGTATTGTGTTACAGATGGTTTACCATTTAACCCAGCTTGCTTCCTAATTTGCTAGTCTATTTATTTGTATGGCAGAGTCTTTTATAGATCCTTTAAATACAGCCAAACATTTTAGCAGCATGTTATTCAAGCAACCCTTATTTATATGCATAGATTCACTTTATATTTTATTGTGAAGGTTTTTACATTTATATATGTACAAAATAGCATCTGATTTATCTTCCTTCAAAACAACTTAATGACAATGATAGCTTAAAACTTATTTGAATTTTTATCTGGAATAATGAACAAAATTTATTTTTCAAAATCATATTCCTTGATGCTTAAGTATAACTATGAGGGGATATAAGGTTGAATTTTCTTTGTAAAAATGTTCTAAGTCATGGGTTTTCCTCCTTTAGTAACTAAAGAACAACTCAAAATGTTTCCATTTCTAAGAATGTCAGATGATGTTCTACTTCTTTGTAGGAAACTTCTGATTTTTAAAAGATAGCAAATACAAATTTATTTTCAGCAGTTTTTCATTGTGTTACTTCATCATACATGAATGTTCTCCATGAGGCAGAGTCCTATGGTTACACCTCATTTATATTACTATTATTATTGGTTTACTTTAATCTTGGTGTATATGTTTTATATGCTTTCAAATTCAGTACTCTACAGTAATTGGATAAGTTAAATTTTCCCATCAGAATCATCCTATTTTAATATTTTTATAATAGCTCTAAATGGCTGAAAGTAATTTATATTTGGTCATTTACCCCAGTAGATATGTGAGTCAGATACCAACAGAAACTAGGTTTGTTTGAAATACCTTAAAATTCAACCCACAATATGTGGATATGTGTGGATATGTGAGAATTTCTTACTAGTTAGCTCCAATATGGTATAGTGGGGAAAAGTAGCCAATTACTTTAAATGGCTACAGTTTCCAAACATAATAAAGTTAAGAACATATATTTTTAATTCTATCACTTTATTTACTGATTGATTGATGACAGTGAGAGAGCAAAGAGAGAGAGTGGGGAGAGAGAGAGAGAGAGAGAGAGAGAGAGAGAGAGAGAGAGAGGGAGGGAGAGAGAGAGAGAGAGAGAGAGAGAATGGGTCTGACAGGGCCTCCAGACACTGCAAATGAACACACGTCTCATGCATCAACTTGGGCATCTTGCTTACACGGGTCCTGGGGAATTGAACTTCACTTTTCAGGCAAACGCCTTAACCACTAATCCATTTCTCTAGCCCAAGGATATACTTTATGACTGTATAAGGTTAGAGATATGTGGTTTCTTTATTCCACATGTTTATTTGCACTCCCCTCAAAGAGATTGCACAGCATTGGTTCTTTTCTTCCCTTCCTTTAGTCCTGGCTTAAGCAACAGCATCTCATGTTTAGCAAAGGTATTGCTTATGGGCTTCAGGTCACTTGCCACTCATACTCTAGCAGTCTTAATCCAACATTGGCACATGTTTCTTTTTTTTTTTTTCTACATCTTCCAAGTCTTTCTCAGAGAGTCATAGTATTTGTTCTTAGTAAGATTAAACACATCCTCCTTTTGTATCTGAACTTGTTTTTATTTTTAATATTTTATATTTTTTATTTGACAGAAAGATGTAGAGAAAAAGAGAGAGAGAGAGAAAATGGGTACACCAGGGCTTCCAGCCACTGCAAATGAACTCTAGACACATGTGCCACCTTGTGCATCTGGCTTACGTGGGTTATGGGGAATCGAATCTTGATTCTTTGACTTTGCACATAAGCATCTTAACTGCCAAGACATCCCTCCAGCCTGGAACTTGTTTATATATACTATTATATCAATTTAAACACCCCTCAATCCCTTCTCAAATGCAGATTAGAAACTAAGGGCACTTTCAGCATTGCATATCATGGGTCATTCTGGTTGAAATATAATAAAATCTATAATGACTTGAGATATATAGTAGAAAGAAGAGGTTGTTCAAAATGAGAGAATGGGCAAGAGGAAAGAGTTGCATGAATGTGGACAGTCAGACTCTCAGTGCCCCGTGTTCCCATGCAGGTTATAGAAAACAATGAAAAAGTTAATGGAAGTGAACTCTTTCCAGCAGACAGGAGTCACAACCATTGAGTTGGTCAAGAAAAGTGAAGAAATCAATATGAGTTATCTAGTAGAAGTTCATGAGTGCTTCCCAGTGCTTGAGCATGCTGTTGGTGCAGTGGATGATGTGCTGAAGGCCACAATGTCCATCTAAAAGTGAGCTGCTGCAAAACCTGGACCTACCAGAAGCAACCGTTGCAAATTTACTGAGTATACATTTAACTCAACATTTTATGCTAATCTGACATTAAACAATTAATCCTACGTAGAATTCAGGAGAACAAGAATTGGAAAGAATCAGGTTACACATGAGCAAGAGTCACAAGTAACAGACAATGAAAAGACTACTATGCCAGACTGAGAAGCTAGCTACTTCAAGGTTTGTGAAGCATGTGCTCTGCGAACCAAAATTGAGAAATGCACCAAAGACACTGACAAAGGAGGCAGTAGTAATTACCTTTGGAAACCAGATATCCAGAGACACAGAGGCTCCCAAGACCTCATCACTGAAGCAGACCTAAAATGAACCCAACATGGCTCAAGGAAATTTGCCAAAGAAAGGGCAGAAAGAATGTCAGAGCCACAGATTGGGTCATGATACACAGAGGAATTACCTCCTACACATAACTGATGGCTAACCTGGAAATGCAAGACCCATATTCCACAATGAGGAGGGTCCCTGTGGAGGGGGGAAGACAGGGAGCAGTCTAACAATGGTACCAACTTCACTGTATTCACTGACTACAAATCTAATAATAATAAAAAAGCACACCTTCTTTTCAGTTTCATGAAATTGATGAGGTTGAGGTTTGTTTATATTCCTTTGTAACACATATATAAATTGACATGTTAATTTTGGATGCTAAATCCTTTTGTGGGGAGACTAAACTGCTTTTGTTTATTTTCCTATAGAGCACTATGACTTTTTTTTTTTTTTTTTAGTTGTCTGGTATTTTATTTTTATAGTTCTGATCTCTTGACAAAACACTTACATAGGACAATCATTGAAGTGCAACTTCATAAGCAACTGTGAAATTTAAATGTTCTTTGTAAACTTTTGTATAATTTAAATGAATAATGAGCTAATGAAGTAGGCTGACTATAAGCTGAAATTATATCTGTTCTTACTATGTGGTATTAAGACAAAATGACTTAAATACCAACTTCATTTTCTGTGTAGCAAGTTTAGCAGGTTTCTGTGATTTTAAGTGTTACTGTTTACTTGATATTCAAAGTGTCAAATAAAATCTTTAAGTTCATATGTTAATTCTTGGCATATTGTCTTGATGCCCCATTTAAAATAAAATATGTTCTCATTAAATAATAACAAGTCATTTAGCAGTTCTTATATTTGGAAAAATAAAGGGCACCTTATAAAATATACATGTAGTCAAATCTGTTTGAATACTCATTATAATAAAGTTATTTTCAATTAAATGTGAGGATATGTACAAGTTAGATTTAAGTTGCTGTTAACCTACCTTCCATATTTCTCTCACTAGAGCTATGAAGGGCATGTAGCAAAGTTCAAATAGAAGCATGTTGTGCTTGGTTATGGCCTTTTCTGCATCATTTAATATTAATATGTGACTTACCCTTGGGCTTTGACTTGAGCAAACTCTGCTTTCGATGGCTATAAAAGATGATTGCTGCCACCAGACCTTGGCAATAATAAAACCCTAACTTCTCATTTTTATTCCACAGACAGTAATTCTTATACCTAATAAATTAACAAACAATCAGAATAAAGGTGTAAGTAAAATTAAATTAATATTCTATTGTAACTTTTTCTTTGAAAAATACTTAGATTTCAGAATGTATTACAGACACTATAGGAAGCATGTATGCAAGAAAATGGGGCCCACAGCTGTTTCTCCATGATGTTTAAGAATGTGAGATCATTTTAAATATCCAAAAGAATCATTGGCATTGCATTAACTATGAAAAGAACTTATCACAGCTAAAGAACCAGTCTTAAAGTAGATTTCATAGCCTGGCGTGGTGGCACACACATTTAATCACAGCACTTGAGAAGCAGAGGTAGGAGGATCCCTGTAAGGTGGAGGTCATTCTGAGACTACATAGTGAATTCCATGTCAGCCTGCACTAGAGTAAAACTCTACCTCAAAAAAAATAAATAAATGAATAAAAATTTCAAGTTAACACACACACACACACACACACACACACACACACACACACACACACACGGTGAAAGAGAGTTAAAACTTGGAATAGAGGGATGGAGAGATGGCTGAGTGACTAAGTCATTTTCCAGAAAAGCTTAAGGACCTAGGTTTGATTTCCCAGAACCCATGTCATGCACAAGGTGGTGCATGCCTCTGGAGTTCATTTGCAAGAGCTCATTCTCTAACCTCTACCCCCCACCCCATGAAATAAACATAAAATAAAATAAAAATAATGATGGAAAAGAGTCAGAGTGCTGTTGCTTTCAGCCAGGTTTGTTGCATGGACCTTTGGAAATAAAAGCATAATGATCCAATCACTTTGTCATGGGCAGCTAGACCATATACATCTGGGAGAAAGCTTTTCTGGTCTCAGAAAGGGACTGTGATCAGGCTTGTAATGTATTTTTAACTCCAGCAACATACATATCTATGTAATGGAAATACTAGTATTTTTGCAGAATTATTTGCAATGATGCCTTGATGCTATAATTATATCTGTATGCAAAAGTATCATTCTGTTATAATGATTTTGAAATGTATAATTTAAGTTTTAAAATTCAGAGTTATGTATTGAATTATAATCACCAGTACTAAAAATAATAGACATTACATAAAATATAACACTTATTAAAATTTTAGCATATCTTAAATTGGAAATATAATCTCTTACATTTCTAGAGTCCAGTGGACAAAAATAAATGTCTCAGAGTCATGCTCTTTCCCTGAAGGTTTCAAAGAATAATCTTCTTTACCTTTTCAAACAGCCTTTGCTATTCCAATCAACTATCTAGTATAATAATCTGCTCTCTCTAAATATCTATGTATGGATGTATCTGTGTTCCCTGGAATTTTATTTTGTACAAATTAATATTTTTATTTATTTTTCCTTTAATTTTACTGAATTAATATAATTAAATTTTTAAGTGGCTGTGAGTGCTCATCCCTAACTGAACCATCTCTATCATACATTTCAAGGCTCAGAGAACATTGTGGAATAGGTAACAAAAATGATATAGGAATCACAGGATGGAGATGAATGCATTGAAAAACTATTTTCTGTGCATAAAGTAGCCTCTGCATTTATGGCATGACAGCAGATGTTGTTACCTTCACAAGAGCTACACAATACCGCACCCATCAATTTCCCAATATTTCTGATGGTATAGGGCAGGAAAAAAAGAGAGAAAAAAACAACAAGACATAAAAGTAGATGTCAGAGGGCTGGAAAGATGGTTTAGCACTTAAGATACTTGCCTATGAAGTCTAAAGACCCATGTTCAGTTCCCCAGTACCCATGTAAGCCAGAAGCACAAAGTCGTACATGTGTCTGGAGTTTGTTTGCAGTGGATAGAGGCTCTGGTACACAATTTTCTTTCTCTCTTTCTCTCTCTTTCTCTCCCTCTCTATCTATCTGTTATAAATAAATAAATAAATAAATAAATAAATAAATAAATAAATAAATAAATAAAGTGGAAACGCCTGGAAAGATGGGGTTCAGTTGAACAGGGATTGGAATGAGGAAAGGGGATTAGACCAAATACATAAAACTTATAAATAAAAACTTTAAAAAGAGAGAGGGAGAAAGTAAAAATAGTAACATGATTAGTAGTTTGGGAGGAAATGGATTCCAACCAAACAAATGATTTTGAGTAGAAATCAATTTAACAGGAATAAGAAGTAGCTTGTGGGAATGGAGAGATTGCCCAGCATTAAAGGTACTGTCCTGCAAAACCTAACAACCTGGTTCAATTTCCCAGTACCCACGTAAAGCCAGACGTACAAAATGGCACATGCATCTGGAGTTCATTTGCAGCACCTAGAGGCCCTGGTGGACTCATCCTTTCTCTCTCTCTCTCACTGTTTGCAAATAAATAATAATTAAAAATGAAATAGTTTGTGATAGAAACAGAAATGCATGAGAAATCATTTATGTTATCTTTGGTCTGGACATTTTTCTTTGTCTTATAGTGAGAATGCATGATAATATATGATGTTAGATATCTTCCTAGGAGAATGCAATATTTATGATATATTGTGTTTACTTCTGAATTATAAAATATTTATATGCTTCTCCTAATATAAATTGATATTTCAGGTTTTTTTTTTTTCCTCAAATTGTAAAGCAAGTTATTTTAAGTTGGTTCTCTTCCATAAGTGAAAGTTTAGGGATTTTTTAAAAGAAATTTCACTGACTACATATCTAAATTACCTATCTTAACTTACTAAAAAAAAGCCCAATTTATTATTTTTTTAATACTCCCCATTTAGGTTTCTTGACAATGAGTATGAATTTAATACAGATTATTACTTGAAGTCAAGTTCTTAAAGGACATGATAATTTGATATTATTATTCCCATTAACCTTTTACCTTATAAATGATACTCACCAACTGCTAACTTTTTTGACAATGATAGCTCTTTCCATAAGATTTATCCTTAATTATGTATTTAATCTGCCCTTAATTATATATTTAAATGTAAAGATGATTCCCCAGATATCTCAAGACTTCTTTATCTTAATTCAACCTAATTTTTTTTTGAAATTTAGGTAGTTACTGAAAATAAAATCTCATTTTTTAAAATATGGATGATGGTATAATGACTATATTAAAAGAATACAATAAGGAAAATTACAACTTGAAGACATACTTTTAAATTATTGAAGTATTTTCATCCTACTCCATAATACCTAGAATATATCAGGTAAGACATTAAATATTCATCAACTAAATTTCTAGTTCTTTGAAGAGCATTAAATTATTACTAATTTCTATAAAATCAGTTCAGTGTTTCATCCAAAGAGGAAGAAAATTATCTCTTGAAGTAGAATTTGAAATAATTCTGAAAGATTTTTATTTTTTAATTTGAGACAGAGAGGGAGGGAAGGGAGAGAGAGAAAGAAAGAAAGAGAGAGGGAGAGAGAGAGAGAAAGTGCATGAACACACTAGGGCCTCATGCAACTGCAAACAAACTCCAGATGCATGTGCTACCTTATGTATCTGGCTTACATGGGACCTGAAGAATCAAATCTGGATCCTTAGGCTTCACAGGCAAGTGCCTTAACCACTATACCATCTCTCCAGCCCTGAAAGAAGATTTTAAAAGTTTTCATTTTCTTCTTTCTTCCTTAATTTTAAATATAACCCTTATATGACAAATATGATAATATTTATATATGTTAACTTCATATAGCAGAATGGATATTAAAATATTTATTTATACTAGTCTCTTGTTTCCCTTATTTTGATTAAAACCCTCACATCATCCTTTGCTGAAAAGTAGTTCATGTGGCATTAATACCTTTGTTTTTCTGACAGCAGATCATGAGATACACTCTCAATTGTAATATGTCTAATGTTATTTGTAAATGCTCCCTAGATACTTATAAAAAGACATATTCATAAAAAGACTGATTTTATCATTGGTGGAAATCATTGTTCACATTCAGAGGTTCTTGTTTTTAGAATACAAATTCTTCATATTAATTCTACTCACAAATTCATTAATCTATTTGTTTGCTCATTATAATCCACACCTTAATCCTCTCAAATGTAACACGGCATAGAAGAGTATCAATGGTGTAATTAGACTTTTTAAGTCAAATTTTCTGGGAAAATAGTGAGAAATGCTTTAAAAATTGATAAAAGAAAGAAGGAAGAAAGAAGGGAAGATTTAAGGGAGGAAATCACATAGCAACATATATTGACAGATAATGAAAATAGAAACTTAATATTTGTATATTTTAAGTATTAATGCATAGATAGTCTGAAAAATAGCCAGGTATAGTAGTGGATACCTTTAATTCCAGCTCATGGGAGCCTGAAGAGGGAGCATTTCCTTGACTCAATGTCTGCCTGGGCTAGAGTGAGACCCTTCTTCAAACACACACACTCGTAATATATAGACATAGAAAATAGAGCCTGGCCTGGAGAGATTGTTTAGTGGTTAAGGTGCTTGCCTACAAAGCCTAAGGACCCAGGTTCAACTCCCTAGAATCCATGTAAGCCAGATGAAAAAAGTGGCACATGGATCTGGAGTATCTGGAGATTGTTTGCACTGGCTAGAGGTCTTGTTGTGCCCATTTTCTCTCTCTCTCTCTCTCTGTGTATATATATATGTAGACAGACAGATAGATAGATAGATAGATAGATAGATAGATAGATAGATAGATAGATAGATAGATAGATAGATAGATAGATAGATAGTATGGGGCATTTTTGAGTCCTCTAAGGCAATATCCTTATGCATGAACATTTCCCCAACTTCCCATGAAGCTGTTGAGAACCTAGACAATTGATTCAGCAGTTGTGATAAATAAAAACTTTTCACTTAAGTCTCCTTTACTTCATAACATAGTTACTGTCATGATAGGAAGCTCTCAGCTAAGGGAAAGATAATGAGATTTAGATACTAGTACTTGGACTTAAAGTGGTTGAAACAAACTGGCTTACATCTTAAACTGACAACCCTACCTTCCTCTGTATCTTTCAGGATTGTTCCACTAAAGTTTATTTTTCCAAAAAACAAAATGTATTTCACATTATTGTACGTAACTTGTCACTGTTCCAGATGTATCTTAGCTAAAACTAAAACTAGTGAATGCCCTAACTTTAGATGGTTTTTGAGGCCTATACATTTGGTATTATTTGGTCCTTAAGCTTTTCCATCTCTTAGCATGGAGGACGAAGAAAGCTGTACATTGTTGCTTGAGAATCTGTACATTTTAGACCAGATTTGTATTTGCACTGCTTGCCATCAAATGAGTGAAAAGATGTTAATACACTATTGGATTTTTTTTAATTTTATTTCTTGCTTTGATTTCAGCTCATACCCTGGCTCGGGGGGGGGGGGGGGGCGGTGAACTCAACTTATGTTCATGACAGTGGGGATTTTTTTTAAATGTCTACATTCTTTCTAATAAACTGTTGGAAGATCTTTTTTTTTTTTTAAAGCATAATGTTAGATGAGGTTGGTCAGAGAACAATGATTAACAATATTTATATGGTTTGTGTCAGGGATTTCTTCCCAAAAGGTTTGTGCTGAAGGCTTCTTCCGGCTTATGCTGTTATTGAGTTGACTGGGTCATGAGAGTGCTGTTCTCTTCTACAGATAAATTTGTTGATGAGTGTGAACAAAACTATAGGATGTGGGATATATTTAAAGGCAGTTGTCCCTTAGAGAACCATATCTTGTCCCCACTAGCCTTCCACTTAATCCTTGTGCTTCTTATCTGGCCCTCCGGTGTGCTGCACACTCTGACATACATGGCTATGATTTTTCACTTCACCCTGCTGGCTGTCTTAATGCCAGTAAATAAACAAACAAGCAGTTGGGAACTACCTCTGTTAGAATCACCTTTTCCAGCAGATTCCATGAAGACTTTTGGTCAAAGTATGATTGTAGGGAGCCATAGAGCAAAAGCCTCTCCATGTTGCCTGGTCCTGCTCATAAGCTGACCCATTACTCAGAAAGCTGGTCCATCCAGCTTTCTGCTACGTACTTCTGGAACTGGTCAGCAGACTACTTACACAATCTCATCTTTTGCAAAAGGCCAGTTTATGGTCAGGATGTGAAGCCTGGTGCAGTCAAGGATGTTAAGCCAGTGAGGCAAGATTAGATGAACACCTAATTACATCCCCTCTAGGTTTCCTGACAACCCCTTGCCCTGGCCACATCCCCTTCCCCCTTCAACCCTATATAAACCTACATAAATAAACTCTCGAGGCCGTGACAAACACCTAGCATGGTCTCCTTCTTGTGTCTGTTTGCCTTTTTTCATTCAGGTTATTTTTCCCCTGGCTTCCTTGTTCGACTCCCCGCTGGCTGGGGCATATGATAACTGGAAGTTGTATCTATTCACAAATCTCTATCCAATTGGCTGTGAGACATCCAAGAAATGTGTTCCACATCCAAAGAAAATTCCAAATGGTTATAGACAGAAGTTGTTTGCAATGATGAATAAGTATGTAAATCTATTGTTCTTATTTCCCTAGCTGGACAGGTTTCCCACTGGGATGGTTCTCAAGAAGCATTAAAAGTGGCTTTGAAAGATGTCTTGTCTCTTAGGTTTTTTGTTATCTCAACATGAAAATAAATTATCTTAGTGTCCATAAGGAGACACTCTGTTAGGTTTTCTGAGCTGGGTCTGTAAAAGGACCCTTACCTCTATGTTGCCTCAATTTTAACCAGGGAAAGTGGATGTCTAGGCTGAGGGTTAGTCCCTATACTATTGTGAACTGATATTTTTAAATCCCATAATTTCAAAGGAAGAATTTACTGAGAATAATGTGTTTTACATAGGTCTTGATAGGATGTCATTTATCTTCGGAAGCACTGTAGGCATACCTACGTGCTTGCTTTTACCATTGTCTGGGCATCTCTCCATCTAGGCAATTTGACATCCCAATTAACACAATATGAAAAAATCCATATAGGTTTTTTTTTTTTTTTCTATTAAGACTTTTTTGCTTTCCAAACAAAAATCACAATGGAATCTATTTTCACATCAAATTCCACAAGCTACTTTTCAATTTATTCCCTTATATTAACAACTTTTGTCACATATTTTACAGGTTGTCAGGATTTATTCATGATAATGAAATGTAGGTTCTTTAGATGGCCTTATAGTAACAACAATGACAAATATATAATGCTGTCATCTTATTTGTCTTGGTCACTGACTCCAGGTCCCTTCTGTTCAGATAGACTACATCATGTCCTGCCTGTGAGTGAGCCATATGAAGATGCATTTCAAGCCATCCTGAACAAGCCATTAGTTTTCACTTGTGTCCTATGTAGCAGGATTCTCTGTTCCTATGATTACTAAATTTTACATTTGATTTCAGCATTCTCAATGCCTGACATTAAGTAGATAAGTCAGAGAATAGCCAGATGTATCAAAATGCCAAAGTATGAATTTCTACTAAGTTTGACACACAATTTGAATAATGAGCTGACAAAAATTGATAAATTAAAAGGTAAGTAGAAAGGATGCATTATTCAGCTAAGAATGAGTCAAAGGAAATTTCTTGGGTAGATGAAGTCTTATGAAAATCTCTGATGTACAAAATGAATTTGGATGATACAAATTTCATTTGGATTTTCATTTTCTTATTATATCTCTCTGTAAAGCTTTGACTGTTTTATACTTAAGTTGGAGTTACTCCTGTCAAGAGGGCTCTTAAAGTGTACGTAATTAGACTATGAAACAAAGCAGTCTGTCACTATTTCTTTTGAAAAGAATGAAAGTATTTCTAAGAGTTTTACTACTTCTATAACCAAAAACATGCCCTATCATACTATTATTTACATATGTACTATTATTTCATTTATTCCAATGCACCTTTGATTTGAATCACATACATTTATCAGGGAGTATAATATGGGAATAATTCACTAAAGTAAAAATAAGAGTGAGCTGGGTATGGTGGTACACACCTTTAATCCCAGCACTTGGGAGGCAGAGGTAGGAGGATCACCATGAGCTCCAGGCCAGCCTGAGTCTACATAATGAATTCCACATTAGCCTGAGCTAGAGAAGGACACTATTTCTAATCAAACACACACATACTGACACATGACACTAATTCCAATTGCACAATGTCATAAGATTCTCTTTAGTGTGATTTCAATTTATAAAGTGATCTAGTCAGAATAACTTATCTGATCACTGAATTAGCTGAATTTGAATCTATGACTGATTATTTCTAAGGAAATGAGTATTTTATTAATAATATTTCTAATATTTATAGGCTATATTACTTACATGAATATCTACAAAATCTTCTCTTAATTAATAGCTTTAGAGCATGTGTATCAAGAACTATTAGTTAGTTCATGTATTTCAATGGAATCAACACCAAAACCAGATATCTAATTATGAGCACAGTCATTCAAAACTTATATGGAAGAGCACATTCTTTTGAATAGTCAATGCAATACTGAGGAAGAATCGAGTTGAAGAACTGAGAATATCTAAATCAAGACTTATTACAAACTTCTAATGATCCACACTAGGTAGAATTGTTGATAAAATGTGAGTGCAGTTGTATGGAAAAGAGGAAAACTCATGGGTCTTTTTTTTTTTTTTTTTTTTTTTTTACCCACTACACTGCTAATAGTAGTAATTTATCAAAATTCAACCCTTAATCTTGTGTTTTGTCTTTTTATACATAGGAGAATGTTCCATACAGATACACTCAGATGACATACACAGTTATAGCACATTTATAGTAATTTTTGAGTTTTGTGCATATGTGCATATACCATAAAAATAAAAGATTTCAGGGCATACTCTAGTTTCATATATTTGTACATTTATATTTTTCTACATAACATGACTATTACTAATTAATATATTACTAATATAACTAACAGTGCAAGGTGACAAAAATATTAATCATTTTAATCTCAGAATTCAGGATTTCTATGCCTAACATGCTGACTCTCTCCTGTTCCACTCTATTCTGATGAGCAAGTGAATGTCGATTTTTGGCTTCTTTGGAAAGGAGAAGAAGATTCTTTCAGGTAGACAGTAGGACAGGCATTGCTGAATAACCCACAACAAGAATACATGGTCAAAGTTTATATGCCACCTCTTGTTTTCTTCTCTGTACAATTATTTAAAATTCATGATATATTTAAGAGGAATCTTTAGACTTGATGACTAATTTTGTTCATTGATTCATTAACACAAAATATTGCAGGAATGATAAAGTTACAACCATAAAATAATGTTATTTTTTCCTTCTCCAATATTCCATTACTTGTTATATTTTCAGTCAATTCATCTGTGATGGTTAATTCTTGGTTGTCAACATGACAGATTTAGAATCACTATAGAAACAAATTTCTGTTCATGTGTGTGAGGGATTCTTGCAGCCTGCATTGTTAGGGTCGCTGTTGAATATCAAGTAACTGTAGTTACTTGACCCAAAATCCAGGTCCTCAATTCTCTTCCATTGGTTTATAATCCTGTTTTATGCCAGTGTCAAGTTGTTTTTATTGCTATGGCTTTGTAATATAGCTTTAAATCAGGTATGGTGATGTACAAAGGGTTGTTTATTTTGCTAAGGTTATGCTTGGATATCCGAGGCCTTCTGCTATTCCATATGAATTTTAATACCATTTTTGCTATCTCTGTGAAGAAAAATGTTAGGACTTTTATTGGTATTGCATTAAATCTCTATATTGCCTTTGGTCAGATTGCCATTTTCACAATGATAATTCTGCCTCTCCAGGAGCATGGGAGATCTTTCCAATTTCTCAAGTCCTCTTCATTTTCTTTCTTGATTTCTTTTTTTTTATGTTTTCATTGTATAGGTCCTTTACATCCTTGGTTAATGTTATTCCAAGCTCTCTTATTTTTTCATTGTTGTTGCTATTGCAGATGGGACAATGCTGCTTGTTTCTTTCTCTGTATGTCTGTGCTTTTCATATCGAAAGGCTACTGGTTTTTGTTCATTGATTTTATATCCTGCTACTTTGCTGAAAGAGTTAATCACCTTTAAGAGTTTTGAGATTGAGGTTCTCAGGTCTCTTTTATATAAAATCATGTCTTCTGTGAATAGGGATAACTTAACTTCTTCCTTTCCAATTTGTATCCCTTTTATTTCTTTCTTTTCTTTTATTGCTTGTACTAGGGCTTCCAGCACTGTTGAAGAGAAGAGGTGAGAGTGGATACCCCTGTCTTGTTCCTGATCTCAATAAGAAATCCTTCAGCCTCTACCCATTAAACATTATTTGGTCTTTAGGAGCTTTATATATAGCCCAATCACAAAAAAAAAAATTGATCATCACATGGTCTCACTCAACTGTGTCCCCTAACCTTAATCTGTCCAAGATGCTTACATACCTAACAAGCATCTCAAGGATCAACAATAGGGTAAGTGAGGTGGGAGGGGAGGGTAAGGGTGGAGATGTAGAACAAAACCTGGACCCAAATGACAATGGTACCATAAAATTCTACATTCTTAAAAACAAACTAAATGCTTGAAACTTCATTAAGTTCTAAGAGGGAACACCTGCATCACAGGGCCCTAAAGAGTGAATGATGAAGACTAATCATAATCTTCTCCTCTCTCTCTCTGTTTCTCTCTCTGTCTTTCTCCCTCTTCTCTCTACTCTCTCTATCTTTTATATACCTATATTTTTACTTCCTTTTCCTTGGTTCTGCTCTGTAACTCCCAGGAGCAGCATGTGGTTAACATCTGCAATGAGCTATTGATCAGAGGGACCCACAAGGCTTCCCAAAAGAAGACAAATTTCTGTCAGAGTACATAATAACCTACCAAAGGTTAGTGGTAATACCTTACTGCTGAAGACACTATATGCTGTTGGTATGGAGTGACTTGGCTGGAATGTGGAAGAGTCAATCCCCAGACAGTTAGCTCGTCTAGTGACGGAAGGTATTACAAGAGTGACTTTGAAAACTGAATAACCTCTGTCCAAGCAAAAAGTGGTCTAAGCTATTCAGCAGCAAACAACCAAATATGATGTTCATACAAATGCAATAGTGGCACATAGCCATGGTGGGTAACCTACTGCTCTTGATTTGGCTAAGGGATCCACTCAGTGGAATGGAACCCACAGTTGGAACTGGGAAACAAGTCAGAATCATATGGAAAAAATGAGCCTGCTCTCTTTTATCAAGCTCTTACCAATTGTGGACTACAAGAGGGCCTACACCTATTAAATTCTCTATTTAAAAAAAAAATGGTTATCCAGCTTATCTGGTTCTGACTTCACTCTCTTTGGAGAATTTGCTTCTCTTTTTCAGATGGATGCAGATCCTGAAGAGATAATCGGCCACAGCATCTCACCAGAGCCCTAACTGAAAACAAGAGTAATCAGGGAAATGAGCAAGTGTGTTAATTTCTTCTTGAACCTGGTACCAGCACAAGGGTGAAGGACAGAGACACAGAGAACACTGAACTCCTACCAAACCAGATATCCAGAGACACAGAGGCTCCCAAGACCTTATCACTGAAGCAGACCTAAAACTAACATCATGGCTCAGGGAAATTTGTGGAAGAGAGGGTGGAAAGATTGGTAGAGCCACATGTTAGAAAATGATGTAGAGAGACATTACCTGTTATCCATAACACGTGGCTACACCCACAATGCACGACCCACTTCCCCAAGTGAGGAAGGTCCTTGTGGAGGGGAGAGGACAGGGAGGAGGCTAAAATGGTACCAACATGGCTGGACACACACTGGGTTCATAACTAATACAAAAAAGAAAATAATAAGCAAACTCTGCAGAATCCTTCTAGAAATTGTGCTACATGAAAGGATAATTTAAAATATTGCCTTATAATTTTTATATAAATGAATGTATCTATAAAATATTGAGCAAAGTAAGATACTTTAGCCATATATATTACAATTTTAAAGTGGTTAAATTTATAGAACATTGAATGTGCATGAAAATATAAAATTATGTGTTGTATCAGTGTGTTGGTGAATCTCTAGTTGTCAACTTGCAAGAATGTAGTGTCACCATGGAAACAAATCTTGGAGACTATCCATGAGGGATTGTCTAGATCAGGTTAATTAAAATGTTAATGGAGGGTCTAGAGAAATCACTCAGCAGTTCAGGTGCTTGCCTGCAAAACCTAATGACTACAATTTAATTTCCCAGTACCCACATAAAGCCAGATGCACAAGGTGGTGCATGCATTTGTAGCAGCTGGAGACCCTGGCGTGTCAATAGTTTTTCTTTCTCTGTAGGGCATATTGGTGCACACCCTTTAACCCTAGCACTCAGAGGCTGAGGTAGGAGGATTGCTGTGAGTTCGAGGGCACTGTAACTGTGGGTGGCACCAATCCATTGAATTGAATATAAAAGTAGAAGCAAGCTGAGAAACAGTCTTTATGACTCTCTGCTTTTTGACTCTACTGAATGTGGCCAGCTCTTTCAAGCTCCTAGTGCCATGCCTTCTCCACCATGATGTACTGTAATGTTAAACTGTAAGCCAAGATAAACCCTGCTTCCTTAATTTGCATGTTGTCAGGTATTTGGTCACAGCAGTGATAAAATAAATGGTAGTATGGGGCTGGAGAGATGGCTTAGCGGTTAAGCGCTTGCCTGTGAAGCCTAAGGACCCTGGTTCGAGGCTCGGTTCCCCAGGTCCCACATTAGCCAGATGCACAAGGGGGCGCACACGTCTGGAGTTCGTTTGCAGAGGCTGGAAGCCCTGGCGTGCCCATTCTCTCTCTCTCCCTCTACCTGTCTTTCTCTCTGTGTCTGTCGCTCTCAAATAAATAAATAAAAAGTTAAAAAAATATATTAAAAAAAATAAAAAAATAAATGGTAGTATGGATGTGCAAAAAGTATGTTCAAAAGTAAAGATAGCATAATTAAATATTAGTGACAAAGAGGGAAAGAAGTAGTAATCTGAGATTTTAAATATAATTAATAATGGCAATATGATACAATTATATGCAAAATTAAAGAAATTACCCGTGAAATGTTAAAAAAAAACCTTAAAAGCCTATATTTATGTATTACAAACTCAATATGCAATAATGTTATGAATTTTCTGCCTATTTTAATTAATAGTTTTTGTGTCATCCAGTTAAAAATAACACAAATCTATATGACTGCACCTATACAATGCATGCACATGAAAACTAGACAAAGTAGAGAAATAAAATCCAAACACAGATAAAGATATAAAACTCACCATGATACCCTGGAAAGACCTCTACTATTTGAGAGCAATGCTTATTTCAAAGGTAGTTGATCAATAATAAAACAATGTGATATTTAAAATTATGTAAGTTTATGTATCACAAAATAGTCCCTCCTACCATAGGTGATGACTCAGGGAAGCTGTATCTCTGTATCTCAATATACATGAATTTCACATAGCTATGCTATGTTGGCTTTCTGGTTGGCAATTATCTTTCCAAAATGAATTTACCTTTTATAACCTTGTAGAATCTTTTATCTGTATAAATCTCTCTCAGTCTTGTTGAACTTTTGACTCTCTCTTCCTCTCATGGAGGAGTATTTCAATTAAGAAAAAAAAAAGTTTCACACTATTGGTCTTCAACATTTTTATACTGTTCCTACATTGAACATGTTTATATGACTTTTTAGTTTCAGCTTTCCCAGACTTGTTGACCTCTAGACTACTTCCTCCATACAGGAGTGACTATTATAATTTAGAGGAAATTTTACAATAGCAACTTGTGAATAATGTAAATTTTGCAATCATACATAAAAGTATGGACTATTATTTATTATTATGTGGGTCTTTACATTTTCAAGATTTGTATTAACATATATAACTATTTAAATAAATGAGGTGGTGTCTTTTTATACATTCAAACAGTATTTCAGCAGGTAGTTTCTTTCAGTGTAAGTGAAAGCAAATTAGTACTAACTATTGTGTCAAGGGTCAACATGCCATTTTTCACACATGTTCCCTTAGCATGAAGTAGACCATGAATTTTTTTCTTAAAAATATTTTCAAGATTTGACATTGATTACAGAGAATGTAGAATACCACCATGCTTGATAAATTACAATTATGCTTTTGAACATTTGCGGCAGTCATGTATTGGTCATCTCAGGGTGGAATTAATTCCTCAGAATAGTTCATGCATATTTTTCAGACACAATGGAGTTGTCAAAATTTCACTTTGTTTATATAAAGTTTTGGCAGTCAAAAAAATACCCCTAGTAAGCATAATTAGATGGTAGTTTATGCAGTCAATTGAACATGTAGAAAGACCATAGAAAATCAAATAAACAGAGAATAAAAATGAATGGATAATACAAATCCCATGTATGCTGAGCAGCAATAATTTATAATCAGTTTGACTTTTGAAGCACCTTTACGCTATGTAAATAAAGACATACAAGAATGCCATGTATTTATCGAGATCTTATCATTCAAAATGTCGTTGAAACAATTTTATGTATTGAATGAGAATTTAATCTTAATCAAGGACATTATAAATTGATTTCAAAGTATCTAAAATAAAAAAAATAAGGTCTATGAAAAAATAGGTATTCTTAACAGTCAATTTCTGGGTGAATTTATGTGCTAAGTTATCTAAAATATGGATGGAACAAATAGTGTTCTGCCACTTTACTTATTTTTAACAATAGCTATGGAAATAGCTATGTTAAAATTTAAACACATGAGGCCAATAAGATCATGTAAAAGGTCCATAGCAACATGAAACTGAAAAACAAGGAAGGATAGTAATTTTGTAAAAAACAAAAACAAAAACAAAAAACACCTAAGTATATTAAGTTAGCATTTTATGGAATTTTTACAGATTTAAATTTGGTAATGGATCTTGATAAAGTCAGAAAAAAAATCAAGGAAGTGTTGTAGTCAATTCCACATTGCTGGGATGAATACTGAACAATGTAGTTTTTATGGGAAGAAGTAATTTGTTTCATTCTTAAAGATCCAGAGGAAGGTCCATCAAATGTGGGAGAAGCTGGCTTCCATTCATTAATGCAAGTGGAATGAGAAAACCACCCCCAGACAGCTGACACTGAAGAGCAGCAGCAGAAACTGCAGAAAGCCAGAGCCCTGGAGCTCTGACCTTTTTGTGCACCTTTGGTTTGGATTTTACATCCATACCCAAACACACTTTTGGTCTGGCTGTCAGACCCAGTTTACAAGCTTTATTAAAATACCTGAATCTGTGGGGAACATACATTAAAACTACCACAGAGGAATTACTTATTAGTATAAAATGTGATTTTAATCATTGTAAAATATTTGTTATTTTTGTAATTTAGAATGTAAAATAAGTTTAGAAATTCTGAAATGTTCATAGTTTTGAAAAAATAAATTATTTAGCTTATATGATATATATTTCTAGCTCTGTTTAATGGTTTGTTCCTATAATGGCAGATTTATTTTAAATATAAATCCCATGATTAGGTTGATGTAACTTTGACTACTAGAACAGAAAGTAGAAAAATAAGTGTTTTTAGAGTTATGGAATATTTTTAGAAAGCATTAATATTGGATGTTTGTTTTGTCAGCTGAATTTAATTGAATTCTTGGCACAGAATCTATTAAATGGGTTTGGTGAGGTGTATCATCAATCAATGAGATTAACAACCATGTTATTTTCTCATTGTAATAAAAGGCTTTTCACTATCACTTCTCACTTATGTTTTGGCATGTGAGTATGCAGGGTGTGTGATATATGTGGTATTTGTATGCACAGTGGATGTATGTATGTATGCATGTATGTATGTATGTATGTGTGCATACTGTACACATCCCTCATGTGCATAAGTGAAGAGGGCAAAGTAGAATATGGGGCGTACTCCTCTATAGTTTTTTAATGCTGTTTCTTTAATTCAATTTCCCTGAAACCAGAGCTGCTCTTTTCAGAGAGACTGGATAACCAGTAAGCCTCAGTGATTCTGCAGTGTCAGTTTCCCACAGGACTGGTGTTGAAGGCAGGCACAGACACACCTGATCTTTATGAGGGTGCTGGTGATTGAATTCAGGGCCAGTCAGATCTTTTTTAATTTTATTTTTGGTTTTTCAAGGTAGGGTCTCACTCTATCCCAGGATGACCTGGAATTCACTATAGAGTCTCAAGGTGGCCTCGAACTCACAGCAATCCTCCTACCTCTGCCTCCCGAGTGCTGGGATTAAAGGTGTGGTCCCGGCTCACCAGTCAGATCTTTATGCTTTCATGACAAGCACTGTTATAGGATAATCCATCCTCTGGACCTTTGTTTTGACAAAGAAATTAAACTGTACTCTGTCAGATACTAAAACTTGATAGATACAATTAACTTGTTTTTCTAGTCAATAATTTAATATGCAGTATAAAACACTGTGAATTAAAGAGATTATAATATATCTAAGGGCTTTGGTAGCAAATAATTCATACTGACAGCTTGCAAAATGCTTATGTGAGTTTGTTAACCTTGCACTGTCCACTAACTGTAATGTACAAAACTATAACTAAAATGATTGTTTTACTTGGACTTTTCTTTCAAATGAACATGGTTTTCATTGAGCCCTCATTCCCACTGTCTTGCTCCCGCATGAGTCTCTTACAAGAATAGAACACTGTGGCTTTTAAGGTATGATCTACGTGATTATATGGAGTGCTAGACAAATTCTCAGACTATATACACTTTCTGACATTCTGTGAAATGACATTTGTATTTGAGATTATGGAAAGAATCTACACTAAAAATGAAGAGAATATCAAAAGTTCTTTCACAAGAATTGGTTGACATCTTGTATATATATGATACATACATATATATACATATATATATGCATATATATAATTAAAATATTTACATATGAAACAGAAAATGGTGATTTCATCATATTCTATTCTACAAAGAAATATTTTACTAAAATTGAAAGTATGTACAATAAACACATATTTACCTGATTATGGAGAACAGAGTTTGTTTAAGTGGACTAGAACATAAATTTGACAGTCATGATTAGCATCAGGTGACATCCATGTTCATTTTATATGGTTGCTTTTACTTATTACATACTTAGCGTCTTAAAATCACATACATTTCTTATTTCATTATTGGTCAGAAGGCTTGGCAGGACTAAGAGTTCCAGGCTTCAGATTCATAACAATAAAAAAACCCGAAAGTCAGGCTGTGCTGCATTCTGAAAATTGAGAACTTCTCTCAGGGCTTGTTGGGCTATGGACAGAACCATGTTCCTGTAATGGTAGTCCAAGGACACTTGTGTCTTTTTAGTGTATAGCCTGAAAGTATTTTGTATTTCCCTTATCTCATATAGTTCCTTTCTATGTTATCTTATTAATAATTATTCGTAGACTACAAATCATCTTGCAGAAAGGGTGCAATCAATCAAAAAGTGTTCTTGAGTGAATTTCACTCAAAAGTCTACCTTTCATATATTCTGAAATCAATGGATAAGTAGACAAAACCTGTAATGACAATAATTCCCATTTTTACATTCAATTTACCAGGGGAAGATTACATTCTGCATCTAAATAACAGGTTCAGGGATCTTTGGTACTGTTTAGTGTTCTTTTTCCAAGTGCAAAGGGAGAATTTAATCTGACCTTAAAGACAATTGTTGGTCATAAACACAGTGCACATTATATATATATATATATATATATATATATATATATATATATATATATATATATAGTATCACAACAGTATCTGTATATATTTTATCAGGGTCTCACTTTAGTCCATGCTAACCTGGAATTCATCTATGTTCCAGACTAATATTGAACTTATGCTGATCCTCCAGGCACATCATTGTAGCTGCAATTATATTGCTCACACTAAAAAGCATAAGCCTTCATGCCCACCTTCAAAGAACATGTCCAAAATATTCAAATTGGATACTAAACAATTTCTAAGTATATGTTAAAACACTATAACAAATATATGTACATATTATGAAAAGCTCTGAAAATATTCCACAAATATGATAGCAAAATAAAATTGATTAGAGTAAATGACAGATATATTGTTGGATTCCTCTATATTACCCTAATCACCAGCACAGAAGGTATGTACAGGAGTCAAATACACCTATCCATATGGAGCCACTTCTAAAAAGTATTGTACAAGTAGTATAGGACAGTCATCCTTGAATGCAGGACAGCACGGAAGCTCCGTGTTTGTTTTACTCATAGGACAGTTACATAGTAGGGGAAATACTGAAACATAATACATACATACATACATGATTAAGAAATCATCCCAAATACCAAAGGAACTCTTAAAACCTACACAGGAAAGTAAAATTAAACATAGTAAAAGCCCTGAACACTTTCCCACAAAAGATGGAAGAAACATATGTGAAAACGTGCTCACCATCATATAAACAACTGGAAAGAAAGCAATAAAATACTACTGCACACCCATCTAAAAGCTATCACCCCAAACAGTGGGATAGCCAATGACTAGCAAGCAAAACGAATGGCAGAATTTCACATTGTTTCATGTAATGTAGATGTGACAGGGTGTCATTGCATTTGAGGAGAAATTGGCATTCTTTTTTTTTTTTTAATTTAGAGAATACTTTATTAGTTTCTGAAAAAAACCCACGAAGATAAGACCTAATATATTTAATACATGGAAAAAAATTAAGTTTAGCATTTCTAGACCAATATGGCTGTTAATTTTTGTACAACGCCAACTCATCCTGGTAAACAGAGATTTCTTTTTTTCCAAAGTTGACAGCACAGGTAAAGTTTCCAAAAATTCAAATTAGACATATGTGGGGCTCCTTCCCGGTCAGGCAGGTAGTGCCGAGGGAAGGACCAGGCCTGCTGCTGCTGGTTCCCCCCTAGGGGTTGAGGAGGATGATGAGCGTCAGACGACTCGGAAACCTCTCCTGGCTACCGGAGAAAAACCACACTGAGTCGGGAGTCTTTTCGATGCAGGAACTCGCAGAAACAACTCGCTTTATTACTCTGAGCAGTTGCCTATATCATGTTGGGGACGAAGGCAGGGATTTTAGGATTTGGGAAGAGGTAAAGGCCAATAGTAAACTTTAACTATTGAAATGGTAATTACAATTGCCACACGGAAGTGGCAGGCCAGAAGCCATTAGGCGTCTTGCTGAGTCGTAGCTGGCCAGAGACAGGTCGCCAAACTTTAGCTAGGCTCAGGAAGTTCCACTAGGCCTCACGCCTGGGCCTTTCAGAGCCCAACAGATATATATGTACATATATTTATATAAAAAGACTAATAATAGCAGTATGTTATGCATCAATAGCAGCAACAGCTTTTCCAGGTTCTACAGTTGTCTGAACAAAATTGTAGAGTCTTCCAGCATGCTTATTAAAAAAAAAAAAAAGTAAAAAACAAAACCCCAGAAAGCAGCCAAATTCTGTTACTGTTATGCTACCTGGCACCAGTTATTTATTTATTTTAAGCTTCCCCATCATCATCTGGAAAGAAAACATTCCAGGGTAACATCATTACACCCAGCACAGATAAAGCACAGTCACTACTACACATCATAAAGCAGGTACAAGACATTCTACATTCACAGAGGGATGATGCAGCACTGTCCTACATCTATAATACTAGAGGATACAATTAAAAGGAATTATTTGAGACTTGATTCTACTTTTCCAGCAGAGGGCCCAATGGATGGTACCACGCAGCTCTGTAGAGAAATGTACTCTTAGAATTTCCTGTCGTTAGTGGCACAGCTCTAAGCGCTGGTTCACTTCATGAACATTAGCGAAAACCGTTGTGGGAAAACAAAAAAACAAACAAAAAAAACCAGGAAAACTCCCCATGAAACAAAACTCCGTAACCATTGAATTCATACAAAGATGACCAAATGAAGGTAAGCAAGACTCAAGCTAGAAACCATACAGCAAATCTGTCACGTCTGAATGATGAGAGCTCTGAGGAATAGAGGGGAGGCCAAGTAGTGCTTCAAAGCTTCGGGCCACAATCAAAACCCAGCATCACGTCAAACAGCAGCAGCACCCAAACACTGCTCACGTGGATGCTGACATCCATACTGAATCATCTGCTCACTCATCCAGGAAGGGAAGATCAGTTACTATTGTAGCTTTTTTTTTTTTTTTTTTTTTGATTGTGTTCAACCCAATCACCACCTAACAAAAATTGCAAGCTGCCATAATAAAAAATAAGGCTCCTTTATCCAGCACCAGTTATCTTCAGCTCACTCCAGCATATCAATGCCATCACCATATCTAAAGTGAAACCCACTTACAACCCAGCACTCAAGCTTCGGCCATGCACTTACAGAGTCAATGTGACACCACATAAAATGGCCCAGAGCTATTGTAACATATTTACATTGATCGATTGAATTAGAAATAGACCAAGACATCACCCCTGATGTGAACTGATAAACTGTCATGCATCAGTGACATTATGCATATTTAAATATAAATGCTGTAACAATTTATGAATACTCTAAAATAAAAATTAGTATGATTGAAGTAATATTTTTGTTGTTGTTTTACGAGGTAGGGTCTCACTCTGGCCCAGGCTGACCTGAAATTCACTATGGAGTCTCAGGGTGGCCTTGAACTCACGGCAATCCTCCTACCTCTGCCTCCTGAGTGCTAGGATTAAAGGTGTGCACCACTACACCTGGCTTTATTGAAGTAAATTTTTGATATGTTGGTAAATATTTATCTTACATGCATTTGAGATATTGAATTTATGTTCTATTTATATGTATATTTAGGATATGCACATTATTAAACTAATCAAGAAATTTCTATTCATAATATATAATACTATTAATTAGAAAATTAGCATAAATTAGCAAAATGAAGAATGTCAGGTCAGACAATCTGCTTTGTATACTTCTCATGTGTGGTCATTGTCATTTTATTATGCATGTGCAGCTGTAAAAAAATGTGTGAGAATGGGCAATTTATATGTGATTGAAATTCACCTGGTCTCAATGAAGCTACACAGTCCAAAGTGAATACACTGCCAAGATACTGTACCCAGGAAAGGACAATTTTGCTCCCCACTTTGTGCTTTGTGTTGCATCTTCACATGGGTCAATATCATTTCCTCTAACTGCAGAAAGAACACACCAATCTGGAGGCTTTTTTTTATAAGGGGATATAACATATTTCACAATGGAAGAGCCCCTAGAATTTAATTTAAGATGTCTCAATAGGATGGAATTTTAAAAGGATCACCTGAGGAGGATAAGAAATACACAGCTCAATATAAAACAAATCTCTGAAACTTGTGGAAGAAATGTAAGTATTCATTTACAACTATAAAGACAGTAAGAATTCCTTATAGGTCTCATGAATATAAAAAGGAAAATATGACCCATTGAACTACATTAAATCCAAGCCTAGTACTCATCAAAAACAGAACACCAAAAGTGAAACTATAGTACAAGCAAAATATAGTCTCTCTCTCTCTCTTTCTCTCTCTCTCTCTCTACTTCTCCCTCTCTCTCTCTCTCTCTCACACACACACACAATTCTATAAAAGAAAATCCTTCTAAAACACATAATAAAACATACCTATTGTCTATTATATTAGTGATAATTGATCTTTTCAAAACAAACATACATTACTAGAAAACTAATATGCAGTGATTTTTAAATAAAATATTAATTAGGTAAATGTAACAAAATGAAATTTTTATTTAACCCACAAAAAAAACATCAAAAGACTGTAGATAAAATTACAAAACAGTTTGGGGCTATAATGAGGGAATAAATCCTGTTATCAAGAGATATTAATACAAGTTGTATAAAAATATGCTTCTTTCACAGTAAATTTGACTATTAATATTAAGTCAAAAATCCAAACTTTGTGTTCTATTGGAGGTTGGTGGATAGCAATTTAAAATTTAAATTATCCATAATTTTCTTATATTGTTGACATATAAGAAAAAGTATTCTTGAAGTGGCCAACTCTTAAAAAGCCATCTAC
Organism: Jaculus jaculus; assembly: GCF_020740685.1. Classification (NCBI taxonomy): domain Eukaryota; kingdom Metazoa; phylum Chordata; class Mammalia; order Rodentia; family Dipodidae; genus Jaculus; species Jaculus jaculus. The sequence goes on from NC_059104.1 coordinate 24,264,176, forward strand.
AATCACTCTGGGAGATTTGATGGCAGTTGATATTAAATAGTCATTCAGCTCATTAGTGTTGTCAATTAACGGAATGAACTGCAGAGCCACTGCCCGCTGTCTTAAGTGCCATGTGAAGGCTAGGCAGAATTCCCAACTATGGAAAGTGCTGGTGTAATAAACAAACAGACCTCTCAGTACAGGATGTCACCAAGAGACTAAAGTGGAAGCTTCAGAGACATCAATAATTCTGCTCACAGTCTGTAATGTGTCTGGACAGCATCTTAATCAAAAGAAGAAAATCCAGTGCATTATCAATTAATTTTAGCATGGGATGAATTTTTATATATTGTTATATAAGCATATTTCAAAAAATAATTACAATTTTATTTGAAAAAAGGCCTAGACATGTCCATTCAGGTTGTGAGATACATTTGTCTTTTATATTTTCTCTCAAGCACAGTGCAACAAATATATAATCATATACACCTAAAAGTTAAATAAAATGAACGTAGGTATGTTCATTACCAATATAATTTTATTTATTATTATCTTTTTTTGTTTGTTTGTTTTTCTGAGGTAGGGTCTCACTCTAGCTCAGGCTATCCTGAACTTCATTATGCAGTCTCAGGATGGCCTCAAACTCATTGCAATCCTCCTATCTCTGCCTCCTGAGTACTGGGATTAAAGAAGTGCACCAGGGCTGGAGAGATAGCTTACTGGTTAAGCGCTTGCCTGTGAAGCCTAAGGACCGCAGTTCGAGGCTCGATTCCCCAGGACCCATGTTAACCAGACGCACAAGGGGGCGCACATCTGGAGGTCATTTGCAGTGGCTGAAGTCGTGACATGCCCGTTCTCTCTGTCTACCTTCCTATTTCTGTATCTCTCTCTCTCTCAAATAAATAAATAAAAATAAAAATAAAATATTTTAAAAAATACATGCACCACCACACCTGACTCCCAATACGAATTTTTAACGAAAGTAATGATTTAGTCCTCATATACTAGTTATTATGATTAAGGAGAGATTAATAAAGAATCCATGGGATATAACCAAATTTTCTTTGTCTGAAAGCATACAAAATATTTTCATAGCAAAATTTTCATCTTATGTAATATATTGACCAATGTAAATAACAATAAGAGGCAGGCAAAAAAGGAAGCACACATACTCTACACAATATAAATCAGAATGATTATTTTTGTCCAATTGTATAGTTTACTTGAAGAATTATTAAAAATCTATGCATGTAGTTACTTAAGACTGGGAAAGTTGCTTTGTTATTCTTTTAAATTTTTTATTTATTTTTGTTTATTTATTTGAGAGTCACAGACAGAAAGAGAAAGAGGAAGAGGGGGGGCGGTGTATCAGGGCCTCCAGCCACTACAAACAAACTCCAGATGCATGTGCCTCCTTGTACATCTGGCTTACATGGGTCCTGGGGAATCGAGCCTGGAACAGAGATCCTTAGGCTTCACAGGCAAGCTCTTAGCCACTTAGCCATCTCTCCAGCCCCCTGCTTTGTTATTTTTGAAGTTTATTTTTATTTCTTTATTTTAGAGAAAGAGAAAAAGAGAGAGAGAATGGACGTTCCAGGGCCTTCAGCCTCTACACATGAACTCCAGACACATGTGCCACCTTGTGCATCTGGCTTAGTGGTCCTGAAGAATTTAACCTAGGTCCTTTTGCTTTGCAGGCAAGTGCAATAACTTCTAAGCCATCTCTTCAGTTCAGCTTTTTTAACTTTTAAAAATATTTTATTTATTTATTAGGGCGACAGAGACTGTGTATGCCAGGGCTTCATGCTGCTACACATGAATTCCAGGCACATGTCACCACTTCGTGCATCTGGCTTTATGTGAGATTGTTGAAATATCTATCTCTATGGTATTTAAATGTTACATTTAAATGTTACATTTAAATACCATAACCCCAATGGCTCATTATTTTCTAAATTTATATTATTATAATTAATAACACATTTCATATGGATACATCATGAGGTGATACTCTTTTTTCCCTCATCCCTGCTCCCATTACATTGGGGATGCTCCTCAGTGTAGTTGCAGGTTTTCCCCATGGGTTGTGGTTTATGCATTGTGGGAACAGCACTCAGTTATTTTTTTGGGGGGGATGGAGCTTACAATTTTTATTTGGAGATTGAATCTTCAGAGAAGTAAACTAATCTGAGGATAATGGAGAAAAGACTTGTAAAGTGTTATTATTGTTTATGAAAATGGCAACTCGGATAAATAAGCAATACCAGAAGGAAAACTAAATTTAGAAGAACATAACTACTTAATATTTTAACTAAGTGTCAGAACACTTGCTCCCATATATCAAAAGAGTCAACCTTGTGTACATGTGAATCCTAAATATAAGCTCAGGCATAAGTTTTAAAAGAACACTTGTGACAACAGATGTTAACACATTAAACTCTTCCTATAAAGCCACCCATGATGCTGTGCCTCTTGGAGAAGATTAATCTTGGATATATTGTCTTCCTATATTCTCTATTGAATCAAATAAGTGAAAAAAACGGAAGTCATTTCCTAGTGGGCCAAATGTTTTACCTAAGAAATACCTAAAATGTAACTTGCAGTACCAGCATGAGGGTAACATCTACAATGAGCTGTTGATATGAGAGACCTACAAGGTTTCCCAAAAGAAGACAGATTTCTGTCATAGTACTTGATGACCCACCAAAGGTTAGTGGTAAGACCCTACTGCTGATGATACCATATGTGGTTGACACTTAACATGGAGTGACCTGGCTGGAATCTGGAAGAGAGTCAGTCCCCAGAGAGTTAGCTGTCTGGTGCCAGATGGTACTACATGAGCTACTAGGGGAAAATGACCCATATCTGTCCAAGCAACTGGTGGTCTAAGCTACTCATCAGCAAACAACCTGACATGATACACAAGAGAAATAGTGGTGCACAGCCTTGGTGGGAAACCAGTTCCTCCTGAATAGGCTAACTGATCTGCTCAGTGGAAAGGAACCCATAGTTGGAGCTGGGAATCAAGGCAGAACCATATCCAAAATTAACCTACTCTACATTATCAAGCTCTCACCAATCATGAGCTACAAGAGGACCTACACCTATTAAATTCTCTCTAAAAAAAAAAAAAAGTTATTCCATCTATCTGGCACTAACTTTGCTCTCTGATGGAGAGTTGGCTTCTCTTTTTCAGACAGACACAGATTCTAAGAACAGAACCAGCCCACCATACCTCAAAAGGGCCCCACCTGAAGCTAAGAGTATTTGGGGAAATGAGCAAGAGCGCTGCCTCCGTGGTGAACCTGTTACCAGCACAAGGGTGAAACAGATAGACACAGAGAATACTCAATTCCTACCAAACCATTTATCTAGCGACACAGAGGCTTAAAAGTTTTCATCACCAAAGCAGACCTTAAATGAAATGAGCATGGCTCAGGGAAATTTGTAGAAGAGAGGCCTGAAAGAATGTCAGAGCCTCACACTGGGTCATTATGCACAGAGATATTGACTCTTACCCATAACTTGTTGCTGATCCCACAGTGCACGAACCACATTCCCCAATGAGGAGGGTCTCTGCAGAGGGGAGAGGACAGGGAGGAGGCTAATGATGGTAACTGAATGACTGTATACATTGTGTATATAACTAATAAAAAATAAATAAATAAAATTTTAGAAAACAGACATAAAAGTCCCCAGAGAGTATGGACCTTAGTAACAGCCCCTTTGTGAACCCATTCAAAGATAAGAAAATGAATTCTCACTCAGGCCGAGGCTAGCTCATGCAACCATTAGTCAAAAATCTTCATAGAAGATCTGAAAACCCCTTCATCCATTCTTCCTTCTTTCTGACTCTTTTGCACACCCTGGAGACATCACACATCCAGCTCCCCGGTCTGTGTGGTTCAACAACATCTGAGAATTCTGAATATTCTGCCACTTGAAACAATATTCATTGTCTGGACGACACCAAAGATGTGGTCAGGAGAGGACAATGACAGTGGGATCTGCAATGGCCCCTGAAGCTCCTGCATTATAGGCCTGGTTTCCCTCCAAGTGATGGGTGTAGAGTAAGTGATTGGATCCTCGGGGCTTAAAGCTCATCATTGCAGATGGATTCATAATATAATGGCATTGCTGAGAGATGATGCTTAGATGGAGGAAATTTAATGGTGAGCTGCAATGGAAAGATGTTCCTTGTTCCTAGTCCCTTCCAGTTTTCACAGTAAGGTAGCAACTCTATACCATCCTGCCCTTCCACCATGATGCTCTATCTCACTTTATGCCACCCAGAACCAATAGAGCACATAACTGATTGAGTAAACTCTCTATAACTGTTAGCCAAAATATTTTTTTTTTCTCCATTCAAAACAAAGTTGATTACAAGAATGTTATTTTTCAAAGAGAATCAAGTTTTCAGTCATAGTGTATTGTACACTTGAATTTTATGAAGTGGGATTGGATCTACATTCACTCAGGAAGCACACAGAGTATGTGAGGTGATGTGTCTGCTTCACAGCTCGATTGTGGTAACTGTTTCACTACAGTGTGTGTGTGTGTGTGTGTGTGTGTGTGTGTGTGTGCATCTGTATCAGTGTGTGTCAAGACTTCACACTATACACCTTAAATACATACTTTTTGGTAAATTACATCTCAATAAAGTTGGACAAAGGAAATATTGCACTCTCAGTTTAGATTCTATGATGATAATTTGCTTGACATATAATAATTCCACAAAATGAATACTTAAGATAGTTTTCTATTGGAAGAAAAACAGATTTTATAATTATCTTCTTATCTGGGTGTGGTAGTGCATGCTTGTTATCCTGGCACTCACATAGGCTACATAGTGAGACTCCATCTCAAAAATGCAAAAAAAAAAAAAAAAGTTTAGTCAGCCTTATCTTTGTTTTATAATGGATAATAAAATCATTGTCATAATAAAAAATATAAAAAAAAGAAGGGCTGAAGAGATAGCTCCGTGGTTAAAGGCAATTACTTGAAAAGGCTGACAGCCCAGGTTAAATTTCACAGTACACATGGAAAGCCAGATACACAAAATAGAAGTTGCGTTTGGAGTTTTAAAGTACATTTGCAAGGGTAAGAAACCCTGGTGAGCCCTCTCTCTTTCTCTCGCTTTCTCTTCCTCTCTCCTTTACAATAAATAAGTAAAAAGTAAAATTATACTCAACACATAATGTTCACATCAATGGTACCGCCAAGACAAGCACTGTAATTACTTTGGTTGTTTATTAGAGAACACATAAGTATATTCTATTACTTCCTACCATCCCCTTACCACACAATTTGTGATTTTATAATTACAAAATTTCATTATAAGATTACAGATTAAAGTCTAAAGTTTCTATGTAAACATTTTATATATGACAGTTAAGTATGATTTAAGTCATTAAAAACTTCAGAAGAGGAAATGACAACATTATCAACATTACTAAAATTCACATTATCTTAAACAACAATCACAGCAAAGAATTTAAAGTAACTACATAATAATTCAGCTAAATTTTCTTACTTGTATTTTATTTTGAATTCTTATACAAAGTTTATCTATGATACATGTGAGGATATTTTATGTATCCACCTACATTGGACAGTGTTCTGAGCCTTAACTCCCAATGGTCATGAGAAGAGGGAGACATAATACCTACGACTGCATGGAAAGACATTACAGGCAGGAAATATGAACTTTTGAATCTACCATGTTAAAGTGCATAATAAGTATGACATAGAAAACAATTTGTTTCATTTGACTGTATATTTGTAATACTATCATCTCTCTGAAGAGGATAGCAGAAATGTTTATTTTACAGTAATCACTTCTCAAAAATAGAAATAAAAATGCAACTATCAGCTGTAAATAATAATGAATTTTCAAATACCTACATAACAAATTGCCAGGGTCCAGCCCTGGCTTGAAGGAGGGTCCCCGAAGAGAGGTGTGAAAGAGAGTGGTGAAATAACGACTCGAAGTCAAGTTCTGGTGCAAGCTGACAGGCTAATGCTGAAGGCAGCTGAGTTTTTCCATCTTTCTCTCTTTTTTATTTTTTTCTTACCCCAGCTCTTAGCCTCGGTCTTTTATTTTCTGATCATGTCATGCAAGAACAAACTTCAAGAAAGGTATAATATCGCAGAATTCATAGAAACTTTTTGTTATTCGTTATCATCAAACAATCCCATAATTATTCACCTTAAGTAAAGTCATCAGGCCCCTATAATGCTTAACTATTTTCACACTTTCCCCATGTATGAGCAGTCAAGCACTTGTGATTTCCTGAACTTCTACTTTCAATTACTATGTTAAAGGTGAGAGACAAAACAACCACAAATGGGGCTTCCCATCATTAATCACTGATCCAGTAGATCCATTTGTCCTTTAATCAATTATTTTGAATTTTCCTTTTCATGTCTATCCATTGCTTAGATTTTGGTCCCCCTGATTGAACTCTTTTTGACTTTGGTTGTTTTTCTGTAAAGATTCTTGGTAAAGAGTCATAGTTTGTTGCAATTGCCACCATTTACGAAAATTAGTCGTAGAACATTTTTTACATTGTTCCAGGAGGTTCATTGTTTCCTCCTAAGTGTACTGTACTCCATGCCTGACTTTCTTTAAGGCCTTTGATGAAAACAAGTATCTCTGACCCATCTTCTTGTTTTTCCAATTCTATGCCAGAGCCTCTTTCTGATACATTGACCAACACTTCACCAACACCAATTTTTACTGGAAAAGTAAACTTAGAGATTGGGACACCAAGGGAAAGACAAATATTATACAGAAAACCACATATTTCTGTGGTGTAGAGAGCCAAAGATTTTTATATAGAGGGGCCACTTTGGACTTCAAGGAAGAGACAGCTGGGCTGGAACTGTATCAAGCAGCTCTTCAGCGCTCATGCTTGCCATCTCCTGCAACAAATTATCTTGTTAAAATGAAGATAATGTACTGGGAATGGTGGTGCACACCTTTAATCCCAGCACTCAGGAGGGAGAGGTAGGTGGACTGTCATGAGTTCAAGGCCATTCTTTGACCTGATAGTTAATTCCAGGTCAACCTGCACTACAGCAAGACCTTACCTTGAAAAAAGAAAATAATGAATTAAAACAATGACTATTAACTTGAAGATGTTTTAGAGGGTATTTAGTGAAAATATAATTGAAAATAAGTTAACTAAGAATACACTCACTCTGAACATGGTATTAATATTCTTTTTTATTAGTTATGCACATACTCAGCATGTGAACAGCATGTTGGTTCTGCCATTACCCTCCCTGTCCTCCCCCTGCACAGGGACCCTCCTCATTGGGAACTGAGGGTCATGCATCATGGGGTAGCCATCAGTTATGGGGAAGAGACAATATCACTATGCATAATGTCCCAACTTTTGGCTCTAACGTCTTTTCTATATCCTCTTCTACAATTTCCCTGATCCATCTTGGGTTCATTTTGGGTCTACTTCAGTGATGAGGTCTTGGGAACCTCTGTGTCTCTGGATATCTGGTTTGGTAGGAGTTGATTGTTCTCTGTGTCTAGCTCCTTCACTCTTGTGCTAATACCAGGTTCACTAATAAAGCAGCACTCTTGCTCATTTTTCCCAATTACTCTATGGTTTCAGCTGGGGCCCTGGTGAAGTGCAATGGGCTGAGTATATCCTCAGGTTCTGTGTCTGTCTGAAAAAGAAAAGCAGATTTTACAATGGACAGTGAAGTCAGCACCAGATAAATTGGATATCTATTATTATTTTAAGGGCACATTAATAAGGGTAGGCCCTCTTGAAGCCCACGATTGGTAGGAGTTTAATACTGGAGAACAGACTTGATTTTTGGGTATGCTTCTGACTTGTTTCACAGTTTCAGCTATGGGTTCCATTCCACGTAGCAGATCTCTTAGCAAATTCAAAAGTAGTTGGTTACCCACCATGGCTGTGTGCCACTATTGCACTTGGGTAAGCATCATCTCAGGTTGTTTGCTGCTGAGTAGCTTAGACCATGAGTTGTTTAACAGATGGAGAGAGTGAAAAAAAAATACAGGAGACGATTAAGGCTAGTCTTCATCATACCATCCCCAGGGCCCTTTGAATCAATTGTTCCCTCTAAGGACCTAAAGAATATTCAAACTTTTATTCTGTCTTTCAGGATATAGGATTTTATGGTACCTTTTCCATTTGGGCTCAGTTTTGTGTCCACCTCCATTCCTTACCCACCCCTCCCGCCCCACCCAACCTATTGTCCAGTCCTCAAGATGCCTCTTAGGTATGTTAGCATCTCAGGCATATTCAGGTAGGAGCCACAGATGAGTGAGACCATGGAACGATTGTTTTTCTGTGCTTGGGTGAGTTCACTGAGAATGATAGCTAAGAACTGGAATCAAGTCAGATTATTTATCATTAGATGAATGGAACCAAGATGTGGTCTATTTACATGATGGAATTATACACAACAGTAAGGAAAAAATAAATGACACAATGAAATTTGGAGGGAAATTATTCTCAGCAAACTCACCTAAACACAGAGAGACAATTGTCACATGGTCTCACTCATCTGAGTTAATATTCTTAACTACCATGAGTTGAGCAGCTTTTTCTTATACAGCTTGTTAGTTATTTGCTACACACAGAATGTTTGACACATATGCACATACAAACACATCACAACTTGCATCTTGGCTTGTGGCTGAAGAAATTGTGATATTCATATTTTATCTTATTTTCCATATATCTTTCATACACACATACACATGCATATATATATATATATATATACACACACACACACACACACACATACACATATATATTAGTTTTCATATAGTAAAAGGCAAATATACCGTAAAATTATTCGGGAACATTTGTTATATTATTTGCCTTAGCTTTGCCCTATTGTTATCTTCAATTATAAACCATCCAGGGAATTGAACTGCAATATGCATGCAACATTATATGACTGGAAATTTAATAGCATATTTTGGAAACACTATTTAAATATCTGATACTAATCATACTAGCAATATTGATGCCACAAAATAAACAATTTAAGCAAACATGTTAAGGCGAAATTGGCATAGAATAAATGTGAGTATAGGAAAGCCAGAAAGCACATAGATGGTAGTTAAACACTTGTTCACATCCAGAGAAATATACATAACGAATCCAGTGCCTTGAGGAGAAATATCAGCACCAAATGCTCAGTGCTGGTCCTCATCAGCATTCCAAAAGAGAAGCTTGTCTGAGCAGGTATTTGTCCTCAGGGTTCACCTTTTGCACTGAGGAAAGGTACAGGAAAGTTCTGCAGTTTCCTTCCCAGGGATCTCATGCAGTTAGCTGGCCCTTCACAAAAGGGACTCTGCGCTTTGTCTTCAGCCAGTCAGCTGAGGGTCTCCATGCCTACATGTCCAGCTGTAGGAGGAGAGTTCTGTCTCACCATGGCTCTGACTTCAACCTGAACCGAAGATTTTTCTATTTTTGTCTCCAGGTCTCTACCTGATGTTAATTGAATCTCCTGTTTTATAAATAGACAATTTTAAATTGTCCATAATGTGTAAAGTCAGCTATGAATTGGAGAACAAAATACATTTAAGATTAGTCTTTTTTGCAGTTCAAAGTACAAATAACAGATTCCAGAAGGAAGAAGAAAAAAAAATGAGAATAAAATCTCAGCCAAAATATTCATAATTTGATGGAAAAGATTAAATGACCTGTTGAAGAAGTTCCATGAAACCCAAGAACAAATAAAAAGAACAACACTTAGGTACCATAAGATTTAAAAGCCAAATCTTTGAAAAAATGGAAGCAAAAAGAAGAAGTGAAATTTGACAAACAAGGATCTATTACATTACTAATTCCTAAGGAAAATAAAATATTGGGGCTGGAGAGATGGTTTAGTTGTAAAGACACTTCCCTGTGTAGCCTAAGGACCCATATCTGACTCTCTAGGACCCAAGTGCTCAAGATGCTTAAGGCGACTTAAGGTGACGCAAGCACACAAGGTGACACGTGTGTGAAAGGTGGTACACACGTCGGGAGTTTGACTGCAGTGGCTACAGGCCCGGGTGCCCCTGTCCCCTCTCTCTCTCATAAAAATAAAATTATATCTTGAATAATTAACCAACATTAATGAAGATAATACATAGAAACATTTTAACACAGTCCTGAGAGAATCCATTAACACTACACGTATACTACCAGAATCTTAAAGAAAGTTCTTCAGGTGAAAGGAAAACAATTAATGGATAACAAGGTGAAGACAGCACAGACATTGAAACTATCTTTTCAAGTATATCTGGTGCATGCTTATTTAGAATCCTTGTTTAAAATCATACTTTATAGATATCGTTATGATAATGACCCAGAAAGAAATTCTTACTCTTTTTGATCTATCAATTTCTGAAGGAAATAGGTTAAAATTTTCCACTATGACTAAGCATTTGCCAAAACTTTAAGAAACTCCACATAGATGCAAAACATAAGATTTATATTTAATTTTAATTTAGTATTTTTAAGTTTTTGACTTGTTTTGTTTCTTTGAATGTGATAGAGAGAAAAATGAGGAGAGAGAGAGAGAGAGAGAGAGAGAGAGAGAGAGAGAGAGAAAGGGAGAAGGAATGTGTGTGCCAGGACGTCCAACCACTGCAAATACATTCCAGAAGCATGTGCCACCTTGTGTATCTGGCTTACTTGGTTCCTAGGGAATTGGATCTGTGTCCTTAGGTTTTGCAGGCAAATGTCTTACTACTAAGGCATTTTTCAAGTTCTAACTTAATGTCTATACATTATAAACTTTATTCTGCAGATAAATTATATGTTTTGTCCCATTCCCCTCCACACCCATTCCACTAAGAAACCTCTTAAGTGGTAGTACTGGTGTTGGGTAAATAATTATGAGAGAAGTCAGTCATTGTGGGTGCAGGGGAAATACCTCTGAACACTGCTTTCCATCCAGTGGCTCTTGCAATCTTATCACCCACACTTCTGCAATGTTCCCTGAACCTTGGTGGGTATGTTATAAGTCTTCTTTAGTGTTGAGCTCTCAGCAACTTACAGATTTTTGCTTTGAATTTTAGTGTTCTTAGTCCCTATTGCCTTCTCTCTGGTACAGGTTCTTAGGCTGTGTGACCAGCTGTCATGTTTAACTTGCCACTTCCTCTCTAATTTCATTTGGACCTTGGCTAATAATGTGGCTCGTCTTATAATAGAGAGTCAGCTGTCTTTTCTTGTCATGTTGATAGATTTTGGTTATACCTAGTTTTGCTGCCTTCTGAAAAAAAGGAAAACAAATTCTTTAATAGGAAGTGAGGATAGTATGGGTTAAAGAGTATATGCATAGTCAATTGTTAATTAAGAGAGATTTTGTTGGGTATAGGCTTTATTTTATTTTATTTTATTTTATTTTATTTTATTTTATTTTATTTTATTTTATTTTATTTTATTTTATTTTATTTTATTTTTTTGGCCAATGACTAGTGGCAGCTTTTGACTGGAGCCTACGACCATTATCTCCTAGGATTCTGACATGGTTCCCAGAACCAGCTATGAGTTCCTTTTCATTAAGTGAGCCTCTTGTCCAATCACAGAGCCACTGGTTACCTGCGTAGGCTGAGGTGTGTACATCTTGTCTGGCTGGTTGATTTTGTACATAGCAGGATCCCCTGCTTATTCACAGCATCTTTTTCTCCCACCAGCTCATGTAGCACTTTCCAGTACTATCAGGGCTAGCCATCACGAACCTGGCTCCTTTCTAAATCCCAGAAAGACTTCTCAGTGTTCTATGTGTACATTTTGTGTTGTCTTCAGTTATAAGATTTTTCCTTTTAGCTTTGGCCAGTAATTGTTTGGGGGGACTTCATAGATTTTTCCTAGGAACAGCTCACTAGGGGGTGTGACCTGTTTCTGGTCCTGGGAATTACAAGACATACTAAGACATTGTTACAGCCAGAAGAATCATTTTTATACTTAGAGCCAATTAAATTTACACATTGCACAAAAAAACCCTCTGTAATACAGGAAACGATAATTAACATCATTTTATTCTAGTAATGACAAACATTACACTTTTACAGAACTATAAAATTCCTGAAAAGGATAGACATCAAAAACACAAACATTATCTTGTCCTTTAATGCTTAACTCAGGGACAAGGATCTAAACGCTCTAACCCAGTTTAACCTCTTCAAATTCTTTTAGGGGAGCAGTTTAATTTCACTTAAAGACTATAATACTGCCTCACATCAGTATTACAATAGATTTGTTTTTGAGGGCCATATTTAGAATATATAAATTCTGATAAATATTCAAAATACTTTCTTTATGACTTAGGATTTCCAAGAACTATATTCTGTATGACTTTTACTGCTACTATTTGAAAGAATTCAGGTTGGTGGCATTTGTGTTAAATGAGGAATTTCAGAATTATGCATGATTCAAGAAATTATGAAGTTGTGACCTGGTTCAATTTTCAATCATATTTAAGAGCCATCAACTGTCACAATGCACTCTAAAATACTTTTGAGTGCTCTAGTCCAAGTATTTATTATCAAGCTTTATTTTTTTTTATTTTTTTAATTAGTTATGGATATACTCAATACATAAACAGCACATATCGGTACTATCCTTTCCTTCATCCCACTCCTTCTTCAAAGGGACCCTACTCATTGAGGATAAAGGTCATCTCCATATTGGTTGTGGTCCTGCATTGTGAGGGCTGCTGTTAGTTATCGGGGAGAGGCAATGTCTCTTAGCATAATGCCCCAACCTATGGCTCTAACAATCTTTCTTCTCCCTCTTCTACAAAATTCCCTGAGCCATGTTGGGTGCATTGTAAGTCTACTTCAGTGATGGACTCTCAGGAGCCTCTAAATCTCTGGTGTGCTACATATTGAATGTCCTCAATGTCTATCATCTTCACCCTTGTGCTGACATCAAGTTTACCAAGAAAGTAGCACTCTTGCTCATTTCCCCAATTCCTCTACGGTTTCTGCTGGGTCCTTTTGAAGTGTGATGAATTATTTATCTCCTCAGATCCTGCTTCCATACAAAAAAGGGAATCAGATTCTCCAAGGGAGAGTGAAGTCAGCACAGGTTAAGTGGGATAACTATTATTAATTTAGAGAGGATTTAATGGATAAAGACCCTCTTTTTGTCCAAGATGATTGGGAGCTTGATATTGGGAATCAAACTCATTATCTGGATATGATTCTGTCTTGCTTCCCAGTTCCAGATATGGTTTCCTTTCCACTTGGCAGATCTGTTAGCCAATCCAAGAGCAGTTGGTTATCCACCATGGATGTGTGCCACTGTTGCACTTGTGTGAGCATCACATTTGTTTGCTTGCTTCTGAGTAGCTTAGACCTCAAGTTGCTCAGACAGATTTTGGCCACTTTACCCCAGTAGCTCAGATAGCACCTTTGAGCACTAGATAGGCAAACTGTCTGGGAATGTCTGTCTTCCAGATTTCAGCCAGGTCTCTCCATTTTTGTACTGACAGCATGTGGTTTCTTCAGCATTAGGGTCTTGCCATTAATCTCTGGTGGGTAATTAAGTGCTCTGAAAGAAGTCTCTCTTGTTTTTGGAAACCTTGTAGGTGTCCCTGATCAACAGCTCATAATGGCATTGTGGATGTTAATCACATCCTGCTACTGGGAGTCAAACTTTTAATGTCCCTGTTTCTAAACAGTTAAGAAAATAGTTAATGAAATAGTAAACATGATTTTAACAATTTTGTTTTAGTACCAAATTTACTTTAAACATCTCCCCAGCCTGTTGGCAGCAGCTGTAATGTGATAGGAAAAAAAATTTAAAAATAACTTATAGCTAATTAAAATTGATTTCATTTTCTTTGTTGAGATATGATAACTACATATGAACTGTTAATAACTGTGATTTCATGTAATATATAATATTTCTTGTGTAAATATTGCAATTAGATTCTTCTTTTATTAAAACTTATTGCATTTTCTTCTGTATGATGACTATGTGCATACTTGTGTACTTAGTTTTCTGTTACTGTAAAAAATTCCTGAGCTGACAAGTTTATTTCATATAAACATATAAAGAGAAAGGCTTATTTTGTATCAAAGTAATGGAGTTTTATAGTCCAAAGTTAGTTGACACTGTTGTCTGGACACTTTGGAAATACATATAATATTAGCAGCACACAGTACACAGTACACAATAAAGCCTGTTGACCATTCAAACAGTAAATGAATGAGAGAGACATGACAAGAGTCTTGTAATGTCAGATACGTGGTCTTTTGAAAGACATTCTCTCACAGCCAAAATATCTTCCACTTGCCCTATGTGCCATTCTTCTTAAAATTCCACCACTTCTTACCATCACCAATTGTGAACAAGAGTTGTTTCAGGGCTGAAGAGATGGCCTAGCAATTAAGGATCTAGTTTGATTCCCAAGATCTCAAATGTAAGCCAGAAGGTGGCACATGTCTGGAGTTCTTTTGTAGTTCCAAGAGGAGCTGAAACATTCACTCTTCCTTTGTCTCTTATTTCCCTTTCTCTCTCTCTCTGTCTCTGTCTCTCTCCCTCTCACATAAATAAAATATTTTTAAAAAGAGTTGTTCCACATGGGAAAAACTTCTATCCAAATAAATCTTTATATATACAGAGAACATTAGTATAACATACTTCATTTTTTTCATTTGGCTCCGTCTGATAATATGTTTATATATAATATGCATTAGAGAGAGGTGTTCATAATTTGAGTTTAACTAACCAAGATGTTAAGATCAGATTTAAGCCTTTATATTAGGAGATATGAACTCATTCTAAGAGAGGTTCTCAGGTTGTTTATGAAAAAAAAAAAATCTAGGTAACTCCTTCAGGCAAGAGAAAAGAAGAGGCCAGACTGTTTTCTGATGTTTTACAAAGTGAAGATTGCAAAGGCAGACAGAAACACATTCCTGCTTTTTTTTTTTTTTTTTTCTAACTATCTGGACCCAGTCACCCTAAACTGCCTCAGGAACAGTTTTGATAATGCATTCTGCTCTTACAAAACTACCTTTTATTAATTAATTACATTATTTAAGTTTGTTAAAACAAATAAGGACAACCAAAACCAGCTCATCAAATCTGTATATTTATAAAACATTATTAAGTATACTGTACTAGCAACAGCACTGAAAAGTGGCTGTAGCAGAAGATGAAACTAAAGTTCTAATATTCTGATGCATTTACATTCCATTATCTTAGTTAAAATGTCCACTGCTCTTTCACTCTTTCATGAACAGAAGGCTCTTCACTTTTCCTTCATTGCATATTTGGTTTTATAATCATTCCCTCTTTCACTCTTGCTTTCTCTCTCATGAAGATGCTGCAAGCAAACATTACTTTCTATGTAACTTAGAAAATGGCTGAAAAATTAAGGTATTATACATAAACCCAATTTTGGCATAGCAAAACTTTCATAAGTTCTACCACATTAGCATACAGTTAGGTTCATACAATTAGGTTCACCTGGCTTTTCCTTACACTCATATTCTCAAACACAAACAATGCCTGAAATAATCTTTTTTGTTTCTGGAATACCTATCTCATTACTTCTGATGTACTGATTTCTAAGCATCATTCTTTTCTTTTTTCCTTTTCATTTGAGAGCAACAGACAGAGAAAGAGGCAAATAGAGAGCAATAGAGAGAATGGGCATGCCGGTGCTTACAGTCACTGCAAAGGAACTCCAGGTGCTTGTGTGCCCCCTTGTACATCTGGCTAACATGGGTCCTGGCAACTCGAGCCTCGAACCAGGGTTCTTAGGCTTCATAGGCAAGCTCTTAACCGCTAAGCCATTTCTACAGCCCTCTAACCATCATTCCATTCACTGGGAATGGTACTGAGAATGTTTTCAGAAATGACTCTATTTTCAAACTTTCAATTCTTCAATTTCCTGAACATAAAATGTGCTCTGAAATCCACTATCTCTAATATACCTGGACTTTCCCCCTTCATTCACTCCTCCATTTCCAATATAAAACTAGAGTTCCATGGTCTATTATACTGCTTGCAATCATTAGTCCATAGTGAAGCTGTTCTTGCCCTCTCTGTCTCAGTTATGTTTAAGCCTCACAGTGAAGTACAACACAGTCAGTAAGACTTGTGCATTTTTTTAATTTTTTTCAACCAGATAACTATGCATAAACCAGTTCATCCATGCTTGTTGCTTTTCTCTTCTTTAGAAATATTTAACACTTCTGGTCCTGCTGCAGGATATTAGGGTTCAGGAGGAGGTCCCATTGAATCTAAGAACCCTGAGTTTTGGGTTCTGTCCTACATTTAATAAAGAATTAATAAAGCTGTACTCAAGAAAGATAAATTATGAGTTATTAAGTTTATTTAGGGGAAAAATCACAGATTGTGGAGTATGTTTAAGGGAGGTTGGGATTTACGAGAAACTGAAACTTTTAAAGAGAGATCAGAGTAAAGCTGCAAATGTGTGGAAAGTAGAATCTAGGAGTGTGTGTGGAAGGAACCCACATGGCAGCTGCCAAGTGCTTTTCCATGTAGGTAGTTAAGAGGGCAAATGGTGAAACTCAAGAAAAATTGAAAGGGGAGACACCAAAGCAGAGAGCAGGAGATTCAGAAGAGAACTAAGTAAAAAAGAAAATTAATACTTATGGTTATCCTGAGTTTGAAGAAATGGCACAGGTAGCAGACCTAGAGTTAGTCAAAATCCATGTTTAAACTCTGTGGTGTAAGGAAATATGCACAGGATTAAAGACCATAGGGAAAATCACGCGTGAAATCAAAGTGAGAAGTCAGTCAAAACCATAAAGCAGAGACAAGCAGAAAAGTGCCCTCAAACCAAAAAGTAGTTTTATGCTCTCTCCCTCTACATGGTCAGGCTGGATGAGGTGGAAGCCAGACTCAGGTATATCCCTGTGGCAGAGAGAAGAGAGGCAGAGCAGAGCAGCACAGCCAGAAAAGCAGAACCCATCTGGGTGGAACAGGGCAGAGCTAAAGACAAGAAGACCACAGTAGCCTTTATAGGCCAGGGGGAAACCCCATTGGTTTGCAAATTTGTATGGCAGATCCCAGGTCCAGCTCACTTGAGCTGATAGCTGGACTGTGGAAAGAAGGGGGCGCTACAGATCAGTCTTGATCAGATCCGTCACAGTTCCATTTGGTTTTTCAAGGTAGGGTCTCACTCTAGCCCAAGCTGACCTGGAATTCACTATGTAGTCTCAGGGTGGCCTCAAACTCTTGGCGACCCTCCTACCTCTGCCTCCTGAGTGCTGGGATTAAAGGTGTGCACCACCACCATGCAGTTAAGAGCTCCTTTTATAGGTCAGGTTGACATGGCATGTGGGATGGCATCTCCTGGTTCTCTCTGAGTCTCAATCTCTTACCTAAAACTGCCTTAAAAAAAAAAAAAAAAAGCTAGCTTTCTCTTAACCTCCTTCAATATTTTTCGTTAAATATGGACTACAAATAATCCTTTTAGACCCATCTACTTTCTGATTTCATGGAATGTAGGTTGGTTTAATGTGAGAATGTCAGCAAAACTGAAGAAACAGTGTGAACATGTCCATGTAGATCTAGCCTAAAAGCAGCACTCTTCACCTTCCTTCCCCAGCTCAGAGACCATTGTATAGCAAATTCTTCCACACTCCTCCTGAAGGGATAAGACAACCTCTGGAGATTCAGGAGGTTAGGTCTGAGATGCTAAAACTTAAAAGGCCACACAACTACTCTGCAAGTTTATAGGAGTGGTAAACACCTATTTTGGGTCAGACTTTGACCAGTGGCATGTATTCCTGGGGGTGGGGGACATGGGGAGGAATCTCTGGAGACTCAGAAGGTGAACACGTCTTGGGAAAAGGTTGTATAATCCCTCCCTCAGGGCATACAAAGGGGAAACAACTGTTTGGGAAGAGACTGTCCATCCATCAGCCTCGTCTACTGTTTGTCAAGTGTGCTCCATTGATGCAGCTAGTCTGAGTCACTTGTTTTGAGCAATTGTGCTTTGGTCTGTCATCTAAGCCCTATCAGGAGTAAGTAGAAGTGTGTTCAAATCTTCCCAGGAGAAAAGTCTTCTGTGATAGAGGCCAATGAAGCTTCTGCTGACATCTGCAGGTATTTCAACCTGTGTGTTTATAAACCAGAAATTAAATGTTTATATATACTGTTTGGAAATAAATTTACCACTTGAATAGTGAAACTCAAGTTGTGCATGGCACTTGCATTTTTAGATATGGATTGAGCTGCTACAAACATGGTTGAGCAAATCTCTCTGGCTTTTGGTTTGAAGGTTTTAGGGTACATGCCCAGTAATGGTATAACTGGGTCTGTTGGTATTTCTATAGTCAGCTTTTTCAGATATGGATGAAGTTCTTTATGATACAGGTAAATTTGTTCACAATTTTGCTTCATGAATTATGGTTTCTTTTACATAAGTGACAATTTAAATTATGTTATATTTATATCCATGCATCTGTTCTTATGTTATAGCCTTTAATTAATTCTGGAAAAGGTTTCCTGGGATAGTAATACTACTAAATTAGTTTAAGACATAATTGATTTGCATTTTTAGTAACTTGATTTTTAAACTTAATTTTATACATTCATATTTATATTATTTCTGTTGTTTGGGCATCAATAATATTGCTCAACTCAACTTTCTTATTATATCCTATTAACATGTCATATTTTTAAATTATTTTGTGAAACTCATCTAGACTCAAGTCCCTATGTTTTAATTGAATATGCATGTCTCCCCAATCTTATATAATATTTACGGAGCCAGGTTCCTTTTGTATATAAAAGAATCTGTTAATTATACAGCTATATTATAAACAGTATACAATGTAGTATTTTAATCCAATATCCACATTTTTTTCAATCAAAGTCTATCAATTGATAATTATAGACTAACCTTAATATTAAACACTTAACAAGTCTCTTGTCTCTGAAAGCTTAATCATAAAATTGACTAAAACTAAGCATTCATCTGCAAGACATAAGTATATTTTATTTTGATTGCTCTAGTGAAAGAAATTTCCAGTAGTTTTAATTAGTTTCTAAAGTATTTATTGCAAAATAGTGTATAAATCAGAAAAATGTCGAAGAATAATATGCATTCTAATAACAATAATAAATTTATAGAACATATTTTTTTTTTGTTTTGTTTTGTTTTTTGTTTTTTGTTTTTTGAGGTAGGGTCTCACTCTGGTCCAGGCTGATCTGGAATTAACTCTGTCATCTCAGGGTGGCCTTGAACTCATGGCAATCCTCCTACCTCTGCCTCCCAAGTACTGGGATTAAAGGCGTTAGAACATATTCTTTATAACAGGCATTAACAAATGCTTGCACAGCCAACTCCCTTTAATCTAATAAAATTACAGCTATATCAAAAACTGGCATTTGTAAACAATTATAAGGAAGAAATCAAGTTTGAGGAAATGCCCAGTGTCTGCTTGTAGTGGAAAAGACCATTCCAGCTTAATATGGACATGGTTTTTGGATAGATGAATAAGGATGGATTGATATGTACTATAATTGCCTATTCTTATTATGCATCATTAACTATGGCCCTTGATATTCAATGTTTTCATTTCCTATTATCCACAAATTCTAATGTACTTTATGTACTAATAAACACTTAGCTTTATTTCCTTTGGCTTTCTTCAATAATAAACAATATCATAAAATCGTGTTTTATTACTGAATTCTTATTTTATTATTTTTGACTTCAAAATGTCTCCATTTTGGCATAGGTATTTTTCTGATCTTACTTGTAAAACATAATGTATTTTAGTTCACAGTGAATGAATTGCCAGCCAAACTCTTTTAATGATCTAACAGCATCATTATTCATAGCAAATAATCAATTAAACAAGAGATATATGAACACTTGGTGATTTGTGTAGTAACTCTCTTTCTTAGTTTTTAATTAAAACAAATAATTCTAATTCTTCCCATTTAAGACCAAACATTCACTTTTTCTTCAAGTTTTTCTATGTAGAGTGGGCAATCCTAGTTTGTATAGGTTTGTGTATTTTTCCTAATGAATGAAGGGCCAGAAGTGTGGTTAGCATTTTTTACCATGCTCCCTTGCAAGCAGTTTGATCAATACCAAGATGATGGCATTTGTCACCAGAATAAAAAAAGTAAACTAGCTTCTTTTGATTCAAATGCTATGCTTGTAGCTTTCCAAATATGAAGAAACTAAGATAGTCTCTCATGTGAGTGTATTTCCTGATTATCAGCTTGGACACATTACAAAAACCCCTTTGGCAGAGGAAGTCTCCTATCAAACACTATATTAAGGGCTAGGGAAATTAATAATGCATTCATCCATTTTGCCACCTAGAGAGAAGTGACAGCATTTCAGAAAATCAAATGGCATCCTGGGGGTCTGGACATGAAGGGAACAGAATGCATGGATCAAGAACAGAGAACAATGGGTTATCCAGACAGCTCAGCAGGTACCGCCTGCAGGCATGACTATCTTTGAAGAACAATGCATGAGTGAGTCAATGTCAGCAAGCCCAGGTGATAGGAACAAAATGTGTCCACAGATGCTTCACAAACTAAACTGCTTCTGTGAAGATAACTTTTTCTTCTGATAATTTCTGGGGAAATTTACGTAAATATATATAGCAAGTTACTTGTGTGTACATATGAACAGGAATACACATATACTGCTCATATACACATACTCATAAAAAGCTACTCAACTGCAAAGGATAATACCTATATATCATACTTGTTCTCATAAAAAGTGGATTTTTTTGCACTGCTCCAGATGTTCTTCAAATCATCATGAATGTGACCAGTGGTATTTTATGCACCTTGAAGGATTTGAGGAAAGTATCTATATATTAAAATTATGTCACACCTTGGTATCAAATAAATTAGGATGCCCCATAAATAAAATGTATCTCAAGCATGGTGGTGCATATGCATAAACCCATTCCTCATGAAACTGACAGGAGAAGGATAAGTAGTTTGAGCGTGAAATCTTATCTCAAAACCAAAGGGGGGAAGAAAGAAAATAAAGAGTAAATTTCAAAGGACATTTATTAATTTAAGAGAACCTAAATTCCCATTTTAAGATGGGCATATAGGACCGGAGAGATGGCTTAGCGGTTAAGCGCTTGCCTGTGAAGCCTAAGGACCCCGGTTCGAGGCTCGGTTCCCCAGGTCCCACGTTAGCCAGATGCACAAGGGGGCACACGCGTCTGGAGTTTGTTGGCAGAGGCTGGTAGCCCTGGCGCACCCATTCTCTCTCTATTCCTCTATCTGTCTTTCTCTCTGTGTCCATCGCTCTCAAATAAATAAATAAATAAATTTAAAAAAATAAGATGGGCATATAGGGCTGGAGAAGTGACATATCAGGTAAAGTACTTTCCTGCCAAGTCTAAAGACCCAGCTTCAATTCTCCAGGACCCATATAAACCAGATGCACAAGGTGGCACATGTGTCTGGAGTTTGTTTATAGTGGCTATAGTCCCTGGCATACTCGTGTTCTCCTTCTCTCACTTTCCCTCTATCTGCTTCTTTCTCTGTGTCTCTCTAAAATAAACAAACTTTTTTTTTTTTTTTTTTTTTAAAGATGGTGTTGCAGTCCGGTTCACATTGCTGGTAGAAATCACCCAACCAAGAGCAGCTTCTGGGAAAAAGAGATTTATTTTGGCTTACAGGCTCGAGGAAAAGCTCCACAATGGCAGGGGGAAACGATGGCATGAGCAGAGGGTGGACATCACCCCCTGGCCAACATAAGGTGGACCACAGCAACAGGAGAGTGTGCCAAACACTGGCAAGGGGAAACTGGCTTTAATACCCATAAACCCGCCCCCTACAATACACTCCCTCCAGGAGGCATTAATTCCCAAATCTCCCTCAGCTGGGGAGCTAGCATTCACAACACCTAAGTTTATGGGGGCACCTGAATCAAACCACCACAGATGGGTATGTAGACATAGGGACATGGCTCATCAAGTAGGAGTGCCTGTTTTGACCATGTAAAAAGCTGGACATGGTTCCCTATAGCTGCCATCCAAGTGCTGAGAGAGGCAAAGACTAAAGGAAAACTGGGACTTCCTAGTTAGCAGGCTTAACTGAAAATACCAGCAAGCTTCAGGTTTAGTGTGCGACTGTGGGGAAAGAGGAAGGGAAATTAGAAAGGACATGCGACATCCTTCTGTAGTCTCTGCACATGTGCATAGGACAAATAAACCTACACATGTATGTGGATATAGTACAAACATGTATGCCCCACACACAAATAAGATAAAATAAAACAGGCATATAAGCACTAGTCAGAATGATTATTTTAAAATATTTAATGCTTGAAGTTTCTAAAAATAGTTATAATCTAGTGATTTTCAAAATTATAAAGTGCTTCATGTTCCGCACACCTACAATCAATGTATTTTTTCCATTTTATTTATTTATTTATTTATTATTATTATTTTATTATTTTTTATTGACAACTTCCATGATTGTAAACAATATTCCATAGTAATTCCCTCCCTCCCTCCCCACTTCCCCCTTTGAAACTCCATTCTCTATCATATCCCCTTCCTCTATCAATCAGTCTCTCTTTTATTTTGATGTCATGATCTTTTCTTCCTCTTATGATGGTCTTGTGTAGGTAGTGTCAGGCACTGTGAGGTCTTGGATATCCAGAACATTTTTTGTCTGGAGGAGCACGTTGTAAGAATTCCTATGCATCCTTTGGCTCTTACATTCTTTCTGCTACCTCTTCCGCAATGGACCCTGAGCCTTTGAAGGTGTGGTAGATATAGTACAGTGTTGAACACTCCTCTTTCACTTCATCTCAGCACCATGGTGCCTTCTGAATGATCCCAAGGTCACTACCATCTGAACAGAGAAGGATCTCTAACCAAGAGTGAGAGTATCATTTTAATATGGGTATGAACCTTAAGAGAAGAGTTTACTGGGCAGTTTGATGAGCACTAGCCAAACAGCAGCAGATGTTACACCCCTAGGACTCATGACTACCCCTGTTTTAAGTTTGCAGTATCAGGGAAGTATTCCCTCCTATGAAGTGGGCCTCCAGTCCAATTAGAGGGCAGTTGGTTTCCACCATGAGAGATATGCCACTATTGTACCCTTAGGCTCATTTGGCCTGGCTGGCCAAATATAAGGCTTGCAGTATCTTCACTGGTGATTTTTATCCTTCCCATTGAATTGTATGCAGTGTAGCTTTTTCCAGCTTTCTGTCAGGTCTACATAGAGGTTTTCAGCTCAGCTCCATCAAGTTTTCTCAGTGAACTTGCAGCCCAAGTATGTGCAGTCTTCAGCAATAGGGACTTGCCATCTCTTCCTGGGCTTGGCAATGGCCCATAATGTGTTGGGAGCATCAGGGGCTTTCCTGGCCAATAAGTCACTGGAAGGTATCCTATCCCTAGCCCTGAAAATTTTCTAGTAACAATCTATGGCTCTTGAGTGTTCCACTGTCCAAAAAAGTAGGCCTCCATGTGGTTTACTTTACTCAGTCTCTTCCTTTGTCCTCACTTAGGCCTTTTCACCCATTTATCTGTTCTTCTAATTACATATATAAAATACCATCCACAATCCTGTAAGGTAAGTATAAGAGAAAAGTTAAAAAGAACACATGACTTAATCTCTTCAGACAGACTGTTTATTGAGAGAAACAGCAAAGGGCAGTAGCCTTCCCATGGGATGAAGGCTGAAGCATTGAGCTAGGCTGGGATTCAAACTTATAAGGAGGATCCTAAGAAACAGATGGGACCAGGTACAGTTGATAAGGGAATTATAGCTGTTTATGTCCTTGTTCAGAACAAGCTTCTTCAGCCAGGATTGTCTAAGAGAGAATACTTAGATGGTTTTTGGTCCTTAAAGGCCATCTTAGCTAAGGGGAGTACATCAATAGGGAAAGTTTAATGAGGCCAAGTACCTCTATGGCTTTTTTATCACCTGCTAGTTTTAGGGATAGTTATTAACTCTTTAGTTACTTCTACTTTTCAGGTAAGGCTATTAATCCTTCAAGTCCTATTCTCAACATCTATGATGGTTTTGTTTTCTGTAACATGATTTTTTTTCTTTAAAACAATAAACTTGATCTACAGCTTTGCAATTCTAACTTAATTTAAATAAAAATAAAGATCGAAATCTCTACCCTATAAGTAAAGAATTAAAGGAGTTTATTCCACTATTCTTAATGATCAGAAGGCTTTTATGTAAAATAATTCAAATAAGATATTATTTTGACAATTTCAAATATTATGTTCAGATAAAAAACACATAATCTCATAAATATTCTCTTGAATATATTTAGCATCATAATTTCTGGGGAAACACAAAAATATTTCTCAAATTGTCATCTCTTTGCACCTTCTATTTTCTGTATTCAGAAAGGTATATAACATGTGTATGTAAACACACATAAGTTGGAAATTTATTTTTCACATACATAAATGATTTATAATGATTCTCTAAAGACTTAACATGATATAAATATTATTAAGATGTATTTAAACAATAAATCAAAAGAGTATCACCCATGAGCACTTATTTTATATTAAATGCTATGATAAAAAATAATTAACTTGAGGAAATATAGCCACATCATAAGTAAACCTAGAGTTTCTCACATCTGTAAAAGTCTCACATTGGCAAAGCATATTTTCTTCTGTATTACCCCTTATAATAAGTGAATTGAATCAAAAAATTTCTAGGTTTTAGAAACAAGCTTGGATGTTAAACATACTATACAGTTATGATGAGGGATAATTTCAATGCCTCATATCAAGTCCATTTTAATTAAGTCTTTTAAATTTTCTTAAAGTAAAAAGTATGTATTTCCCAAACCTAAAATAAAATTCACATACTGTAACTTTAAAGTCTGCTGTGTCAATATCTAGTTACTATTTAGCTATTTTATTTTAACAATTGCATATGAAGGTCTAGTCATAAGCTTATAATTATGACTATTTGGTGTTTGTGCAGCCACAAGTCAAGCCTGTCTTGTGGAGTAGCAAGTGCTGGAGAGAAAAGCAAACATCAGTTCCACAGCAATCCAACTTCTAGATACTATTTGTACAGAAGTCCTCTGAAGATGGTAGAACAAGTTTGACCATAAAACCATGGACTCTGGCTAGTTAACTCCAGGCCCTGAATTGGGTTAGCCCACACAGTGAGCTGTTGGCTAAGGAGGCCCTTGAGGTCTCCAAAACAATGTCCGCCATTATCATAACACTTGACTGCCTCCCAAAAGCTAAAAAATTCAAACCCTATTGCTGAAGACACCACATACTACAGTCACAGGACATAGAAACGCCATTCTGGATCTAAGAACAAAACCAGTTTCCTCCCAGCGAGTCATCACAGTGCTAGAAAGTGATTCGGTCGTAGTGGGGGACAGTGGTCGCCAACAGGGGGAATAAGCAGGGGTCTCTACAAGCCACAAAATCAAATAGCTGGGCAAGAAGTATGAACTTATGCAATAGTGGCACACAGCCTTTGGGGATAACTGTTCTCTGGCTGAACATGAGAACGCACATGGTGGGGTATGGAGGAGAGGTAAAACTTACATCTGGTAATGCAAACCTCGTACTAATCCCATGACAGTGAACTCATAGAATATAGAGAGAAGCATCTGCTACTGTTTTTGTAAGAAGCGTGGGCTTACGCACCAAAACCTCTCAAATCACTATGCATATCTCCTTTAACCCAGATGTGTGAGCGCATCATAGCTGAACTTTCTGCTCAAGATCTCTCAAGAGATTAATGGTGTAAGTGAGGCTGTAGTTCTTCCTAAAGACTCCAGATTACTTTCTGGTTGCTGACAAATTGATTTCTGTGTCATGGTGATATTGAAGATACAATTTTACTGCTCACCATGTGCTGAGGATCTCACTGCTTCTCTTTTGTCTTTCCCCATTCCAACTAGGAATGCATACTTCGTTCCTGACTGATGGTATTTGTTCTATTGCACCATTTTTTCCTCTATTAAAAGAAAACATTTTGCTTTTGATAGGTTCCAGTGATTTAGTGAGGTCCATGGAGTAATCTTTCCATCTTAAGATCAGTTATGATTTATAGCATAACCCAGTCATAGACTAAACTCCATCATCTTTACAGACCTGCAGATAATTCATGACAGACATTCCAGGAGAAAGAGAGATCATGGTTTCCTGACAGACACTGATGATAGAATGCTAATACCAAAATATAATATACATTCTTGTATATGTTTGTTCTATAAAAAGTTTGGAAAATTTAGAAGACTATAGTTGACCGTGAAACTGAAAATTGAGAATATGAATATTGGTAATTATTAAATCTGTAAGAATCATAGCATCAGCTAACTATTTTATATATATATTAGTTTTCTATTCAGCAAATACAGGCAGTTTGGTACCATTATTAGGCTCATCCGTGACCTACCCCCTCCCCATTAGCCCCTCCTTGTTGAGGTATATGGGTCATGCATTGTGGAGTTAGCCCACAGTTATTGGTATGATAAATGTCTCTGCATATCCTGAGCCAACATATGGCTCTGACATTCTTTCTGCCCCCTCTTCTGCAATAGATGCATATCCTAAGGAGTCAGCCACCCCATCATACCTCAAAAGGGCCCCGGCTGAAACTAAGGCAGATTGGCGAAACAAGCAAGGGTGCTGTTTTCCTGATGAACCTGATACCAGCACAAGGGGGGAAGGAGACCAACACAGAGAAAAATCAACTCCTACCAAATCAGAGAGCCAGAGTCTCAGAGGCCCCCAACACCTCATCACTGAAGCAGACCAAAAATGAACCCAACATTGCTCAGCTAACTATTTTTACAGAAGATTTTATAGTGAAGTTATCATGTTGTTTGGGTTTCCTCCATGGCTTGTTGTAGTTGACCTCATTTGTGAGTAACAGAGTGTAGTAACTTAGACTATGTTGAATATAGCTAGAGTCCTTGGAACTGATTAAGAACAGATAACTCTATTAGGGTGGAGGTTCCTGATTATGTCCTGATGGTTTTACAAGAAACCAGACAATTACATGCACACCTCAGTCCTCAACTCTTGTTGTGGGCTTTGCTATCGGTCAAGAACTGTGATCCAACTTATGCTTATTTTCTTTATAAGTAGCTTGTTTCATGTGTTTTACTTTGCTAATACCAGATAGACTGAGGTTCTAGGGTTGTTATTCTCAGTGGGTGTATTTTAAGTCTACTTCAGTGATGAGCTCTCAGGAGACTCTGGATCTCTGCTGTGGTAGGTGTTGAGTATCCTCATCATCTTTCTCCTTCACCCTGTTGCTGTCAGGCTCACCATGGAAGCAGCATTCTTGCTTGTTTCCCCAGTTCCTCTGTGCTTTCACTTGGATTTTGGCTGAAGTGTAGAAGGTGGTTTGTCTCCTCAGGTTTCCGTGTCTTCTGAAAAAGAAAAACAGACTGCCCAGTGGAAAATGATGTCAGCATAGATTAAATGGAATAAACATTGTTCATTTAGAGAGATTATGATGAATATAGCTTCTCTTTTAGCTAAAGACTTCTGAGGGCTTTTCATTGGAGACCAAGAAATTAGACTTTCAACAAGAGAAAGATGAGGCTGTCAAGTGGTTCAGTATGCCATTGAGTTTGGCGTTTATATATTATGCAGGGTTATTGCAGTACTGTATTATCTTTTATTCTTTTCTATATACATACTCTATAAGAATGTTAATTGCTGCTATTTGGGGGAAACTTTCCTTACTTTAGGATATTCTGAAATTGGGATATTAATTCTGATTTGGAACCTGGTCTTTTGGTTGACTAAGAATCACCAATGCCTCCTCTGATTCTTTTGAACTCTGTCCTGGAGCATGCACTCCTTGGCAACCAATGCCATAGGTACTGTCACATCCATGTGATGATATGGGCATTAGCAGGACAAAACATGAAATTTTGTTCAAAGCACAGGTAAAAGGGAACTTCTTCAACTCAGAACAATCTGCTAGAACAGCAGTGAAGAGGTGAGGGTACCTTTTAAGTAAGTCAAAAGAATATTTATCTCATCTTCCAATAAGTAATATGAATATATATGTCTGAATGCATGCTTAGTCTCTATGCTGTACTCATGAGGATTAATCATGCAATATTTTGGGTTTATGATCAGAAATCTGATCCTCATATTGTAAGTGTGTAAATTATTTATTAGACTTGAGAACATTTATTTATTGTATTTTTAATAAAACAGAAAACCATGGAATGTTATTACAAATTTCTTAATTATATTATAGAGTATTGATTCTTTAATTGTTTTCCTAATGAATATATAAGCTATTTCCAGGAGAGGTTGGGATTAGCAAGACTAAGACTAAGGTGTTCACACATATGATTTTCCGGTATTGATTTGTGTGTATGTATATGAATGTGTATCTGTATGATGTGTATGTGCACGGGTGTGTATGTATATAAGTGCATATGCACATGAGCTTGCCACTGCACCATGTGCTTGTAGAAATAGGTCGTAGAATGACTTTAGCTTTGGATGCACTGGGATTGTCCCACCTGGCATGCAGCTTCACAGATGAGCTGAAAAATTTCAAATGCAAGATAGTAGACTTGCCAGTAATTTCCTGTAACCACTATTCCACCTCCCCAGCCTATCACCTTCATGATTTTTATGTACTATTCCATGAAAGATTTACATAAAACAACATGTAAATAATACAAAGTAATTTCAAAATACTGTTTTGAAATCACCATTTCCTAAAGGGAACATTACTATATTTTTAAACATTTCAACCACTGTTAAAATCTACATATAAATCAGGGAATTATCTAATGTATTTAATTCCAATTCATCTCTCTCTCCCCCCCCCCTCTCTCTCTTCGTGTGTGTGTGTGTGTGTGTGTGTCCACACATGTGTGTAGTGTATTGCAATGTACAGCCAAGGCATATGCAAGTCAGAGGACAAACTCCTATCTGTCTTTTCCTTCCACATTGTCCGTGATAAGGTTTACTTTGTTGCTTTGTGACTACTGTCAGGATCATTCTGATGCCCCTGCCTAGTGATTTCAATGAGATAGGGACGGAAGATTCCTGTGCTACTTGCATCTGGACATTGCATGTATTTGGTGGTATGCAAATTTTAGTGTTCAGGCATGCAAAAATTCATCCATGGAGCCATCTGCCCAAACAGCACATTTTCTTTTCTTAAAACATGTTATTTATTTATTTATACCAAGAGAGAGAAGAGAGACAGACTGAGAAAAAAGGAATGGGCACCTCAAGGCCTCCAACCACTGCCAATGAACTCCAGATGAATGTTCCACTTTGTGCATCTGGCTCTACATGGGTACTGGAGAGACAAACCGAAGTTGTTAGGCTTTGCAGGCAAGTGCCTTAGCTCTTGAACTATCTCTCTAGGCCCCATATTTTCTAATCTTTATATTCAATATGTTTATTCCTCAGACAATTTCATAATCCACCAAGAATGTAAAAAAAAAAAAAGAAAGAAAATTCTGAATATCTCTGTAAAAAGTTGATGGCTGCACTTTGAGTTTCTGGAAGTTTCAGACACTGTTGATTCAAAAGTGAGCGAAAGGGGACACTTATGTTAAAAGAATTGGAGTTTTACTCTTTTCTATGATCGTAGACAGTGTGGTATTTTGAATAGATGACCCCAGTAAATTCAGAATTTTATTAAAGGTTGTAAATTAGATCATCAGCTGTCTGGCTGGAAGCAGTGTCACTGTGGGCAGATATTGAGGCCCAGCCCTAAGGTATGTCTGAATTCAAACCTAAGGTATGCCAAGTCCCTGAGTTCTTCCTAGGTTCCAGAAGTGTACTTGCATACTTTTGGTAGTGGCTTTTCTCTCTCAACGTGAGCCTGTGAAACGGGGCTTATCATCTCCTGACACTAAGAATCTTCCCCTGAATCTGTAAGATTCAAATATAGGTCCCTTCCTTCCATAGCTCTGCCTCATTTGGAAGTTCATCCCAGCAACCTGAGGCTGCCTGCTACAGAATTAGTACCAGAAGTGAGGTTGCAGAAATGAATCTAACTTTTGTTTTGTAGTTATGGGCAAGAACTTGGTACTTGAACTGAAGATGTTTTATGGAGTGGTAAACTGTCATGGACTATTTTGATGAGAGTTTGACAATTCTGATTGCAGAGGGAATTGTATTTAGAGGCTTGGCTTATAAATGTTCTAAGTGGAAGGAAAGAGTGCACTAACCCTTGTTTGAACTTGGCATAAGGGGCTAGCTGGGTTCCGCTGCCCAGGTCCAGCAAGGTTGATCAAGGTTAAAATTTGTAAAGGACTGAAGTGCTTAGCTAAAGATATGGGACTGGGAAAATTAATATTTAAAATTGGAAAAACTTAAACAAGTTTAAAATTTATTAGTACAGACACTTATTTTAGGTTACTGAAGCTGGTATTGTCAAGCACATAGCAATCTTAAGGAAGATGGTAAAATTGCTTTACATTAAATCACTGGAAACAAAACCTGAGGTGATCACCCAAGAATGATTGAGTGGTAGGAAAACAAACTCATTTGGAGAAGAGTTGACTGAAGAAGGAACTTAGACCCTTAATTAAGATTATGGCTGTGTTCTGCACACCTAGCACTGGTTTTAGAAGCAGGAAAAATATGTGGGGTGGGCATTATGTTCATATGATTTCAGTAGCTGCTGCTGAGATGTGGCATATAGGCAAGGTGTAATTACCCTCGTGAAGATGCTGGTGAAGCCACTGGAAGATGGACCATGGTGGAGCCAAAAGGATGTTTAGATATACCCACTGCAAACATTGAGGCTATTGGCTAGGGTTGGACATTCTCTCTGTTTATTAATCCCAGCTGGAAGGGTAAAATTTGACAATCTGGAGACTATCAGCCACTGGTTATAATAACACACTTGAACTGCAGATACTTTATGTTTGCTTGATGGTTATTGAGTTTGCATTGTTCCAGTCTCTCCTTGCTATGCCTTATAGCAGGTGAAAATGTTTACTTTGCGCCTTTATATATTGAATGTACATTACTTGTTTTGATTTTATAGGACTCATATTTCAGAGAAAATCTTAAATCTCAGGTAATACTTGGGACTTTAGAACCAACTTAAGTTGGTAATGACTGAGAGGACTTTTAAAATTGGACTGAATACAATTTACAATATGAGATGGCTATGAAAATTTTGAGGGGGCTGGGGCAAAATATGGTAGTTTGAATGGATATCCCTCAATAACTTCAGGAATTTATTACAGGTTGTAATTTCAAACTCCAGTTGCCTGGTTGGAGGATATGTCACTGTGAGCAGATCCTTGGGTCCAGTCCTAAGAGGAATTTGAATTCCAACCAAAAGTATGAAAAGTTACTGAGGTCTGCCTGGGTCCTAATGTGGGTTTGCCTGCTTTTGGAGGTGTCTTTTATCTCTCAGTTTAGGCCTGTGAAAGGTGGCCCAGCTTCTTCTGCCATTATGGAATTTCTTCTGCATCTGTAAGTTTTAAATATATTACCTTCTTTCCACAACTATACCTCATTTGGAAGTTCATCCCAGCAACATGAGTCTGTCTCCTACAATAGGTTTCACTGTAAAATAACAGTGTTAAAAATAATACAACATGTCCTCAAAGGTGAAAATAAAAGAAGTCAATCTACCATCCAAAATAACTAGTCTACCAGATAAATAATGTCTGCTAATAAATCCTCTTACTTATTTATAATAATAAATATTATAATGGGTATTTTAAATGGTAGAATGTAGGTATATAGTAGGAGATACAATATTTTTATTTGCATGTTACATTAAATAGCAGTGCAAAGTTTGAAATGTTATTTTTTTTCAGTGGTACCATGTAATATTAATAAAACATATTATTTCTAATTGATTATGTTTCCACTTCAAGGAAAACATTGAAATATTTATCTACATTTTCCATAAAAATCTGTTTCTCTCAGTAGGACCACAATTTATCTTTTTCTTTCTTTCTCTCTCTCTCTTTCTTTCTTTCTTTCTTTTTTTTTTTTTTTTCTTTTGAGGGAGGGTCTCATTCTAGCCTAGGTTGCCCTGGAACTCACTATGTATCTTTCTGTATTCTCCAGAGGTCAGAGCAGACATTTCCCCTCTGAGGAGGGGAATTGATTTAGTCATAATACTAACCAAATATCAAAGGAAAAGAGTTGTGGGCTTACATACTTTCCTTATAGCTAAGGTTAAAGTAAGGTATATCTTTGTTTTGATCTATTAAGGATTTTATTTCACCATCAAGAATTTCAGATGACTTTCTTTACCATTTCCATGTCAGGAAGCATATATTAAAAATTCATTTTCAATGAAAAGTTGTAGTTGTAATTATACTTGGAAATAATGTCTTCCTATAAGTAATTAAGTCATGATGTGTTCATACTGTTCTCAAGTGGGTCCTAATTTTTATATGTTAAGTAAAGCATATCAGATATAAATCACATCACTTTTCTTCCTTCTTCCTCTTGGCATCGATTCTGGAAAGAATGTTTTTCCATCAGCAATATGGCTTATGCACTATATCAGTGGGTCTCATATGTTAATAGATGAATCTATTAGAGAATTCATTAAATGAAAATTCTTACACTTAGCAAAGATTAAATCAATAAGATAGTAACTGTAAGCCAAAGATCATTTGTGCTTGACAATCCTTCCAGGTAGTTCAGAAATTTCTACAGCATACAAAGGGAATTCTTGCATGATGAGGCAGAAATTGATTAGGCCTTGGACTTGTTAGCTCAATATTGTTTCATATTAACTTTGAGGTGGAATATTATCAAGAAATGATCTTTGATATTGCTTATTTTAAAAATCACCTATGATGACAAAATGGAGTATTTTTGTGGAAGAATTTGATCATCTTTGTTTTATAACAGATTAATATCATCATATCATCAAGTGTCAGTATCTCATTGACAAAATAGCTATTGCCATCGCTTCTTTTGCTTAAAGCTGAAATCTAACATTTGAGAATTAATGGGTCCATAAAGCATAAGACTTTATCCATCCCATGAGAACAGCTTTATATAAATGTTATCAAGGTCTGGTGTGGTGGTGAATGTCTTTAATCCTAGCACTTGGGGAGCAGAGGTAGATGGATCACTGTGAGTTCAAGGCCACCCTTAGATTACATAGTGAATTCCAGGTCAGCCTGAGCTAGAGTGAGTCTCTACCTCAAAAAAAAAAAAAAAAAAAAAAAAAAAAAAAAAGTCATCAATGTTGCCAAGAGACACCTCATAACTCACAATTTGTTATATATTAGCAATATCAAAAACATTCTCCTTAAAACTTAAAATTGCCTGTGTATTCTTCTCATTTCCCAGTGTGTCTACATTTTCTTTCTGTCCTTTCTTCCTTAATTCATTTTTAATCCTCCCTCCATTCTTCTTATCTTTCCTTCCTCCCTTTCTTTCTTTCTTTCTTTTTCTTTCTTTCTTTCTTTCTTTCTTTCTTTCTTTCTTTCTTTCTTTCTTTCTTTCTTCCCTCTCTCTCTCTCTCTCCCTCTCACTTTCTTTCTCTTTCTCTTTTTAATATTGGTAGGTACCACAATAATTATCATGGCAGAAGTATTCTATTTGAAATTGAATTAAATACAGAACTAAATGATATTTCACTTACTGAATTGAATTAGATTACTAATCTAACAGTGAATGACAGGTATAAAATCATTTTCCATTGCTTATAAATGTATTGTGTTGAAAAATGACTCCTAAAATCAATTTTCTGGAAACATAAAAATGGATCTGACTTGGAAATAAAATCACTGAAGATATAATGAAGTCAGGATATATTTATATTGATTTCAGGTTGGTCCTAAATACAGGGAGATATTTGTACTCATAAAGAGAGAGAAATTTAGTCCAACACACACACACACACACACACACACACACACACACACAGAGAGAGAGAGAGAGAGAGAGAGAGAGAGAGAGAGAGAGAGAGAGAGAGAGAAGGTCATCCAAAGTTGGAGATAAAATTGAAATGATGAAATATAGAACATCAGAATTTCAGTAATAACTGGAGCCCAACTGAACCTGCATGAGCACAGAACTGACCATCCTGTGGAATCCTGGAGAAAGGCATTTACTAATACCTTCAGTAAGGCTTGCCAATCACTGCTTCCATAGAAAATAAAATTGATACAGACGGGAAGTAATGTAGTGACCAATAATACAGAAAGTAGGCATGGAATAATGGTGATATTTAAACTTAAATTTGCTTTATATGTTATTAAATATGATTTCAGTTTATCTCATTTCAATATACTCTTTACTTTCAATGTAAAATTGTTTTTTAATTAAATATTGTACAATATTATATTTTGTCTATCTAGGTAGTTTTCAAACGAATATATAATCCAGGATCTTGGGAGATGGAGGACAGATCAGGAATTCAAAGTCAACTTGAGCTACATACCAAGTTAAAGGAATCTTTGTTTTTATTTATTCATAAAATATATTTGTTAACTTAAAATGTGCATAGTATATTCAGTCTAAGTATTAAATCATTAATATTAAAAAGTTTCAGTAAATAAAGAACAACCTACTATATTCTCATGAAAAAAAAATGATTAAGCCTAAGCTTTACCAACAATTTCTGAATATTATCAAACAGATTGTATGTGAAAAGAGATCACTGATAAGCTCAACAGGTGTTTTAATATCCTTTAAAGCAGTATTCCATTTCTTTAAAATTTTAATTATATGGGTGTTAGAACTGCCCAGTCAAAAAATCAAGCCACAATTTAGCAGGGTGGAAAAGAGAAAAGTTCATGATTTATAGTTGCTGTGAGATTAGGCTAAGTATTTGTTTGAAATGGTTTTTGCCTCTCATACTGGGTGCCAGAGGCAGAACACTTAATATGCATTCTAAGTGTGTGTTTGAAGCCTGCAAAGCTGGACCTCTTGATGATCATTCCCCTTTGTAGGATTTGCAGTGGTATAGCACAACCCCTGCTTTCTTGTGCCCACATAGCTTTCCATATCAAAATTAATTGCTAATATTTTGACTTGTGACTGTGTATGTTGTGCTCTAAACAGAAGGACCTTTCATGATTAAGAGAAATTGCTTCTACCCTGGCAAGGGGAGTAAAATAAAACTTGTATTTAAAAAACTCCAAACCTCTGTATTCATACAGGGAATTATAATAATGTCCCAAAACTCAAAGTCAAGTTTTCTTTTGATAATAAGGATTCTTTGTGGCAAGTGCTTATTGAAGGAATGTGTATCAATGTGTATGTAATAACAAATGAAAGTATGGCTTATCATCTCTGACAATTTCTCCTTTAAACGTGATAAAATCATTATTTAATCACTCTTTCAATAAACCAGGCAATTAGTCAAAAATAGGTTTCTCTATTGTATTTTAAATTAGTCTTTTTTTTCAGATATATGTCAGGGATGAAAACTAGGGTAAAGGTAAACAGATGAAAAAATTAATCATATGCAAGTGACACTATCATGACTCCACACTGATTGCCCACACCCCACTGAAAAGGGCACCCCGAGAAATAGAGAAAATGAGGGTAGGAGAGAGGGGACATAATTATAAAATAAAAAAAGTCTTTGGAATATTATCCATTTGCAATATGCTCATATGTTTAAAGAATCCACTTGTCCTTTTTCTGTATTATCTACATTTTTAAGGCTCTTATTTTATGTCTTACAAAGACCTAAGTAATTAGGTCATGAGTTTATAAGCTCCTTTATCCATGTGTCACATTCTCTTTCGAGTTAGAAGGTGCTTCCGACCCTCCATGAGCACTGTTGTGCATTTTCCTAGCAAAACAGAATTCCTTTGAGCACTGCCCTTGATTTAGTATCTTTCACTTTCAGTAAAAAATAGAAATCAACATTTCTAAAGAATTCCATATTCATTGTGGAATTATTCACATTAACAAGACTTGGGCATAACCTAAATGCCCATTTTCAGGAATTAATATAAAATGTGCTGTTTACATACAAAGGAATAATAATCATTCATAAAGTCAGCAGTGCTGTGACATGCCCCACAGAAAAAAAGCAAATGGAATAAGCCAGACATAGCTTCATTTTTCCAAAAATCATATAAATTAATCATTGTGCATGAAGTATTTTACTCAGCATGTTTTAGAAGTTAGTCCATTTGGAGCATACCATTTTGTCATACATATCTGATTATAACATTTTTTCCTCTTTCATTTGTGTGAAAAAAAATGTAATAGCTCAAAACTTGAAAATTATTTTTACTTAAAAATGGCATTCAGTATGAGTCATCTCTTTTTACATCTATCATGGCCCAAGATACATTACAGAGGAAATAGATTTAATGTGAATGCTGCCTTCGCGACTAGCCTGAGAACCTTCCCTAGGTATGTGGCTTTAGAGTTTTAGAGACTCAAGACCCATAAAAGCAGTAAATAAGAGGCTGCCAAGAGCTCAACACTACAGAATATATTTAACATGCCCTCTAAGGCTCAGGAGACATTAAGGAAGAGACTACAGAAAGAAAATTGAAGAGCTATGTGGTGGAAAGCCTTATTGTGAAGCACTGTCTTTCATATAGGAACTGACTGGTGCATTCATGACCCCACAGTGATAATATATATCCCCAATGAGGAGGGCTTTCAGTAGAATGGAGTGGGGAGAGAAGGAGGAGAGATCAAAAAAGAGGATAAACTGATGGGTACATAAACAGTTTGTAATACATTCATATATTTCTGCATATGGGGAATCTGGAAGTACAAGGGCCCTAGTTAGTATATGACTCATGTGTCAGGTTCTTGTGAAGTTGATATGCCTGTAGCCCTCTCTGTTCAGGGCTTTGTAATCTGGATCTCCAAAATTCCAGGAGTGGCAGTGTCAATGCAGATGTGGCATGGTAACATGTATTTATATTATGGCACATGAAATGATTGTGTTTGGTATGTGAAATATGCACATTATACTGCTCCCACAATGCATAAACCACAAGTCTACAGGGCGTACCTGCAAGCCCAATGAGGAGTGCACCAGCAGAATGGGGGC
Organism: Jaculus jaculus; assembly: GCF_020740685.1. Lineage (NCBI taxonomy): Eukaryota > Metazoa > Chordata > Mammalia > Rodentia > Dipodidae > Jaculus > Jaculus jaculus. The sequence continues at coordinate 24,301,117 of NC_059104.1, forward strand.
AGGGAGGAGGGAAAAGACGGTACCAACACACGATGTATCCATACTAAGTATGTCCATATTAAAAAAAATAAATAAATGAATTAAAAAAGAAATTGGAATTTTCATCATAGCCATGCTGGGAAAAGGAAAATTCCACACACCCTACCTGCCTGGAGAGCTTTTGTCCAATTAGAGTCCCTGATTCTGAGGATGTGGTCAACATTCCTAGGACCAAAGCCTGAAATTGTTCTCTGGTCCCCACACGCACACCCATAGAGGTGCATGTGCACCCTCCCCAAAGTAAATAAGCACAAATAGACACAGAAACATAAAAAAAGAAAATGTATTTCAAGTATACCTGAAAGCCATTTAATCATTTGTAAACTGAATGAGTTTAAATGTTTGGTATTTGCAGTTACCCCTCCATGTGATGGGCTATGACATTGAAAGGGTGATAGAGGTATTGTACCACCATGAAACTCTAATTCATTCAAGGAGACAAAAGCACATCATATGAATATTCATACCTTAGGTGAACCTCTAACTCTTGAAAAACATACACACTTTTGTGAAGCAAATGGCCTTTGTTTTCCTTATATTTTTTGGTGGAAAATTTAATATGTATGATTTAGGGTAATATATGCAAGTGAGTCAATGTAAAAACCCAAAGTGTGATGAATTAAACTGAAGCCATACTGCTCAGGATTTTGAGATTCAGAATGTGACTTTAGTCACTGGATTTCATATGCATTACACATTCGGTTGATTTTAAGTAATCAGGCTATCTATTTGCAGGAACACAGTGGTAATAGCTAATACTCACACCTTGTTCAAGGTGAGAGCCATGACATTTTATTTTGAGTCTTAGTTAAAAAAAAAAAATGAGTCTTGTAATTTTTTTTCTAGGAGATCTTACGTAATATTTGTGAAATTAATTGCAAGTAAGTTGAATGGAGGTAGTAGCAATGGGTTCAAATAAAACTGAGTATGTTAAAATCGTGTTACTTTAAGTATGATGAATACAGCATGCATTTATACATAAATGAAAGTTTGTTTCAGAGAAATTTTTACACCCTTTCATATATTTTTTTATAAATTAAAGTAGAAAGTTTACTTAGGCTGAAGTATGAAGAAGTGAGTGCAAGTACAAGATACTAGATCAAAAAAGCAAACTGATTGACATCTTGTAATAACCTATGCATGCCTGTGTTCTGGTCCTGCATACAGAATGCTACTGGCTTTAGTGTTAAGCCAGAGGAAGGGATTACTCTGCAAGCTAAGGCTGTCTCCGCATGACCAGACACCCAGGCTTCTCATGTTGGCTTCGTTAGAATACACCAGCTGATTTCAGAATGAATCAGGTAACAAGGTGATCACTCATTTAGTGCTCAAACGTGAAGAAACAGGGTTCCCCACACTGCACCAGGACCCAGATACCTGCTTGATACCAACATAATGTTTTAAAATATTATTTTGTCCATTAATTGGGGTTCAATATAGGATTCTTTTCAGTGAACATTATCCTATACTTAATGGCTCAGTGTTATTTGCTTCATACTGACAGTGAAAGGTGGTTGTGCTTCCATAGCTCTGCCCAGGAACTATAGAAGTGCTGCTATGAATAAGGATATAGTCCATAATTGTAATGAATGATAATACTAGAAGTTAACTAAAGGTATACATACAGTCAACATAAAGGACACATATTATAAGATGTTACACTTTAGAATACAAATATTTACTATAGTTTGATTAACAATGTTTTGATTTTTCAAAATCTATACATTCAGGAAAATGGTATACAATCCACAGTATTTAGGTTATTCCAATATTAGGTAAGTATGAACCAAGAAGTTATTTACTTTAATTTATTCAATTTATTTCAACATGTACATTTTCACTGATAATGGAAAGTTAATTATTAAAGTAATCTTAATTAATTATACTAAGATAAAAGTAGAAAGGCATAGTAACGAAATAAATATTGTTATTACTAAATATTGTTATCACTAAATCATAAAACTGTCTCCATAGCTTCTGAGGGTCAAAAAATAAAGCAACTTTATACTTAAGACACAAATTGAATCAAAGTTTGAAATGATATAATTATATTGGATATAAAAGACAAATAAAAGAAAATAACTAGAGCTGAAGAGATGGCTAAGTGGTTAAGGCAGTCACTTGCAAGTCCTAACAAGCTGGGTTGGAGTCCCCTGTACATACATAAAGACAGATGCACAAAGTGGCACCTGCATCTGGAGTTCATTTTCAGTGGCTGGAGGCTCTGGCACACTCATTATTCCTCTGTGTGTTTCTCTTCTCTCTCTCTCTCACCTCTTGAAAATAGATAGATAAAAATTTTTAAGAGATGCAAACTAAGCTGTGAACATTAAGATAGGAGTATAAATGAAAGAAAAGATGATAGCACACAGTAAAACTGAAACTACATCAACCTATGACTTTAACAGAAATGTGTACCCATTGCATGCATAACCACCCACATGTGTCTACATGTATGCATATACACAAAACACACAAATGAAATATTTTTTTAAATTTCTAAAGATATATCATTTTTGCATATATTTAAGTTTTCCCTTTTTGCTTTTAGTTCTTCATGATTTTGAACAAGGACAATAGCTCCCTGCAAAGAACAGCCATTCTTACAAACACCTGCCGAAATCACACACTCAGTTTCAATGCAGCCCTGTTAGTTCATGTCACTGTTGCTTTCATTCAGAACCTAGCACTCTTAAGATCGCCCATTTTCATGTAAATACCAATTCATAGAAATCTGATACCATTAAATAATTTTTGTTTGATCACAAAATTTTGATAGTCACAGAATACTCAAATTTTAAATACATATTAATAGTAATGTGTGATTCATTTCTTCCTTCTGCACTTCAAGATAACATTTCCTTTAAAAGGCATCTTTTCTGTCTCTGCCACTTTTCTGTGTAAGTATGTCATTTGTCAATATTTACTCTGTGATGTTACTTCAATGATAACTACCAGTTAGGGTTTTTTTTTTCTTTTTGTAGCAGTTTTAAAGTTGAATGTAATAGTCAAGCTAGACAGTAACTTACGCTAAGTCAATACTGTAAAAATAATCCATTTAAAGTGAGATTATTTAAAAGCAAATCAAAATTTTCTAATACATAGTCATGGTGGTGTGTATTTGATCCACGTGGGAGATGCTTTCAGATGAGATGAGTGTCTAAATTGATAGAACTTGTGTAGGTAAGATCACCCCTTACAAAGTTTGGACTTCTCAGCAATCACCACATCCACTCTGCAGTCTCTGCTTTTAAATTTCATTACATAGTTGTCACTCCTGCATCAGGTAGCTGGCCTCTTGACATATTGCTGTCTTGTGCATTGGCCCACACTACATAGTTTTGGTCCTCATCCTGTGAAATTCAGCCAACTCCTATGACAAACCTTTTTCCAGCCATATTCACATCCTATTAATTTTGTTCCCTTAGTACATCTGACATAGTTTCTTTTCTTATTTTTGTTTCTGGTTCTCTAAATTAGCATTGAAATTACCAATAAATCATATATATATATATATATATATATATATATATATATATATATATATATATATGGTCATTTTGTTTGTTTAGCCATGTGCAAACCCAAAGACTTTCCTCACTGTGAAACTCAAATATGTTTCGGGTGAGGAAGATGACTCGTGTCAGCTTTCATTCATGAAGATTGTTACTGAAGTTCCTGGAGCCCAGCCAATTTCAGAGCAATGAGGCAGGGCACATTGCGAAAGCACTACTGAAGAAGACAGATGACCGCACGATGAAAGTGCATGGCAAGAAGGCAGGGAGGATGCCACCGTCGAACAGCAGGAGGCGCAACGCTGATGCTACTCATTGAGATGCAGCCTCACCTGACAGGACGCGACAAGAAATGAGACCGACCACTTCTGATGCACTGTTGTAGGTCACCCTGATCAAAAATGTGTGTCTTACATGGAGGAAGACCATCATTTAGCCAGCAGGGAGAGGACACTTCTCAGTGCAGAAACAATTCACCTTGCACAAAGGTGAATGTTGGACATTAATGAGGTGTGTAAAGAGGTAGTTTGTCCTTGAATCACATTTATACAAAGGAATAGCACTAATACTTGGTTTTGAAATGCCGAGCTCCATGTACATGAACAATAATACCTGATATCTGGGTGAACTATACATTTACAGAATCATTAAGTATTAACAAAATTTTCAAGTTATGAATTTTAGAAATATAATGAAAACATATCCTTAAAGAGATGATGATTGCTCAATGTAATCCTTACTAAGTAATTTTCTATTCATTCTCAGGCAATTTTAATTGCTTTTCAGTTTGATTTTAAATGTTAGAAGTGAAATTTGTTAAATTTCATATATGTCAGCATCTGTAAATCATCTACCACCAAAAACAGACACTAGAATAATACTTATATTATGACAGAGATACAATTAAATAAATAATCATATGAAAATTACTTGCATAAAATACTAACCTACTATTAACTTCTTAATAATATGGAGAACATATGAGCTTCTGCCTCTCCCATCAAATTTCATGTGATTCCATCCATATGAATACAAAGAAAATAGAAGTTTACAGAAAAGTAGAATTGTTATTTTCAAAGATTTTGGGATGAGAAGAAATTTGTAAGTTAGTGTAATTTTTTAAGTTAGGATAACAAGAGTAGAAAATTTTGACATGGTGAAAACAATCAATTGTATGTTTTCTGAATAAACAGGAAGTCAGTGAATTGATACTTTAAAAACTGACATTCCTGCAATTGTCATATTATCTCAAGACATCTATTTAAAAATATCACTATGCCATAAAATACAAGAATTTATGCTATTTTATATTGAATTTTGTCATTTTAATTAAATAATACTATTATAATAAAATGTGATTTAGTAAACTCATGATGCTCATTTTAAATATTTTATTTGTTTATTGGAGATGGAAAAGGAAAGAGAGAGAAAGAATGGGAGAGAGGGAAGGAGGAGAGAGAGAGATGGAGAGAGAACGGGTGTGACAGGGCCTTCAGCCACTGCAAACGAACTCCCCTTGCCCCACTCTGCATCTGGCTTCAATCAAACCATGCTATCAGGCTTTGAAAACAGTTAAACAGTTGCCTTTGACCACTGAGTAATCTCTCCAGCCTCATGAATTTTTTTTTCCATTAGTGTATGAGCTCATATGTGAAAACTCCTTAAAACATGAAAGATTAAAAAGCAATATTGGTAAAAAAATAGACTATAAATAATCTCTACCACATTTGCCAGTTATTTTGGAAAATAGAAAACATTATTGTGTGGAGGATATTTTGGATAAAATAGTGCCTTGCTAACCAGGTATAGTGTCTCCAGACTGTAATCTCACTATTTGGGATATTCATCACTATTTAGAAGCACATATGTGCTGCAGTATAAGATCATGTCTTAAAATTTTCAAAAAGAATTATATTGAAAGTCATCACAAATAAATGATTTTTAATAAATATCTCATATTCCTCAATAAAAAGTAACTGGACCATTAGGCTTAAACAGGATTATATTATAATTGGAAGCATAACACCGTACACACACATACACATCTCCCACATTACATATGAGAAAAATGAATTGATTAATTTTAGGAAGGGTGTGAGGACAGACCAAAACAAAAGGTGAATGGACATTACTTTAGGACAATGCATTTCTTTAGGAAGATGCATTTCTTTAGGAAGAAAAAGTTCTAATATTCTACAGCACATTAAGACAACTATAGCTGAAAATAATTCATTGACTATTTTGAAATAGTGAGTAGAGAAGCACACAACCTATATATACAGACATGAGATGTAGATAATCCCAGTTTGATCATTACGTGTTTTATACATAGAGGGAATGACATACAGTGCTCACAAACACATAATAAGTTTGTTTAGTTTTATGATAAAAGATATCTTCTACAAGAAACTGACAGAGAATGAGAACTTGCTGGGTCCTTAAAATAAGCAATTAAATGATAACCAAGAGAAAATGTGAAAATTCATTCCTCTGAATTTATTTTTATATTTTTTTAATATATTTTTTTAATTTTTACTTATTTATTTATTTATTTGAGAGCGACAGACACAGAAAGAAAGGCAGATAGAGGGAGAGAGAGAGAATGGGCGCGCCAGGGCTTCCAGCCTCTGCAAACGAACTCCAGACGCGTGCGCCCCCTTGTGCATCTGGCTAACGTGGGACCTGGGAAACCGAGCCTCGAACCGGGGTCCTTAGGCTTCACAGGCAAGCGCTTAACTGCTAAGCCATCTCTTCAGCCCTATATTTTATTTTTATTTATTTATTTGAGAGAAAGAGAGACAGATAAGGGAGAGAGAAAGAGAAGGAGGGTGAGAATGAGAAATGATGGATGTCAAGGCCTTTAGCCACGATAAAAGAATTCATAATGCATGTGCAACCTTATGCATCTGGTTTTCAATGGTACTGGGGAATTGAACCTGGGTCCTTTGGCTTTTCAGGCAAGTGCCATAACTGCCAAACCATCTATCCAGCCCCACTCCTCTGAAGTTAAATAAATTTATAAGTAAAACAGATGAGCAGTAGTATTTTTTTCAAATATTGTATTCAGAAAAGAGGCATTTGAAGTGAATGACTTTTATAGTACTTCAGAGTTGCAGATATTCTCCTGATAATTTTGATGGCAATCAAAGTTAAAAGTGTTGGCCGCTCATCACTCTATCAAAGAAGACTTTTGCTTCACAATCTATCTAGATGAAAAAATAGTTTCTGAAGCAGGACAGTCTTTAGGAGGCTGTGGATGCTCGCTAGGACTCAGTATCAGCCATATAGACTTGCTTTTGAGAGAAAATCTTCCTTCAGGACCTTTATTTGGAAGATCCCAAATATAACCCTGTTCTACATTTCAAGTCTTACTTTTCCTTTTCTCCTCATTATTGAGCAAGTTACCATGGGTCAACTCATGATAAAATAATGAAATATGGCATTTATGACAATAGCATGCATGAGGATATAAGTTCCAGATTTCTGAAGAAGCTGTTTGCAAAGAGCAAATTGTGAATCAAACTTATAACTAAAATGATTGAAGTCAATAATGAATATATTATATTTTTCACAGAAACACTAAACATAAAATATAGAAAAATATACTTAGAATACTATTAAAACTATAAATAATCTCAAATAAATAATTTTTCAAATAATAAACTCAAAGAAGTAATAGGCTGCAACAATGCAAGATTTTCAATCCTTAAAAATTTGTATAGCAGATAGCCAGGCATGGTGAGACATACCTTTAATCCCAACACCTGGGAGGCAGGGGTAGGTGGATCACCATGAGTTCGAGGCTACCCTGAGACTACATAGTGAATTCCAGGGCAGCCTGGGCTAGAGTGAGAAAAATCACACACACAAAAAGAACTGTATAGAAGAAAAGGTTTATGATGTCTTACTCTTGAGCTAGTTACTTTCATCATTTTTGTGAGAAATTTCTGATACCTGAAGGAAGGATGTGTTTATTTAGATTCACAGTTTCAGGAAAACTTCCTCATGGGAGGGACAGCATGAATGCAGGAACACGGAGGTTGAGGTGCCGGTCATCACGGCAGGAAAGTCACACCTGCAGGAGTGTTCATGTTACCTTCTTCTTGTAGAGAAAAAGCAGCTGTTACAGAAGAAAGGGTTCACTCTGGCTCACAGTCTCTAGGAAAAGATCTGTGAAGGCAGGGGAAACATGCGAGAGCTGGACATTATGTTCTTGCAACAGTAGGTGGAAAATGACTGCAGGAGAGTGAACCAAGCTAAGACTGGAATGTTGGGGGCTAATAAACCTCAAGATCTTTCCCCGAGTGACGTACCTCCTCTAGCAAGACTCACCTTTCAAGTTGCCATTGGTTGGAGACCAAGCATTTGGAACATGTGAGTTTTGAACATGTGAGTTTTGGAGAGACATCTGATTCATATCACCCCAAGGAACATTCAGTTTGAGGCTGTAGTGCTTCGTGTCTGGAAAAGCATGGCCACAGGAACAAGAAGAAGCTGATCAAGTTCACTCCACTGTTAGTAAATAGAGAATAATCAATGCTAATGCTCCGCTCACTTCCTCCACTTTAGTCAGTCTAGCACTCCAAAGCATAGAATAGTACCACCCAGAGTTAGGATGAAAAGTTAATTTAGAAATTTAGAAAATCCAGTAAAGATATGCCCAGAGATTCGGCTTTTAGCTGACCTGAGATGCTATCATATTGACAAGCAAATGACAGAGCGTATTTCAGCAAAAAATATTCAACTTACTTAAGAAACACTTCAAACATGTTTTGAAGATGTGTGCAAAATTATCTGTATTATATAGGTAAAAAAATTCTGAGATAAAACCACAGGTAATTATGGAAAAGCTTAGTGTAAAGAATAATTATTCCAAACTGTGTTATTGGGGAAGGAATAATAGCAAAAAATATCAAATGTGGTAGCAATGTCAAATGTGACAAGAAATAGTGATTTAGAGATAAAAATATTGATGGATAGTTGACAGTAGAAATAGATGATGCAAAAAAATGTAAGTAGACAGGACAGGGAAGTTGTGATTAATCTGTGGAATTTCTCATAGGGTATTGAAAAATGAAATCCATATTTATTACAGAAGCAAATGTGAAATACAATACCTACCTGATGGATGAGAATAGGCACAGAAGTATTTGTAGCTCTGCAGTAGGAGGAATATTCTATACAATACCCTGAAGTACGTTGTCTGAACATGAAAGGAATCATTCTCTGTCGTTTTTGTAAGTAGAAACAAAACTGATGGAAGTAAATTATAGACAACAGACCATACAATAATTTTAATGTCAATTAAATGAAAAGACAAAGACCTAAAACTCAGTATAACTTAATTGAAAAACGTTTTAAAAAAGTTTATATCCTCTGCATTGATCAAATTTTAGAAGCTGGACAACTCTAGAACTTAGGAAAAATTAGAAAAAATCCTCTTTCTGAATTAGGGAACAGAATTTGATTAAAGAAATATTAAACTTTATTTGAAATTAAATTAGAAATCTGATTTATACCTCCAAAGCATAGAAGATGAATTACAGTGAAGTTCATTGAATATAAAAGAAAAATATACTGCATTTTATAATGGAAAATTAAGAGCAAATAGTGTCATTAAGCAATGGATGGAATTAGCAGTGTGAATAGATGCAAACATGAGGCTTATAAAGGATTTACCAGCACAAACAAAATGACAGTTTATCTATGTAGGCAAATATACAAAAAGATCTTGAGTGAAAAACAGTAAGTGAATGATTGATCAAAAATCGGGGCTGGAGAGAAGGCTTAGTGGTTAAGTGCTTGCCTGTGAAGCCGAAGGACCCCAGTTGGAGGCTCAACTCCCCAGGACCCACGTTAGCCAGATGCACAAGGGGGCACACGCGTCTGGAGTTCGTTTGCAGAGGCTGGAAGCCCTGGTGCGCCCATTCTCTCTCTGTCTTATCTCTCTTCTCGATTTCTTTCTGTCTGTGTGCTTGCAAATAAAATAAAATATTTTTAAAAATCAAGAAAAAAACTCAATTTTGAGGAACGAACACATATTAAACCTACATTTATTTGCTATCATATACATTTTAGGGTTTATAGCTATAAACTTAAGACTGATGCTCAAAAAATGCGATATATGTTTCACTTTTTATACATTCAGAATAATTTGAGAACACACAAAATATCAGCTTAATGCTTCTTAAATCCTATCGGGCAAAACCAACTACCCTGGTAATGAGTGAATGAGGTTCCATTTATTTCCTTGACTCCATGAGTATTTTTTTTTTTTATTTTGAAGTAAAGATAGAGATGATCTGGAGCCTAGTCTAATAATTCGATAATTTTCTTAGTGACATGTGTACATATTATTTCCAGTGGTTGATTACTGCATTCATTTATTCATGGAGACAATTAACAACTTAATATAAGTCTTGTGCATCCTACTCCTTACTTTAAGCCCTGGAGCTTGATGACTGTAGACAGAGACAGCATGTTTCTGCTACTTGCAGCTTTGCTCATTCTGTTACCTTGTCTTGTTTTGGCGGTGCAGACCTCTGTGCTGTAACTGCCCTCAAAAATGGCCTCACATTTCTACCACCCTTTTTGTGTCCAGGCATCTCTACATCTTCCTATGAGACCCATTCCTCAATAAAGTTGTCAACAGTTTTCACTCAGGGGGAATGTAGGGTATTCCTTTCCGGATTTCAGTGTATCTCTGAGCATGCTCTAGTTTCTTATATTTCTTACACTCAGGGCTGTGGTTAAAAATAATATAGTGAATTTAGAGAATTTTGCTACTTATATGAAATGTAATCACATGGTTTTTTTAAAATTTTTTATTTATTTATTTGAGAGCGACAGACACAGAGAGAAAGACAGATAGAGGGAGAGAGAGAGAATGGGCACGCCAGGGCTTCCAGCCTCTGCAAACGAACTCCAGACCCGTGCGCCCCTTTGTGCATCTGGCTAACGTGGGACCTGGGGAACCCAGCCTGGAACCGGGGTCCTTAGGCTTCACAGGCAAACGCTTAACCGCCAAGCCATCTCTCCAGCCCAATCACATGGTTTTCTAAAGACTTGGCATGAAAAAGGATCTCAATCTGTCTTCCTAGAAACATGAAACATAAGCTTTAATGTTTATTTCACTTGAGAGTCACAGAGGGAGAAAAGGAACATGTAAGAAAGCAACCCGAGTCTACAAATTCGATCCCATAGTGCAGTACCCTCTTCATATACCTTCTCCATAATGGAGTTGAGAATCACTTTTCTGCCTTTGAAAAGCAGTGGGTAGAGTATGTCAAATGTAGAAAATCATGGTTAAATTTTCATAACTCAAAACCTTTTTAGGGAATAGACTTTTCTTCATGAATATCCATCTGTATTTTAAGGTTATATCCAATTAAATAAATGCAAAGGTTTTCCTTACCTACTAATTTTATTGTATGATTACTTTTAGATGTAGTGTCTACTTTAGCCCAGGCTGAACTGAAACTCATTCTGTAGTCCCAGGCTAGCCTTGAGCTCATGACAATTCCTCTAATTCTGCTTCCTGAGAGTTGGGATTAAAGATGTGTGCTACCACGCCTGGCTAGCTACTCGTTTAAAAGTACTTTTTAAAAAAATTTTAACAAAATGTATCATATGTATATGTAATATAAGGAGCACATATCTCAGCTTATTTGACAAATCGTCAACTATTGTAACATAGTAATTTTTTAAAACTGAAATGTTGATATTGATATTTTAATAAAGTCATTTCTGAATGCCATTCAATTGTAACTTGTTTATTAAAGTGAGTATGGAGAAGATTTGCCATTATTACAACACAGTGAACCAGTGAGAACCTCAACAATTTTCTCCTGCTCCAATAGATGTCTGTTTAACAAAAGATAATGCAAGGATTGAGACATTTCTAGGTTATTCCTACAGAGGAAAACCTTCATTGCTGATCATTATGTAGCCAATTACATCTTACTTATTTATCGCATGTTAAAAACAATAGAACATTTAAAGGAAAGGTAACTATTGAAATGTAAAGTAATTTCTGTCACCATGAGGAAATACCTGAAACAATTAAACTTACTAGGAACAAAAAACTGAGTTTGACTCAGTTTGACCTTGGTATTTGAAGGTTTTAGTCCATTTTTGGGGCAAATAAAAGGGATATAATATAGGAGAATGTTATGAAGGAAAAAAAAATTCACAAGTGAAAGAGTTGAGGGCTCCATTCTCCCTCAGTTCTGTCTACTCAATGGCATAAGATTCTCCCAATATGTTCCATATTCTACATTTTTTTCATCACATTTGCATAATTCTGGGAATAGCCTTTCAACAAATAAACCAAGTTCTTGGAATCTGAATTGAATCATGGATTTCCAATATGCTATATAGTTAATAATTTGCAGAATAGTTTTACACAGAAGATGTCATGCATGCAAAAGTACATGAAAAGAAATATATGAATTGAGCAGTGTCCCCAGTGGGATGGGGAGAGGGACAAGGAATAAGAGGATACCAACATATGATGTATTCACACAAAATATGCTGTTAATATTAATAATTAAAAGGAAACAAAAGAGTTTAGAGCTGGAGAGATGGTTTACCAGTTAAGGCACTTGATTGGGAAGCCTAAGGACTCAAGTTAATTTCTCCAGTACTCACATAAACCAAGGTGGCACCTGTGTCTGGAGTTCGTTTGCAGTGGCTGGAGGCCATGGCACAACCATTTTCTCTATACATATAGCTTCCCCTGCCTCGGTCTCTCTCCCTATCTCTCTTAAATAAATCAATAAATAAATACTTTTGTACAAACAAAACCAATAAATGCTACTTACAGGATAAAAGGAGGCTCTGTGCAAGTTATTCTGAAGAAAGATCATTTTGTTAATTATTGTGACTCCTTGATTCATGCTATTAAAACATAGTTCAAATGTGTTTTTAGTTTAGCTGATATTTATTCTTAAATTTCAGTAGTCTGTGTTAACTTGAAATTGTCTATATGGAAAATTGTGGAAAATTAATATTTTCCAAAATAGGATCTTTATATAGAATGCAGTTAACAGTTCAAAAATTATTTTAAAATACCAACTTTAAGAAAAAATGATTATTTATATCTATAAGAGAAATATCTTGAGCAGATTTAGTCTGATTATTTGTGTCCATCCCTTTTGCCCTAGAAGCAAAGAAATGCTTGACTAGGGTTTTGCTAATATGTTTTTTTTTTTTTGTTGTTGTTTTTTTGTTTTTTTTTTTTCACCTGGCAGACTCCTGTCTGAGAACTTGATTGAGACAGATGAATACGTGGGTTTGGTCTATACTGAGCTCAAGTATGCATCTAAAGTGAAAATGATGGTTCAGTTTTATCCATCCCAGTGGGACAAAGCTCAACTCTGGATGTTCCTGTTCTTGTGAGTTTCAGTTTCCACCAACTCAAGCACTCACATTATTAAGTTTTCAAATAAAAGCATTTTTGCATTTTGAGAAAGTTATTTTTCTGAAGAAACTAAACAGATATAATAGAAATTCTCAAGAGATATCTCAATCAGAGTCATTATCTAAACCTTACCACAGAATGTCATGAAACAAATTTTGCAAAATTAAAGATAAAAGTTCCAAGAAGTTGAGCACTTAAAGATAATTCCATCAATAGTCACATGAATCAGTTTACTGTTATCCCAAATTTCTTCTCTGTTTTCTGTACCAGCTGAAAGTTTTTAAGTCATAATGTTATAGTACAAGAAAAAAAAGGAATAAGGAATATATCTAGCTGCTTATCACAACCACTTTATTTGCTTTTGTGATAAAAATAGATCAATTTTACAATGAGGATATACTAACATAAGTCATAATGCAAAATGAAATGAAAAGATCCATATTAGGAAGTTTTGTTCCAACCTGATACTGATACCTATTGGAAATGCATTCACCACTTCTTTTAACATAACTATGGTTAATAATAAAGTCATTTTTCCCACTGTTAAAATAGCAAATTTATATATCCTCACTACTAAGAAATGAAAAGTATGAGAAGTGCTGCATATCTGCTAATGAGCCCAAATCAGTCAGGCAACATTTTATGTGTTGGTCTGAACATATCATTGTCTGTTGAAAGAAAAACGCAAGTATTATTTGGCAACTGCAAATGAAATGAAACAGAACTGCAGGTGCTGGCAAGATGGCTCAGCAGTAAACCATGTGTATTCGCAAAGTCTGCTGGTCTGAGTTCAGTTTCCCTGCCATAAACTTAAACACTGATGCAAAAGAAATTAAACATACATTCCTTTTTTGTAATTCTATCATCATGCAAATATGGAAACATTCTTTTTGTTAATAAACTTTCCTTTCATAATGTTAGCATATTATATACACTCTTCAATAGTGTCTTAATTTTCTTAATTAGTGTGTTTGTGTTATTTTTATGTCAGTATACAGAGTCTGATAATTTCCTTTTAAGATACAGACATTTCCATTATGTGATTATCAAGTCTTCTATTGCTCCTTTTAGATGGTTTTCAGTATTTTCCCTGTATGAAAGATGTTTCAATGAAGAGACATATACATAGATGATTATATATTTGTGCAGCAATACAGAAAAATATAGCTTTACAGAAGTGATTTGGTGATTCAATATGTGGATAAATGTGTAATACTAAAATGTATTATTTTGTTTCCATCATGTTTCGTTAGTATGAAACACAAGAGTTTCTACTGCCCTAGAGCATGGTTCATGGAAGCTACTATTAATGCTGACAACACTTATCTCTTAGTGTATCTTTCAAGTAATGGCTATCATACTAAACAAGTGTATTTATCATTACAATATTTCCTTGAAAAAGTTTAGGAGAATCCATATGCAAAAAATTTCATTCTAATCTTAAAATACCCCTTTTAAATAGACAGTGTTATAAAAGGAATCTTAGATTTTGGTCACATTGGAACAAAGATTTAGGGAATATTAATTCTCAAATTTATGTATGCATATTAATCATCTTAATTCTCAATATATATAAAATGTCAGGATTGATAATTATACTAAAAATACACAAGGAAACAATTTATGGTAAGCAAGCCAAAGCGTTGATTGGCAGGATTTATACAAGCCATAGAAAGGTAGATAGATAGATAGATAGATAGATAGATAGATAGATAGATAGATATAGATGTAGATATATATATAGATATATAGATATATAGATATATAGATATATAGATATATAGATATATATATAGATATATAGATATATAGATATATAGATATATAGATATATAGATATATAGATATATAGATATATAGATATATAGATATATAGATATATAGATATATAGATATATAGATATATAGATATATAGATATATAGATATATAGATATATAGATATATAGATATATAGATATATAGATATATAGATATATAGATATATAGATATATAGATATATAGATATATAGATATAGATATATAGATATAAACACTGCTTTTTGGAGAGTCATATTTGCCTCTAATTCTGAGATTTTTAAAGAAAATATTCTATTTATTTATTTGAAAAAGACAGAGGGAGGGAGAGAAAGAGAAAGAGACAAAAACAGAATGGGTGCACCAGGGCCTCCAGCCACTGCAAACAAACTCCAGATGCATACACCACCTTGTGAATCTGGCTTAGGTGGATAGTGGGGAATAGAACTTGGTTCCTTATGATTTGTAGACATGTGTCTTAACCACTAAGTTACCTCTCTAGCAATAATTCTGAGGTTTTAAAGTAGAATATTTACTTCTACTATTTCTTAAGTTAAGATTGTGGGTTTATTCTGTAAAAGAAAATAAAAAGTAGTATATGGCACAGATTTCATTAGTCCTTGAAAATCTGTGACTAGAAAGTCAAAGTATAGTGAATAGAAGACTGTGATAATATTTTGCGTCCCAAATTTTCTTTATTGTCAATGTTTCGTAATTTTTGTTGATCATAGATTTTTTTATTATTTTTCTCCAAACATTTGATCTCCCAAATTGCTTAGTATTAATGGTTAGACACTTTCATGGCTAATGTTGATTACCAATCCAAGAGAGTCTAGAATCACTTAGAAGACAGACTTCTGACAAAATTTTTTCAAGGTTGAATTTAGTTGGCAAAAATCATCTTGATTGTGGGTAGCATTACCCCATGTTCTAGCAGACTTGGACTAAATAAAATTTATAAAGACAGGCATTCACTCCTTTTCTCTTTCTCTACTATTTATTTATTTATTTATTTGTATGTTTGTTTGTTTGTTTGTTTATAAGAGAGAAAAAGAGAGAATGAGAAAGAGAAGGAGCGAAACAAGGTCTCTAGCCACTGCAAGCAAATGGCAGACAAATGCACCACCATGTGCATCTGGCTTTCAGGGGTTCTCTGGAGTTGAACCTGAGTTCTTAGGCTTCACAGGCAAGTATTCTGACTGCAAAATCATCCCTCCTGTCCTCTTTTTTCACTGCTTGATGTTGGAGGCAGTTACCAGCTGCCTTATGTTCCTGCCTCCAGGAATTTACTGAATGTTTTTTCTGAGTGAACACTCAAACCATGATTTATTGTTTGTCATTAGTGAGAAATATTACTAATACAGCTACAAGTCTAGGCAATCAATATGATATTGTAAGTTTAAATCTATTCCATTCCAGATCATATTGTACAGACTTTGGGGTTATTTCAGATAATAAACGGTATTCTTGAACTGATTTGTTTGGATTGCAGAGATGGAGTGTTCTGAACTAGAACTCACACATAAAAAGTTTCCGAATAATGTAATTTTGTCATAAGTATTCAATTTAATTGTAATATTATAACCCTTTAAATATTCTTAGAGAAGAAGCCTTTCACATGGTCAGTAACACACTAAACACCATTCCCAAGTGTACTGTGGTGGTTTGATTCAGATATCCCCTATAAGCCTATGTGTTTCAAATGCTAGGTTCCCAGCTACTGTCAGTTTGGGAATTGGAGCCTCCTGGAGGTGACGTGCTACTGGGGAGGGCTTATGGGTGCTGTCGTCAGCTTCCTCTTTCCACTGTTTAGCACGCCCTCCTGCTGCCATTGTCTGCTTGATTTTGGCCAAGAGATGATGACTAACCTATGATCATGCCATTATTTTCTTATGCTATCATAAATACAGATTTAAACAGACCCAGAGAGATTACTACCATAAATCCTTGTTTTTATCATGTAAATAATGTATATTGTGTAGTTGGCAATGCATTAGTGAATACTTAAAGTTTGTGTATGAGTGAAGATCATATATTAAGTATATGTAGAACAAAAATAACACAGCAGGAAAAAAAATTATAGTAGGCAATGTATATATGTCATGAGTCATCATGTTGTTTTTATGATTATATTCATACATATATATTTACAAACCTATCTTTAAACCTATCTACAAACTTCAAATTTGTATACTTTGTACTTGCCTATGCTTTAAATGTATCAGTAATATCTAATTATATATATATATATATATATATATATATGTATATATATATATACATACATATATATATATATATATATATATATATATATATATATATATATATAATTTTATACCTTGGATTAGAATTAAAAACAAAGCCTATGTTATTTGAAGCAATTTAATGATAATTTCTTATTATAATGATCTCTATGTAAATAACATATAATTTATGCACATGCATTTATTTTACAAGGATAGACAGAATAGATAGCTAGATTAGAAAGATGATATATAGATAGAAATAGATTATAATAGCCATTTATATCAATCCAGATCTGTATGTATATGCATATACATAAAGTATGATATGAACTACAGACAGAGTTGTACACTAACTTATCCAAAAGTACCAATAAAATATCTTCTATATGAAAATGAAAAAAGTGTGAAACATAAATTTTATCTAACAAATAATTGTGATATACTTCTTGAATGAAGAACCATGATGCTATTTGAGAAAAGAGTTATTAGATTTCAAGGCCTCCCAAATAGGAAACATACATTTAAAAGTAAATGCCATTTTTATTTTTAAGGATTACTTTTGAATTTGTTTAATATATTTAAGTTAATATGTTTCTCCAAGTTTTCAGTAAGGAAGAATATCTTTGTATGACTATCAAATGCTCTAAAATAGAGGAGTTGCCAGGATTCAGCAAGTCCTAGGGTCAAAAACAAATGAGATGCAGAGAGGCACATAACACTATCATTCATATCAGAAGATGTGCATCTTCACGAAAGTTGAGGAAATTCTGTGCTTATGCACAACCCTCATGCATACTACAAAGGTATCTCTCTGAAATTTTGTGACTAACAAATACTTTTTGACAAATGTACAAATATAAAAGACAAATCCATCTTTAATAGAAATACTAGTTTCTTCTGGCGAGAAGCACTTTCCTTGGCAACACAATAAGTTGACAGATGAATTTATGTGTTGGTTCTTGAAAATTTTATGTCAGCATACATGACAAACAGAACCTGTCCATTGTGCTGATAAAAGTTGATTTCCTTAGCATATATCTTGACACAATAAAGAGCTTTTTCAACAGAATAAAGTTGTTTTGTGATTCTTCTTGGTGGACAGCCAACTTATTCTCCTTATGACACTTACACTTCCCCTGCTCTTCCTATTCTCACTTCGATGGGATCTACTTGATTGAAGCGTCCCCTCAAGCCTGCACAAATGGAAATAAGTCTCTTAATTAGAGTTCCCAGTGTGAGCCTGAAAACCTTCTGTGAAGATGGAAATCATAATCCTGCCAAGGAAAAGAGATTCTGAAAATGTATGTGGTGACTTCTCTGAGCTTGCTCGACCAATCTTTTCTAATATTGTGCCTGTCTGGCTACTCTATTTCATTTCAAACTTGGATCTTGCTTCATTTTAACTAGAGGAAAGCAGACCGAGCCAACCACATGAGAAAGACGTAGGCTTAAATTAAGTCACCTAAACTCTATTCAGCTTGTAGAAAGAAGTACTTGGAAATAGGAAGATAAACTATGACTTTTACTAATCAAATTCCTGAGTCCAATTTATGGCTTGACACTATTCATATTTTGATGTGAAACTTACCTTCATAAGTGATAAATTATTTAAAATATTTACTAGGTCATTGTGTGGAAATGACATCAAGATTTAGTTTTATAAATGATGCTCATTATATCAACCAAATAATGCATATTTAAAAAAATCCCTGGTATTTACAAAATTCTACATTTGCAAATGTCCTTGCATGATAGAATTTTCATGTTATCCAAAATGAATACTTAAAAGAATGTTTTTATGGGCTAGGGAGATGGATTAGTGACTAAGTCACTTGGCTGCGAAACCTAAGGACCCAGGTTCAAATCTCTAGTACCCATGTAAGCCAGATTCATGAGGTGCTGCATATATCTGGAGCTTGTTTGTAGTGGCTAGAGGCCCTGGTGTGACAATTTTCTATCTTTCCCTCTTTCTCTCCTTCTATCTGCCTCTAATCAATATTTTTAAATTAAAAATATTGCTTTTGTATTTGTCTGGCTATTCATTTATTCATTCATTTGCACAGAACCCTGTAAAAGAAATTATTTTTACCGGACATACATGTTCATAGCTAGAGTAAATCAGCACTCTGTACCTTCTGCTTTCAAATGTTATAATGTAAATATGTTTTTCACAGATTATTTAGCTCAGTGAATTTTGAATGTTGAACTTTTGTTAATGATTTTGCTGTTAAAAATGATTACTCAAACTAATGAAAATTTGCTTATTATTGTAAGCCTAAAGGCTTGTGGTAAGTGTCAGGAAGAAAATATGTTTAGTTAATTTCATTTTATACATGAATTATAATGTTTTGGTCAAGAGTTCAATGTTAATGAATTAACAATGTATTAAATAAAATATCTTTAAGAAGAAATGTTCATAAGACAAAATGAATTGATGAATATGTTTTCATTCCAGGCACCCAGAAACCTAAATCTGCAATTGATAAAAGAATAATTTCTCAGTGTTAACTAATGCAGTACTGCAAGGATTCTTACCCAACAGGACTTTATTGGATTGCTTATATTAACTTTCATGCATGTTTTACTTGGGAGTTTAAAAAAGGAATGTTATTGGATAGATTAGTATAGAGTGTTCATTGTCATACACAGACATGTTTTATGTTGTTTCTAAATAAAATGTGGATCCATTTACATAAATTGTCTAATGTAGATAGGCATTTGCTTGATATGGTATAGATGATGAATAAGATCCAATGACAGAAAACTATACCTGGGACCACCTCATCTACAAAGCAGGTGTCATGACTGGCTTCTCTGCAGCTCTCCTTACTCCTGCAATTACATGGACGCTGTCCCTTATCATGCTGAGTGAACTTGTTCCCTTTGGCCACAGCTTGCCAGCACTAAGAGAAGACACCCACCTGAATACACTATATCTGACTAATCACCTGGCAAATATTTATGTTTTTGTTCATATAACAGTCCTGCTTTGTTTTAGTCAGAAAAGTTTCTTTATCCTGCTGTCAACTGGTAAGACTCAGAAATCATCAAAGTGCTAAAAGAAGCTACTGTTGATTGTCCAGGGCTAAATGGCACATTCCTATCACACCTTCCAACATTCGGGGAATACTGTCCACGAGAGGTGGAAAGCGTGTCACAGGAAGAGGATATGGAGGAGTGCTGTGAGACCCTGCCTTCCACACGAAATGGCCATCGCGTTCAGAACCTCACAGAAACCTTCCCTACCTGCACAAAGCCTATATAACATTAGGCCCCTCAATATTTTCTCATAGATCCTGATGTAATGTAGGAGGGAAAAAGAAAACAAAACATCCCAACAAAAAAAGGACTTGTTGGGAAACAAAAGTGACTCGTTGTTAAAAGAAGTTCATTTATGAAACTTGTCAGTAAAAAGTTATAAAAAAGATAAGTCATCTGATACAAGAACACACAAAAAAGAAAATTTTGCAACAAAATTGCAATGATTGTGATATACTTCAATAAAGCGATATAACTGCCAAAAGAAACTTAAAATGCCTTTCTGCTGGCCTTATATTTGTGGCATGTAGGAAGTTTTTATAATTGTAATTATTCTCATGTGAAAAAGTTTATCTAAAATCAAAGTATTTGAAAAAAAGGCTACACTTCTTGAAATTAATAAATTTTCAACTAAGTATGTAACTTTTACATTGAGATATTTAAATTTGAATAAAGTCTATTATGATTTTTCTTAAAGACCTTAATAAGAAATAAATATATAATCCTTTGATGATACGTAAGGAAAAAGAACACATAAGGGATTATGAAAGAGGTTATAGAAGTTCCATTTTTCATTGAGGTTTAATTGTAATCCTACTTCTTGTTAGGGTAAGTATAGTCAGATACTGTCTGCTGCAGTGTCTTCAATGTGAACTGGAAGGGAAAATGCTTTCCCTACTTAAATAAAATATGTCATAACTGCGTAACTTTAAAAACCATGTACTTTGTCTTCTTAGTTGCTTCACTTTGGCAAATACAGAGTCATAATTAATTTCTGTTGCTCATGCATCCACTTTACACATTATGCAGATATAATTGTTGGTAGTGGTTAAAAGTAAACATGGTACAATGTAGATGTTGTTGTTATTGTTTTTTTTTTCATAACCTAAGCAAGTCGTTTAAACTGTTATCCAGCATTCTATTAGTATCATGTGACAAATAATATTAGCTATTTGAACTTCAATTACTTTATAGACAAATTAATATCCAGAAGAAGGCCATGTTTAAAACATCTCCTTTTAATAGAGGTCATTATGATTTTTAGTTTAAAATAATAAAAGATATTTGGAAGTATTACAGTATGTGTATTAGAAATTACTCAGAACATACACTTGTCATTTTGCCTGAAGTTAGAATTTTAAAAATATATTTATCATTATTTATTTACTTGCTAGGTGGACAGAGAGACAGAGAGAGAGAGAGAGGGAGAGAATGGGTGCAACAGTGCCTCCAGCCACTGCAAATGAACTCCAGACCCATGTACCACCTTGTACATCTGGCTTACATGGGCCCTGGGTAACCAAACCTAGGTCCTTTGGCCTTGCAGGCAAGTTCTTAACCATTAAGCCACATCTCTAGTCCCTGAAGTTAGAATCAGCAGTGTGATGGTAGATATAAGTATACTTTTTCATTTAGATGCACAAACAAGTTTTCTCTCACCTTTAAGGAGGGTTGTAAGTGTCTCATTGCATTTTCTTACTTGCTTGAATCTACTAATCAATAAAGGTTGGACAAACTCCCTGGCCTTTACACACCCCACTTGTTATCTCTGTGAGGTCACTGCACTTCTGGAGCTCTCTATATTGTCACAGGATATCTTGTTGCTGCAGCCTTACATCTTCTCTGCACTGCTTCCTCCATTCCCAGTTAAAAAAAAAAAAAATAGAAAGAGATGCTACTATTTCCCAGGACAAAAATTTCCCATATGAAATGATAGCAGGGCAACCAAACTGGCAAGAAAATACATGGATAAAATTATAACCAACCTATCACATTCTAGAAACAAGGCTTAGTCATGCTTGTAATCATAGCACTCAGGCTGAAGTAGGGAGTTTTGTGAAATTGAAGGCATCCTCTCTCTCTCTCTCTCTCTCTCTCTCTCTCTCTCTCTCTCTCTCTCTCTCTCCCACACACACACACACACACAATTTTAAGATAGCCAAAGTGACATAGTGAAACACTATTTCAAAATTAATAACAATAATAATAGTTAATGATGAATAATTATAATGAGGAGAAACTTGAATTACAAATCAGTGAAAAGACAGAATTCCATAGCAGTTCTTATTAAAATTATTATCATTAATTATACATATTACAAAAATTATACCAGGCTCCTATAAAATAATTTATTTTACTAATAATGAAATTAAAATATCAGATAACTTAGTTTTCAAAACAAGAAATAGTATACAAATAATATCAATGTGGTTTCAAATAAATTTATTTTAAACAATGACATGATTGCTTATAAATAATATGAACTTTGGAATATTAATAAAGTGTTTTCAATTAAAGTATATTAACCAAGTATATATAATCAAGAAATATTGAACACATTTGTATATAATATACTCAAATACATTTTACTAAAAAAGTTAAATTGGTATTGATTTTTATCATTTATATCATACTGAACAGTATCAATTATTAATGGTTTGGGAACATATTTTACACAATCAATATCTAACTACCTTCATCAACTATCTACCTATGTCAAACATCAATTGATTCTTGTGTTTTGGAAAACTATGTGGAATAATATGCTTAAGATTAATTGAATTTGACTGTATGGTTTCAAAGCAAGACTTGATCATACCATTTGAAAGCAAGATGCCTTCCTTTAGTTTCTTTCTTTCTTTCTTTTTTTTTTTTTTTTTTTTGTTTTCGAGGTAGGGTCTCACTCTAGCCCAGGCTGACCTGGAATTCACTATGGAGTCTCAGGATGGCCTTGAACTCTCAGCGATCCTTGTACCTCTGCCTCCCAGTGCTGGGATTAAAGGCATGTGATGTGTCACCAGACCCGCCTCCTTTAGTTTCTAAAACGAGGATGCTAATGCTAAATCATTTGTTGATTTAAAATAATTTCAGGAAATCAAATGAAAATGGTTTGTACTGAAAAGACAAATATATTTCTAAAGTAATTACCTCTTTCTATGGCTAAATTTTCAAATCTTTTGGGTCCTGGAAATATTTTGTGGTTTTTACTTAATTTCAAATAAATCAATTTAGAATTATTGCTCAAACATAAGCAAACTAACATGACAAGTATTGCTGAAAGATTTGCTTTAAATTAAATAAATGCTCATTATGGTGAAAACAGGCTGTTGTAAATAACTAATTTCACAAAAATTAAAGTGTGTATACTCTTAAATATGGATAAGTTTTTTTTTTAATTTTTTAAATTGTTTTTAAAATTTATTTATTTGAGAGCAACAGACACAGAGGGGAAAAGGCAGAGAGAGAGAGAGAGAGAGAGAGAGAGAGAGAGAGAGAGAGAGAGAAAGAGATTGGGCGCACCAGGGTCTCCAGCCACTGCAAACGAACTCCAGATGTGTGCGCCCCCTGTGCAACTGTCTAACGTGGATCCTGGGTAACTGAGCCTCGAACTGCAGTCTTTAGGCTTCACAGGCAAGCACTTAACCACTAAGCCATCTCTCCAGCCCATATAAGTGTTATTTTTTAATCTATATATTTAAGGCAGAGTAGTAGAGACAATGATGTGTGGGGTGGTCAGTACTTAAAAGCAAAGCATAACAGACACTTATCTCTCAAAATGGTTGGGCTAAATTCAGTATGTGTCCCAACTCCAGCTAAGTTAGGCCTTTCTCCCTATTTTACCTTCTACCTTTGCATTTTCTTAAATGAGTGATATTGTTATTACCTAAAGTAGATTGCAAATGAGAGGAGTGTGAAACTGTGATTTTAATTATCTCCTAATAAGTTGATCATTCTCTGTCTTGGAGACCATTTCACACAAAGATCAATGGACTTTCTACATTAGTATGTTTATCAAACAGGAACTCATCAGGGCACAGAAGACATGTATATTTGAACAGAAAAAAAAAAACTAATACAGCAATTTTCAACTAAGAAGGAAATATTTAGTTGAGGAGGTTAAAGAATATAATGAATATCATTTGTATGTATGTATGTATATATAGGTGTGTGTGTGTTTATATATATATATTTATGTATGTATGATATATACATACATGCATACATACATACACACATACATACATAATCATTAAGAAGAACCACAAGCTTTATCTCCAGTAGAAAAACTGAACTTGTCAGAGCTTCAAGTTCAGATTTTAGTGGAATGTTGTACCAGAAACAAAGCCCACACAAGTACCACAGGCCAGAACAGTTAAGTCTAACCATGGAGAAATTTAGGGTATGCTGATGGGATTGCCCTGGAAGTGGTGAGACCACTGGAAGTTCCTATGAGTCTCCTGGCTGATGTATGAGTGGAAGTTGCTATTAATCCACAGATACTTCTAAGAAGCCATCTCCTAGGGTAGGATGTAATGTGATAGGATTTGCCCATTGACACTCTATAGAATTTATCAATTAAAATCATCATATACAAAGAAGAAAAACAAAAGTTTAGAAACCATGACACATTATTTCACTGCAAAACAACTACACAGGTGAATCAAGTTATTATTAATTGCATTGGTAACCTGTGTAGGACCATTATGTGAATCATGAACCCTTTAAATTTACAGCAAAGTGTATCATTTAAAATATATTTCCAAGACTGTTGAGATGGCTCAATTGATGAAGTGTTCAGTGCTCAAGGAAGCCTGACTCCAATTCAATCCTCAGACACTATGTGAAAAAGAAAAAAGAAAAATAGAGCCAGGGCAAGCTTCTATAATCCCAGCAAACTGGAGGCTGGATATGAGGTGGAGACAGGAGAATTTCCCAGAAGTCCTCAGGGGACATGGGGCTCAACAAAATGAACAACAGCAGAGTGAGATTTAGAGGAGAGAGAAACACTGCCTCAAATGAGGTGCAACTGTGAGGCTAGAGAACAACTTCCACAAATAAGCTACGGCACACACGTGCTTACACTCACACTCAGAAATACACATACCCATGTACACACACATAGGCACATGAAAAATAAAATTAAAAAAGGCATTTGCTCATATATAAATGTCTCCTGCTGAATTTTACCATTGTCTTCATGCCTGACATCAAAAGGAATTCACAGGTTAATTCAAATTGACAGGATAATAGCCAATGTTTTAAAATATTTGGCAGAATCCAGCTAAAATTAAATCTTTATGAAACCTTGGTGTGTATAGGTATATATGCGTTATGTGTGCACGTGTGTATGGGTGTTCATCTTTGTGAGTGCACATATATGTATATGTGTGGATGCTCATGCACAAAGGCAGCACGCATGGAGAGTAGAGATTGGTATTGGATGTCCTCCTCAGATGCTCTCCACCTTATCTATTGAGACAGTGTCTTGCACTTGACCCAATAACTCAACTTCTTTTGCGAGACTAGCTTCCCAGGGAGCTCTAGGGACCCACCTCTCTCCATTTCTTCAGCTTTGGGATTAAATGTGTGATCCATCACACTTGGCATTTTATGTGAGGTTTGGGGAACTGAACTTGAGTCCTCATATTTGTGAGAAAATGTTTTCTCCTTTAAGCCAACTCCCCAAACTCACATTATTTAAGAAAAAAAAATGTGCCTCAACACTAAATTATCTCCTAATAGTGATTATATTAGAAGTAAATTTGAAGAGCATAAATATTTACTAAAATGTAACAATGCAAGAGTCAGATGTTTGTTTTAATCCAACTTATTTACAGTATCCCTTAGGTTATATAATGAAGATTAAAGAGACCAGTTGTTAAGAGGAATATGAATAATGATCTCATTTATGGTGGCAGAAAGAGGAAAGTCCCAAATGGATTGAGTGCTATGATAACAATGTCCTTGAGAAACTGAAAAGGAGTAACATGGGTTTAGAAGTAATTCAGAGTACCATACAATGGAACTGTGGACACTGATTTTTGTTGCACAAGAAAAATGACTGCAGCATTCGTGGTCAGGCTTTGGTTTTACTAGAATAATTACATACATACAGGGTTTCTACTTAAATGTCTGGTCAGTTTTGCATACATTAGCATAGCTGCTTATAGTACAATAAGACATTGAACTGTCTTAGTCACAGATTTAAATTTTGTCATATGGCTGTAGTAAGCAAGTCACTGTGGCACTGATTGAGGTATAGACACATAAATCAATAAACAATGGAATATATTTCCTATGTAGATATACATAGATACTCTCAATTGATTTTACAACGACATTTGATACAATCAAGGGAGAAAGATACCCTTGCAACAAATGCTACTATTTCAGTAGCATACATACTAACTGGTTAAAAAAGAAGGTTCCTACTTAAAATAAAATCAATTAAAAATTAATAATGTGATGAAATATAAAACATAACTATACTGAAACTCTGATAATATAAAATGTTAAAGCCACTATAGACAAGACTTTAGAAATAATTTAAAAGAACAACCCTTTGACTACTAAGCGATTTAGCAAATATATTCCCAAATATTTATCACATATGAAAGAAGGAGTCTACATAAGTTTTCCTTGTACTGGGATGTATATTAAAAAGGAGTAAGAATCAAATAACAAGGATCTTTTTTCCCTCAGGGCCACTGAGCAAACCATATTCCTTACCACTGATCATCAGTATAAAAAGAGTTGTAGGATGTGTCCTAACATCTGTATGTTCCACTTTCTTAAAAAAAAAAAAAAAAAAAAAAAAAGGAAGGGCGAAGAGATCAGTATGTCAGGGTATCAGAAGGAGCTAGAATAGATAAAAGACCTGAATATAATATTAATACTACAGATTCTTGTAATAAAAATGGTACATATTTTGAATATCAATATCAGTAGTTGCTCTACTGTGTATACACTCTATAAATATTATTTCTTACAACTTCAGAGAATGCGTAGTTTTCTCAATATAGAAAGCTTAAATTTAAATAAGAGCATATTATGATATGTTCAATAATCAGAATGCATCAGATCACTCAACTTATAGATGTATATAACTGCTTTCAGTGTCTACCCTGTTTATCACCCTAAGTACACAGAGTATGCCCAAGTTTCTGTGTCAAGATGTTGGTAATACAATATGCACCTTTGGGTAATGAATGATTGACTTAAAAACTTGCTTCTACATCATAAGTGTTACTTTGAGAAACAATGTGATATTTAATCTGAATCTAGAAGCTAAAATTAATAATAAAATGTTTTCTGATTAAAATTTGTATAAAAAATGGATTTCCAAGCAGAAAAATCTCATTCTCTGGGGTGGAGAGATTGCCTAGTGGTTAAGGCACTTATCTGCAAAGCAAAGAACTCCAAATTGAGGCCCCAGGACAAATGGAAGTCAGATGCATAAGATAGCATGTGTTGGGAGTTCATTTGCAATGGCTCAAGGCCCCAGGGTAGCCATTCTCTCTCTCTCTCTCTCTCTAT
Source organism: Jaculus jaculus (assembly GCF_020740685.1). Classification (NCBI taxonomy): domain Eukaryota; kingdom Metazoa; phylum Chordata; class Mammalia; order Rodentia; family Dipodidae; genus Jaculus; species Jaculus jaculus. Next base: position 24,328,713 of record NC_059104.1, read on the forward strand.
ATCTATATATATATATATATATATAGAGAGAGAGAGAGAGAGAGAGAGAAAGATTTGGTTTTACTAGAATAATTACATACATATAGGGTTTCTACTTAAATGTCTGGTCAGAATATATATATATATATATATATATATATATATATATATATATATGATATTAATATATGATATCAATATATATTATATATACACATATATAAAATAAATAAAATTCCTGGAATTGAATGACAATGAGAACACATCATACCAAAACTTATGGGACACAATGAAGGCAGTCCTCAGGGGAAAATTCATAGTACTCAATGCCTTCATAAAAAAGACAGAAAGATCCCAAATCAATAGCCTAACCATCCACCTGAAGGCACTGGATAAACAAGAAAAACCCAACCCAAAGAACTCCTGAAGGAAAGAAATAATTAAAATAAGAGCAGAAATTAATGAATTGGAAACCAAGGAAACAATTAAGGCAATTGACAAAACAAAGAGTAGCTTCTTTGAAAAAATAAGCAAGATTGACAAACCTCTGGCCAATGTGATCAAGCAAAAAAAGGAGAGGCTCCAAATTAACAAAATTCAAAATGAAAAAGGAGAGATCTCAACAGACAAGTGAAATTGGGAGAATCATCACTACTTATTCCAAAATCCTCTATTCCACAAATCTGGAAAATGTGGAGGAGATGGATAAATTCCTGGATGCATATCATCTACCAAAGCTAAACTCAGAGCAGATCAACCACCTCAATTAACCCATCACGCTCATGGAGATTGAAAAAGTAATAAAAAACCTCCCAAAAAACAAGAGTCCAGGACCAGATGGATTCCCAGCCGAATTTTATCAAACCTTCATGGAAGAACTCAAGCCAATCTTCCTAAAACTGTGACACACAATTGAAGAACAGGGAAAGCTACACAATTCCTTCTATGAAGCTAGTATCACCCTAATCCCAAAACCAGGCAGAGATGCCACAAGAAAAGAAAACTACAGGCCTATTTCCCTAATGAACATAGATGCAAAGATCCTGAACAAAATACTCACAAACCGAATCCAACAACACATCAAAAGCATTATCCACCTTGACCAAGTGGGATTTATCCCAGGAACACAAGGGTGGTTCAACATATGAAAATCTGTCAATGTAATACACCACATAAACAAGCTTAAACATAAAAACCACATGATCATTTCGATAGATGCAGAAAAGGCCTTTGACAAGATACCACATCACTTCATGATCAAAATATTGGAGAGAATTGGCATGGTTGGTACATATCTTAACATAATAAAGGCAATATACAAAGCTCCAAACGCCCAAATAATACTTAATGGAGAGAGACTGGAGGACTTCCCATTAAGATCAGGAACAAGACAGGGCTGTCCTCTCTCACCTCTGCTTTTCAATATTGTTCTGGAAGCCCTAGCTCAAGCAATAAGACAGGAGAAGGAAATAAAAGGGTTACAATTTGGAAAGGAAGAAGTTAAGTTAGCTCTATTCACTGATGACATGATTGTATATGTAAGAGACCCAAGAGACTCCATCGCAAAACTCCTGAAAGTGATTAACTCCTATAGCAAAGTAGCAGGATACAAAATCAATGCATAAAAATAGGTAGCATTTCTGTATGCAAATGACAAAGATACAGAAAAAGAAATAAGGGACATAGTCCCATTTTCAATAGCAACAACGACAAAAAAAAAAACAAAATACCTTGGAATAACGTTAACCAAGGAAGTAAAAGGTCTATACCATGAAAATATAAAAACACTCAAAAAAGAAATAGAGGAGGACTTGAGAAGATGGAAAGACCTCCCTTGCTCCTGTATATGCAGAATTAACATTATGAAGATGACAATCCTACCAAAGGCAATATAGATTTAATGCAATTCCAGTTAAAATCCCTACAGTGTTCTTCACAGAGATAGAAAAAATGATCTCAAATTTCATATGGAAAAGCAGAAGGCCTCGCATATCCAAACATATCCTCAGCAAAAGAAATACCTCTGGTGGCATCACCATACCTGATCTAAAGCTATATTACAAAGCCATAGTAATAAAAACAGCATGGTACTGGCATAAAAACAGGAGTATAGACCAATGGAATAGACATGAGGACCCAGATTTTGGGTCAGTCAACTATAGCTACTTGATATTCAACAAAGGCCCGAACAATATAGGCTGGAAAAAAGATAGCATCTTCAACAAATGGTGCTGGATAACCACATGAGGAAACTGAAACTTGATCCACACATTTTACCATGCACTACACCCAAATCCAAATGGATCAAAGACCTCAACATAAGACCAGAAACTCGAGTACTACTGGAAGAAAATTTAGAAAGTACTTTCCATGATATAGGAATGGAAAAAAAATATTAAATATGTAATTCTCATCACCTATTTCTCTGTGCTAAGTGAAAGATTACTCACAGCATTCCTGTAGAAGTGATCATTTCTTACTTTTAAAATCAATCTTAGCATTTGTCCACAAACACTGACTCTTCTAAAAATCAAGACTCTATCTAAATATGGTGTTGATTTAAAATACATATATGAAACACCCTTTCCTACGAAGTTAGTAACTATACTGGCTAATTGTTCTTCTCTGTCATCTGCTATACCTGCTCCTCTCTCTGCTTTAACTCCACAAATGACTGCTGTCAATCATGAAGCAACAATGAATAACCAAAACAAGACAAGACAAATACTAAGAATGAGCATGGGATTACAGTCTACATATTGGTGGGTCGTAGGTGGATTACAGTCTGTACATATTGATGTGTCATAGGTTGATTCAGAGAGGCAAAGATGATAATTTTAAAGTTAAGCTAAAACATGCATTCAAACATTAAACTTGGCTGTAAGCATCAATTACAAACGTGGTGTCATTGAAAAGCCAAGTAGGAAATTAGTGGCTGGACAGATTTCCTTATAAAAGTATACTTGGGAAAGAGTTATGATGCTGATGGCCACTTGGGACATTTCTCATTATTAGACAGATTTTAGTGAGACCTCTTCCTTTATGACCTCTCAATTCCACACTGTTTGGATATGGCACAGATGGCTTCATCTTGACTCTGACAGCATTCACAGTATAATCTTTGTAGTCTTGTGAACTGACAAGATGATGGGATTCATATATAATAGGACCATTACATTATAATAATTTAAAAGCTTCTACAGGCTTTTAAGTTGAGGAAAGAGATAGACTTCCTTGTCAGTTTAGCTAGCTAAAGATTTAAAATGTGTATTTAACTGTTTTGGTGAATGTATTTAGTTTCTTATTTCTCACATCTTTTCCTTTTGTGTTGCTTTAGGACACTCCTGAGTTACTTTGACTACCTCAACAAGCTTGAATACTGTATTGTGGTAAATGCTTTTAAACAACAAGTTGCTTACATAATCCTTATACATTTATTGGTGGCTTTCTATATAGGAAATTGTATTTTATAGTTTGATTGCTTCAATACCATGATGTTAGTTGAAAACTGAACAAAATTAGAAGACAATCTATGAGATTAGATTACAGCCTGGAATACTCATCTAGGGTGATTATAATTTAGGGTTGACATATACACAATATTATTCCCTCACTTACCATAAGCACTTTCATTTGAGGAGTATTCTTCAAATAACTGTTAGATAAACTTTTGACATGCTAATTTTATAAGTTTCCAAAAATAAATCTTAGGGTTTCTCTGCTGTCCTGTGTGTACTTCCATTTTGTTGACATATTTTTCTCTGGACAAGAAGGAAGTTCATCTGTAAGTTGGGTCAATAGGCTTACTGTTATTTAGGGTATGATGATTGACAGAAAGTGTGCCTGGCAAGTAAGCAAGAACAGCTCAGACTTAGCACACTAGTATCAACATTAGATTTCCTAAGTCTGTGGAAATATTCAATTCTCTAGAGGTTATTGCTCAGGATTTTACTTTCACTTTCTGTGCTGGGTGAGCTAATGTAGCAATTGACTGACACAGGTATAGTGACCACTTAGATCTTGAATTACTGAACCTGTTTGCAGCTATATCCCAAACCCTCAACCTCACACAGTGTGCTAGAAACCTGTGTTAGGCCTGGGAAATGAACACCTATGCCCACTGCCAATCTGACTTTGATTCTCTTTTTCAAAGACAAGTCTTTTTCTCTTCCATTATAAGACTCCTGCAAACTTTGTAAGAGATTAAAAAGAAAATAAATAAATAAAACTTTCAGGAGCCAGAGATATGGCCTAAAGTTTAAAGGTGTTTGCTTACAAAGCCTGGTGGCTCAAGTTTGATTCTCCAGAAATCACATAAAGCCATATGCAAAAAGTGGTACAAGCATCTAGCATTTGTTTGCAATGGTGAGAGGCCCTGGTGTACCCCAGCTTCCATCTCTCTCTCTCTCTCTCTCTCTCTCTCTCTCTCTCTCTTTCACACACACACACACACACACACACACACACACACACACACACACAAACAAATGAAATATTTTTTTAAAGAACTAGTATATTGAGGGCTAGGTGTTGTCATGAATGCCTATAATCCCAGCATTTGGGAGGCAGAGGTAGGAGGATCTGTGAGGTTGAGGCCAGGCTTGAACTATATAATGAGCTCCAGCTCATCCTGGGATAGAGTGAGACCCTACATAAAAAAAGGAAGAACTAGTACATTGTATAGTTACAAGTAGACAAAAATAGCATAGTAAATGTTTCTCATTACAAAGTATAAGTAATATTTGTTAATAAACTCGTTGTAATCATTTTACAATGTATATCTATAGTGGAGCATCAAAAAACATAAATATATAATCATTATCAAAGTTTCAATATCTCATTTTTCTTCCCCTATAATTTAACCCTTTATGTTTACTATTTCCTTTCAAAAATTGGATTCTAATTTTGATAAGATCTTTTTGAAAGGAAAGGACATAGATATGCTTGGCTATCCTTCCATCTTGCTAATGAATCAACAAATCACATGTACTAATTAATATTTCTGCCAAAGCTTCACAGGGGGTCAAAAAAGGAATCGTGTTTGTTTGTTTTTTTACTCCTCAGGTAATAAGTATGACCATATTTACCATAAATGATATTATCTATTCAAACTGTTTATTAATATGAATATACAATTATTTCTATGTTTAAATGCGAGTGTCCATGAAAAACTTGTCAAATATTTTGTGCTTTCCTCTCTTCATGATATAACAGTGGTGAAAGACTTCCTCAACAATATTCCCTTAGACAAAGATCACTCAACCAGTGAGATCTTATGAAGCAAAAAAGATTTGTACAGATACACATACCATAACCAGAGCCAACAGACAAACCATAGAATGGGAGAAAGTCTTTGCCAGTTGTAACATTGACACAGGCCTAATACATAGAATAAAATAAAAATAAAAATAAACCCTAAGCCATAAAAAACCCAAACATGGGCCTGGAGAGATGGCTTAGCAATTAAGCCACTTGCCTGCATAGCCTAAGAATGCATGTTCAAATCTCCAGGTCCCATGTAGACAGATGCACAGCGATACAAGCATGCAATGTTGCATATGTACACACATCCGGAGTTCATTCACAGTGGCTGAAATTCCCTGGAAAACCCATTCTATTCTCTCTCTTTCTCTCTCTCTCTCTCTCTCTCTCTCTCTCTCTCTCTCTCTCTCTTTCTCTCTCTGCCTCTTTCTCTATTTCTCTCTCTCTCTCTCTCAATAATAAAGTAATAAAAATATCAAACAACCCACTCAAAAATGGGTCAGAGAACTGAACAGGGAATTCTCAAGGGAAGAAATACAAATGGACAATACCTAAAAAAAAAAAAAGAAAGAAAAGGCTAAACATCTTTAAACATCAGAGAAATGCAAATAAAATGAGCTATGAGATTCCACCTTACTCCAGGACAGGATGGCAATCATGAAAATATCAAATGATAATAAATGCTGATTATGTGGGGAAACAGGAACCATCCTTCACCACTTGTAGGAGGGTAAGTTTGAACAACCACTATGGAAAGCAGTATGGAGGTTCCTAAAAAAGTTGAAAATAGAGATAACAAATGACCCCACCTTCCTCTACTGGACATTTCCTGTAAAGGCTACTCCCTTCACTGTAGAGCTATATGCTCAATCACAGTTATAGATGATCAAATAACAATAGCTAAGGTCTAGAATCAATTCAGATGTCCATTGTTTGATGAATGAATAATGAAGATGTGACACATATTCACAAAAGAATTATACTCAGCTGAGTGAAATGATATAAGTGAAATTTATAGGGAAATTGATGGACTTGGAATAGATTATACTAATTTAACTCACAAAAGCATAGAAAGATAAGTCCTACATGTTTTCCCCCATCTCTGGCTCCTAAATTGGAGAAACTTGATTTGCTTATATGCATGACAGAAAACTCAAGGGACAGTTAAGAGGTATGGAAGAGTTTGATGGGAAGGGAAGAGAAGGGAGGGTGAGGTATACATAAACACAAATCCAGAATGAATAGGTCCAGTGTAAACTATCCTCCTAGATAGCAGAGTAAAAGTTATGACTATCAATGTAAGCACTAAGGTATCACCTGGTAAGAAGGGCCCTGGGGAGGGTATAATGAAGCCTACCTAACCCTGAAACATCTGGCTCTGGTTTATAGCTCCTAGTACCAGACATTTGTTAAAGCTCATGTTGAGCTATTTATCAGAGAAACTTGCAAGGTCCCCCAGACATGACAGGCTTCTGTCAAAACATTTGATTACCCATCTGAGATAAAAATCTAAGACCCTATTGCTGAAAACAGCATATGCTGCTGAGAAAGAACATCAAGAGATCTGGCTGTATCTGGAAGGAAGCCAGTTTCCACACGGTTAGTTCATATAGTGCTAAAGACTGCTACATGAGCTGCTGAAGGGAAATTTCCAACAATGTTGTAAGCACACAGAAGACACTGCTATATGAAAGCAACCAACCTGACAAGATGTACAAACCTATGCAATAGTGACATACAGCCCAGTTGCGTAACGACTGGCTCTCTTATTGGCTATGAGATCTGCACATTGGAAAGTAACCCATAGCTGGAACTGGGAACCAAGTCAGAAACCCATTGAGACCAATATTATGAATTCCATTGAGAAGTTCCCACTAATATTTATCCAAAAGTGAGAAAACACCCATCAAAATCTCTTTGAATTGACAATGATTATACCCTTTAACCACTTTGATCTCACTCTCCATTAAAGTATCTGTTTGTTACTTTCTTTTTTTCAGAAAGCAGCAAGAAATGAGGACAATTAAAATCTATTAATAAGACAAGAATAGCAGACGCCTGGCAAGAGAAGAACCACCCCTTGCATGCACAGCAACAAGGGAACAGGTGAAAAAACAGAGTAACTGAAGGGATGAATGAGAGCGCTACTTCCACTGTGAACCTGAAAACCTGGGCCAGGTTGATGGAGACATATGTTGAGGATACTCAAAATGCACCAAAGTAGAAATCTAGAAGATGCTAAGAGCTCAGTACTAAAGTAGACTTGAAGCACACCTACCAAGGCTCAGGAAGTTTTGCAGAAGAGACAGTAGAAGGAATGTAAGAGCCACAGAATGGGAGGGAATATCTTGTGACATTGTCAACCCCCACCCATAATTAGTGACTGCTGATTTCACAAGTTATAACCTACAACTCCATGGTGAATACCAGCAACCCCATCAAGGAAGATCCTTAGTGGTGTGGGGGCGGGTAGGAGGGAAAAGATAGTACCAACATATGTGGTGTCCACACAAAGTTTCTACTTAATAAAAAAAAAAGTTTAAAAATTTAGTACCTAACTTTTAATGGGAAAATATGCTATTTATAATGACACTTGATACTAATTTCTACTAAATTTTCTAAAAACAGTTTTTTTAGGCTAACATTGGATTATCTACTACAAAATGTGTAGATGCCTTGTTTGAATGTATAAAAGTCTCTGGTTGGGATGATTACTCTTGTAATCCCAGAACTCTGATTGCTGAGGTCAGCATGTGGTTGTGACTCAGAGCTAAACTGGGCAATGTAGTGATATTCTGTCTTTATTGCTAAACATTACTAATTTGGAGAATGCTGCTGAAAGCTTTATATAACTTATCTGTGACAGTGTGAGACGATCATGGAAAGTTAAAATATATGACCTTTATATACTTCCTGTTCAAATCAGGAAAACATGAATGGATGTTGTGGTAGTTTGAATAAATGTCACCCAACAAATTCAATTTTATTAAATCTTCTTTGATCTCAAGCTGCCTGGATGGAAGACACAATGCTGTGCTTGGATCTCAGGGTCCAGCCCTAGGGTGTGGAGGCTGACCTGGAATTCCAGTCTAAAGGTTACAATGTACCTGAGGTCTGCCCAGGGATCCTGGAGAAGTGTGCTTTCATGTGCTTCTGGTGGTTTGTTTTCTCTAACTGTGTAGTTCTTCTGCCATTATGGAACTTCCCCTGAATCTGTAAGCTTCAATAAATGCCATTTCTCCTATAAACTGTTCCTCATTTGGAAGTTCATCCCAGCAACTTGAAGCTGTCTGTGACAATCTAAAATTCTTTTATTTTTTTAAAGTTTTATTTATTTATTTATTTGTGAGCGAGATATATATAGAGAAAGAGGAAAAGACAGACAGAGAGAGAGAGAGAGAGAGAGGACACGTCAGGCCCTCCAGCTACTGCAAATGAACTCCAGAGTGGCTAACATGGGTCCTGGGGAATTGAGCCTTGAACCAGGGTCCTTAGGCTACATAGGCAAGTGCTTAGCCGCTAAGCCATCTTTTCAGCCTGACAATCTAAAATTCTTATTGCAATCAACTTGTACAACTCATTGAAAGTTCTGTGCAATGATTTTGTTATATTAAAACCTTAAGAAGAAAGGAAGAATTTTGAAGAGGAGGAAGTAGTTTCCACTGCTAACATTTTTACTGTGCTGTGCTTATACAAGTACAATAAAGAGCACCTGTGATCACCATGGATATATACTGTTAACATCAAATACTATATTGTTAACATCAAATACCATATTTACTTCATATACTTATGAACACATAGAAAATGTAAAGATTTCAGATATTGGAACATATGGTACATTAGGAAAGTATGTTTCCATATTCTTCTAACATAATAAGAAAAGAAGTGGGAAAATGTGTGTAATAGAAGATACTATGGTACAGGGAAGAACTTTGAAGGACAACTGAAAACCCATTAGAATTTATCACACAAATTATTGTACTGTATGTCATTAAACTATATTTTCTTGATATTTCTAAAAACATTAACAAAGTTTCCAACATTTGAATCATCAACAGAGGTAGAAAAGTACATGGCATATTATATTTCTATTATTGTTGAACTGACATAAATCAGATCAAACCTGCCAAACTTACACCACACAAAATGTAGCCTTTCAGGACAAGATCTGATGTACAATATTCTAGAAGGAATGAGTCCCTTCCTATGGATTTGCATTCTTAGGTAGGTGACTTTGCTATAAAACTGTGATGTCATCATCCTAACTACTTTATGGAAAATAGATCTACTCACTAAACTATCAACTTCCCCAGACATATAAAGTTGAAAATCTCTCTGTCTCTCTTCCTCTCCACTCTTTCTCTCTCTCGCCCCCTTGCACTATCTCACTCTCCTCACCTCTCCCCCCATGAGTTTATTAGGTTTTAATTTGGTTAGAATGAAAACAGTTGCATTTAATAACTAGGTCCGTGCTTAACTACAATTTTGAAGGGATGAAATTCAGAAAAAAAAAAAAAAGACTTTTCTACTTGCTTTGCATTAAGTCACCTGCTAGGTGATTGGACTAGACTGATTGGAAAGAAAACTTGAATATATTACTTCCTGATGAGATAAAAGGCAGAATTTATGTAATAGCTGCAAGCATCAAGTAATGTAAGACATAATATTTTTAGTCTTTTTCTTTTCCAAAGTAACTTTACCATTTCCTTTTCTATATACTCATGATGTGCCTGAGGCAATGTACTGAATCTATTTATATCTCATGTGCTTCAACAATACATCTGATGGAAGTGCAAGCTAATGAAATTAGGCAGACATGGATAAATTATTAATTAGCATGAATCTGTTAGTGAGTAAGTAATTCTGAAAATCTTTTACTACTCCATATAAGTCTACTGTTTGTTTATTTCTATCTCACTAATTCTTTTCATTTTTCAGGATTTTGAGTCACTAAAATGTGCACAATCGGTATTTTCTCAATCACTTGTCTGTACTCAACTCCAACTGATTTTGCAATGCTTGTGGAAATAATGCACTTGATTCAGCTATTGTTTCCAGTTGAGACTAAAGTATCACTTATTTAACATTTTATGTGGATCTCACTGATATTGGGGATTTTAAACTTTTAATACTTTAGAAGAATATGAAATGAATTTTATGTATGAGTGTAATACTGAGGATATACTCCCATGTCATTATATATTCTACACAGAACCCCACAAGTGAGCTACACAATTGATATTGAATAAATCAAGGAACGACAAATATCTAGAATGTCCAGAATACTAACACCAGTACATAATTTAGGAAGAAGAAACATTTCATATGTATTTCCCAATATTAATTTAATTTTCCCACTGGAAATCTCATATCAATATTTATATTATAATACTAAGGAGATAATATAAATATATAATATTTATATTATAATACTAAGGAGATATTTATATATATATATATATATAAGGAATATATATATATATATATACTACAATAAGGAGATTAGCTTGCTCTACATAGACTGGGTTTTCTAGTCATAATATTATAATACTAATATAGTATATATATACTATAATACTATCATATATATATATATATATATAATTTTATATATATATATATATATATAATATATATATATATAATATATATATATATATAATATATATATATATATATATATATATATATATAATCTTCTTAGTATTATAGTATTATATATACTATATCAGTATTATAATATTATATACAAATATATGTGTGTGTGTGACATTTGTTCTACACTCATATCCCTTCATCCCCGCTCTCCATTACCCATTACCCTGATGACCCTGCTCATTGGGGTCTGTGGTGTTCAGTGTGGGGTAATTTTGGTCTCTGTCTCTGGGGAGCACTGTACTCCAGAATATTTCTACCCATCCTGTGGTTTTTGCAGATTTGCACTTCTCCTTACTCAAAACTCTCTGAGCTTTGGTGGGAGTGTTATCAGCTTATTTGTAGTGTTGACTTCTCTACAGACTCTGGGTTTCTGTTTCTCAATACAGTAAATTTTGTCTGACTTTTTCTTAGGCTAGGCAAACTCAAGCTTTGCTACTACAATAAGGAGATTAGTTTGCTCTACATAGACTGGGTTTTCTAGTCATGAGGCTCCATGATTTATACTATAAACCACTTTTCACAGGCAGCTTATAAAATTTACCTCAAATATAACATTGTATCTCCATAAAGTATCTAGATCAAGAGAAACAAATACTGGAATATCTAAGTAAATATACACTGTACTTTATGGCAATGCTTGCTTCTGTATAGGATAACAAATACATATATGGATATATATAGTATAGTATAGCATATACATATCATATATATATATATATATATATATATATATATTATCATGTCTTGATATGTATGAGTGATATATGAGAGAGCTTTCCTTTTGTCATAAAATAGCACATCATCTTTCAGCATAGCCTGCATACTGAGAATAAAATTACTATAATCCCTGATTCTCAGTTACTTCAACATACGAGAAATTGTATTATTTATAAAGTGCTTAAATTTTACTTTATTGTATTACAAATTGTATTGCCTATAATTATGGTGCATTTGAAAAATTTTATGGCATGTGTATCCAAAATAATAATGGGACTAAATTTCTTTAACTATCTACCTAGTTTAGGTAGGTTATCTTAATGAATTATCTATCTAACCAAGAAAGAAAGAGGTCTCTTTAGAACAAGTTTCTTTATTAGTAATAAATTTACTTCTTTCTCTAATTACTGAGGTGGTGATATTAATCCAAACCATAGTGATGTCTCTAGTGAGCAAAAGCATACTTACTCAGTATCACTGTCTATAGTAAAGTGTCTGTGGCTGTTGTGTGGTGGCTTGACTTAGGTGCTCCCCATCTTCTCATGTGTTTCAAATGCTTGGCTCCCAGCTTATGGGAATTTGGGAGGTGGTGCCTAAGTTGAGGGGGTTTCTTGCTGGTGGAAAGTTTAGTGGTGCTATAGCCCAGCTATACCTTGTTAAAATTTGTCTCACTAGTCTTCTGCTGGCTTTACACCTCCTGTAGAAAGGAGGTGATGTCCAACTTGGGCGCTACCATCTTTCCTCCATTATCATGAAGGTTTTTTTTTTTTTTTTTCCTTGAGACTGTATGGCAAAACAAATATATATATATATTTTATTTTCTACCCATCACCTGTTTTGTTGCTATGCTTTTTCCCAGTAATGAGAAGATAACTATAACAGCATATTTACATTCATTGTTATACTTCAGCAATTTTTATTAATGATATAATAACCTTTTAAATTTCAAAATCTTTTAAAATATGAGTTACACTCAGTGCATGGAGGAGGGAAATGATTTTACCAACACATGATGTATCTAAACAAAGTTTCTACTTACTAAAAAGAAAGATAAATAAATCTTTCAAATTGAAAATAATGCCAAGGATTTTTTTTTGAAAAATACTCTGATATGACAATTTCTGATTTCCAGTACTTAAAGTCCTTTGCCAAAAAAAAAGGAAATATGTGAAGAATAAAAGCAACTGTCAGTTCTCTGTGTTATTCTTGTCTTCACAAAGAAATTGAATCACCATTGAATAAACAGATGGGCGATCAGCAGAGCAACCAGTGTCTGACAGGAACTATTAGAAGCTTGTCAGGATCACAGCCTACACATTTGTCCTTGACAGAAAAAGCACAGAATTTATACAGGAGCAATTAGTATGCTTGAAGTTATTAAAATAGTTAATAACGAAATCTCGAATAACATTCTACACAGTATTTAATTCAACCAATGACTAAAATGTCATTATTCTCCCTAACAGATCACTATACTAAGTATAAAATTAGATACATTTTTGATTGAATGAATGGATGTATCAAAATGCCATCAAACTTTTACTCTAAAATTATTTAATAAACTAAATAGCGCATCAGTATAGAAACTCAACTGTGTTCGTTGCTTTCAATCTATATTTCTAAGTAAAACACTAGAAATAAATATATGTTAAAAAGATAACCTACAGTTTGTGTTTACCTGATAATGAAGCTCCACTTTTATATGTGTTTTGCAAAAAAAGGCACTTTATCCCTACTTCTTAGAAATGTGTGATCCTGTTCATACCAGGTTTCATTTCTCAAACATCTCCATGATTTGGGTCAATGATTCAAGAAATATTGGGAAGAGGAATTGACATAAAGAAGTCAAGCTTTTCTTTATTTTACCCTGTAATAAGACTTGGATTTTTAATAAGGAATACTTTTGTTATGCATACCGAAGAAAAAATTTAAAGTTACAATGTAGAAAGTAAATAGAAATGGAGGATGACAAGAGAAGGAATGTGAATAAACTAGGAGAGAGGGAAAGAGAGAATGCGGTCAGTTGCATTTTTTTCCTGTATGCCATTTGTTTCCACTGATTTCTGAGTGTCAGCTGTGATTCATCATAATAAATTCTGCTAAATTCTTAAGCAAGTGTAAGTTAGTATGTCTGCCATGATCCAGAAAAATAGTCTTGCTTCTTTAGTCAATGTAAACATCAAAGTGTTTAAAGCAGGAAAAGCTTTAGGCAAATATATTTTTATTATCATGACATAATACATTCATTCCCATTTTAACCCAGTATTTATTTGAGCTCGTTTTATCTTTATTCAAAATGTCTAGTGATTAATATGACTCATTAGCAATTAAAGAAACAATTATATGACAAAAACATATTTTTTATTTTCTTCCCATTATATGTTTTGGTGCTGTGCATTGACCCAACAATGAAAAGGTAACTACAGCAGTATATTTACATCCATTGTTATGCTTTAGCAATTTTTATTAATGACATAATAACCTTTTAAATTTAAATCTTTCAAATATGAGTTATAGTCAGGGCATGGAGTAGGGAAATTATTGTACCAACACATCATGTATCTATACCAAGTTTGTACTTAATAAAAAGAAAAATAAATCTAGCCAGGCTTGGTGGCTCACGCCTTTAATCCCAGCACTCTGGAGGCAGAGGTAGGAGGATCACCATGAGTTCGAGGCCACCCTGAGACTACATAGTGAATTCCAGGTCAGCCTGGGCTAGAGTGAGACCTTACCTTGAAAAAACAAACAAAAAAAAAAAAAAAAAGAAAGAAAGAAAGAAAAAGAAATCTTTCAAATTGACAAGAAAGCCAAACATTTTGGAAAATACTCTGATATCACATGATGAAATAATGTCCACAAACACAGAGAACATGCTGGTGTAAAATCTCACATTGTTTCGCCTGGCCAGAGCACACCCCACATGAATTCAAGTTGGTAGTGATTGCAGACTGCACACATGAGTACCCAGCTCTTCAGAGGAACTGGACTACACTTGCTTCTGTCAAATTTATTTCATGTTACCTATGGTTTATTTAATGAGCATGTCTTGAAGATGTGTGTAAATTTTAATTATGAGAACTCTTCACTTGGGCTGGAGGGATGGGATAGTACTTAAAGGCATTTGCAGGAAAAGCTAAAGGACCCAGGTATGGTTCTCAGAACCTGTATTAGCCAGATGCACAAGAGGGAGACCCTGGAACACCCATTCTTTCCGTCTTTTTCCCTCTCTCTCCTTCTATATCTCCCTCTCTCTCCCCCCTCCTCTTTCTCTGTCAAATAAATAAATAAATATTTCAAAATTCTTCACTACATGAAGATTTAAATGTTAAGTTTTGTCATTAATAAATACTTCTATACAAATATACATTATTATAGAGCAAAATGCATTTGCAATCTGGAATGTAGAAGTAACTTTAGTACCATTTCTCTAATCATTAAGGATAAGGAATTAAAAGAACACTCTAGCTCTCAGAACTAATAGAAAAACACAATGAGAAGAAGAAAAGAATGTAGGATTGGAACTTGAAATAAGAAACCTTTCATTAAGCTTTTGGAAGGGAATATTAAACATATGAAATAAAACTCAAACTTTAATAAAATGATCTTAAAAAACTGTCTAAAGATGTACAGTAAGAAATAGAGAGCAATTTGGAGAAAGACTTATTTCCTTAAAAATGATGTTGTTTTTAGAATATCAAGGAATATTTTAATTGCATTAGTACAAAGATAAAACCTGGTTATTTTAAATCATAATCTCATTGATCTTACAGGTTTTTTTTTTATACTTATGTGTTAGAAGCTAAGCACTAAAGACACACCAAGGTACAAGAGAAACATGTTCCAAAATCACACTGGAATGTCGGGACCCAATTATCAATGGAAAAAATAAAGTTTGGAAAAGTCATTATTAAATACAAATAGGAAACAAAGAATAAATTTCACTTATGACAACAAACTGTAATTATTAGGATCTTTATATATATTTGAGGTTTGAGTATTTACAAAATTTAGCATACAGTCATTAGACATTGAGAAAATTTAGACAATGTTCACAATTCTGAATCATAAATTACATCTTGATGAGGACCCACATTTTAGCAGTTACCTTATCATTGCTAGAAGAAGGCACTTGACCAGAAGAAGCCTATGGGGGGGGGGGGGGACTTTTTTCTCTGCTTACCGCTTTTTTTAAGCTTATTTTTATTAGATATGGACATATTTAGTATGTAAACATTACATATAGGTAACATTCTTTCCCTCCTCCCTGCCCCCTTTGTGAAGAGGCCTTCCTCATTGGGGGTGCAGGTCAACCCCATGGGGATGATGGGTCATGCATTATGGGGGCAGCTGTAAGTTATGGGGGACAGGCAACGCCTCTGTGTAAAATTTCCAACTTGTGCCTCTAACAATCTTTCTGCCTCCTCTTCCACAAAATTCCCTGAGCCATGTTGGGTGCTTTTTAAATCTACTTCAGTGATGGGCACTTAGGAGCCTCTGGAGCTCTGGTTTTGTACGTCTTACATGTCCTCAGTGTCTATCTCCTCCACCCTTGGGCTGATAACAGATTCACTAAGAAGGCAGCCCTCTTGTTCATTTCCCCAATTCCTCTGTGATTTCAGCTTGGGGAATGGGTGAAATGATCTGGGTTATTTATGTCCTCACGTCCAGGTCTCATATGATAATGAGAGGCAGATTCTTCAACCTTCAAATGAGAGTAAAGTCAGCCCCAGTTAAATGGAATAACCATTATTAGTTTAGAAAGATTTTAGAAGGTGTAGACCCTCTTATAGCCCAAGATTAGGGGGAGTTTGACAATTGAAAGCATAATCATTATCTGGATTATCCATATATGGTTTCCTTTCCACTGAGCAGATCCATTAGCCAATCCAAGAGCATTTGGTTACCCTCCATGGCTATGTGCTACTATTGCACTTGTGTGAGCATCACTTCAGGTTGCTTGCATCTGAGTGGCTTAGACTTTGAGTTGCTTGGGTAGATTGCTGGCCAGTTTCCCCCAATTGTTCATGTAGATCATGAAGTTCCTTCCAGCATTAGATGGGCTAATTGTCTGGGGACTGGTTCTCTTCCAGATTCCAAACAGGTCTCTCCATGGTCTGTGCCAGCAGCGTTTGATGCCTTCAGCAGTAGGGTCTTGCCATTAACCTCTGGTGAATAATGACGTGCTCTGACAGAAGTCTGTCTTGTTTGTTTTGGGAGATCTAGTAGGTCTGTCTGATCAACAGCTCATTGTGGGTGTAAATTACATCCTGGTACAGGGAGTTACAAGTGAGTGCCAAGGAGCAGGGGGGCGGGGAGAAAAAGAAAAAGACAGAGAAGAAAGATAAACGGGGGAAATGTAAGCTTCATCTCACCCTCTGCAGGGCCTTTCAATTCAGATGCTTCCCTCAGGTCCTCGTAAGGGTTTCATCTTTTAGTCTAACTTCTAGGATATAGGATTCTGTGGTACCAGTTCAATTTGGTTTCAGTTTTGTGTCAACCCACCCCCTTCCACTTCCTCCAAGCCCTACCCTCCCTGTTGTTCAAGCATGGAGGTGCCATTTGGGTATATCAACAACTTGGGCTGATCTAGGTTAAGAACCACAGAAGAATGAGACCATGTGATGATTGTCTTTCTGTGATTGTGTGAGTTCCCTTAGAATGATCTGTTCCAATTTTGATCATTTCTCTACAAATTTTATTATGTCATTTTATTTATTTATTTATTTATTTATTTATTTATTTATTTTTGAGGCAGAATCTTACTCTATCTCAGGTTGACCTGGAATTCACTATGTATTCTCAGGGTGGCCTTGAACTCATAGTGATCCTCCTACCTCTGTATCCCAAGTGCTGGGATTAAAGGTGCGCACCACCACACCCAGCTTCTGCTTATTGTTTTGAAGGGTGAGTGTTTCATCATGGCAGGGAAAGCATGAGCAGACAGCTTGCCCACATTGCCACATATCTCCTGAGAAGAGGCATCACAGTGAGTGAACTCTGTATACTCTGAGGGCTGGACTAAGAAACCTCTATCCACCCTGCTCTAGTGACATACCTTCTCCTGCAAGGCTCCATCTCCCAGAAGCTCCACCAGCTGGGGATCAAGTAGGAAGGTTAATCATAAACACAAGAAGCTATGGGCATTTTGTATTCATGTCCCCACCCAGTTCATAATAGGCAGAACATGAGAGTATTAAGTACTATAACTGAGCTGTTTTGAAGTTTTCATGAGCCACTTTTATAAAGCAGTGCCTCTTAGGTTTATAATTGAAATCTTCTTCCATAAAAGTACTTCCTAAGGTGAATATATGCCAATTTTTTTGGAACCTGAACTGTAAGATATAGAACACATAGATAATTTTGGAAGGTTATTGCAGAATAAATTTAATGCAGTTTTCTAAACATTGGGGAATATAAAATGACAATCTTAGAGCCTTAGGAAAAAAATTATGCTTTGTTCTAAGCTCAGAAGCCTAGGTGATTACAGAATAAGCTACCAGTAGAGACCAACCTGGAAAGCTGCCATCATTGCTATGAAAAACAATCTGTTTTTGTGGTTACTGAAATACATCACTTCATACTAAGAAGTCATACTTTCAGTTGCTATCTCAAAGCAAGGATTCCTTCAAGCTGATTAAAGCTGGTGTTTTTTTGTTTTGTTTTTTGTTTTTTTCTGATTGAGGAACATTTCTCACAGAGGGCTTTGGTTTAAGGACTTAGTCTAATCACTGATAGAATGTTTTTCTGTCCAACATCCAATATTTCTTCCCTCTCTCTGCATGTTTTATGTACATATCATTTGTGATGGGTATTCTGAACTTCTGTGCTTCCTTCCAATTCTACCTCATTCAACAGCTGTCTTACATGTATAATACAATCATACTACAGGCCTCTGAGAAGACCTCGTGCATTTCATTGTAGGGGCAGATGTAAGCAGATGGAGTATATTCTGAGCTTTCTCTGTCAGCATCCAGTGGCAAACATTCAGGACTGTAGATATAACACTGTGTGGCAATGGTAGACTAATAAACAGTTCACCAAGTTGGGGTAGAGACTTATCACAGATTCAGAAAATGTGAGTTCTTAAGTTTTTGTAAAATATGCTGTGCCGTGTAGATTACCATTTCTGATAGTCTAAGGAGTGAAAACAATCAACTTTTAATAACAAAGACTAAAATTCAGCATCTGTTTTGTAGATGACAAGTAGTTCTTTACTATATCATAGTTAATCTGAAATTAGAGAACCAAATGTTAATGATAAAGAATTGGCAAATGTCTAAATAGTCAGGATATTACAATGGAACATTGGATGGCCCTGACTATATTGAGGATGCTTGATGTAAGTGTATAATTAAATGTGTGGAAATTTATTGGAATTGGAGGCAGTTTTTTTTTTTTCTTTTTTGAATACAGGATTTTGCAACTTGGCAAAGAATTCAAAGGAAGGATTATATTTTCTGAGAGGCTAGGAGGCTTGGAGAAGTGTATGGCTAATGCTGAATAGAGTAAAAAAAGGATTAGGATGTTCTTGCTCCAGCAAAGAAAAGAAGGTAGAAGCAGAGGGAAATGTGCTTGCTAGTGTTTTTATGCTGTAGGGCAGAAAGCATTTTGCTTTCCTATACCCTTTTCCATTTCTTCATTTCATTGTTCTGGAGTCACACATATTGGGAAGGCAAAATGTTCATACCAAGGCAGTTAATAGTGTTCTGCTGCATGCAAATCACTGCCACTTGTAAGTTCAGCATTTCAGAAAATTCTGAGTTGTTGTTGCATTGAGTGATTTCATCAATACATGTAAGATACACTACTACAAATGGGTCACACACATTTAATCATGAGTAATCATAAGACTCAGTTAACTAAAAGTCATAAATCTGGAGAAGTGGACAAGGACACTTCTATGTTCAGAAACCATGGTGGGCTAATAGACCATGGTGGCCAATAGGACACATACATGATTTTATTACGTATGTTATAAAAGGTAGGTACAGAATAAATTTAATGTGTTTTGTTTTCCAAAATCATTAGGAAATGTAAAATGGCAATCATGGAGCTTTAAGATCAAAATCTGTTTTGTTCTAAGCTCAGAGGCCTAGGTAAAGACACCATGGTACCCTAAAGGAAGGTCAATAGTGCTATAAGAGAAGGTAGTAGAGGAACTTTCATCCACAGAAAAAAAAAATTATGATCATTGTTCATATATGAACCTTTAGTTTTCCAGTTTAAAAACATTGAATCAAGGAATAGGTACATGTGTGAGAAGCAGTACTTTGCAACTGCATATCAAGATGACATGATGCTTATACCTGCAGACCTTTGATAAAAGTACCTGAGGTCATCTACTCTGTTGACTGTGTGCTGAAGACAGGAGAATGATGGGACAAGTTGAACACTTTTTGTGACAAATTTTGAAATGTCATCGATGCCTGGATACCCAAGTATGACTCTATGGTACTACTAAAGTGGGGACTTCTGGAAGAAATTCTCTCATGGTACATTATAGGTTCATTGTACCTACAGAAGCATTCTACAGTTTCCACTAACTCATGTATTTTAATGGAATTGATAGCACTGAGAGTTGGCATTCTTGTATCACATCCTTTCAGATGGATAGAACAGCTGTTCTAATTGGAAATAACAGTCAAACCTCTGGAATCACCCATTTCCTGCTGACTTACCAACTGCACAATCTTCCTGGAAGTACATTTTCAAATTTGGAAGCTCCTGTAAAAGATCTGCAGTTCAGAACTAGGTTGATGATGATTCTCCAGCCAGTGAAAATGTTCAAACAAGAGGGAACATTTAGGCTGCAGGGATTGCTTAGCTATTAAGGCATTTGCCTGCAAAACCAAAAGACCCAGGTTTGATTCCCCAGGACCCACATTAGCCAGATGCACAAGGGGGCACAAGCATCTGGAGTTTGTTTGCACTGGCTGGAGGCCCTGGCGTGCCTATCCCCCCCTCCCTCTTTCTCTGTCAATAAATAAGTAAAAATAAAATATAGCAAAAGAGGTTACGTTTCTCAACTTTTAGCACTTAAAGACTATGAAGCTCAGAATGAGAAAGGAAGAAATATTAGTGGAATGCGTTCCAAAATCATAGAGGTTTTGCTAAGATTAGAGCACTGTAGGGAAAATGTCATAAAATGACAGTGGAATAAGGCCCAGAAATAGTAACTACATTCAATTGTAAATTTGGTACAGTATGCTAACAATAGAAAATCATTTTTTTCCAGGGTCTATTTCTTCACTGAGATTCCTGTATGGATTTTTGAGGAAGAAAAATGCAATGTGAGTGGTTTCACATGTTCAAGAGGTCCATTATGGAGTGATTTTTGTCACCAATATACTTGGCATTATAGCATTTGGACATAGGAACAGGTAATTTATTTTGTTTTGTATAATTTCTGTGATTGAACCTTTAAAATTTCTTCATAGAATCTGATAAACTGGTCAGAACAAATTTGATTTTGAGTGAAACTAACATAGAATTATAGAATTAGTTGTCTTCCCACCACCCTTGGTGTTGGGGATCAAACCCAAGACCTTTCGCACTCTAGGCCTATCACTAAATTTTACTCCTCTAGCTCGTTTTTTTTTTTTTTTTTTTTTTTTTGTGTTTTTGTGTGTTTAAATTTAAAAAACACAGTGTTGATGAAATTTATGAAGGAATATTATTTGAGGCAAATTTCTGCTGCATTGAATAGAAATGTACAGTGAGAGCCGGATCTGTTATTTTCTTGTTTTAATTTAGAACTATTAGACAACAGCTTGGCCAAGTAAAAGTACTGCTGAAGACTCCGTATGCAGCTGACACCTAAAATGGAACGGCATGGCTGGAAGCCAGGAGAGAGTCAGACCCCAGACAGTCAGCATGTCTAGTGCCAGAAAGTACTAAATGGGCGACTGGGGGAAATGACCAATATCTGTCTAAGCAACTCATGGTCTAACCTAATTAGCAGCAAATAACCTGATTGCACTTGTGTGATGCCCACACAAGTGCAATAGTGGCACACAGCCATGGTGGGGAACCAACTGCTCTTCATTTGGCTAACTGATCCCCTCAGTGGTACGAGACCCATAGCTGGAGCTGGGAAACAAGTCAGAACCATACCCAAACACAAGCCCACTCTCCAATATCAACCTACCATCAATCATGGGGTACAAGAGGGCCTACACCTATTAAACTCTCTATCAAAAAAGTAAGTGTTATCTCAATTTTCCAGGTGCTAACTTACTCTCCGTTGGATAATCTGCTTCTCTTTTTCAGACAGATGCAGATCCTAAAGAGAGAGCTGCCCCAACATACCTCAAAAGGGTCCTGACTGAAACTAAGGATAATTGGCGAAACAAGCAAGGGTGATGTTTTCCTGTGAACCGGATGCCAGCACAAAGGGGAAGGAGACCAACACAGAGAAAAATCAACTCCTACCAAATCAGAGAGCCAGAGCCTCAGAGGCCCCCAACACCTCAGCACTGAAGCAGACCAAAAATGAACCCAACATGGCTCAGGGAAATTTTGCGGAAGAGGGGGTGGAAAGAATGTCAGAGTCACATGTTGGGTCATGATATGCAGAGACATTTATTGTACCAATAACTGTGAGCTAACTCCACAATGCACAACCCATTTACATCAACAAGGAGGGTCAATTGGGAGGGGGTAGATCATGGATGAGCCTAAACAATGGTACCAGACTGCCTGTGTTTGCTGAAAAGAAAACTAATAAATTAAATTAAAATATATATATCCCTCAATAGGAGTATGGAGTGTGCCAAAAAAGTATTGCCATGGAGAGGGTAGGAGGAAGTCTAAACTTAAAACACTCTGTCTCTGACCTGTAAATCATAGTACCAGAAATAGGTGTCAACCACATTAAACTTTTGATCACAGAGATGTATGAGGTCCCCAAAACAAGACAGGCTTCTATCAAAGCACTTGATTACCCACCTAAGGAAAAAGGTAAGACCCTATATCTGAAGACACCATATGCTGCCACCACAGAGCATGGGACTACCAGGCTGGAATCTGGAAGAGAGAGACAGAGACAGTCCAAAGACATCTATTACTAGAAAGCACTGCATGAGTTGCTGAGTAAATTGGCCAATAAAGGTGTGAGCAAGCTGGGGTGTAAACTACTCAGAAACAATCAGCCTGACAAGAAGTACACACCAGTGCAATGGTATGAATCCTATGGAGACAAAGACAATGCTCTCAAATTTCAATCCCCCACTAATGTTGGCTAAATGATGAGCTACATCTATCAAACTGTCCCTAATGCAATTTAACCTATGCTGACTTTACTCTACATTGGACAGTGTTTTTTTTTGTTTGTTTGTTTGTTTTTTTGTTTTTCAGAAAGTAGTGAGACCTGAGAAGATTAACCACTCCTCAAATCTGAGTCAAGACCCAGGCCAAACCACAGAGGAAGTAGGGAGAACAATAAGACCGTTGCTTCTATGCTGAGCCTGACAAGCAGCAAGAAGGTAAAGGAGACAAACACTGAGGATACTCAACACATACCAAAGCAGAAACCAACAGGATCTTAAGAGCTCATCACTAAAGTAGGTTTAAAACACACCCATCAAGGTTCAGGGAATTTTTTGAAAGAAGGGACAGAAAGATTGTAAGTCACAGGTTGTGATGTCATGCCCAGTGGTACTGCCACTCCCCAACTGCTGCTCCCAAAACCCCATGGGAATATCATCAACCCCACTGAGGAGGGCCCTTGTGCAATGAGGGCAGGGAGAAGGGAAGCGATGGTACCAACACATGATATATCCATACAAAATATGGTTTTAATAAAACAAAGTACACACACACACACACACACACACACATATATATATATATATATATATGGGCTTACATGGCTATGAAAATGCTCATCAGAAGTATTTGATACTCATATTAGTGCATGTTCTTTGCATAGTGATAACATCATTTAAAATTCATTGCATCAAGAGTTCTTAACATATGTAGGAAATTCAAATTTTCAACAGGAAGGCATTAGAAATGTAGTGCCTGTGAGTACATATTTAAAGCTTGCTCATAATCTGCTCCCCCTTCTCTCTGTATTTCTCTCTCTCTCTTTTCTTAAATATACCCTATATGCAATGGTAAGTTATGTGTTCATTCATGAATAAACATATTTCTGCATCCAATTTATATTTTCATTAAAAGATTTACCTTTTCTAAAATATTAAATACCATCTCCATAATATATGTATGGCCTACAAATATTTTAATTATTCATTCCTTCTCTTCCCCCATTACATGTAAACCCACACAGCACACATACACACATACATATACACACATGAACAAACACATACACTTTGACAACAGTATGGAGCATTGTAAAATCAGCTCATGCTTTGTACAGAAATACAGTTTCTGTCAAATACTCTGCCTGGTTTAAAGCATGCATATATCTCAAAGTTCTAGCAATTTTGACACATATCGTTGCTCTACCTAAGCAAAAACATGGCTGACTCTTTGCAAAAATTGTTCTTGCCAGTACTCAACACACTAGGATGTTTCATTGGTTGTAAAAATGATAGTAATGATAATTACTTTAAGGTATGATTCATTTATTCTTTAAAACTGAACTAATTGTGACTGTTCACTTTGTACAAATGGTAATACATTTGTATTTCAGTTTGAAGTTTGGAACTCTAAAGAAAATTAACATACACTAGTTATAATATTTCAAATACTGAGTATTAAAAGTAATCAAAACACAATATCTAACCTTAGAATTAAAGTTTTGAATTTAAACTTATAACGTGTGCTTTCATATGTGACCCTATAACTAAAATAAAATATTTTAGAAAATACCAAAATGAGTCCAAATGGATATCAATATGATTAGATACTTGCATTGTCTGATAATAACTGTAATATCTTTTATTTATATTATTGCACTAAAGTAATTCTGATTTTCTTCATAGTTAGCATGCTTTCATATAGCTTCTGTATGACACTAACCTATACATACCTTATTACCACGTGAAATGTACTTATAGAATTCAAAATTTTCTAAATGTTTATAGTTTATCTCACTATTTCCATTTTTATCTTCCTACAATGTTATTGTAGCTAATTAAAATCTTACAGATAACTGTGATTATCTAGTTGAAATTTTACTTGTGTTTCATAATAACTTATATTTTGAAGATGATATGCAATGCATCTCAATTATTCAAAGAAAGTGATGGTCATAATTCAAATATGTATACATCATATCAGCTTACAAATAGAAACTAGGCAAGCTTATGTTGTTATTTCAAATGTTATTTGTTATTTAAAAATAACATGCAGAATTTGGCATGATAGCTCACATCTTTAGTCCTCGTACTGAGGAAGCAGAGGTTGGAGGATCACAAGGAGTTCAAAGCCACCCTGGAGCTACAGTTCATCCTTGGCTACAGTAAAACCCTGCTTGGAAACCAAAACCCAAACAACACAAAGCAAAACTAAAATACATGTAGACCTACACAATTAATATAAGGCAACTTATTTTATCTTTAAAATCTCATAGCAAGTGTAGAAAAATATCAAAAGTACATTTGCAAAATGACGCCCTGGCTAGTGATGGTATGTGCTGCCATCGTCGTTTTTCCAGACCACCCAGTCATACAGTCACACACATCCACAAACACACTTACCACTGGCACTTTCCATTGAATTTTATGCAAGGAATAATGTGATTTGATGAATTATGATTAATAACTAGGTGATCTTGCCATCATATGGTTTAATTAAAATTTGGATTCATAAACATATTTATCACTTGTATATTATGAACAGAAGGAACACATCGGTATGTTTGAATGTAGCAGTATTTTATGAGTTAATATATTATTTAAAAATTACATTAGCAGTGATGTAATTAAAATATTTAATAATAAATTTCATAGAGTCTTGTTACCTGCTGCAGTCAGGTTCGCAATGCTGGCAGAAATCACCAAACCAACAGCAGCTTGTGGGAAAAAAAAAGTTGAATACACAAGGACAAGGTCGTGTGTCCAAAAATAATCCTCTGCAGATTTTAGTTTTCTTTTGACTTGTATTGTTTTTAGTGAAATAATTATATTTTATTCTAACATCACCCTATGGCATTTTTTTCTTGAGGTGGGGTTTCACTTTAGCCCAAGGTGACCTGCAATGTACTACTTAGTCTCAGGGTGGTCTTGAACTCCCCGTGATCCCCCTACCCCTCCCTCTCTAGACCTGGGATTCAAGGCATGGGCCACCAGAACCAGCTAACACTAAGGTATTTTTCAAACCTATTCAATTAAGACATTTGTAATTATTTTTACTTCCAGCAAAAAACATGACAATAATGGCATGTAGTAATAACACTTTATACAGATAACTATATTAAATTGTTATAAATATACTGATCCAAATATTCACTGTAGGTAAGTCTATCTCCTATCAGATTCATCATTGTAAAGTTAAAGAAAAGGTACAAGTCTTTCATTTAAGTGGTCAATTTTTTATTTTATTATCTGAAAATCAAATTTTCTTTTTCTTACCTTAAACACATTGCATGTGAGGTGTAATGGTAACTTATGATTTCAATATTTTTTACCAATAAAATGAATGAAAAACTTTCTAGAAGTCTCAGAAATTTCCTTAATTGTAACTAAGGAGCAAGTTTTTATTGTCATTTATATTATAACCTCTTTATATACTTAACAACACATTCACATTATGTTAATGGAAAATACGGGCACAATATAAAAATAGGTATCTCACTAAAAACAGTCCAAGTCAAAAGAAAACCAAACTTTGCAGAGGAATATTTCTGCATACACATCCCTCCTTGTGTATTCATGCTACTAAGGTAGTTTCCAATACTTTTAGGATTACCAGATGTATGCCACTTAATGTTGTTTTCATATAGTATGGAATTGGGTGATATTGGTCAGAAAAATAAAATGATGACTTATTGTTCCCTAATGACAACATCATTCCATGTTAAAAAAAAAAAAGTGAATTAATGCTGTGATGGCACACACTTTAATCCCAGAATTCAGGAAGTAGAAGTGTAAGGAATATCATGATTTCGAGATTACCCTGAGACTACAGTGAATCCCAGGTTAGCTTGGGCTAGAATCAGAATCTACTTTGAAAAACCAAAATTAATAAATAAATAAGATAAAAAAGAAATTAAAATTTATATGCTTAAAACATACAAGCATTAAGTATGACAATTTTGTGAAATTTTACAATAGGCAAAGCAGAACATCATAGATGATGACATAATGTTAGTATTTTATATTTTTAAATTTATTTATTTATTTATTTATTTATTTATTTATTTATTTATTTAAGAGACAGGTAGAAAGAGAGACAGAGAGAATGGGCATGCCATTCTCCAGCCATGTAAACAAAATCCAGATGCATGGGACCCCTTGTGAATGTGGCTTATGTTGGTCCTGGGGAATCAAACTGTGGGTCCTTTGGCTTTGGAGGCAAATGCCTTAACTAAAAAGTCATCTCTCCAATCCCACATTTTATTTTTTTAATCATTGGTATTATATGATATTTGCTTAAACCTATGCACACTTCTCTTTCTCTTATGAAAATGAATGTGGTTGTAAAACTTTAACAGTATAACTTACTTATTTTATTTTATTTTGAAATTTATTCTAATGTAAACAGCACAGGGTTGAATTATGCAACTTTTATTACAGTGAAGAAAGTATCCAAGTTATGTTCTGTTTTTCTTCTCATCTTTTTGCACAGTTAGAATGTAGATTCTACATATTAATATTTTCTATTGCTTGAAGTTTTTATATTCCCAATGTAGGTTAATTGAATTTATGATATACACTATGGATTCTATTGCAATTTGACTTCAATTTTGGTGTCTTTGATATTGTTCCCACATCAGTGTTTGATAGGAATGTCTGCTGGGTGTGGTGGCACACACCATTAATACCAGTATTCTTGAAGCAGAGGTAGGAAGATCACAATGAGTTCAACGTCACCCTGAGACTCCACAGTGAATTCCAAGTCAGTCTGAGCTAGAGAGAGACCCTACCTCAAAAAAAAAAAAAAAAAAAGGCAAGAACACATCATCTCCTTGTAATTATTTTCTCTTATATCATATACCTTTATTTTTTTTATTACCAAAGAAGCCTTTCTTGCTTTAAGTTGAGATATTTATTTAATTCATTTTATTGATATTTTACTGAAATTTGAGTAGATACATTGTCATCCAAATATCATCACAACTATATTCAAAATTGGAGATGTAACACCATTTATTTCATATTTTCTATATGTCTTCAAGCTCATTGTTTACTTGGTACAGTGAGGTAATTTAAAAGAAAATGAGGACTTCCAGCCAAGATGGCATCCGTCTCTACGCTTCACCTCTCCAGGTAGGAAAGGCAAAAATAATGGGAGCCTTATGATCTACAGGTCCTAGCGGACTTCCAGTGGCAGTACACACGGGAGTAAAGAGGGCGGTAGCCCATCAGTCTCCCAAACCCCTCAAGCGGCCGTCCCAGCCCCAGCACCACCAGATTCCTCCTGCACTGCCTGCAGGCTATGCAGACCCAGGCCAGGCAGCTCACATTCCTTAATTCCTCCCCAGCTCCACCCCCCTTTCCCACTACTGGGACTTTAGTCCCAGCCGCAACCACTGTCTCGGTGCTTGGAACAGGTCCTTCTGCACGACCTGCAGGCTACATGGACCAAGAACAGCTGACTTGCATTCTTTACTCCCTCCCACGGCTTCCCTCCGGCTTCCCACAACCTAGACCTTAGTCCCAGCCAAGACCACTGTCCCAGCTACCACCCTGCTGTGCACAGACCAGATCCTCCTACACTACCTGCTTCATCACTATACCCCAGTAGACCCATCCCCCATCCCTCTGTTACAGGACCCTGCTGTCCCATCTACCCCCACCTTCATGGTGCCAGCAAACCGTATTGGCCCATCCCCTTACCTTGTCACATCACATGACTACACAATTCCAAGACCCCCACCCCCAGCCACTCCAGATTACTTTGTGCAATTTCCTCTTACCCTCCATCCAGTAGGGCCACCTGACTCCACAGTTCCACATCACAAACCACTGACCAACAAGCCCCTCCACCAGCTCTTCAGACTCCCACTAAAGCCTCACAGAGTTATCCCATTGGAACAAACAGGAACAATTGGCATCAGAAGCCTAATAAAGTCAAACATAAATGGGACTAATCATTGCAAAGTTCCAAGAGTAAACTACAGATTCCTCCTGGGTTGAATAAGGTTCCTACACTATGATGGGCATACCACGGCATAAAAGGAATAATATGAAAAATCAAATGGAAGTAAATCCAACAAGACTGTCCATTCCCATAATGGAATTCTCTACTCAAAACAGAGAAAAAACAACATCTAAAGGAGAGTAGGAAAACAACAACAACAAAACAGAAGACCTCAATAATCAGCTGGCTAATCGCAATGAAGACATAAATGAACTCAAGGATGAATTCCAAGATGCACTAATAAAGCAGAAAATGACGTTAAAAAGGAACATCAAAGAAAGATGAATACTACACATAAAAAGGCCGTTGAAAATACGGGCCAAATTGAACAAGTCCAAACCTGTAAAGATACTCTCAAGAATAAAGTCAGTCATGTGGAGGATGGAAACTCAGAACTGGAAGACAAAACAAAAGAAATAGTTCATGAGTCAAAAAATTTGAATAAGTTCAAAAGTTTTTGTGAACAGAACATTAGAGAACTCTGGAATACCCTTAAATGTCCCAATATTCAGGTCATGGGAATACCAGAAGGGGAAGAAATTCAGACCATAGGCATAGAGACCTTACTCAACAAAAGTATCAAAGAAACCATTCCCACCCTCTCAAAAGAATGTTCCATCAAGTTACAAGATGTTAACAGAACTCCAAACAGACTGGACCAAAGGGAAAATTCTCCAAGACACATTATCATTAAGACACTAAACATCAATAACAAAGAGAAAGTCCTAAACGCAGCTAGGGAGAAACAACACATTACACACAAAGGTAACCACATCAGAATTACTTCAGACTTCTCAGTGGAAACCCTGAAAGACAGAAGGGCCTGGAACAGAACACTGAAAGTCTGAAAACCTATGGCTTCCAACCCAAACTACTCTAACCAGCAAAAGTATCCTTCACAATAGGTGGGGAAAGAAAAACTTTCCATAATAAAAATCAGAGAACAATATGAACACAAATCTAAACCTACAAAGAGTTCTTCATGGAATTCTCCACACAGAAGAGTCGCATAATCAACCACAAGTGAATACAAGGAGATCACAATAACCAAACTCAGAAAAGGTGCAAAAACCTGAAAAATCTAAGAAAACATCGTACAACATAAACCACCACAATATGGTAGGTGGTATGTGTCCCAGAATTCAGCCATTTCCTCCAGACTATCCACTTTTGTGGAGAAGAGGTTTTGGAAATAAATCCTGATGTTTCTTGCAATTTCACTTATGTCTGTTGTGATCTCTCCTGTTTCATTTCTAATTTTGTTAATTTGAAGCACCTCTGTTTTTGTTTTTGTTTTTCCACTTGATCAAATTGGTCAGGGGTTTATTGATCTTGTTTATTTTTTTCAAATTACCAGCTCATTGTTGCACCAATTTTCTTAAATGTATTCTTAGTTTCCAATTCAGCAATTTTTTCTGTGATTTTGATTATTTATTTCTGTCTGGAGCTTATAAGGTTAGATTTCTTCTTGTTTATCTAGTGATTTGGGATCTCTCTGTATTTGTTGTTGCTGTTGTATGTATGTATGTATGTATGTATGTTTTTTAATGAAGGCTTTTAGTGCTATGAATTTTCCCCTAAGAATTACCTTCATTGTGTCCCATAAGTTTTGGTATGATGTATTCTCATTGTCAATGTCACTCAATTCTAAAACTTTTGCAATCTCACTTTTTATTTCATCCAAAGAACTTTATACCCCACATCTACAGAATACACATTCTTCTCAGCAGCCCATGAAACCTTCTGTGAAATAGATAATATACTGGGCCATAAAGCCTGCCTCCATATATTTAGGAGGATTGACA
The DNA here is from genome assembly GCF_020740685.1 of Jaculus jaculus. Classification (NCBI taxonomy): domain Eukaryota; kingdom Metazoa; phylum Chordata; class Mammalia; order Rodentia; family Dipodidae; genus Jaculus; species Jaculus jaculus. The sequence continues at coordinate 24,359,411 of NC_059104.1, forward strand.
TAATTCCTGCATGATGTCAGATCATAAAGCTGTAATGCTTGAAATTAACAATAAGAGATGCACCAGTACTCTCACTATCTCCTGGACACTGAACAACACACTTTTAAACATTAAATGGGTAGTGGATGAAATAAAAAGTAAAATTACAAAAGAAAGATTGCAAGTAAGAGCCAAAGCCTAGGTTGCTTGGCAACTGCCTCAGGCTGCCTCAGATTGCCATTGTGCTTGAGCCCAGGCTGATCCACCCACCTACCTGCCCATACACTGTCATGGGCAGACAACAGTGCAAAAGAAATAACATGAAAAATCAAATGCAAGAAAATCCAGTTAGATCACCCAGTCCTACAATGAACATCTCTAATCAAAACATAGAAGAGTCATTAGGATCAGAACACCAAAATGAAGCTAGGAACAATGCAACCCTGTCCAAGCTACTGGTAGAACTTGTGGAAAAGCAACAAAGGACCAATAATCATGTGGATGCTGCCATCACTAAACTAGACTTAATAGATAAAAAAATGCAAAGAGTTCAAAAACAATTAAGAGATTTGAAGGAGAGTGAAAAAAAAGAAGACCTCAAAAATCAGCTGGCCATGCTAAATGAAGACATAAAGAAATGCAAGGATGAATTCCAAGAATCATCAAGAAAATCAGAAAATGATGTGAAAAGGGAGCTTGGCAGAATCTGAAACCTGAATCTACCCAAGATGCCTTACATACCCAGAAAGCATCTTGTGGACTAGACAATATGATGGGTGGGGAAGGGTGGGAGGGCAACAGATGGGTGGGAAACACAAATCTAGACCCAAACAGCAATGGTACCACAAAATTCTACTTCCTAAAAGGCAGACCAAATAGCTGAAACTTCACCAGGCCCTTGGAAGGAACACTTAACCACAAGACACTGGAGAGAGTATAATGAAGACTAACCTTAGTCTTCTACATCTTCCCTCCCTCCCTCGATCTCTCTTCTCTCTATCTCTCTTACTCTTGTATATTAGTTATCTTTTTCTTCCTTTTCTTAGTGGGCACTGACCTGTAACTCCCAGTACCAGCATGTGACTATCATTCACAATGAGCTTTTGATCAGAGAGACCTAGAAGATTTCCTAAAAGAAAGACAGATTTCTGTCTGAGAACTTGATGACCCACCAAAAGTTAGTAGTAAAAGCCTACTGCTGAAGACACCTTATGTGGTCATCAAGTAAAATGGAATGGCATGGCTGGAAGATGGAAGAGAGTCAGTCCCCAGACAGTCAGAGCGTCTAAAGCTAGAAGGTGCTATATGGGCGACTGGGGGAAAATGACCAATATCTATCCATGCAACTCATGGTTTAACCTACTTAGCAGCAAATCACCTCTTGTGATGCCCACACAAGTGCAATAGTGGCACACAGCCATGGCGTGGGACTAACTGCTCTTGATTCAGCTAACTGATCCCCTCAGTGGTACAAGACCCAAAGCTAGAGCTGGGAAACAAGTCAGAACCATATCTAAACATAAGCCCACTCTCCACTATCAAGCTACCATCAATTGTGGGCTACAAGAGGGCCAACACCTATTAAATTCTATATAACTAAAGTAACGGTTATCTCATTTGTCCTGTTGCTAAATTACTCTCCTTTGGAGAATCTGCTTCTCTTTTTCAGATAGATGTAGATCCTAAGGAGAGAGTCACCCCATAATACTTCAAAAGGGCCCTGACTGAAACTAAGAAAAAATGGCAAAACAAGCAAGGTTGCTGTTTTCCTGGTGAACTGGATACCAGCACAAGGGGGAAGGAGATCAACACAGAGAAAAATCAACTCCTACCAAATCAGTGAGCCAGTGACCCAGAGGACATAACACCTCATCACTGAAGCAGACCAAAAATGAACCCAACATGGTTCAGGGAAATATTGCAGAAGAGGGGGTGGAAAGAATGTCAGAGCCACATGTTGGGTCATGATATGCAGAGACATTTATCCTACCCATAACTGTGGGCTAACTCCACAATGCATGACCCATATACCTTAACAAGGAGGCACCAAGTGGAGGGGGTACATCACGGATGAGCCTAATAATGGTACCAAACTGACTGTATTTGCTGAATACAAAACTAATTAATAAAAAAAAAAAAAGAAAAGAAAAACAGTGGAACTTGGAATAGATCATTATCAGTGAACTCACTCAATCACAGAAAGACAATCATCACATGTTATCACTCATTGGTGGTTCCTAAAATGGATCAGCACAAGAGTCTGACATGCCTAATAGGCATCTCGAGGACAAAACAGAGGGTAGGGCTGGAGGGGAGGCCAAGAGTGGGAGTGGTTCACAAAACTTGACCCAAATGGAACTCTACCATAGAATCGTATATCTTGAAAGACAGACCAAATGTTGAACCCTCATCAGGTCTTTAGAGGAAACACCTGAATCAAAGAGCCCTGAAGACAGTATAATGAAGACTAATGTTAATGTTCTCCTGTTTCTCTCCCGGCCCTCTCTCTCTCTGTCTTTTTTCTCTTTATTTTTTATGTTACCTATCTTTTTTGTCCTCCTTTTCCTTTGGGGTCGGCCTGTAACTCCAAGTTCCAGGATATGTTAACATCCATGGTGACCTGTTGATTAAAGAGACCTACAAGTTCTCCCAAAATAAGAAAGAATGTGTCAGAGCACTTGATTACCCAGCAAAGGTTAATTATAAGACCCTACTGCTGAAGATACCATATGCTGCCCGTATGGAGCATGAAGAGACCTGATGGGAATGTGGAAGAGAGCCATTCACCAGACAGTAAGCACATCTATTGCAGAAGGTTGCTACCTGAGATCTTGGGGGAAATGGTCAAAATCTGTCCAATCAATTTTGCTAAGCTACTTAGCTGTAAACAACCTGACATGATGCTCACCCAAATGCAATAGTTGCACACAGCCTTGGTGGATAACCAACTTTTCTTAGATTGACTAACAGATCCACTCATAGGAATGGAACCCACTGCAACTGGGAAGCAAATCAAAATCATCATCCAAATAATAAGCCCACTCTCCAATACCAAGCTCCCACCTTTCTTGGGCTATAAGAAGGCCTACTTCTATTAAATTTTCTCTAAACTAATAATGGTTATCCTGTTTATTCTTTACTGACTTCACTCTCTATTGTACAATCTGCTTCTCTTTTTCAGATGGATGCAGAAACTGAGGAGAATATCAGCAAATCACCCTTCCTCAGGTCCCCAACTGAAACAATAGAGTAATTTGGAAAATGAACAAGAGTGCTGCTTTCTTGGTGAGCCTAGTACCAGCCCAAGCGTGAAGGAAATGGACACAGAGAACACTCAATCCCTACCAAACCAGATATTCAGAGACACAGAGGCTCCCAAGGCCTCATCATTAAAGTAGACCTAAAACTAACTTAACATGCTTCAGAGAAATTCAAGGAAGAGCACAGAATGATTGTTAGAGCCACAAGTTGGGACATTACACACAGAGACGTTGTCTGTTCACCATAACTGATAGCTACCCCTACAATACATGACCCACAGTCCCCATGGGGATAGCTGGCATCCCCAATGATGAGTTTCCCTTTGGAGGAGGGGACAGGGATTAGGGTAAGGATGGTACCAATATGTGATATTTACACTCTGAGTATGCACATAACTAATAAAGAAAGAAAAAGAAAATGAATTATTTTTAATATGAATGTTCAAATGTTTTGTTAATTGAGTTTCAAATTCTAGTTGTATTTTTTTCTGATAAAGGAATGATAAATGAGTATTAATTTAAAATCTATCAAGATATTTATTAACACTTTATTGCAATTCAAGTTTTATAGTTTATGTGCAGCTACAGTACAATAAAATGTATTATAAAATAATAAGCTGTTTTATATCCTTGTTAACAATCAATTTTGTTTATCTATTTTGGATGACACATCTATATCTACCCATATGAAATTTTACACATTTGATCTCTCTTGGACAAATAAGGAGTATTATTTCCTACTATGCATGCATCATTAACATTTTATTTACAATAGTCTCTATTCTTAAAGATTAATCTTAAAGATTCCCACTGAGCTATTGTGTGTGGATTTCCTGATACTTGAATAATTCTATTGTGGGCTGAAGCTTGTTGAATGTCTGACACATTTTGAATTTGTGATTTGAGTAGTACCTTTTAGCTGTTAAGATCATAACTACTGCTTTCATTTTTTGATTTTATGGGTATTACCCTATATTTCCTATTATTTTTAAAACTTCTGATAACATTGATCAATGTTTATTTGATAAAATAATAGCCTACTTCCTCATTGCCTAATTGGAAAGCATTGAGTATATGGTGGGCTTCATCATTTACTCAATTGCTTTGGCCTTTGATGAAGAATAACACTTAAGGGCTGGAGAGATGGCTTAGCAGTTAAGCGCTTGCCTGTGAAGCCTAAGGACCCCAGTTCGAGGCTCAGTTCCCCAGGTCCCACGTTAGCCAGATGCACAAGGGGGAGCACGCGTCTGGAGTTCGTTTGCAGTGGCTGGAGGCCCTGGCATGCCCATTCTCTCTCTCTCTCTCTCCCTCCATCTGTCTTTCTCTCTATGTCTGTCGCTCTCAAATAAATAAATAAAAAATGAACAACAAAAAAAAGAATAACACTTAAATTATCTTGTAGCATCTTTCCTCCCCACATGACTCTCTTTTAAGTCTCAAGTCTTCTTCAAATAAGTGTATTCTTCAGAACGTTTATGTCCTGTCACATATTATTGTACTTTCTCATGAATTAAAAAAACTTACATGATACATTTGCAACACAAACATTACATATACTACAACCACATTATGCATATTATTTTTTTTAAAAAAACTGTCTCACTGAGATATTCAACATTTCATGTACAACTAAATTCTCAAGCATGCATTCTGATATATCTGGTGCATAAATTTTCAGTCAGTACTTAATAAATTTTATTTAGTTAAGTAACAGTATATAATATAAAACAGAGCTTTTCTTACTTATTTTTTGTAATTTTTATTTTGACTCTCAGATTTTCTAGTAAAGACGTCATAATTTTATTGGTTTTCTTCTTGGGAGAGTAAGAGTGTATCCTCTTTGAGATAAGAAGAATATTTCTATTTAGATTTAAAGCACATTACCCAAAAACAAAATAAAATAAATGCAAACACATATTCATTCCCCAAAGGCACTGACTAAAGTATTCATAACCCAACAATGATTACCATAGCCCAACTAAGGTGGGCCCAGTATACAAGAATGTATCCACTTATATCATATTTATAAAATAAAATGTTAGGACTGGAGAAATGGCTTACAAGTTAAGGATTTGCCTGCCAAGCCTAAGAACCCAGGTTTGATTCCCCAGGACACATGTAAGCATGGTGCAAAAGTTGGCACATGCCTCTTGAGTTCGTTTGCCAGTGGATAGATACCCTGGAGCACCCATTCTTTCTCCTTTCTCTTTCTAAAATTTTTATATGTTATTCAAAGGTAACTAAAGCTTCAGAACACTCAGTTATTCCTTTTAATCCCCTAGCTATGGCCTTATTCTAACCTAGGCTGACCTGGCACTCTGTAGTCTCAGGCTGGCCTTGAACTCAGGCAATTCTCCTACATCTGCCTCCAGAGAGCAGGGAATAAAGGCCTCCACCATTATGTTCACATCTGGCTTCAGTAAATGGTTTTGAAATAAATAAGCTATTTGGTGTTTTGTGATTTCAGTTATCATTAATTATTACTCAAGGATCTCTCAGTGTCAGAAAAAATGTAACAACATGTGATTATCAAGCCATATAGGAGCTAGTGTTCTAAGTATTGTTTTACTTTTTATTTTTTCTGTTTTTTGAGCCAGAGACTCGATGTAACTTAGACTGACTTGGAACTCACTCTGTAGCCAAGGCAAGATGGGACCCTCCAACATCAGAAATATAGGAACTGGAAACTTAACCAATCAAGGAGGTTCGTGTTATTGATAATTCTGAATAACAACTGATGACAGTGTCAGTCAACATGATCTTAGGGAAACTATTACAATTGATACAAAAATAAACACCCTGAAATCACAGGTCATTCTTTTTTTTTTTGTTTTGTTTTTTTTTTGTTTTGTTTTTTTTTAAATTTTTATTAACATTTTCCATGATTATAAAATATATCCCATGGTAATTCCCTCCCTCCCCACCCCCACACTTTCCCGTTTGAAATTCCATTCTCAATCATATTACCTCCCCATTACAATCATTGTAATTACATATATACAATATCAACCTATTAAGTATCCTCCTCCCTTCCTTTCTCCACCCTTTATGTCTCCTTTTCAACTTACTGGCCTCTGCTACTAAGTATTTTCATTCTCACACAGAAGCCCAGTCATCTGTAGCTAGGATCCCCATATGAGGGAGAACATGTGGCGCTTGGCTTTCTGGGCCTGGGTTACCTGACTTAGTATAATACTTTCCAGGTCCATCCATTTTTCTGCAAACTTCATAACTTCATTTTTCTTTACCGCTGAGTAGAACTCCATTGTATAAATGTACCACATCTTCATTATCCACTCATCTGTTGAGGGACATCTAGGCTGGTTCCATTTCCCAGCTATTATAAATTGAGCAGCAATAAACATGGTTGAGCATGTACTTCTAAGGAAATGAGATGAATCCTTTGGATATATGCCTAGGAGTGCTATAGCTGGGTCATATGGTAGATCAATCTCTAGCTGCTTTAGGAACCTCCACACTGTTTTCCACATGGCTGGACCAGATTGCATTCCCACCAGCAGTGCAGAAGGGTTCCTTTTTTTCCACATCCCCGCCAACATTTATGATCATTTGTTTTCATGATGGTGGCCAATCTGACAGGAGTGAGATGGAATCTCAATGTAGTTTTAATCTGCATTTCCCTGATGACTAGTGACGTAGAACATTTTTTTAGGTGCTTATATGCCATTCGTATTTCTTCCTTTGAGAACTCTCTATTTAGCTCCTTAGCCCATTTTTTGATTGGCCTGTTTGATTCCTTATTAGTTAACTTTTTGAGTTCTTTGTATATCCTAGATATTAATCCTTTATCAGATATATAGCTGGCGAAGATTTTTTCCCATTCTGTAGGTTGCCTCTTTGCTTTTTTCACTGTGTCCTTTGCGGTGCAAAATCTTTGTAATTTCATTAGGTCCCAGTGGTTAATCTGTGGTTTTATTGCCTGAGCAATTGGGGTTGTATTTAGAAAGTCTTTGCCAAGACCAATATGTTGGAGGGTTTCCCCTACTTTTTCCTCTAGCAGTTTCAAAGTTTCCGGTCTGATGTTAAGGTCTTTAATCCATTTGGACTTAATTCTTGTGTATGGCGAGAGAGAAGAATCTATTTTCATCCTTCTGCAGATATTTATCCAGTTTTCAAAACACCATTTGCTGAAGAGGCTGTCTCTTCTCCAATGAGTATTTTTGGCATTTTTATCGAATATCAGGTGGCTATAGCTACTTGGGCTTACATCTGGGTCCTCTATTCTGTTCCACTGATCTACATGTCTGTTTTTGTGCCAGTACCATGCTGTTTTTGTTACTATGGCTCTGTAGTATAGGTTAAAATCAGGTATGGTGATACCACCAGCCTCTTTTTTGTTGCTCAGTATTATTTTAGATATTCGAGGTTTTTTATGATTCCAAATGAATTTTTGGATTGTTTTTTCTATTTCCATGAAGAAAGCCTTTGGAATTTTGATAGGGATTGCATTAAATGTGTAGATTGCTTTAGGTAAGATTGCCATTTTCACGATATTGATTCTTCCAAGCCAGGAACAAGGGATGTTTCTCCACTTTCTAGTGTCTTCTGCAATTTCTCGCTTGAGTGTCTTAAAGTTCTCATTGTATAGATTCTTTACTTCCTTAGTTAGGTTTATTCCAAGGTATTTTATTTTTTTTGATGCAATTGTGAATGGGAGTGATTCTCTGATTTCATCCTCTGTGTGTTTGTTGTTAGCATATATGAAGGCTACTGATTTCTGTGTATTTATTTTGTATCCTGCTACATTGCTGTAGGTTTTGATTAGCTCTAACAGCTTGCTAGTAGAGTCTTTAGGGTCCTTTATGTATAGAATCATGTCATCTGCAAATAATGATAGCTTGATTTCTTCCTTTCCAATTTGTATCCCTTTTATGTGTGTCTCTCGCCTTATTGCTATGGCTAAGACTTCCAAAACTATATTAAATAGAAGTGGAGACAGTGGACACCCTTGTCTTGTTCCTGATTTTAGTGGAAAAGCTTCCAGTTTTTCCCCATTTAGTAATATGTTGGCTGTAGGCTTGTCATAAATAGCCTTTATTATATTGAGATATGTTCCTTCTATTCCCAGTCTCTGTAGGACTTTTATCATGAAGGGATGTTGGATTTTGTCAAATGCTTTCTCTGCATCTAATGAGATGATCATGTGATTTTTGTCCTTCAACCCATTTATGTAATGTATTACATTTATAGATTTGCGTATGTTGAACCATCCCTGCATCTCTGGGATAAAGCCTACTTGGTCAGGGTGAATGATCTTTTTGATATACTCTTGTATTCTGTTTGCCAATATTTTGTTGAGAATTTTTGCATCTATGTTCATGAGGGAGATTGGTCTGTAATTTTCTTTTTTTGTTCTATCTTTGCCTGGTTTTGGTATCAGGGTGATGCTGGCCTCATAGAAGGAGTTTGGTAGGATTCCTTCTTTTTCTATTTCCTGGAAAAGCTTAAGAAGCAATGGTGTTAGCTCTTCCTTAAAAGTCTGGTAAAATTCAGCAGTGAATCCATCCGGGCCTGGGCTTTTTTTAGTTGGGAGATTATTGATAACTGCTCGGATCTCCATGTTTGTTATAGGTCTATTTAAGTGATTAATCTCATTTTGATTTAATTTAGGTAGGTCATATAGATCAAGGAAATCATCCATTTCTTTCAGATTTTCATACTTTGTGGAGTATATGCTTTTATAGTATGTCCCTATAATTTTTTGAATTTCTCTGGAATCTGTTGTGATGTTACCTTGTTCATCTCTGATTTTATTAATTTGTGTTTCTTCTCTCTTTCTTTTGGTCAGATTTGCTAAGGGTTTATCAATCTTGTTTATCCTTTCAAAGAACCAACTCTTTGTTTCATTAATTCTTTGGATTGTTCTTTTTGTTTCTATTTCATTAATTTCTGCCCTAATCTTTATTATTTCTTCCCGTCTACTACTTTTTGGTTTGCCTTGTTCTTCTTTTTCCAAGGCTTTAAGGCGAAGCATTAGGTCGTTTACTTGCGACCTTTCTAATTTCTTAATATAGGCACTTAAGGCTATAAATTTACCTCTTAGAACTGCCTTCATTGTGTCCCAGAGATTTTGGTATGTTGTGTTCTCATTATCATTTGACTCTATAAATTTTTTGATTTCCTTTTTGATTTCTTCATTGACCCACTCATCATTTAGTAGTGTATTGTTTAGCTTCCATGATTTTGTGTATGCTCTATAGCCTTTCTTGCTACTGATTTGTAGTTTAATTCCATTGTGGTCAGATAGAATGCAAGGAATTATTTCAATTTTCCTGAATTTGTTAAGATTTGCTTTGTGTCCTAATATATGGTCTATTTTAGAGAATGTTCCATGTGCTGCTGAAAAGAATGTATATTCTGCAGCCTTTGGATGAAATGTCCTGTATATATCTGTTAGGTCCATATCTTCTATGACCTCATTTAGTCCAGATGCCTCTCTGTTTATTCTTTCCCTGGATGACCTGTCAATTGATGAGAGTGGGGTGTTAAAGTCACCCACCACCACCGTGTTTGGTGTTATCTGTGACCTTAGTTCTAATAGTGTTTGTTTGACGAATTTGGGATCCCCCATGTTAGGTGCATATATGTTTAGGATTGTAATGTCCTCCTGTTGGAGTGTGCCCTTAATCAATATAAAGTGACCTTCCTTATCTTTTTTGACTAACTTCGGACTAAAGTCCACCCTGTCTGATATTAGGATAGCAACCCCTGCTTGTTTTCTAGGCCCATTTGCTTGAAACACCGTCTTCCAACCTTTCACCCTAAGATAATGTCTATCCTTTGTAGAAAGGTGAGTTTCTTGAAGACAACAAATTGTAGGATCCTGCTTTTTAACCCAGTCTGCAAATCTATGTCTTTTCGTTGGGGCATTGAGACCGTTGATATTAAGAGATATTATTGAAAGGTGTGTATTTATGTTTGCCATTTTTGTGTGTGTGTGTGTGTTACTGGTTCTACCTGTGCTCTCTTCTGTTAACTGGTATTTGAGTATGGCTGGTTTTTTCTAGGTTCCTTATATGTGTGCTTTTCCTTTTGTTCAGCATGGAGGATTCTATCAAGTATTTTCTGTAGAGCTGGTTTTGTCTTCAGATATTCCTTTAACCTGCTTTTGTCATGGAATGTCTTTATTTCTCCATCTATTTGGATGGATAACTTTGCAGGATAAAGTAACCTTGGTTGACAGTTGTTATCTTTCAGAACTTGGAATATATCACTCCAGGCCCTTCTGGCTTTAAAAGTTTGTGTTGAATAATCTGCTGTAATCCTGATGGGCTTGCTTTTGTAGGTAACTTGATTTTTCTCTCTAACTGCTTTCAATATTTTTTCTTTGGTTTGTGTGTTTGGAAGTTTGAGTATAATGTGGCGAGGAGAGTTTCTTTCTGGGTTTTGTCTGGCTGGGGTTCTAAAGGCTTCCTGTATCTGTATTGGCACCTCTTTCCCAATTTGGGGAAAATTTTCCTCTATGATTTTGTTGAAGATGCCTACTATGCCTCTGGAGTGGAATTCTTCTCCTTCTACTATGCCCTGAATTCTTATATTGGATCTTTTCATAGTGTCCCGAATATCTTGAAATTCCCACTCATACTTTTCTATAAGTTTGTCTTTCTCTTTGTTGGACTGCATTAGGTCTGCCACCTGATCTTCTAGCTTAGATATTCTGTCCTCTCCCTCATCCATCCTACTGGTGAGATTTTCTACAGAGTTTTTTATTTCATTAACTGTGTTCTTCATTGCTAGTAATTCTGACTGGTTTTTCTTTATTATTTCTATTTCTCTATTTATGTCTTGTATTGCCTTCTTTATTTCATTAAATTGGTGTCCTGCCTCTTCTTTGATTCCTTTGATTTCCTCTTTGATTTCCTCTTTGATTTCTTCTTTGATTGTTTTCATGTGTTCTTTGACCTCTTTGAACATATTTATAATTATTCTTTTGAACTCTTTCTCAGGCATTTCCTCTAACTCTTTCTCACTGGAGGACATTTCTGATGCATTAATACTTTTAGGTGGATTTATATCGTCTTGCTTTTTAGTGTTTCTTGTGTTATAATGTATATATTTTTGCATCTTGGATTAAGTTAATGCTTGGATTTTCTAGCTAGCTGTGTATTCTTAGCTGTATCAATTGATTTGGTGTAAAATATTTTCAGGGTAGGACCTTAAGGTATTAGGTGTGGCTCTTAAGACTCTCAGAGTATCTACAAAGATGTTCTTAGGGGTTGAGTTTCCCTGCTATAGGAGTATTCAAGCAGGCTGAGTGGAATAATATACTGGTAGATTCTAAAATTTAGCTAAACACTGTACCCATTCCATCAAAAACAGCCCCGAGTATGTATGCAAGAGTAGTTATTATAATGACCAGATCCTCTATCAACAAAGAGGTTTAGATTTCTGGTCTGTTGAGGTATCCAAGTCAGCTTGTGACCAGGTGAGACCCTTCACTGGTGCAATCCCAGTTACCTTGGGTGATTGTGTTCTCAGTCAAGTTGCTGCCTGGGTCGTCGGACTGCTGTTCTGATTTCTGGAGCTGGGCACTTGCTTTTCCCACGGGGCAAACTGAGCCGCTGCCGCCGCCTCTGCAGCTGTTGTAGGTGCCACCGCCGGAGCCCCCACCACTGCTGAAGCTGCCGTTGTCGTGTCCACCGCTGCTGCTCACCCCGAAGCCGCTGCTCTCCTGGGTCCGCTGCTGCTGGGGCCACTGGTACCGGTGCTGGAGCCGCTGAAGTTGCTGCCAAATTCTGCTCCTGCTTGGGTCCCGCCGTCAGCCCAAGTTGGCGTGGCCGGGTCCCGGGCTGCTGCTGTGTTCGCTGGAGCTGGGTTCAGGCGGCAGGGGAGGGGAGGGACAGGTCATTCTTTAAAAGACTCTGAAGTTATTCCTAATAGTTTCAAAACACTTGCACAGTACATAGTAATCCACATCTCATTGTAAGCATACACATTGTTTCTTTAACATAACTTAAAATGACTTAATGTCTTTTTCTTTTCCAAAAAAAGTTGAATACCCTTTCTGTACATATATAACACATTTATTCCATTTTAAATAAATAGCCAATATAAGATACAGTTAATTTTTTTTTTTTACTAGTGATGCAATGTCAGATGTTCATGTGCATCATAAAATTTATAAACCCAAAGTCTCATTATGATCATTTGGTAAGTAGATTTGTATTGCTTAATAACAAATTAGAGAATATATTCATCAGATAAAATAAAAATTTTTGGAAAGAAAATTTTGAACGCAGGGATCATAGAAACTATAAAAATTAAACATGGTAACTATAAAAAATTAAACCACAACATGTTGTGAGAAATGATACATCTGTGGTTCCCAATAAAATTATATTTTGTATAGCTTCTCTGCAAAAGCCAAAAAAATTTAATCCAAGTAAATATAAAAGAAATTAAACTAAGGAAAGTAACAGAAGGAATTAGGTCCTCAGATAATTAACTGTGGGGGCATTTTGACTTTAATTATGTATTTATTGTGCACTGTAACTAAAATATAAATAGAAGAAATACATTTTCTATAAACTATTTTCACACAATATATACAAGATAATTTTGTAATGTTTCATGGATAAACTAAAATGAGTATAGCAAGCTCCTTTTTGTTGTTTGGAGATTTGTTTCTTTGTTATTAAATAATTATGCATAAGACCAACCTTATTCTTCAGTGATAACACTTCTACCCCTGCTGGATTTTATACTTCAGGCTTTAGCTAGCGGATATATTTCACTCATAATAATACAATAAGCTCTCATTTTGAACTATCAATGAAACAATTACTTCCTTTGGTTGGTTTATGATATATGACAGGTGTGTGTGTGTGTGTGTGTGTGTGAGAGAGAGAGAGAGAGAGAGAGTGTTAATAGGCTCACTTACTTTATAGTACCAGATAAATGCTATGCAAATGTAAACTTCTCAATGAAGGCAATAGTTAATACAGTTGAGGCAAAGTACTATCAAAATACTTTTTATATGTTGTAACATCATTTTAGGAGACATCTTAAAGAAGATAAATATTATCCCAAGCTATAACTCAAAGCTTTTTAAAAGTGACAGAGTTAACACAACTTTAAGACAGTTCTCCACAAACCATGAAATTATAATATCATGGTTTTAAGAACAATAAAGCTTTAAATTTCCCTAAAGGCTCCTCTTGCCTTTTTGGGTATGTTGCCCAAGTTGTGCATTGCCTGAAGGGAACCATTCACCATAAACAATGCTTTCTAAACAATTGATGGTCTGTACCACAAGTTAGAATGTGATTATTGTAAATGTGTATATAATACAAAGCTAATTATAAAACCCAAAATTGAAATGTACTTTTTCTCAGGGATTTAAGGGATTTATACCAAGGGAAAAGACTTTTCAATATGCAGAGAGCTGGTGTTATGTTTCTTCTACTAAATAGTCAAACAGTTTGAGCCAAACAGTTTCCAATTTTTTTTTTCCCCATTACATTACTATGTGGTGTTAGAGTAATTCAGATATAATACTTAGGATCATCTACTACATAATATTTATCTCTAAATGACACTGTGCATTGCTTTAATTTTATAAACCATGTTTTATGTATATAAATGCTGCATTTCTAATTAGAGTCTATAATTAGCAATCTAATTTTGGTGACTCCTGTGCAATATTAAAATGAAAATTTCATTTGCTGTTTAGTTTCCTAGGGGATTCCCCAGCTATGCTAAACGACTATTGTGGAACCAGTTTGAATTGTAAAGAAATGTCACACAATGCTTTTGTCACACCAAAATATCTTTAACATTTTCTTAAAACATACCTACATTTGGCCGGACTTGGTGGTGTATGCCTTTAATCCCAGCACTCAGGGGTCAGAGGTAAGATGATCACTGTGAGTTTGTGCCCACCCTGAGACTACATAGTGAATTCCTAGTCAGTCTGAACTAAAGTGAGACCCTACCCTGAAAAATAAAAATAAAAACAAATCACTTTCTTTTGTTTTGCAATGCTTTTTTTTAAAATTATTATTTGTTGGTTTGTCTCTATTCTTTGAAGTAGGGCCTTGCTCTAGCCCAGGCTGATGTAAAATTCATTAGGAAGACTCAGGCTGGCCTCAAGCTCACAGTGATTCTCATGCCTCTGCCTCCTGAATGCTAGGAATAAGGCATGCACCACCACACCTGAATTTAACATCTTATACATCACTTTCCTTCCTTACTTGTTGGGCACAGGTAAGGACCCTGGGCTACTGAGGGTTAAAATGGGCCTGAGCTGCCAGGAAAGGCTAAGGGTTTCCTGGGGCACTCCTTCCCCAGGGCAACTGGACTGAGGCTTTGCTCATAGCCCTGTGACCTTTGGCCAGTTGCCTAGGAAACTTCTTATATGGTATCTGCCAGCAGCCTTTATGTAGCCCATCCCCTGTGACCCATACCTCTTCCAGCCACTACATAAATCATCTAACTCTCCCCCTGTGTGCTGGAATGAACATCCCTAGACATTGGCAAGCAACATTTGAACCCACCAACCTTCTTAGGACCCTCTTCCTGCTCTCTCTCAAGTGCTTATGAAAACTCAGTCCCCTGAAAAATAAATTTGCTGTTCTCTGAAGCTGTCTCTCAAGTGTTTCTTCCATTTACACTCACAGCTGTACAAGACCCTGCTCCACAGTTGCCTGGATGTCTCTTGGCAGCTGTTGTACAACGGCCTCCTGAGGAGCCAGGGACACCACACTTACTGTTATTTTCCATTAATGACTCACTATCTTATTATTTTAATGACAATACTTATATCTATGTACACTAAAATTTAAAGGCTAATATAAATATTGGCATGCATATATGAAAAGTTAGATCCATTTTAAAATCTTCTCAAGCTACTTTGTTGGGTAATGGATATCTCATCTAAAAAATCTGTTCTATTTAAGCTCTGCAATGAAGAGCAAATTTCATAAAGTAACAAGCTGGGTGAACAAAATATTTTAGAATCAGGTCAATTTGAGTTTTAAGGAAAGTACTAATAATGTGTAGGTTTATGAATTATACTTCTATAACTCTCTTTGTTCCCTTAATAAAATATCAACCTCTTTTTCTTAAAATTGCTTCTGCCATGGAAAATAGCCAGCTCTGTGCTGAGCTCATATTGTTGTACAATACATACATCCTTGGATATTTGAAAGCAAAAGAGTAACGATTTCTTAGATATTATTATTTATCTGAAAAATTATAACAGAAAGACAAATGGACTCAAGGCCCACAAAAGACAGCAGAATCACCAGAGGTCACATACAGTTACACAGACAGAATGACTCCATATATCACACCAGGGAAAGACTAGAAACATCATAGCAGTCATATTATGAAGAAATGAAATGTTAATCTTAAATTCGATTTGATTTTAGTATATAATTATTGCACTTTCTATGCTGACATGTACTCTATTTTTAGTATTACCTTGTGTGCTTATGTTGCATTAATTTATTCATCCATTTATTAAGTATCTCAATTTAAAGTGAGTTAACAAGCCAAAGAAGGCATTTTAGAACCCAGTTACAATGTCATTGTGAGGATGGGATAGGATAGGATAGGATAGGAGAGGAGAGGAGAGGAGAGGAGAGGAGAGGAGAGGAGAGGCTAGGGTAAGGTAGGGTATCATAGGGTAGGATAGTGTAGGATAGGATAGGACAGGACAGGACAGGACAGGACAGGATGAGATAGGGTGTGATTGGATGGGATAAGCTAGGATAGAATAGAGTGGCTCAGTCTAACTTATACAACCACAACTGCTATGTGTTCATGAGGGTAATGGCTTTGTTGTATCCAGAACACATCCATCAATAAATACCCCTGCTCTTACATTCTTTCTCTGCCCTTTTCTATGAGGTGCTTTGAGCCTTGGAGGGGTGGTTTAGATGTCACATTGGCCAACCTTATATCTAGGTATTAACCACTGTCCATTTCTCAAAGACACATGTGATCCAGGCCATAAGGTATACAAAATCCATGGTAGTAGTTGTATTTAGCAGGCCATTTGACATGCTGTTCAATAGACATAACAACAATGGAAGGCAGTCCTGGTGCGTTAGGGACTATGTACCTAGATATAAGCTTTTGGCTATGTTACCATACCAAGCATATATTCCTTCCCACTGAATGGCTTTCAAATCCAATCACAAAGTGATTGGATAGTTCCATAGCATTTATGCCACCGTTTTCATAAGCGAGTATATTTTATGTCATTATATTTACCTAGCAGGTCAATTTTAGAATACACAGGTACACAGCTGAGTAGGAGAGTTGTTTTTTTTTTTCCCTTTTAGAGGCTTAAATAGCACCTTGTGGTACCAAGAAAGCAATCTGGTAGACATGAAGCTTCCAGCTCAGGTCCAGCTTGTTTTCTCTATGTCATACATAGGAAGCCTATAGAATCTATAGCAATAAAGTCTGATGTAGTTAATCTCACATTGCTGTGAGGAGGGGAGAACCACCAAAAGCAGATGATTGAAAAAAATATTTCTTTCTGCTTATAGTCACAAGGGGAAACTTCACTGATGGTAGGGGAGAGGACTGCATGAACAGAAGCTTGAAAACAATTCCAGTATATCAGGTCAAAAACTGAAGCAAGAGTGTGAGCCAAGCAAGCACTGGAAAACTGGGATCTGATTTACCTCAAAGTCCAACCCCAGTGGCACACCTCTTCCAGCAAACCACCACCTCCTAAAGTACCTACTGGAGGCCTATTATCAAAGCATATGATATTATGGACCCATGTGATGCAAGCCAATTTCTCTTGTTGACAACCAAGAACAATGGTGATATTATTTCCAGAGCCTCTGTAGCCCCCCCTAACCAACAACTCATCTGGGGGAATCTCATTACTGGCACTGGAATATATGCTTGATAACCTATGGCTTCCAGTAGCACCTACAAAGAGGACCTTTTTTGAAACATTTGTTAATCAAACTTACAATCTAAATTATCTTACCAATTAGTAGGTATCATATGGCCCAATCATACTTTCTTAGTTTTGGTTCCTCCTCACAATGTCTCTTCTTTCTCAGTCCCCTGCCTCTATCTCTATTTAAATCTTTCCCTCCTGTTATCTATCACCCTATACACAGGACATTTCCTTTTGATATTCTTTTACATTTCCTATGAAATTTTACAGATTTTTTTAAACAATTTTTGTATTGATTGTCTATGTTTACATTCAATTTTAGAGTGAGCCATGAAACTTATGGATGATTTCATGGGGGTTCAGTTGTCCACAAATTTACTTCTTTGCCTGGATCTCCCCAGATTACATTTTGTTTCTCTGTTTAGAAAGAATGGCTTTCCTATCAGCCTTTGGCAGGCTTGTGTGGCCCTTCCAGCTTCTGGAAGTAAGTGCTGGAAGTAGAAAGACAAGGAAACACCATGGCAGCCACTTTCAACAGGACCACAGGATGTCAGTCAGTAAAGAAATCCCCTTCCTCTGAGTTCTGGCTCCTAAGTGTCTTTTGAGGTCTTATTCGCTCTTTCACCCCATGGTCTTTAGAACTGCTCTTTCAGACTTCCTGAGGACTGGACACTTATTCTGTGGCTGTTCTAGGGTGACTCTCCAGGGACCTCTTTTGTTTGGCTTCACTGGGTTAAAGCCATTAAAAGTATGGGAAAGGGGCCTAGGGTGATGCCTTAGTGGTCAAGAGTTCATGCTTTGCCTGAGACCACCAGAATTCAATTCCTCAACACACATATCAGCAGCTATTCAAGGCCACATGTGACACCATAGTCCTGCATGGAGCAGAGATACAGAATTGCTTCAGCTTGCACACTTGCTTGGTGGTGTTGGAGAGCAAAGACAGTCTAAAGGAAATAGGCAGATGAGCAAAAGGAGGACACTAAACATCCTCCTCTGGCCTCAATATGTGATCACACAAGGCAACCACATCTGTACACACAGCAGTATATACATGATCACTTACCAAACTACATATGTTCCACACAGAAAAGCAGAAACAAACTGAAACAGAGTGAGTGCTACAGGTTCAGGTAAATCCTTGAACCCCAAATCCTAGGTTCATGTCTATTTTTAACCAAATAGTGGTATAAAATAAGACTGGGGTTATTGTATAAATTATTGTATTTATTTGGGGAAGTGCAGAACCAAGGGAAGGAAAATGAATACACCACATAGCTTGTGAACCTACATTTTGGGCCTGGGAAAACCATGAAGAGGACAGAAAAGGAAGGAACAAGGAACTCCTGCCACGTGAAGATCAGAAGGGGTAAAGAGCCCATGTGGGAAGTGGGGGTTATGGGGTACCCCCTTGCATCAGCACAGCTGGACCTAGATGAGGAGAAACTCACCAGAACCTGAAAGGTCACCAGTGGTCAAGTAGCTGAGAGAGAGGAGAGGGGGGGAGAAGTGGGGGAAGGGAGGGAGAGATTACTTTACCCTGGGAAAATGTATTTATAACCTGTGGTTGTGTGTTTCACCTTCTGGCTCAGGAGAGACAGTTGATTGGTCTGGGCTAGAGGCTGGGTCATGAAGAGGCCAACCATGATGACAAGTTCTGGGGGTCTAAGCTTGGCCAACCAAAATGTTAAGATTAGATTTAAATCCTAGGAAAGTCTTCCCCCCAGGAGGCATCCAGGTTATGGGTTGAAAGTAGACATCCTTTAAGGCAAGAGAAAATGAGACAGATCATCAGGAGTAGGGATTGGCCCCAAAATATTCCTACTTCTTACTTTCAAGGTCCCAGTAACCCTAACTGCCAAACAAAGCTACTTGACTCCCTTCAATACTTCATAATTTCTCATTACTTCCATTGTGTATTGAATTCTTCCCCAATCAGTCTACCTTTCAGTGTATTCATAGGATTGCTTCAAAAAACATTTTTGGAAGATTTTAATTTGTTTTCAGTGGATGTGACAGAATAAGATGTTAGTATTCCGTCTTGATTTAAATAAGACAATTAAAATAGTACAAGGATGTATAGACTTTAGATTTTTTGAAATTGTTTATTTTTATTTATTTGAGAATGATAGGCAGAGACACAGAGAGAGAACGAGAATATGGACATGCCAGGGCCTCCAGCCACTGCAAACGAACTCCAGATGCGTGTGCCCCCTTGTACATCTGGCTAACATGGGTCCTGGGGAATTGAGCCTCGAACCAGGGTCCTTAGGCTTCACAGGCAAGTGCTTAACCGCTAAGCCATCTCTCCAGCCCAGACTTTAGATTTTAGACTGAGTGACAAACCAGAATGACAATATGTTTCTATACATAATTGTTATATATTACCATTTCTAAAACCACCATTAGCGATAGATACAATTTAGTTTCTTAATTTGTGCTTTCTATCACATGTACTGTGCAAGCTCACAGGATTGGTACACTGTTATCCCTGTAAGTGCTTAGACATGCTAGCCAAAATTTCATGAATTCATTCCAAAGGAATGTCAATGTGGAAGATATATAGCTCTCATCTCAAAAAGGATAAGAGATAATTTATTCTAGAGGCAAATATGAGTGACCATGTCCCAGTAACACAGATTTATATTGCACCGATTCCTTGCTTCAGTGTGGCAACAATTTAATGAAGGTTTTATGGTTATAGAACAAAAGACAGTTATAAGTTATGGCACTTTTCAAATAAGTTGCCTAATTCTCAGGTAAGTAGGTTATAGCAAACTGGGGAGGGGGTGCTCAGGTGCTATCTGATGGCATTCTTAGCCCTTAGGTTGGTGGAAGTTGGGGGTCTGTTCTTTTCCGATAAGGGCCACATCTGATCAACTGATAGTCACCAAGATGTTAGATCGGACACAAAGGTGGGCAATAAATAGCTATTAAGGGATAAAAGTAGTCCAAGGTAATTTGGCTCTGATCCTGAAACATTTTATCTCTACAGGAGATCTTTCAGTCCATTCAGCCTTATTTGAGGTAGATGTAGCACTTTCTGGAAACTACAATTCACAGGAATGTCCATAATATAACAGTAAAATATTTTAACTTAGAGTACTTTATCCATTACATCTCTTCTATTTCTACTGTTAAACCTTTGTAAGCGTTCATTGCTTTGTAAAAAGCAAATATTCCTAGACATCATATAATTCACAAAAAATATCATCAACTTTCTTTGGTGAATAAATTCAACATTTTTCCCTTGGGTAAAAATGTAACACGTGATTTCAAATAGATTATTGAATAACATAAAATGTACTTTAGTTTTGAATTTCATAAATTTAAGATATTTTATCCATCAAAGTAAAAAGTAGTTTTCTTCCCATAATAATGTCATACATATATTCCCAATATTTACATATTTAGAAGGAAGGAGGTTAAAAGAAATATATGTTATACATTTTTTTCCAAGTATAACACCATTCTGTCCTCATACTCAAGAAAAAGGAATTTGCTTTTAAGATTTAATAATTAAATTTCTTATAAAATACATTAAATTAATATCTCAAAATTTCTAGTTGTTTGAAGCACTTCCATTCATCGTAAAGTGGATTAATCTATCTTCATGATTTAATACAAAATCGCATAGATGAATTCTGTAAAAATATTTAAAAATATGGAATATATGAGTTTTTCTGAAATTTATAAATGTTTGTACTCATTTTAAATCAAAATATATTTCCAGAGCATATGAATAAATATTACAAAATTACATGTAACATAGCATTCTTGTTTTATATTGTCAAAGTTAATATAAATTTAGCTAATTATTTCAGTGCATATTGCTCTTGAGTATAACAAAGTTCATTCATTTTAAAGTCTTCCTACCACTGAATTATTTACAATCAAACCTGATACATGCTGGTTTACTCCAATATATCACTTGTACATAAATCAAGATAACTTGGGTTATATGTGGTAATGAACAGCTCAAATTCCATTTTCTAAGGATCAAATTCTCACTGAGATAGTTTTTCCTAACTGAAGTTGTTCTTTATTTATACTTTTCCTTAACATTAAAATTATATTATTTTCTAGAGCTGGAGGGATGACTCAGCCAATAAGGACCTTGCCTGAAAGGCCTAACAACCAGAGTTTGATTACCTCATACCCATGTAAAAACAAAACAAACAATAATTAAAAACAATTTATTACTTCAGAAAAACAAAATGATCCTGAAATAAAGCAGTGAAGTCTGCATGTAAGAATTATCTCTCTGCAATCCCATGATTTATTAAGAAGCTTATATGCATTTTGTTATTTTCTTTCAATATTATTTGGGTTTACAGAAAAGACTTAAAATTCACTCTGCTGGAGGCTAAGCAGAATGGAGTAAGATGAGTTATATCATTGAATTTTTAAGTTTAAGTAAGATTGTTTAGTTCTATATTCATCTTTTACAGAAGTCTCCATAGTGGTTGTAATGTCTGCATACCCACCAACAGTGAATGAGGGTTCCTCTTTCCCAACATCTTCACCTGCATTTATTGTCACTTCATTTTTTTTTTTTTTTTTAATGATTGCCATCCTTACTGGAGTAAGGTGGAATCCCATAGTTGTTTCAATTTGCATTCCCTTGATGGTTAAGGAACCTTGTCTTAAGTGTGTGTTAGCCATTTGTATTTCTTTTTTATTCTTTAGATTTTGAGTTCTTGGCGATTCTAGTCATTAGGCTCTGTCAGTGGTTTGGCTGGCAAAAATGTACTCCAATCCTGCAGGTACTCTATTGGCTCCTTTTATGGAATACTTGTTTATGCAAAAGCTTTTTAGCTTCATGAGATCCCATTGGTTGAATGATTTTTTTTTTTTTTTTAATTTCCTGGGCTACAGGGGTATTGTTCAGGAAGTCCTTCCCAACTCCTGGATTAAGGAAAGTTCCTCCTATTTTTTTTTCTTTCAGTAGTTGAAGATTTTTCTGGCCTTATGTTGAAGGTTTTAATCCATTTGGAGTTGTTTTTTGTATATAGTGTGAGGAGCGGGTCTAGTTTCATTTTCTTAAATGTGGTTATCCAATTTGCCCAGTGACATTTGTTGAAGATATTGTCTTTTCTCCAGTGTACGTATTTGATACTTTTATCAAAGATGATGTAGAGGTAGTTAGCTGGCTTAGGGGTTGGGTCTTCAATTCTGTTCCAGTGGTCTATAAGTCTGTTTCTATGTGAGTACCATGCTGTGTTTATTACTATAGCTTTGTAGTGTAGCTTTAGATTGAGTATGGTGATACCTCTGAAGGTGTTTCTTTTGCTGAGAATATGCTTGAATATGCAAGGCCTTCTGCCATTCCATTTGAATTTTGAGATCATTTTTTTTTCTATATCTATCAAGAATGATGTTGGAATTTTTATTGGGATTGCATTAAATCAGTTTATTGCTTTTAGTATAATTGCCGTTTTTATAATATTAGTTCAAACTATCCAGGAGCATGGGAGGCCATTCCATTTTCGCTATTCCTCCTTGGTTTCTTTCTTGAAAGTTTTTTTTTTTTTTTCATTGGATAGGTATTTTGCATCCTTTTTTAGTGTTATCCAAAGGTATTTGATTGTGTGTATGTGTTTGTGTATTGAAAATGGGACAACCTTGCTAATTTCTCTTTTTTTGTTGTTTGTGTATTGAAAATGGGACAACCTTGCTAATTTCTTTTTTTGTTGTTGTTTGTGTATTGAAAATGGGACAACCTTGCTAATTTCTTTCTTACTTTTTTTTTTTTTTTTTTTGGTTTTTCAAGGTAGGGTCTCACTCTGGTCCAGGCTGACCTGGAATTAACTCTGTCATCTCAGGGTGACCTTGAACTCATGGCAATCCTCCTACCTATGCCTCCTGAGTGCTGGGATTAAAGACGTGCACCACCACGCCTGGCCCTAATTTCTTTTTATGTATATTTGCCTTATGTCTATAGAAAGGCCACTGATTTTTTTTGGGGGGGGGGTTCATTTTGTATCATGCTACATTGCTGAAAGGAATTAATCTACTTTAGAAGTTTCCAGATGGAAACTTTCAGTTCACTTAAGTATAGGATCATGTCTTCTGCAAATAAAGCTGACATCACTTCTTCCTTTCCAATTTGCATCCCTTTTAACTGTTTGCCCTGTCTTATTGCTTGGACTACGACATCTAGTACTATGTTGAAGAGCAGTGGTGATGGTAGGTTCCTCTGTCTTGTTCCTGATCTCAGTGGGAACCCCATAAGTCTTTACCCATTTAGTATTATTTGGATGTTAGATGCTTATATATAGCTTTTATTGACTTTGTGTTACTTAGAAATGTGTTATGTCATTTCTGGATATTGTATTTTAAGTTTTATTATTGATGTTTGCTTAATTCTATTGTTATTGAAATATATACTTTGAGATGCTCTCATTCACATTTAAAAACTTGTTTGAAGGTCTTCTATATGCTCTATCTTCTATCCTGGGAATGTTTCACATGCACTTGAAGGACTATCATATTGCTATGTGGTAAAGTATTCTATGCATGTTAGTTAGAACATATTGATTGGCAGTGTTCTTGAATATTCTATGTCTTTTACTAATCTTCTGTCTGATATTTCCTTCAATGTAAACATTAAGATCACACTATTCTCAACTATATTGAACTGTCAATTGTCTTTCTACTCAGTTTTTACTTTATATATTTTAGAATCTGTTATCAGGTACATATGCAGTTGAAACCAGTATATCTTCCTGCTGTAATGACCTTTCTATAATTATGAAATATCCTTGCTCTTCTCTGACAATATTTTTTTCTAAATATCTATTTTGTGTGTTACTAATATATGCCTCCAATTTTACTATAGTGGTTATTTGTATAATATATTCTTTCAATCATTGATGTCTGTTGCAAGCCCTCCCTTTTCATTTATGATTTTGTTATTTTGAGACTTCTCTTTTTTCATTTGATCAGACTGGTCAAGGGTTTATCAATATTGTTTATTTTTTCAAAGAACCATTAATTTTCTTATTTTTTTCTTAGTTTATAGTTCATTACTTTTTCCTCTGAGCTTGATTATTTCTCAGCTGTCAATAGATCTTAGAATTTGATAATTCTTGTTTTTTTTTTTTTCAATGCCTTTAGTGTTATAGTTAGGTTATTAATTTGGAATCTGTTTTTGCTATGAAAGCATTTCACACTATTAATTTTCTTAGGACTGTGTTCACTATGTCCCATGAGTATTGGTAAGTTATTTTTTAATTATCATTCAATTATAGATATTTAAACATTTCTCTTTTTGATTTCTTCCACATCTGATTCATACTGAACTACCAACAGACACATTCACTCCATTATTGGGCTTTTACCCAACATGCTCAATGCTTCACTCCAGAGATGTTTGCTCCACCATTGTTTATAGCTGCTCAATTCATAATAACTAAGAACTGGAATCAACCCAGGTTTCCCTCGTTAGATGAATGGATAAAGAAGTTTTGGTTCATTTGCATAATGGAATTATACTCAGCAGTAAGAAAAAAAGTGATGCAATGACATTTGTAGGAAAATTGATGGACTTAAAACAGATCATACTCAGTGAACACAAACAATCACAGAAAGACAAACGTGACATATTCTTGCTCTTCTGTGGTTCCTAATCTGGATTATCTTGCGTTGTTGGCATACCAGATAGGCAAAATGAGACCCAGAAAACAAGGATAGAAGGATTTGGGGGAAGTGGACATTAGGGAGTAACAAACACAAACCTAAACCCAAAATGTACTGGTCCCATAGAAACATTTCTCCTTGACGGTAGGCTATAAGATTTAACATTCAGCAGGAGTACAGGGGGAGCATTTGAAAAGAAAGGGTCTGGAGAGGGTAGAAGGAAGCCTACCCTTAAAAAACAGTATTGGTTGTGACTTATAAGTCCCAGTACCAGAAATCGGTGTGACTCACATTGAGTTGTTGATCAGAGAGGCCTACTAGATCCCAAAACAAAACAGGTTTCTGTCAAAGCACTTGAGTACCGGCCTGAAGTAAAAGGTTAGACCACATTGCTGAAGACACCATAGGCTGCCTACACAGGACACAGGAAGACCTGGCTGGAATCCTGAAGAGAGTCAATTTCCAGACAGTTAACTTGCCTATTGTGAGAAAGCACTATATGAGCTACTGGGCAAAAGCAGAGACCAAGGTCTGAGCAAGCTGGGTTCCGAGCTACTCACAAGCAACCAGCCTGACAAGAAGTACACACAAGTGTGATGGTGGCATACAGCCTTGGTGGGTAACCAATGGCTTTCTGATTGGGTAAGAGATCAGCTCAGTGGAAATGAACCCAAATGTGGACCTGGGAACCATTTCTGAATGTTATGGAAACAAAGGTTATGTTACCCAATGTCAAGCATGCACAAGTCATTGGTTAAAAGAGGACCTACATCAAAACCTCTTTAAATTAATGAAACTAACCAATTTCACCTGTGTTGAACTCACTCTCTGATGGAGAATATGTATTTTGTTGTTGTTGTCATTGTTTTATTTTGTTTTGTGTTTTTCCAGAGGAAGCAAGACCTAAGGAGATAAACCACTCTTTACATTTCAGCCAAGGCCCTGGTAAAACCAGAGGAACTGAGGAGATGAGCAAGAGTCCCACATCCACAGTGATCTTGACAATCAGCCCCAGGGTGAAAGAGACAGAAGCTGAGGATACTCAACACTTGCAAAGCAAAATTCCAGAGGCTCCTATTAGCTCATCATTGAGGTAGACTTAAAACTCACCCACCATGGCTTAGGGAATTTTATGGAAGATGGGCAGAAAGATTTTAAGAGTCACAGTTTTGGATATCATGCCCAGAGGCATTGCCTTCCCCCAGTACCTAACTATTTCTCCCACAATGCATTACCCACAAAACCATAGGGAATAGGAGCAACCATTGAGAAGAGTCCCCAGTGGAATGGGGGTAGGGAGGAAGGAAAAGATGGTAGCAACACATGATGTATCCATGCAAAGTATGTTCTTAATAAAAATAAATAAAAAAATAAATTGTTTATAATAAGAGCTTTGAGCCTAGCGTGGCGGTGCACTCCTTTAATCCCAGCACTCAGGAGGCAAAAGTAGGAGGATTGCAGTGAGTTCGAGGCCACCCTGAGACTATGTAGTAAATTCCTGGTCAGCCAGTGCCAGAGCAAAACCCTACCTCAAAAAAAAAAAAAAAAAAAAAAAAAAGAATAAGGGCCTTGAAACTCTGATGGTACACCTGACAATATCTTGAGCTGATTATCCAACTTTAAGAAAGAACAAAACTATGTCCTCTAGCAATTGTATTAATTCAATATATTTGCAAATTATGACATCAATTCATAAACAGACTTCACTTTTGTCATTGCTCAGTTCTTGATCTTTGAAAGTACTGGTGGGAGGGAAAATTGTGTTGTTTTACTTCTATCAACTAATTTTCTTTAAAATTTGAACTTTCATAAGAATTCCTGTGATCAAAATTCAAACAAAACAGTGCTTCCTTGACTTCTCCTATCTTACCCCACCACTGAAATGAAAATTACTTAAATGTACCAGAGAATCCAAATGTCCTACAGGGAAAGCACAGTTTAAGGTGCTGCAACAAAAAATATCGCTGTTTTGAAAGCATTTCCTCTGTTTCCCCAAGGTGAAATTTAGCATTCTGTGATACAGATTACTCTTTTTCAAAAACATTCAGATATGAATTGTACCATAGAGTGCTCATAATTTTTTTTCACTTTCTAATTTTTTTAAGAAAGAATATATCTTTATTCAATAAATTCTCTTAATCAGAAAACAAATGATGTCTCATCATAATTAAAAACATTTTTGTTGTTTATTGGTGCTGGAATCAGACCTAGGGTACTGCACATGTCAAAGCACACAGTGTACTACTGAGTGCCAACCATGTTTATGTTTTGAGCAATTATTCCCAAGCTATAAACATTATTTGGGGAGACCATGGAGCCTTTATGGTGAGTGGCCTAAATGGCAGAAGTAGGCCACTAGGGATTTGTCCTTTTCCTCTGCTTCTTAGTATATTAAACATCAGGAGCCACAGCAGTATGCTCCAGTTACCATGGACACTGCCCTGCCTTCTTTACCATGATAGAGTAAAGACCCAGCAAAAGCACAAGCCAACATAAATTGTCCCCCCATAAATTGTTTCTGCTAGGTATTTTGTAAAGGAATGTCAAAGCAACTGATACCCAGGAAACAAAGATAACTTGAAGTGTTTTTAACACATAAGCATGAGTTAACAAGGAAATAATTATGTCTATTATAAATGTAAGGTACATACATATACATATACATATACATATACATATACATATACATATACATATACATATACATATACATATACATATATATATTCACAATTCTGCATTCACATGTAACCAGAAATTATATTGTATATTATAATGTTTAATAAATACAATATAACACATAATTCATTTATCTAGCCAAATATATATATGGAGAGAAGGAGGAAGAAGAAAGAGTGAGACAGAGATCTTAGATTTTGTTAAGGTAAAAATATATTTTTTTATTAGTTTTCTATTCTGCAAGTACAGGCAGTTTGGTACCATTATTAGGCTCATCCGTGACCTACCCCCTCCCCATTGGCCCCTCCTTCTTGAGGTATATGAGTCGTGCATTGTGGAGTTAGCCCACAGTTATTGGTATGATAAATGTCTCTGTATATCATGACCCAATATGCGGCTCTGACATTCTTTCCCTCCCTCTTCCGCAAAATTTCCCTGAGCCATATGGGTTCATTTTTGGTCTTCAGTGATGAGGTATTGGGGACCTCTGGGGCTCTGGCTCTCTAATTTGGTAGGAATTGATTTTTCTCTGTGGTGGTTGATCTCCTTCCCCCTTGTGCTGGTATCTGGTTCATCAGGGAAACAGCACCCTTGCTTGTTTCACCAGTTTTCCTTAGTTTCAGCCAGGGCCCTTTTGAGGTATGATGGAGTGGTTCTCTCCTTAAGATCTGCATATATATAAAAAAGAGAAGCAGATTCTCCAACGGAGAGTAAGTTAGCACCAGGACAAGGGAGATAGCCCTTACTTTTTTTTTTATAGAGAGTTTAATAGGTGTAGGCCCTCTTGTATCCCATGATTGATGATAACTTGATATTGGAGAGTGGTCCTATGTTTGGATATGGTTCTGACTTGTTTCCCAGCTCCAGCTATGGTTCTGGTACCACTGAGGGGATCAGTTAGCTGAATCAAGAGCAGTTGGTTCCCCACCATGGCTGTGTGCCACTATTGCACTTGTGTGGGCATCACACCAGGTTATTTGCTGCTAAGTAGGTTGGACCATGAGTTGCTTGGACAGATACTGGTCATTTCCCCCAGTCTCTCATGTAGCAGCTTTGGGCACTAGACACGCTGAGTGTCTGGGGACTGACTCTCTTCCATCTTCAAGCCATGCCATTCCATTTTATGTGTCAGCTGCATATTGTGTCTTCAGCAATAGGGTCTTAGCACTAACCTTTGGTGGTTCATCAAGTACTCTGACAGAAATCTGTCATTCTTTTAGAAACCTTATAGGTTTCTCTGATCAAAAGCTCATTATGGGGGCTGGAGAGATGGCTTAGTGGTTAAGTGCTTCCCTGTGAAGCCTAAGGACCCCAGTTCGAGGCTCAATTCCCCAGGACCCACGTTAGCCTGATGCACAAGGGGGCGCATGTGTCTGGAGTTCGTTTGCAGTGGCTGGAGGCCCTGGAGTGCCCATTCTCTCTCTCTCTCTCTGTCTGTTTGCCTCTTTCTCTCTATGTCTGTTGCTCCCAAATAAATAAATAAACAAATAAATAAATAAATAAATAAACAAATAAATAAATAAACAACAACAACAAAAAATTTTACAAAAAAGCTCATTGTGGGTCATAGCTCCATGCTGTTACTGGGAGTTACAGGTCAGTGCCTCCTAAGAAAATGAGGAAAAAAGGTAACTAATATATAGGAGTTAGAGAGGAGAGAGAGAGAAAGAGAGAGGGAGAGAAGATGTAGAGGATTTAGGTTAGGCTTGATCCTACCCTCTCCAGTGTCTTGTGGTTCAGGTCTTTCCTGTAAGGGCCTGATGAAGGTTCAGCCATTTGGTCTGCCTTTTAGGAAGTAGAATTTTATGGTACCATTGCTGTTTGTATCTATATTAGTGTTTCCCACCCCTTCAACGCCCTACCCTCTCTCCCCATCCCTCCTAGTGTCTAGTCCATGAGATGCTTGCTGGGTGTGTAAGGTATCTTGGGTAGATTCAGGTTAAGTGCTTTAGATGATTGAGACTATGTGGCGATTTTTTTTTTTTTTTTCTGTGATTGGGTAAGGTCACTGAGGATGATCTGTTCCAGGTTCAACCATTTTTCCTCAAATTTCTTTGTGTCACTTTTTCTTACTGCTGTATAGAATTCCATTGTGTAGATATACCATATCTTATTTATCCATTCTTCTAGTGATGGACATCTGGGTTGATTCCAGCTCTTAGCTATTATGAATTGAGCCTCTACAAACATGGTTGAGCAAATCTCTCTGGCCTGTGGTTTGAAGGTTTTAGGGTAGATGCCCAGCAAGGGAATAACTGGGTCTGTTGGAATCTCTATAGTCAGCTTTTTCAGGAGTCTCCATATTGCTTTCCAAAGTGGTTGTACCATCTTACATTCCCACCATCAGTGGATGAGTGTTCCTACTTCTCCACGTCCTCGCCAGCATTTATTTTCATTGATTGACTATGTATTCTCAGGGTGGCCTCGAAATCACTGTGATCCTCCAACCTCTGCCTCCCAAGTGCTGGGATTAAAGGCATGCGTCACCATGTCAGACATTAAATAGTTTTATATTTTCTAAATACAGTTATTCTCTATGTAATTTGCTTTGCCGGTGTTTTTTATAGCCAGTTCTTTGTGATAGCTTCATTCATGGTATAATAATTTTTGTGTTTCAAAATTGCATGTAAGCAATTGCAAGTTTCCTCCTCTACATTCTAATAAAAATTAAAAGTTCTTATGTTGACCATTTTTTTTTTTTTTTTTTTTGGTTTTTTGAGGTAGGGTCTCACTCTGGTCCAGGCTGACCTGGAATTAACTCTGTAGTCTCAGGGTGGCCTTGAACTCATTGCGATCCTCCTACCTCTGCCTCCCGAGTGCTGGGATTAAAGGCGTGTGCCACCACGCCCGGCTCTTGATCATATTTTAATAGCGATGTTTTCCTTAAAGTACAAAAATGTATCAAATACAAAACTGATGCCTACAATATTGTACTATATTAATGAGAAATTTTAAAAATATACATTTAGAGAGGGAGAAAATAATCAGACAAATTTGCATTTAACATCTAATATCAAAGGTTAATCATAACAAGTTTTTATGCATAGTGAGAATTTCATTATGAATAAGAATATAACATTTGCATAATATGACTTTTCATACTTGAGAAAGAAAGGAGCTATGTGAATTTAGGTTAAAAATGGCAGTATATAGCCTACGTAAATTTTATATATTAAAGCCATTGAAATCTCAAACTTCATCAAAGTGCTGACAATAAGGTCTACTGATAGCTCCATAATAAGGGAGATATCACTGACATTCATCCTAAGGCTCAGCGAACATTGTCGAAGAGTTGGCAGAAAGAAGAAAAGAACCACAGTGGTTGGGAAGGAGGACTTTGATTCTTCTGATATGATCTAAGTAGTTCACTTAAGACTTCACGGTTGTTCTTATCCCCATAAGACCTACACTGTACTGAACACATCAACATTTTAATGTAGAGGTCAGAGGAAGAATAAAATGAATGAAGAATCAGAACAGAGGAAGGACTACCTGGACAGAGGAGGGGTTTCAGTAAAGTGCAGGTGGGCAAGGGGGCAGGGAGAGTAATGGAAGGAGTTTGTTATCAAAGTGCACTATGTCAATGTGAGAAAATTCTGAACTCACAACAGAAAGCTCCAACTTTCACATAAGGAAAGGAGAGAGAGAGAAGAAAGGAAGAAAGAAAGAAGGAAGGAAGTGGTACCATAAAATTCTACTTCCTAAAAGACAGACCAAATGGCTGAACCTTCACTAGACCCTTGCAGGAAACACCTGAACCACAAGACACTGGCGAGGGTAGGATCAAGACTAACCTAAATCTGCTACATCTTCCCTCCCTCCCTCTCCCCCTCTCCCCCTCTCCCCCTCTCCCCCTCTCCCCTCTATCTCTCTCCTCTCTAACTCATGTATATTAGTTATGTTTTTCCTCAATTTCTTAGTGGGCACTGACCTGTAACCCCCACTTCCAGCTTGGGGCTACCATCCACAATGAGCTTTTGATCAGAGAAACCTACAAGGTTTCCCAAAACAATGACAGACTTCTGTCAGAGTACTTGATGACCCACCAAAGGCCAGTGGTAAGACCCTATTGCTGAAGACTCCATATGCAGCTGACACGTAAAATGGAATGGCATGGCTGGAAGTCAGGAGAGAGTCGGTCCCCAGACAGTCAGCATATCTAGTGCCAGAAGGTGCTACATGGGAGACTGGGGAAAATGACCAATATCTGTCCAAGCAACTCATTGTCTAACCTAATTATCAACAAATAACCTGATGTGATGCCCACACAAGTGCAATAGTGGCACACAGCCATGGTGAGGAACCAACTGCTCTTGATTTGGCTAACTGATCCCCTCAGTGGTACTAGACCCATAGCTGGAGCTGGGAAACAAGTCAGAACCATACCCAAACACAAGCCCACTCTCCAATATCAAGCTACCATGAATCATGGGGTATAAGAGGGCCTACAACTATCAAACTCTCTATCAAAAAAGTAAGTGTTATCTCAATTTTCCGGGTGCTAACTTACTCTCCGTTGGAGAATATGCTTCTCTTTTTCAGATAGATGCAGATCCTAAGGAGAGAGTTGCCCCAACATACCTCAAAAGGGGCCTAACTGAAACTAAGGACAATTGGCGAAATAAGCAAGGGTGATGTTTTCCTGTGAACCAGATACCAGCACAAAGGGGAAGGAGACCAATGCAGAGAAAAATCAACTCCTACCAAATCAGAGAGCCAGAGCTTGAGAGGCCCCCAACAAACACCTCAGCACTGAAGCAGACCAAAATTGAACCCAACATGGCTCAGGGAAATTTTGCAGAAGAGGGGGCGGAAAGAATGTCAGAGTCACATGTTGGGTCATGATTTGCAGAGACATTTATCATACCAATAACTGTGGGCTAACTCCACAATGCACAACACATTTACATCAACAAGGAGGGTCCAGTGGGAGGGGATAGATCATAGATGAGCCTAAACAATGGTACCAAACTTCCTGTATTTGCTGAAAAGAAAACTAATAAATTAAATTTAAAAAAACAAATCTCTTCTTATGTATTTCTCCTAAAGATTAATTAAATAGTTTTTATTCAGAGACTGCCTCCACATTGTAGGAATAACATTTTAAAATAGTGAGTTTTCATTTTGAGAGAGGATATTCAACCTCAATTTATCCTTAGTGAAATCAACCTAACTGCATTTTATATTAGTCAGTAGGTCATTTGAGACTGATTATAATATTACTAGTAATAATCCTGTTGGACAAAGTAAAGAATACTGCAATGCAGTGCCATCTTGTAAAGACAATCCTCTGGTTTATATGTGAAATGTATAGGAATTTGCCTTATTTAAAACATATTACTAAAATACAATTCCAATAATATCTTGCTTTTATGTACTTTCTAGTGTTGTTAATTGTGCTACATAATCGTTAACAAGTATCATGATCCTTCCTTATTATACCTTATTATTATAGTTTGCAAATTTGTAAATAGTTATTAAATATTAAATATTCATGAGATTATTGTACTTTTTTAGATTATTGTACTTTTTATTTGTCAGCAATGATGCAGTGTGGTGCTGGGGGCTAGTCTTTCTCTGGACATTATTATTAATGAGAAAATGCAAAAAGAAAATACTATTTGAAGAAAAAGCTATAGGAATAATAAGGGTTTGTTCTTCATACTCTGCTAAACATTCTCAAAGAAAAATGTCATTCTTAGCATTAATTTTCATAAAAGAGAAACCAAACTCCATAATTGATTTCAGAACTAAGATGCTAATCTAGTCTAGGTACAGATTAACCAAGACCACATAATGTGTATGATTTTTAGCATATTCATTTGACATCTTTGAAATCTCATTTTGAGGTATACACATTCAAGGATTATCTTAAAATCTAAGTGGATACAAGAAACAATATATACAAAGATCTGAAGAAACTCTATAAAATAATACACAACCATCTCTCTCTCTTCTTTCTTTCTCTCTCTCTCTCATATACATATTAGAAATATGAATGTGTGTGTGTGTGTGTGTGTGTGTGTGTGTAAATAGATAGATAGAGTCATAGACTCAATGTATAAAAACCCATTTTTTTTCAAATAATTATCCATAAACTCTATAAAATATAGGCAGGCCTCTATATGTGAGAATTAATTTTTTGGCAATTTTCTGCTTATTAACAATAAGTCTATCACAATTTGTTTTTATTTCAATGTCTTCAGATCACCCATTTTTTTTCATTAAAGTATAATTTAACTATGTAGCACTTGCTGAATTATCTTGTATTTTATTTTACTTTGAATTTTTTTAATACTTGGGATAAATTGTGTTCTAGTCAGGAAAAAATATTTGCTTTTTTTCTAAACTAGTAGATCTACACTATCATAATATGATTGTTGGATGGAGTGATTTTAAATATGAATGAGATATTAATTCCATGGGTCAAACCTATGAGCTGCAACATTGGATGGAACAAGCTATGTGGTTTCTCAAAGATAAGTTCCACTCATAATTCTGACTAATCCCTTTATAGTGTCTCATAATCCTTGGATTCAATCAGGTTCCTATCTCTATTGATCGTATCTGTTAGGGAACAGTTTACTTACAGTAATCAGGTAGATTGGATGGAGAGACACCATTGGTAAATGATACACCAGTTTGTGTTTGTCAGGGTGTCTAATGACTCTTGATAAATGGCTCCACAAACAATCAAAATGCAGATGGTTCTGTTCTGATGGAATAAAACACTGAAGCTAGACATCCCTTGTCCACAGGCAAGAGGAATTCTTGCAAAGTGCAGGTTTGCATCTATTATCACTCCACATGCTCAGATTCCACCTACTTCCTCAGTCTCTGAATTGGATTTATATCAGTGACTCTCCACGTAGCTCACAAGACAGGGGCGACATCATCCATCCTTCCTATCGTGGGGCTTCTAGCTACTCAGATTAAACAGCTAATGGTTTCTGTGTCCCCCAGCTTTAAGACAGTCATCTTGGGATTACCCAGGCATAGAATAGTAAACCAATCTAACCAACCCTCTCTTATAATAACATATACGTCTATTGGATCAACTTCCCTGGGAATTCTAAAATAAGAAAGCTATAAGGAGATAAACAAGATGCATAATTTCAATACAACTTTGTCTAACTTAGACAAACACAACTTACTAATAATAGAAATTATATATATATATATATGAATGTATTATATATATGAATGTATTATATATATATGAATGTATTATATATATGAATGTATTATATATATATATATATCCTAAATTATTTATATATCCTAATTCATATAATAAAACCTCTATTATATATCCTAAATTATATAATTATATATATAATTACTTTGTGTATCCTTAAATTAATTCTTTCTGTTCGATGATCATTAATACACTTTAAAACAAAATAAGTATTGCTGAAATGTAAACACTTACATTTGGATCCTTTTCTTTTTGCAGATCAGTTTCACTGAGAACCTGAAGAAATGCAAATGAAAATGTTTCTCCATAGTTAGACTGACACACTTGGCTCTGTGGTTAATTACAATTAAGAGATGCAGTCATGAAACCTTAAAAATCAGATTTGTAAAGGGTGAATATTTCCAGCTCAGAAAAGATGTTCTTAATTTCAATTTTCACTTTCTCTTATGGAAGATTATTATGTTAATGGAAATAAATTTTCTGAAAAGGCTAGACAAATGTAACAATGATAATTTAGATTATGTGGTTCAAAATTCCATTCAATTTCCAATTTTCTTATTCAGGAAAGTGGATATATCATCTCTGATTGTCTGTATTGTTATTCAGTGCTTAGTATAAGAAATTGTTCTTAAAATTTTTGACATCAGAAAAAAAAGAGTGCTAGATTTAATTTCTAATTTTTTAAAAAAATATTTTTAAATTTATTTATTTGCAATAAGAAAGAGAAAGAGAGAGAGAGAGAGAGAGAGAGAGAGAGAGAGAGAGAGAGAAAGAGAATGGACTTATCAGGATCTCTGGCCTCTGCAAACAAACTCCAGATGCATTTGCAACTTCGTGCATCTGGGTTTACATGAGTACTGGATAATAGAACGCAGGTTGTTAGGCTTTTCAGGAAAGTGCCTTAAGTGCTGAGCCATCTCTCCACCCCCCCAATTTTTTTATAAAAATATATAAAAAGGGAAGTTTCAGCTACATTGGATTTATCATTTAATCTGAGTTTTGGACAAACCCAGTTAAGTTTTGATGCAATAGGTTAAACAGTTTTTTTATGGTTTCGTTATTTAGCAATATTAGTTTCTATCTTGTGCTGCAGCTCCATCTTACAGTTAGGTTGGGACTCAAGCTGAAAGGCTTAGTATCCAGCACAACGTCAATCACTTTCACATCGATTCACATTTCGATCAGTATAGATCTTTGAGAGTACTTTATGCAGATGCACTTAAGATCTAGCATGGACTCTGAAAGATCTAATAGTGATCAAAATGTAAATCTGTGCAACCTCTTTATAAAGTACATTAAAGCCATTCACTGAAATATAAACTGTGTATGCTATTTGACACCAACACAACATTTTTGAAATTTGTTCTTCAATAATACTGACAACCACTCAGAATGAATTGTCAAAGCAAATTGCCTAGCCATTCCCATCTTCACTGTGCCAGGGACTGAAACCTACATTTGTGAAGTCATTACCTAGATAAATAGAGGAAAAATAAAAACTGTAAAAACAGAGCATTTAATTCACCAGCAGCTGCACGATTATTTAATATTTAGTGATATCATGATTGTCAGTTTGTATTAGGCACAAATGCTATATGATATTTCATTAATTACATTTACCTATCTGTTACAAAGATAGCAATGAGCAAGTAACTACAATACCATGTCCTTTAAAAAATGAGTTCTAGGGCTGGGGAAATGACTTAGTGGTTAAGGTGTTTGCCTGTGAAGCCTATGGACCCTGGTTCGGTTCCCCAGGACCCATGTAAGCCAGATGCAGAAGGGGGCACTTGCATCTGGAGAGTGTTTGCAGTGGCTGCAGGCCCTGCCGTGCCTCTTCCCTCTTTCTCTCTGCCTCTTCCCTTCTCTCTCAGTGAAAGAAATAAATAAAATATTTTTAAAAATATATGATGTAAATATTTTTTAAAAACATACAATGTTAACTATCCTTTTTAAGTAGATAAACTTGGTATCTCTGAAGAATCATTTCAAAAACATACAAATCCAAGCCTAAAATCCAGATCTTTATTGGGCAACTTCAACTGTCCTAATTCAGTTACTGTTTTCTTAGAGCAACATTTTTTTTTTCTGAATTAGAGAGATTGCTTGGTAGTTAGGGTACTTTCCTGTGAAGCCTAAGGCTCTAGGTTTGATTCCCCGGTATCCACCTAAGGCCAGATATGCAATGTGGCACATGCATCCGGAGTTCATTTGCAGTGGCTATAGAATCTGGTGTGTCCATTCTCTGTCTGTCTTTCTCTATCTCTGTCTGTCTTTCCCACCCTCTCTCTCTCTCTATCTCAAGCAAATAAATAAAGTGTTTTAAACTTGATATTTTAAATATTAAGTAAATATTTTAAATTTAATATTTAATGTAAGGAAATTAATTAAATATTTTAAATATTAATTTTAAAGATTGTCTTGCATTCCCATTAGATAATATCTTCTATATACAGTGTTACCTGAATTCTAACTCATTCTTAAGCAGTAAACATTTTATTAAATATTTTCTTTGACTAAATAGTTACAGATATGGGCATAGTATATTAACTCCCATTACATTCTTTTGTCTCTCCTCAACAGTCCTTTTTCCACTGAACACATTCTAATTATTCAAACTTGTCCCTGTTCTACTTTTTGGACCATTTTAGTAAGAGGATATATGCGTGTGTGTATAAACCGAAAGTGAATAATATGCATATGTAAACCAAAGCACAAATCAATTTTTGTGTTGACTATATATATGCAAAAAACACCACAGAGAAAGAGACATATAATAGAAAAGACAATAAAATGAACATCATTATGTTCTGATCATTTCCAATACATATCTCTAAAGGTGTAGACAAACACAATCCGTACAAAATACAAATAGATGATTTATAGACTGGCCATTGACTATTTCCACAATGGCTGTGCATAGCTGAACAGTGGAGGAAAAACTGTAGCTGATGAGTTTAAGAAGCTGGAGAGGCAGCTCAATGGTTAGTGCGTTTCCTGTGCAGGCATGAAAGCCTGAGAGGCTGGGTGAGCCTGCCAGTGCAAAGAGACCAGGGATTCACTAGGCTTGCAGCAAATAACAACACCAATAAAAAGAACATTCATAACCCTACAGTGAATACCAACAACCCCTCTAAAGAGGGCCCTCAGTGGTACTGGAACAGGAGAAAGGGCACATAAGAGTACAGTGTGATGGAAATATGACCAAATTGCAATATGTTCACACCATAAAGTTCTCAGTAAAATTAACACAGCCATCTCTGATAACAGTGAAGTGTCTGATGTTAGTGGACAATAGTAGCAACAAAAGTCCTCCAGAAGAATCAGCTAGTGTGAATATGTTTGTGGGGAGGCAGGTAGGGGGTGTATGCACATGAACATGTGCTGGTGAAACTCAGGTTGACCACCTGTTTCTGTCCAAACCTGTCCATAAATAATTCCTCCAACACTCAGGCTGCATCTTCTCTGTTCTCTTTTTTGAAGAACAAGCAAGTTGTTTACTTGAAATATCTCATAAACAAACCGAGAAATGCACTTTACCAATTATCTTAGGTGTCTCTCAATCCAGGAAAGTAGAAACACCACATTATATGTTACAATACTGATAAACTTTTTCCCCAATATCTCCAAATATCACAAAAATAGTTAAATATGAAAGTCTTTAATAAGTTAAAAATTAAAGTTTCTTATTTTCATCTTAAATGGTGTCTGTAATAGAACTATACATATATCATTTACTAATTTGCAAGTGAGAGAAGAAAGAGAGAGAATTAGAATAAATATGGGCACACAAAAGCCTCATGCCACTGCAAATAAACTCCAGATGCATGTGCCTCTTTATACATCTGCTTTAATAGGGGTACTGGGGAATCAAACCCAGGCCATCTGATTTTGTAAGCAAGTGCTTTTAACTATTGAGCTAGCTCTCCATTCCCAAATGTAACATTCTTAAGAATAAAGGAACATCAGCATTTCTAATATACTTATTGGGATTCATTGCTATATTTATAGCTTCATTTCACAGATAATGAAATTGAGAATTGCCCTGCATTCATGTTGCCAAGAACAAAAACCTAAAGAGGGGAAAATAGTATCAAAAAATTAATTTAGGGTCAAGATCTTAACTGTCAATATATAATTTTCCTAGTAACAAAAGAAAAGTACATGAAATTTACCAAAAATCTCTTCTCCATGATTAAAAAACAGAATCAGGTCTGGAGAGATGGCTTAGCAGTTAAGTGCTTGCCTGTGAAGCCTAAGGACCCTGGTTTGAGGCTTGATTCTCCAGGACCCTTTGTTAGCCAGATACACAAGGGGGCACACGTGTCTAGAGTTCCTTTGCAGTGGCTGGAAACCCTGGCACACTGATTCTCTCTGCCTATCTGCCTCATTCTCTCTCTGTCACTCTCAAATAAATAAATAAAAGTGAACAAAAAAAGAGTATTTAAAAAACAGAATCAATGACATTAGTGAAAGAACTCACTCATAATAACAACTACCAAGAAATACAGTGGGATATATTTAAAAGTCAACCTAAGTGTGCAACATTAAAAGATTCCTGAGGGGGCTGGAGAGATGGCTTAGCATTGAAGCACATGCCTGCGATGCCTAAGGGCCCCAGTGCGGTTCTCCAGTTCCCACGTAAGCCAGATGCACATGTGGTGCTTTCATCTGGAGCTTGTTTACAGTGGCTAGAGGTCCTGGCACACCCATTCTCTCTCTCTCTCCTCTACCCATGTCTCTAATAAATAAATAAATAAATAAAATTAAACCTTTAAAAAAAGAGATTCCTGAGGACCCACATTTATACCTAAATACAAAGAGATATAATTCCATGATAGCAATTTATGTTATAAAGATTCTGATTGTCTCTCCAATATAGCATTAAAAAGTCAGTGTCATGGCAAATAAAACTCAAGTATTGCTTATTTTGGAAATAGCATAATGCTATAAAATAGAGAAATTATTATAAATATACAAAACAGATCATGATTTAATATTTACTGTTTTTAAAGTATTATTTATTTGAGAGCTAGAGGGAGGAAGATAGATCATGAAAAGATGCAGATACTGAGATAGAAAATGGGTGCATCAGAGCTTCCAGCCACTGCAAAGAACTCCAGATATATGTGCCACCTTGTGTGCACTTGGTTTACGTGGGTACTGGGGAATCGAACTTAGGTCCTTAGGTTTAACAGGCAATTGCTTCAACCACCAAGGAATCTCTCCAGACTTAATATTCACTCTTAATCTATACATAAATTAATGAACGATGAAAACTTCCACTAAAATGAAAAACGTGTATCTAGTGCTCGTTAAGTGTTTTAACTAATTTATTAAATGTTTTAAATCATATGGAATACCGATCAAATTTCACCAGAAATCAGGATATCATAATGTGATTGACCAACTATAAAATGACTGTAACTAGCACAGGAAGTTTTGAGAAAATGAGAGCTCTCATACAATATTGATGGCAGCATAGATTTTTACCGGCCAATTTGGCAGTAACAATCAAATATAAAATATGCATGACATTTGTCTCAGCAGTTTTGCTGCCAGAACACTTAGTTTAAAAAACTCTATAAAGCAATGTAAAATAGACAAATTTGATCTATTGTTTAGAATAGTTAAAAAATATAATGAGAATTCAATACATTTCAAATGTATTTAGCTTTATTCAATGTAGAAGTACCTCACTGATTGCTAATAAACAATTATTAAGGTCAGTTGACTGTGGTAATACATCTAAAACACATTGATTAAAATTACTTAACGAAAAACCAATAAGACAAGGATACATTTCTATGAAAAATAACATCATTTATATTAGTAGATGTTGCAGTCAGGTTGATATTGCTGATAGAAATCACCCTACCAAAGGAGCTTGGGGGTAAAGAGGTTTATTTTGGCTTTAGGCTTGAGGGGAAGCTCCACGATGACAGGGGAAAGCGATGGCATGAGTAGAAGGTAGACATCACCCCTTGGCCTTCATAAGGTGTACAACAGCAACAGGAGAGTGTGCCAAACACGGACATGGGGAAATTTGCTATTACACCCATAAGCCCACCTCCAACAATACATTGCCTTCAGGAGTAAACACACTTCAAAATATGGCATTGGGCATAATAAAGAAATATTCACCCAATACAATATTTTTTAAAAAGGCAAACATCTAAGTCTGTAGTTCCAAGTCCAGCAATTCTAGTCAGATGCACAAAGTTGCTCATCGATCTGGAATTTGTAGTTGTAAGAGGCCCTGATGCACCTATTCTCAATCTCAATCTCTTTCTCTCTCTCTCTCTCTCTCTCTCTCTTCCTCTTTTTCTCTGTCACATAAATAAACATTTAAAAAATAAATAATAAAATAAAAATAAAGACCAATAATTGTTCAAAACATATATTGACTGGTGAACTAAAAACTTTATACAGATTATCTTTTTTCTATGTTGCTTAATTTCATTTTTATCAATTTTTGTTATTTACTGTTAATGAGAATGTGAACTACCCTCTCTCATTGAAAAGTACGCAAGTGATAATTATGCTTAAGGAGTGATATAGGGGTTATATGCATTTCAAATGTTTATATATTGTGGTGGTTTGAATAGATAGCCCCCAATATATTCAGTTTTATATTTGTCTGTAGTTTGCACCTGCAGCCACCTGGCTGTAGGCAGTGTCACTGAGTGGATCTTAAGGTGTGGTGGTGGGTTTCAGATTTCAATCTAAAGATGTGCAAAGTGTGCCTAGCTGGAGCTCACACAGTGTGCTGTGTGGCCTTTGCTTTTTGGCTTGTGCTTCTCTCTCTCTGCTTGGTCCTGTGAAGGCGGGCCAGCTTCTTCTGCCATTATGGAACTTCCCTTGGATCAGTAAACTTCAATAAATCCCTTTCTCCATAACTGCGCTTGGTCTGGAAGTTCATCTCTGTGAACCTGAAGCTGTCTGCTACATATATCATTTGTTTTGTATAGTTTTAATTACAGTGTATATCATATACATATACACTGACCAATCAACTTTTGTCCTCTTTTCCAAAATAATCAATAATTACTCTTTAATGCAATACTTTATGGAAACTTTTGAAAGCCACTCATAACATAAGAAGTCCACACATGGACAGATGTGCTAAAGATAAAGCTTAACCTCCATTCTGTCACATGTTCTTACCTTATATGCCATTCCTTTAAAATACTGATGCAAGCATATGTTTTGTTTGAAGGCATACATGCATTTATACATTTTAAATGAAGCTATATTTGAGCAGTTACACTAAAGGTTTTATTAAATAAGTTTGGAGCCCTGAGCATAAATTAAATAAGTATATAATTTGAATCTGGCAAGCAAGTTAATTTCAGAAAATGAAATTTAGATCTGAAGTTGATGATTGTTCTTAGTTTAAGCCAAACTGAATTGTCAGTTTATAGCTTCCAAAATACATGTGAACTTCAAAATTATATATGCAATAGAAACATGATACATGATTGAGAAATGACCTTAGAGTTAGCTTTTGAAACCATCATGACTCTATGTCATAAATTGTGCAAGACTACATAATAGTCTTGCCCCTTAAAACTGAATTTTTCATTAAAAATTATCTTAAAATACAATCACTTATAGTAAATTTGATTTCTAAAATTTGATAGATGTTAATCAAAGAAATCACCAAAATTGAATGCATATATTTATATTCCTATACACAAAAATATAATGTAGGAAAAATGGTATTAAAAACTATTTTCTTTTTTTTCATTTTTTTATTTTGTTTTCTCTTAGTGTCATGAAAAAATTACATATACTTCACTTGCATTCTCGACACTGTTTAGTGTAGTGCAGGAGTTTCAACCATTTACAGTTTAGTCAAAATTTGGTTCACTAGTGCTGGAGGGATGGTTGAGTGGTTAAGTGTTTGCCTGCAAAGCCAAAGGACCTAGGTTCAATTCCCCAGGACCAACTTTAGATGAATGCACAAGGGGGCACACACATCTGGAGTTTGTTTGCAGTGGCCAGAGGCCCTGAAGTGCCCTTTCTCTCTCCCTCTCTCTCTCTCTCTCTGTCAAATAAATAAATTAATTAAAAATTTCTGTTCACCAATTTTTGTAGATTTTTAACTTTTTTTTTCTTATTTACTTGTTAAGGAGAGAAGGAAAGGAAGAAAGAAAGAAAGAATGGAGGGAGGGAGGGAGGAAGAGAGTCAGGGAAAGAGCGAGGGGAAGAAGGAAGGAAGGAAGGAAGGAAGGAAGGAAGGAAGGAAGGAAGGAAGAATGGGCTTGATGCCAAGGCCTAGAAGCCACTACAAACAGCTCCAGTGCTCCAGTGGTAGGTGCCACCATGTGCATCTGGCTTACCCCACACAATCTGAGGAATCATGGCTTGGTTCTTAGGCAAGGACCTTCACTGCTAAGCCATCTCCCAGCCTGTGTTTACCAAATTTTAACAAATCCATGGATTTGTTAAAATCTATTTTCAAGCTGAGAGTTATGTTGCGTGCCTATAATCCCAAACAATAGGAAATTGTGAGGTTGAGGCTAGGGTGGACTATCTAAAAGTTAAAGGCAAGTCAAATCCTACTTAGTGGAGATCGAATCTCAAAATAATGATAATGATAAAAATAAGTTTCTCCTTGAATCTTATGCAATGAATTAAATGTTTACCTTAAATTGTTCTGTCATGTTCACTTAAATATATTTATCAGCTTAAAGATAAACTCCACTAAAAGAAACTAAGATATAAAAAGTATGTTATTGGTAGTACAATTAAGTTTATATTTAAATACTTTGGAACAAATATCCAAACTTAAAATATCTAAACTTAATCAATTCCTTTCATATTTAATAAAATTCAGAAAATTCTAATAATATCTTCTATTTAAAATCATAACTCTTCATCAGCTTGAAATTTCAAATGGCAAAATTATGGCTGTTATAAATTTGTGTCAACTGATTGAAGCAATTTTTTTTTAATTTTAGGTATTATTGT
Organism: Jaculus jaculus; assembly: GCF_020740685.1. Lineage (NCBI taxonomy): Eukaryota > Metazoa > Chordata > Mammalia > Rodentia > Dipodidae > Jaculus > Jaculus jaculus. The sequence goes on from NC_059104.1 coordinate 24,403,032, forward strand.
TCTCACACACAAACAATTTAGGTGGTTGCAAGGATTCACATTTCTTGTTTGTGATTATTTACTATATTTTATTTATAATTTTCTGTTGGGCCTTGAGAGGACTTGACGTGAGGCCTGGTGGAACTTCCTGTGGAAGTTAGAGTTCTCGCACACACATGGTTAGAACAAATCATTTCAAAAGGCGTGAAATGCTATTGGCCCTTACACCTCATCCTTTCCTGAGATTCCCCACCTTTGTTCTTAACGCTATATAAACACCTGCCTGTTACAATAAAGTGAGAACCTGCTTTGACAAGTCTCGGGACTCATTGTGTTTCTCTCCAGTGACTAGGAGGTTCTGGGTCATGGACAGTCACCATCCCATTCAGCCCCAGGAAGAGACCGGTGGGACCGGCTCTCTTACAGCCCTACCTGCCTGAGGACCCAGCAGTATTGTTTATTACTATATTAGTAGGGATAATCTTAACTTAAATATTAACCACATATATCCTGCTTACTAGAAAAATAGGAATTCCAATTAAAATTGTTCTTCTCTTATACATTAAAGGTTAAAGATTCAATATAACTTTTTAATATATTCTCTAAATCTTCTATAGAAGAAAGTCAACCAACATAGTATTTAAAGGGTATGCAATTATTATGCTTAAGGAAACAAAAATTTTAAAAAGTAAAATAAATAATAATCTTACCATAGCCAATAAAAGAATAAATGTATAAACAATTCATGGCTGGAGTGATAGTTTGGAACTTAAGGTGCTTGTGTGAGAAGCCTCAGGTCCCAAGTCCCATGTAAGCCAGGCACACAAAGTGACTCAAGCATGCAAAGTCGCGCAATGTGCAAAAAGTGACACATGTGGGCTGGAGAGATGGCTTAGCGGTTAAGCACTTGCCTGTGAAGCCAAAGGACCCCAGTTCGAGGCTCGATTCTCCAGGACCCACGTTGGCCAGATGCACAAGAGGACGCACGCGTCTGGAGTTCGTTTGCAGTGGCTGGAAACCCTGGCATGCCCATTCTTTCTCTCTCTATCTACCTCTTTCTCTCTCCGTCACTCTCAAATAAATAAATAAAAATGAACAAAAAAATTTAAAAAAAAAAGTGACACATGTGTCTGTAGTTCAATTGCAGGAGTCCCTGGCATGCCAATTCTCTCTGTCTCTCTGTCTCTGTCTCTTTCTCTTTCTCTCTCTTGTGCTCTTGCTCTTTCACAAAGAAACAAAATTTATGGGAGGACTTCTGGTCAAGATGGCATCTGTCTAACCGCACCACACCTGCCCAGGAAGGAAAGGCAATACATTAAGGGTCCACTGGGTCTTTTAGGGGAGAGAAATCTCCATTAGATCACCAGTGTGAGGGCATGGAAGGAATAAAAAATGGAATTGGCTGATCCCCTCACTCTGGGGTAGCTCACCAGTCCCCTAAACCCCCTAAGAAGCCACCCTAGCCATAGTCCAAGCCCCAGAATACTCCAGCACTTACTGCAGGAAAGGGGGCACAGTTTATAAACAAAACCTACTTGACAATAAAACAGAAATAACCACCAACACCATCATAGTCGGGGGCTTCAATACACCATCACCAGTAATAGATAGATCATCCAAACAGAAACTCAACAGAGAAGTAAGAGAGCTCAACACATCCATAGATCACTTAGACCTAATGGACATCTACAGAACTTTCCATCCCAAATCCACAGACTATACATTCTTCTCAGCAGCCCATGGAGCATTCTCTATAATAGATCATATACTGGGTTACAAAGCCTGCCTCCGTATACTTAGGAAAATTAGCATAATTCCCTGCATGATATTGTATCACAGTGCTATTTTGCTAGAAATTAACAACAAAAGACCCACCAAGAATCCCATTGGCATGTGGAAACTGACCAGCACACTTTAAAATAATAAATGGGTAGTGGATGAAATAAAAAATGAAATTGCAAAATTCCTAAAAGTGAATGATGATGAGAACACACTATACCAAAACTTATGGAACACAATTAAGGTGGTCCTCAGGATAAAATTCATTTAGGATGCACCTAAAGGCATTGGAAAAGCAAGAAGAATCCAACCCAAAAAGCTCCAGATGGAAAGAAATAATTAAGATTAGAACAGAAATTAATGAATTGGAAACTAAGAAAACAATTAAGAAAATTGACAAAACAAAGAGTTGGTTCTTTGAAAAATAAACAAGACTGACAAACTCTTGGCCAATTTGATCAAGGGAAAAGGAAAAAAATAAAAAAAAAAAGGCTTTCTTAGGAAAGTAGCAGGATAAAAAAATCAATGCACAAAAATCAGTAGCCTTTCTATATGCAAATGACAAAGATACAGAGAAATAAATAAGGGACATTGTCCCACTTTCAATAGCAAAAGTAAGTAATTAATTAAATAAATAAATAAAAATACCTTGGAACAATGTTAAGCAAGGGAGTGAAAGATCTATACAACGAAAACACTCAAAAAAGAAACTGAGGAGGAATTCAGAAAATAGAAGACCCTCCCATGCTCCTGGATAGGCAGAATTAACATTGTGAAAATACCAATCCTACAAAAGAAAATATACAGGTTTAATGCAATTCCAATTAAAATCCCAACAGTGTTCTTCACAGAGATAGAAAAAATCATCTCAAATTTCATATGGAAAGGCATAAGTCCTCGGATATCCAAGTATATCTTCAGCACAAGAAATACTTCTGGAGGCATCATCATACCTGATCTAAAGCTATATTACAAAGCCATAGTAATAAAACAAAAAGCATGGTGCTGGCATAAAAATAGGAGTACCAATGGAATAGATTCAAGGATCTGGAGTTTGGGTCAATCAACTACAGCTACTTGATATTTGACAAAGGCCCTAACAATATAGGCTGGAAAAAAGACAGCATCGTCAACAAATGGTGCTGGACAAACTGGATAACTATATGCAGGAAATTGAAACTTGATCCACACATCTCGCCATGTACAACACTCAAGTCCAAATGGATCAAAGACCTCAATATAAGACTGGAAACTCAACTACGAGTGGAAGAAAATACTTTAAGAACTTTCCATGATATAGGAATGGAAAAAGACTTCTTGAACAAAACCCAGGTAGTACAGGATAATAAACAATAACTCAACCAATGGGATCACATGGAGCTGAAGAGTTTCTTCACAGACAAATAAATATACAAAGCCAATAGATTGCCCACAGAATGGGAGAAAATATTTTCTGAATATCCTACTGACAGAGGCCTATTCTCCAGAACCTACCAAAAAAAAAAAAAAAAAGCCCTCAAAAACCTAAACAATTAAAAGCCAAACAACCTATTCACAAAATGAGGCAAAGAACTGGACTGGCAGTTCACATAGGAAGAAATACAAATGGCAAACACACACTTAAGAAAATGATCATCATCCATAATACTCAGGGAAATGCAAAATAAAACAACTATGAGATTTCACCTTACCCCTATAAGGATAGCAAACATTTAAAAAATCAAATGAACATAAGTTCTGGTGCAGTGTGGACAAATAGGAACCCTCATCCACTGTTGGTGAGAATGTAATATTGTGCAACCACATTGGAAATCAATATGGAGACTCTTAATAAGCAGACTATAGAGTTATCAACAGACCCAGTTATTCCCTTACTGGAAATGTACCTTAAAACCTCCAAGCCTCAGTCCAGAGAGATTTTCTCAACTATGTTTATAGCTGCTAAATTCATAATAGCAAAGAGCTGGAATCAATCCAGATGTCCATCACTAGACAAATGGATAAATAAGATGTGGTATGTCTACATGATGGAATTCTACACAACAGTAAGAAAAAATGGCACAATGAAATTTGAAGAAAATTGGTCAAACCTGGAACAGATAATTCTCAATGAACTCACCCAGTCATAGAAAGATGATCAATGTATAGTCTCACTCATCTACAGCACCTAACCTGAATCCACTCAAGATGCCGACATACCCAGCAAGCATCTTAAGGACTGGACAATAGGATGGGTGGGGAGGGAGAGGCGGGCAAGTGAGGGGGTGGAGCCACAAATCTAGACCCAAATGGCAATGGTACCATAAAATTCTTCATCCTAAAAGACAAACCAAGTGGTTGAACTTTCACCAGGCCCTTAGAGGGAACACCTGAGTCACAAAGCCCTGGAGACGGTATGATGAAGACTGACCTTAATCTTCTACTGCTTCTCTCTCCCCCTCTCTCTTTCTCTTTCTCTCTCTCTCTCTCTCTCTCTCTATTTCTTCTAACTCTTTTTTATTGTTTATATTTTTCTTCTTTTGCTTCATGGGCACTGACCTGTAACTCCCAGTACCAGCAGGAGGCTATCATCCACAATGAGGTTTTGATCAGAGAGAACAAGTTTTCCTAGAAAAAAATGACAGATTTCTGTCAGAGTACTTGATCTCCCACCAAAGGTTAGTGGTAGGACTCAACTCCTGAAAACACCATATGAAGTTGACACATAACGTGGAGTGACATGACTGGAAACTGGAAGAGAGTCAGTCCCCAGACTGTCAGCACATCTAGTGCCAGAAGATGCTACATGGTCAACTGGGGGAAAATGACCAATATTTGTCCAAGCAACTTATGATCTAATCTACTTCGCAACAAATAATCGGTCATGATGCTCACACAAATGCCATAATGGTGCACAACCATGGTGGGTAAACAACTGATCTTGATTTGGTTAACTGATCTGCTCAGTGGAATGGAACCCATAGCTGGAGCTGGGAAACAAGTCAAAACCATATCCAAAAATGAGCCCACCCTCCTACCAAGTTACCACCAATCATAGGCTACAAGAAGGCCTACACCTATTAAGTTCTCTCAAAAAAAAATATATATATATGTATGTATGTATGTATGTATGTATGTATGTATGTATGTATGTATGTATGTATAGTTATGGTGCTAAGTTTACTCTCCTTTGGAGAATTCTGCTTCTATTTTTCAGATACATGCAAATCCTAAGGACAGAACCACCTCATAATACCTCAAAAGGGCCCCAGCTGAAATTAAGAACAATTGGCAAAACAAGCAAGGGTGCTGTTTTCTTGGTACCAACATAAAGGTGAAGGAGATCAACACAGAGAACAATCAGCTCCTACTAAATCAGATATCCAGAGACACAGAGGCTTCCAAGACCTCATCACTGAAGCAGACCTAAAATGAACCCAATGTGGGTCAAGGAAATGGAAAGAATATCAGAGTCACATGTAGGGTCATGATACACAGACATTTCCTCCTACCTATAACTGAGGGCTAACACACAATGCATGAGCCATATACCCCAACAAGGAGGGGCCAGGAGGAGGGGAAGGACAGGGAGGATACTAACAATGGTAGGTACCTTCTTGAATGTGTTCACTGAGTACAAAACAAATTATTAATAATAATAAAGACCAGTCTGCTGTGCTTGCCTCAGGAAAAAAAATAAGTTTAAGCAATTCTGAAGTTATTACAGATAATATTCTTAAAAGATACTGGGAAGCAAAAGGGTTACTATGGTTATGAATTATTTTTCTTAGTCTCTGACTAAATTTTTTAAAATTTTTTTAATTTATTTATTTGAGAGCGACAGACACAGAGAGAAAGACAGATAGAGGGAGAGAGAGAGTGGGCGCGCCAGGGCTTCCAGCCTCTGCAAACGAACTCCGGACGCGTGCGCCCCCTTGTGCATCTGGCTAACGTGGGACCTGGGGAACCGAGTCTCCAACCCGGGTCCTTAGGCTTCACAGGCAAGCGCTTAACCGCTAAGCCATCTCTCCAGCCCTCTGACTACATTTTTTAACTAATGCTCAAATATCCTTGTAAAGAGGGAAATACTTTGCACTATATTGTATACTTGAAGAAGGTTAGGTACCCTTCTTTCTTGAAATATAGATAAGGAACATGATTCAAAACTAGGTTAATCAAATGGTGTCCTCTTGAAAATAATTGGTATTTATTCATTATAATTACATTTTCATGGAAACTGTGATCTTTATGCACTTTCTGACAATATATCACCTTAAACAAAAATGTAATTAATTGGCCATATTTTAAATGTCCTTTCCTTAGAAATTAGTGTTCAAAAAGTTATTTTAATGACCTTTCAACAAATTAATTTGGAAGGAGGTATAAAGTAGTTCTACAGAATTAAGGACATTTAGTTTTACTCTACAATTTTAACTTTGTCTCAATTTAACTAATTAAGATTCTGAGAAAAAGTAAACCAATCACTCCAGTTCCATGTGTGTTGATATATTTCTAAGTGAATGTGTGGCTGATTTTCTAAATTATTAACTAATTCTATGTTTGTTTCCTCCAAGGCATTTTGTAGATGAAAAATATTATTGTACTGGCCTAATTAAAGTTGTTACAAAACTAAAGGAAGATATAAACAAGAAAAGGTTACAATAATTCTTTCACATTTTACCATGCAAATTCTGTCTAGAAGTCATCTCCATTTAGAAGAAACTCATAATCTGTGACCTCTGAACAATGATCTCAATGGTATACTACTTGTAGCTACAGCTACTAATTGAGAAAAGGAAGCATAAGATTACTAAATAACCATTCCAAACTAATATTTAAATTCACAATAAGTTTTAATAAAATGGGAAAGTAATCAATGTAAGTAGAATTTCATTTAACAAGGAATATATAACCTATGATATAGGTAACTGAGATAAAATAAAATAAAAAATGGTCATGAATTTCATTGCTTTTATAAAGTTGGAAAAACTTAATGTCATGATTTTGACAGGGTTCAAACAAAAAAGTGACATTGTACAAATATGTGAAATGATTATTTCTCATAACAGTTGGTTAAGAGGTTTTGCTGGTGTCAAAAGAAGTTTTAAGAACATTTCTTAAATCTTCCTTTAATTTCTGCATTAGTGACATTATCTCCCTTACGAGACCCCTATTTACTTAGTATTTAGTTCTAACCTTGAAATGTCAACTTTTAAATTTCTTTGCCATTTAAAGTCACCAAGTTATGATTTTCAGGTAATTATAAAGTAAATGATAGAAATGGAACCTTCTTAATTAAAAGCACTATTAAATAGTTCAAAAATATTAAATTCTGAAAATTTATTATTTAGAGCTAGGAAATGGAACCACCCTAAATCACTATCAGAAGATAAATTAATAAATAAATTATCATACATACACAGTGGAATTCTATGAAACTATAATTTAACATGAGATTATGATGTAAGCAGGATAAAAGGATGAACTGGAAATTATTTGTTTATGCTAAATAAGACAGACACACAAACATTACATGTTTCTTTTAACACATAAATCTTTAAGCTTAAAATAAGATGCATTTGTATAGCCACAGATGGATGTATGCATGGATAGATGTTTAAATGATAACTACATAGATAGACATATGTGAGTGTGTCTATCATAAAACTAGAAAGATCTGGAAAAATATATAGATTCACATATGTAAAGAATAAAAATAATTATTACTCTATAAAGGAATAGCAAATGCCAACTATCTGAATATGTAAAACAAATTCCTAGTCCTGCTGTATTAAGAGGATCACAGCACAACCATAGTTCTTAAAGTGCATATAAAATAATGCTGAGAAGGTAAGCAAGTATCACATCTATCAGAGCCAACATCAAGGGTATTGACAGGCATATATCTTAAATATTGCATTCCAGTACAAAGGAAAGGTTCCATTTCACCCTGTCCTGCCACTTTACCTTCCATAAGCTTAATAATTCATGTAAGATTTTCAGAGTCTTTCCAGTATTCTTCACTATATTTCATGTAAAATGGAGTTTTCTGTTTGTTCCATCCTAGCATATTACTTGTAAATTCTGAAGGCAAAACTAAGTTAAGTTGTTTATTTAAACATGTGGGTATTTAATAATAGCTGTCTTACTGCTGTGTATCAATTCTAATCACAGATGCAGACAATCTGTAGTCAGGTTTCTACCATCCTGTGTCAATTACAAATTTCAAAGAAACGTGTCTAGAGAATAGTCAGTTTTAAGTTTCATACAGTGTGTCCTGTGCCCTTTCTGGATCTAATGAGATAGGAGATAACTGTATCCTGTGTATCCTGTTTCCTCATCTACAGAGAGGTAGAAGGTAACTGAATAACAGGTAACCTGTTTCCTAATCCAGAGGAAGATGTAAGATAATTGTCAGCAACTCTGTTTAAGGTGTTTCAAAAACAAACCAAAAATAAACTTAAAATCTCCTTCAAAAATATTTTATTGCATAAAACAATTACAAATTTTATAAATTACTATTATTTTCTCCAATGTGTATGTATGTGTGTATATACATGTATATATATATTTGGCATAAGTTTGGGTTTCTTAGACTCATAACCTATAACATTTTAAAAGTTCTTTAGTAGTCAGTTCTTAACATTACTTCTTTAATACCTTTAATTCCTCTATCATACTAGTCTCTTTCAATTAAATTATTAGCATATTTCCTCATTTCTCTCAAAAGAAGGAGCATCCAGCACATGTAGTAAGCGTCCTGGTGTGCTACATAAGACCTCAGGCAAAGTTTCAGGGTCAAACAAGAGGCTCATTTTCTACTTACGATTTAAATTTCCTGTTATTTCCTGCCTGTTTATGTTTTCACTACAATTAATTTCACACTGCACAGAAGTGTTATGGCATATTTTATACCCTTGTGTCTTCACATTTCATTCTGCATATTTCACTTCTTAATAATTATGAAACTTAATTTGTTCAAATTATTTACTCAGTAATTATATTACTTTATTTTGATTCTGAACATTTTTTTTAAGATTCTAGCTTAAAGTTATTAAGTGAAAATAGAAATAAAAACATAAAAATATTTTCTGATGACATTAAATGTTTATATTTAATATATTTATATTACATAGAAATAATACTTCCGAATCCTGTAAAGAAAAGAAAACCAGTATCAGGGGCTGAGGAGATGACTCAGTGGTAAAAAAACACTTTATGTGCAAGCATGAGAACCTGAGAGGGCACAAGACTGTCTGAATTTGACTCCTCAGAACCCATGTAAACAGCTGGGTATGGCCATGCATGCACGTAACCCCAGAGACCAAAGAATTGCTGGGGCTCATTAAAAAATAAATAAATAAATAAAAAAGTAGCTCTGGATTCAGAAAAGAGATTTTGTCTCAAGGAAATACACAGATTGGCAATACACAGGGCCATCTTACCTTCCCCCTATGCCTCCTCATGCATGTGCATGGGGCTTGTGCATCTGCACACACATGTGCATACAACACATATACCATGCCACACATACACACAAATAAAGGAAAAGGAAAATCAGTAACAAACTTTTAAACCCACAAAATGGTGAAAGTGAGAAAAAAAATCTACTTAAAATTTTGTTAAAGCCAAATAAACGATAATTCAAAGTAATGAAACTAATATGTGATATGTCAGAAACAATCTTACAAAAGTATTCCAGCCATTGCTGAACATAAATTTTTATAACATCTGCAATCAGCCTTGCAAAAGAATACCATGGAAGGAAGATGGTTTCATGGAGACAATCAGTCTTGGGCTTATGAAGGGTAACAGGTTGGTTTAATTTTATTTATTTACTGTTTATTTATTTATTTGTCAAAAGAGACATAGAGGGAGGAGAGAAAGAGAAATAGAGGGAGAGAAAGATAGACTACCAGGAACTCCTGCCACTGCAAACTCCAGATGCATGTTCCACTTCATGGACCTGTTTATGTGGGGAAATTAAACCTGGGCTGGAAGCCTTTATAAGCAATCACCATTAACAGCTAAGCCATCGTCAGAGGCCCAAAATGGTTTTCAAAAGATGTTTTCACATACTTACAATACTTTAATAATAGCCAGGCTTTCATGGACTAACATGATTCTAATGTCACCTTCTACAAGATATGCTATGGATTCAAATCTACTCCCTTGTGACACTTACAGGAACCAGTGGGCAGAATGAGAAATATGAAAAGGACATATTTTATATCATGTTGAATTTATTACTTTTTAAATGCACATATATACCCTGTCACAGGAATAAATAAATATATATGTATATAAACACATATGTGAATATACATATATATACATACATATATATATGTATATATATATATGATTTTATTAAATACAATGTGGTGTGTTGGACAACATGTTTATCTTATGAAAATTACATAAAGTACTTGAAAGAAAAGCTAGTATTTTATGACCATGAAAACTTTGCTTTTATTTCATGTATATATCAGATACTTTATTGAAGTTGATTTGATTTTCAAAATTAGTCTAAAATTCTCATGCTTATTTTAATATTTGCCAAAGAGTTCCCAGCATTCACAACTCTCACTTATGAATGTTTCCACCAACTTTTTTTTTTAAAGTCATAGTAAGGAAAGTAAAATAATCAGTTTCATTTTGTGATTCACTTTGAAGTTACTTTGCTGACATGCAAGAAAAAATGGAAGGTTCCTTACTAACATCTTTTTAAAACTCTAGACATTTGAAACTGCTCATACATGAAAAATCTCTCTCAAATATATATGCATATATATATATATATATATATGACTAAAATTTATACTATACAAGTCACTATTATTTCTTAACTTAATAAGAAATTGATGTGTTCTGAAATAATTAAAAGTCTCTTCTGTGAGATTGACAATAAATAGAAAGAATCTTTAAACTGTGAGTTTCGTCATTCATCCATGGAATTTTGATTACCAGAAAGTGGGTAATTTTAATAGAATCTTACATAATAATTTCAACATAAATGAGATTTTGAATATTTTAATAAGCTATGCAGTATTTTCAATAGAATCTAAAATTGACATCTCAAAGTAAAACTTTTTTTCTTTATGTTCTCTATGCATGAACAGGCTTCCAAGAAGAGTTATATGAAATCTACTTTAACTTTTAATTATTGATATTAATATTTGATACCAAAACCTGGTAAATCCAGTTTACTAGAGTTCTGAACTCTTTTAAAGAGGTAAATTAAAATGTATTTTATATCAACTCTTTAATATTCTTCTGGCCCCCCAAAATTAGTTGATTAATCAACAGATTTCAAATACTTGTATAATTGTCAAAAGGACTGTTTTAGATTTATTTTTATGTATTTTTTTGAGACAGAGAGAGAGAGACAGAGAGAGGGAGGGAGAAAATGGGTGTGTCAGGGCCTACAGCCACTGCAAACAAATTCTAGATGCATTCACCCCCTTGTGTCTCTGGCTTACGTGAGTCTTGGGGAATCGAAACAAGGATCCTTTGGCTTTGCCAACAAATGCCTCAACTGCTAAGCCATCCCTCCAACCCAGGACTGTTATTATTATTGCATATAATGAGGGTAGGAAGATTTTATTTATAAAAGATGGAAATTATTTGTAAATGATAAAGAACAATTTTCATTTTTTAATAAAATTCTAGTAAAGAAACTGTAGTTGACCAAATTGGATTTTATATATTAGTTATGGTCATCCCATTGGTTTTGTTTAAAAGTATCTCTTACCTCTGGTTTATCCCAAATTTAAGTCAACTTAATAGGTTTATCTCCAAATTGTGAATGTAATAAAATAAATGTTTTATAAAGTAATCACTCCTGACTTCTGTTTTATTTTTGCTTTACAAAATGCATTGGCTTAAAAACTAAATATTATAGTTATAAAATGAGAGGATACCAATTTCAGAAAATATTGAACTCATAAATTGTACTAATGAGTATTAAAGTTTTACCTGAAATGAACATTTTAAGGCAATATCAAATGTAATTAGAGTCAAATATTCTCAAATATAGGAGAAAGTAATAATGGACATATGTATGAATTAAGGAATTTTAGTCAGTTTCTTACTGTAATAATGAAGAAAAATAATTCTGAACAAGAGACACATATAAGAAAATTGCAGTTAGATTATACTCATTATTTTTCTGATGCTTGCAGAGACAGAGACCTGGATTGTATAATTTTGAGCTAAGCTTATCTCTCTTTTGAGTTAAGTAGCCAAGCTTTTAAACTGAGTCATGTTCCATACATTTAATTCCTAAGTAAGGAACTACCTCTGTTCTTAGGGCATAGATAAACTGACCCTTAACTAGCAGAGCAAACTGCTGAGTTTCAGGCAGTCGGATTTTCATCACAACGTTCCCAAGGGAGGCAGACATAAAGATGTAGACAATCAGGTGATTTCTGTAAATTCCTGTCTTTCCCATGTAAAATTCCACTGCACTCTGCCAGCTGTCACTGTTCGCCAGTCTTTACTTAGATGTAAATTGTTACACCTTAAGTGGAATATTCCTTCAGAATGTCTTTTCTTGGGAAATTTCTGCAGCGATCTGTATCCTGCCTTGTCAGTGCTCCCTCTCATTCAGAATTCCAGCCAAATTTTAATTATGAACTTTCAACCCCCAGTGCATCTCGCCTCTAGGTCACTCCCTTCTGTTTTTCTCATTTGTAAATGTCATATCTGCTTCATCGCATCATGCCTCAAGATGAATAATTCATAATGAAACTGGCATTACATGTGGGTCACTCCTGTCTGTCTAATCCTGATAGTGCTGCTGATACAATCACTGAGAAGTTTGATGATGCATGGAAGATTATCAATGTTAACAATGTTTTTTCAACATAAAAAAAAAAACATTAAAATAAACTTTTCCATTCACTATGTAGTCTCAGGGTGGCCTCAAACTCGTGGTGACCTGGGGAACCGAGCCTCGAACCGGGGTTGTTAGGCTTCACAGGCAAGCGCTTAATCGCTAAGCCCTTATTTTTAATTCTTAAAATGCTCTCTCTTCAATAAATCATCACTTGCAGTCATTTCCAGGTTGCTAGGATGAACTTCCAGTCAGATGCAGTTTATAGGAGAAAAGGATTACTCCAGACTTTCAGATCCCGGGAAGTCTCATGGATGACAGTAAGAGCTGATGGTAATTTGGTGATCAAAACCCCCCGGGGGCAATGTATTGCTGGGAGTGGGCTTTACTGGTGTTATAGCCAGCTTCCTTTTACCAATGTTTGACACACTATTCTGTTGCTGTTGTCCATCTGATGTGGACCAGGTGGTGACGCCCACCTTCTGCTCATAAATCCTTTATCCCTTGCCATCATGCAGCTTCCCCTAGAGTCTGTAAGCCAAAATAAACTCATGTTTTCCCCATAAGCTGATTTTTGTCAGGTGTTTTCTGACAGCAATGTGAACATGACTGCAACAGCCAGCATCCAGGTTATCCTCTGACTTCCACGTGTGCTCTATGGACCTCATTCACTAGGTAACTTTGCACAAGGGCAATGGCTCACCACGGCACTTGCAGAACAGAACCCACAGGCACATCCTGACACACACACACATAATAAAAAAATAAATGTATAGAACAAAACATGGCTCAGTTTAACTTAGTATATAAATTTTGTGAAGAGGAGTGAGTTTTCCATTAATAATATCCATATTAGCTTTATTAAACATTGTGTGTATAAACATGTCAAGAAAGTTTCTTTAATAGTAAAAGTTGGTATAATATAATTATCATTTTGACATTTGTGTGAATAATTTAATGGTGAGCAACATTTCTTTTGTATCTGAAGAACTATCTATTTAACCATTTGCTTAATGATAGTTCTGCTGTAAGAGTCAGCTGTCTATGTATGATAAGCTTTAAGAAATGAAATTGTATGTTTGACACTCAGGCGACATAAATGCTTTGCATCTTAATTCTTTTAATTTGGAAAACATATGATCACATAAAACAAAAATTCAAGGACGGTTAAGCTTGGTCCTAAGCTATCTCTCCAGCCCAGGTTATGCTATTTTGGCAGAAATGGTTCTAGCCATTGACAACTCCAGTGTTTTTGATAATACTTTCCTGCTGGTACCATATTTTAACATATGTGTATTCATTTTAATATGTTGACATTTTAGACTCTTTATCTTCTGAAAATATTTTAGGTATGATTAATAGATGTATTGAAAGGCATCAGTGTTTTTACTTTCTATTAGGCTTCAAGTATAAACCACTCTACAGATTTACTTAACAAACTTATTGAATAACTTGGATATGCAGCTCTTAGTGCTGCAAATACACCTTAGATATTTTTCAAATAATCTACCTCACATCTTTAACACATCTCATATAAAACTGGCATACAATGCTCAACAGTTGTTTATCTCCTGACATGCTTTCATCAAATGGCATGTTTCTAGTGAATGTTTTAAATCCAAATTGGCTACAGCAAGTCTTTATCTTTTTCATTTTTGTAAGTGACAAAATGGCATAAAATATCCATGAATCCTCTAAGATATATTTACTACTTTTTTTTTTCTCTAATGTCCTTTCTAGTCTTAATATCTTCCCATAAATTCTTCTACAAATAGAGTCATATTTTAAAGCCCAGATTACATGGCTTTTCTTCTTGGAGGTTTCTTTGTAGCTACAATAGAGATGGCTTTTTGTTGCCATGCCTAGCAATCACTTGTCTATAATTCTTCAATATATCACACACCAGGCATTTGGAGCTCTACAAACAATGTTTCATTCTGAATTAATCTTATATCCATATTCTGCTATGTTTACTGAACTCTAAACCATGTGTCTCTCCACCTATCCTACATTCACTATGCTGTCAGTTAAGCATGTTTCAGTTAAAACTCATTCACTATAAGTCAGAGTGGAAATGAGTGCAGGAATTAGAAAAATCAGTAGTGAGGTTTCTCAAATAACCAGATATAAAGTTGCAAAGGGCCTAGCATACTACTCCTGGGCATATACAACAAGGCTCTAACCTTACTACAGAGACATGCACACCCATGTTTATTGCTGTTCTTGTCACTATAGCTAGGGATGGAAGCTAGCATAGATGTCAGTCAATAGATGAATGTTTAGTAAAACTGTGGTACACAATGTATGTGTATACACAATGTAACTTTACTCAGCAGCAAAGAAACATGAAATAGAAATGAATTGAGAGGCTCTGTCCCTGGGCATAATGTCCCAACTTGTGGCTCTAACAATCTTTCCATCTCCTCTTCTGCAAAAAGTCCCTGAGCCGTGTTGGGTATGTTTTAAGTCTACTTCAGTGATGGGCTCTTAGGGGACTTTGGTCTCTGCTTTGGTAGGTGCTGAGTGTTCTCAGTGTCTACCTCCTTCACCCTTGTGCTGATATTAGGGTCACCGAAATTTGGACAAATGGAAAAATGTAGCAAAATGAAGAGCATATGAAAATTATTTGTTTTCTCTAAATGTGATGAATTTGTATCAAAATGTAAAGTCAATAAAGAAATCCTGCTACTGGAAAAAAAAAAAAAGGTTACTGACTAATAAGCCATAGACATGTTTTGTCTTTAATATACATCTATGGATCACATTTTGTTTGAGGTCGCATTATCTAACCACTCACTATAAACTCACTTGTCTCCTGCATAGTACTTGACTACTGTAGTCATGAATTTGTGACCTCCAAACAATATAGAGCTTGAGCTCTGAACAAAGAAGAAAATCAGATTAACTGCTATGGCAATAATAAAAAGCAATAATAAGTCAACTTGTAAATACAAACGTAGAAAATAGTTCTTAGTTTAAAGCAAGTTAATAAAAATATACTTCACTTATATTTATAATATTTTCAAGTGGTGATTAGCATGAGGGAGAACAAAGTGAATACAATGAGTGAATGATTTGGCTAGTCTTGCAAACATTTTTTTTTGAGTAAATACACAGAAAAGTCAAAACAGAACTCTTAAAAATTATCAGGTTTGGAATAAGATTGCCTTTAATAAAGAATGCTAGAAAACAAACCACTTTTCTTTGCCAATATGTATCAATGGCTTAATAAAGCCAAATTCTCATCAGCAACCAATTTCTGGAAAAAAAGCATGTGAGCTAGAATAAACTGACTTCTAGTATTAATTTATTGATTTTCACCATAACTGATGATTAGAAAATATACTAAATAAACACAGTATCTGTGATTTTCTCACATATTGTAAGGTGTTAAGTGAAAATTTGAGGGTAAATTAGATGTAGGAATTATAATTTTATAAAATGTGCAAAGTAACATTAGCTACAAAATACAGTGGAACATCATAAAATTGACTGGTTTTTGGTGCATTTGCCAACTTTTTTGTCATTAAAACTAATTATGTCCAGTTTATCCCATTTTAAGTTAAAATGTAAACCTAAGTCACCATGTTATGAAAGTATGATTTGCTTTAACTCTCAAGGGCAAAAAGAGTTAAATATATGTCTGTTATATAAATATATTGAATTCTGATTTTAGTTTATTTTTAAATTTATATTGAAATGCCCTTCATTTTTTAATCCAATTTATTTATAAAATTTAAATAATTAAAGCAAGTGGCAATGGGAGGCAATTTTGATGAAACACATTATGTACTGTAGAAAAGTTTTAAAAAGAACAAAAACTGTATCAGATCTCTGTTTGGAGGCATTTCCAATTAAATGAATACATGAGTTTTAGTTCATCACGATTTTAGCTATCATCTTGGCACTACTAATTTTGAAACACTTATTTAAAGATTCAATTTCCTGTTCTTTTTTTTAACTCAATCTGGAGGCCTCAAACAGTTGATGTTTTCCTCAATGAAACCTCCTCTTTTAGGTTTTATTTTAAATAAATTCCAATCTGCCATTTGCAGAATCAGGGTTTGAAATGAAAAGATGTTTCAAATTAGTTTGCTTCTCTGCCTCTCACAATGAGTGCTGCCCAATTTGGATGAAATGCTGGCACCAAGATTTCTTAGGATGCAAAGAGCAAACTGCAGTACTGCTTGCATCGGGTTTAGCCTTTCAGTGGTGATGTTTTGGCATCAATAGCTTCCAGGACTCTATTGGATCGTTGGTTTCATTCCCATGATTCCACACATACAGCCCCATGTGGATGATGCCGTCAGGGACTTTGACTCTACTATGCATTGCCCTACACCTTTTTTTTTCTGATTTTTTTTTTCTGTTTTAAATGTGTGTGTAAACTTTCATGACCCAATAATAATAACTCTTGCATTTTCATGTTTGAAAAGTTGTCGTTTTCAGACAATGTGAGGTCTGCTCCCATCTCACCCAGTTGTTGGCAACTTTAGTCTATAGCGGCAGAAACCTCTACATAAACTCGGTAGATGATTGCAGGCGGTGTTCCTCTAGGTGGTTCTCTGTGAGCAGAGTGCCCATGGGTTCTATTTTCTGTAGAGAAAGTCTTTCAATATGTTTATATGTTTGAGGATGCAATGAGTCCGGTCTCACTAACCCCAAAGATGGTCTCTGGTAACCTTCTTCTTGCTCAAGTGCAAAGTAAATGGCTTTTTCAAAATGGTCTGACTTTCACTAACACCCACATATTTCTCAGGCTCCATGTTAAATAGAATCTTCTTCAAACTGACTCCATGTATTTCAAATCATCACATTCTACATTTTGTTCTTACATGCTACTAAAACACTGGCTAAAAGCAGATGCCAACAATTATTCTAAGCCTTAATTTCTAAGCTGCTAAGAAACTGTCTATGCCAGATTCAATAGTTGATTACCTCAAAATTCATCAACATTCAAAATCTTAGAGCACAGGCAAACATTTTTGCTAGAATTTAACCTGAATGGTCTTCATTCCAATTGCTAATAGAATTATCTTTTTCTGTAAAACATTACGTGTGTAATGTTTATATTCTGTATACATATCGATAGTCTAATCATTTGAGTTCACTCCAGAATAGCCCATTAAACTATGATTACATTTTATGGCTTGTCTAGCCCACATTTTCAATCTTGACCAAATTCTGCCTGCAAACCACTTCCAAAGGTGACACTTCCAAAGAGTCACATGGTGATACTTACACAAAGCAACATCCCCATTTCTCAGTATCATCTTTTTGTTGTGGCTCTACTACTACTGGAAAAAAATGCAAGGGAGAACTTCATGGGAGTATGGCCTAATGGGAAGCTTTGTTCAGAAGTGTCAGCCCATGGTAGCTTAGTGACATGAGCTTGGACAGAGAATCATGGTATGTCAAACATGTGTTGTAGGAGCTTCTTCACCTGGGGGGCTAAAATTTAGGCACTGTAGGCCTTTCAAAGGCAAGGCCTTACTGCCTTACCTCTTCCAACCAAACTCCACATTCCACAGTCATAAACACCTCTCCATATCCTATTTGAATTTTTAAGCTATGGATGAACTAAATAATTTTCTACCAACACTCATGACATGAATTTCTCTAAATGCCCTGCAGATATATACAGAGCTGTGATTGTTAATATCCTAAGACTGTCTCAATTTAGTCAAGCAGCTAATAACCATTCACTACTATCAGTGCCATACCAAAAAATTAGATCTAAGCCAAATGTAAAACTCTGTCTACATATGTATGTCTTTTACACTCCACCTTAAGACATGGGTAGATGATTTTTAGGCCATAAAGTTTTCACACAAACAGGCCTAAGAACCTGAGGTTTGCATTCAGAGCACCCACATAAAGCCAACCATATTAACAAACATTTGCAATCCTAGTGCTCTAAAGGTGAGATGGGAGGTAGAGAAAGGAAAATCAAAGCTGGAGAGACAGCTTAGTGGTTAAGGCCCTTGCCTGCAAAGCCAAAGGACCCAGGTATGATTCCCCAGGGCCCATGTAAGTCACATGCACAAGGTGGCACATGTGTCTTGAGTTTACAGTGACTGGAGGCCCTGGCATGTCCATTACCTCTCTCTCTCTCTTTCCCTCTCTCAACAGAATAAGTAAAAAGGTAAAATAAAGTATTTTTTAAATGGAAGGACAGTTAAACAGATGTTGGTGGCAGACACAGCTGCCAACAGTGTAGAGGACCTGCTTTACATACGATTGAAGGGGAGGCCTGAGAGCAAAGCTCCACATGCACACTGACACGTGGCCACATTTTCACAAAGACATGCAAAATATCCTATCTTAATAACATTATTTAATTAATTTTACATATTTTTCTACATGAATAGCTTTGGAAGTTTCCATCACATACAACTTTTTTAAAAAATAATTAATCATTGTGTGGTAGGACAATAAGGGTTTTCACACTAAAATAAAGTTGGTTTTTCTCTTATTATTGGCAATGCCTCAAAACACTATGGGCTATCTTATTACTTGACTATAAAGTTGCATGAAGCTTTCTAATTCCAAGGTTGATTTCATTTTTTCTGAACATATATTTTGTTTATTATTTTCCCATCAGAACTATACCTGGATATCTCACTTTCCTTACATAGTAACACATGTGTTGAAGTTAGATATGCTGCCTCTGAATATTTTCTTATTCATTTTATCCTTTCTTCTCTTCCTCTAGACATGCTTTGAGATATACCCATTGTCAGCTACAATCCCTTAGTGACCTGGATGATTGGAAAATTCCTACTCATCTTTCTAAGATATGTTGTTTTAATGCTTTCCTTGACTTAACATACCAAAATTCACACGATCTGTTTCCTTAACCTAATTAAAAACTCCTGTGAAACCTCGACTCAAAATGAAAGCTAAACTAAGCCTTTTCCTTCCTTAAGTTGCCTTTGGTTGGGCATTTTGTACCAGCAATGAAAAGGTCACTGATAAACAATCTCTATATGGTTTGGGACTAGAATGGGTTACAGAATATTATTGCCACAGTTCAATGCAAACACTTTGTTCCTGAATTTTTCAATAGTTTTACATCCTCACCACGGACACTTAGATAGAACTGTTTTGGAAACATAAGACAAGGCCTGACAAGAAACAATAACATCTTGGGATTTTTTAATTCTGCATTTCTTTAAATCACGGTGAAGGATTACTAACATGGTCACCAACATACCACTGAGTACAGGAAAATATAGTCAAAAGAATAAATTATTTCAGGAAAATCCACAAAATTATCTATGCAAAGGACCAGAAATTATTATCTAGGTGAGAGACAATGGGGTAATCCTGACAAGAGCTGATCAATATCTGAGCAGGCAGTAAGCAGCACACGGGTGTTTAGAGGGGGACTCGTGATCAGGTAGGTATGAATGTGATGGGATTACGTGAGAAGACAAATTAAGCATATGGGCATTGTTTTGTAAAAATCCAGTATTTTTTTCCAACTGAACAAGTCCAATAGCCTGTATCCAGCAGAATTAACCTTTTGTTATTATTCTTTTAGCCTTTCTTTCTTGTCCAACACTTAAGTAAAGCATTTTAACATATATATATATATATATATGTTAAAAAAATATATATATACACATATATATATATATATATATATATATATATATATATATATATATAAAATCTACTATATACATTATATATATATAAGAAACAGACAAAACGAGATGGTTTTACATTAATACTGGTTATTAAATCTGAGGTGTTAGGCTTTGAAAGTAAATGACTTTATCTACTGAGCCACCTCTCCAGCCTGAGGTTCTCTTGTTTCATCACCTTAAGAAGTCACACTAAACTCTCCTCTGTATCCAAACCCAAACTGCCCATGTAGTTACATATGCTGCTCTGTATATTGTGGATCAAACTGGTGATTTAAATTTTAATTAAAAATTAAGTGCTATTTTATTTCTGTTTGCATACAAGAGGTATTTTATACTCCTCTCCTTTTTTTTCCCCCCTGTATATTAAGTGTCTGACTTATATTACTACATCAATCACCATCCCTGTTCACTGGCTCCTAATTTATTTTCATCAATGGGAAGTCCAAAGAAAATAACTTGAAAAGACTAAAGAATGGATTCAGCACTTTGTTCCTGAAGCAGTCTTACTCAGTTGCCCAGGCTCTTTGGAACTCATGGCTATCCTACTTTGTCTTCCCAATCAAGTGCCTTAATTGAAGGCTTATTTCAGGACAGCCTTTCATTAAGCTAGTCTCCTCTGTGTCATAACCACTGAGAAGTTATTCCCTTGTGAGTTTTACTATTCCTTCCAAGCCCCGAGTACTTGTCTGATGCACAGTTCTATAACTGGCTTCTCAAGTAGGATTACAGTCTCAGGGGTAACCTGCATTATTTATATGGCCTGTAATCTATGCTACATCTTGGGCACTCTTTTGTACATCCAGCCCATAAACTATGTGGTTACTTACTTTACTTTGTGTTGGATGAATCTTTTTTATTGAAGTTAGGCTAATTTTTATAAAAAGGTTGGATATATATTCCCAACTCTTTCTATGATTTCTATGACCCAGTAATTCATAATTTGAGTTACTATTTTGAAATATTATTTTGAAAATGACGATACATCGTGGGCAGAAATTTTTAAAATTAGTTGGTGATTCATAGTAAATATAAAATGTATTTGAACAACTATAATATCAGACTGTACTAACCAAACTATGAGCAATGCACATGTGAACTATAAAAAAGTGTACCATTCTGAAACTGAAAGGTAAACTACCTCCTTCCTACCTAGCCCCCATAATACTAGAAAGAACTATGGAAGCTGTTGGAATAAAACAAAAGCAGATACCCTGAACACTTTGAAATCAACCAGCTGAAAAAGATGTTAACACTATTGTAATAGTGGCACACAGCCTATGCTAGTAACCAACTGTTCTTTGATTGGACATGAGGCCAACTCAGGGGGATAGAACTCACACCTGGTACTGGAAACAAAGTTAGTATGTCATAGTCAGGAAACTCATAGGTCAGAGAAAAGTCCCCACTGCTTTCTGGAGAAAAACATGGGCTTTCATAACAAAAAAAACTCTCAAATAATTATGTATACATAATAATGTATATGCTCTTTAATCCAAGCTTCTCTCACTCTTGCTTGGAGAATTTGCTTTATTTTACAGAAGACAGAGAAAATTGAGGATAATCAAGATCCATTGATTAGACAAGAAGATAACCTATTGTCCACCAGGAGACTTGCCACCTCTACCATGTCTGCCAGGGTCAAGGAAAATTTGCAGTGGGAGCTGAGCCATGAACACTGCTCTTACTGATAGCCTGACAACCAGCTTCGGGGTGATGGTGACAGACATAGTGATCAAGCAAAACCTACCCAGCAGAAATCCAGAGGTCATAGAGAACTCAACACTAAATCAGACTGCCAACTTAGGCCTTAATGACCCCAGAGTAAATCCAGTAACCCCATGGAGGTAAACACTAGGGACAAAATAAAAACAAACAAAATATATATATATATATATACACATATACATATGTGTGTGTGTGTGTGTGTGTGCGTGCAGTACTGATTTTCAAAGAAAATTATTACCTTGTAATAGTGAGTTGAGTTTTTAAGTCTTTTTAGAAATGTAAGAGAATAAAATGTCATGTACACAGTATTTTATTGTTTTATGTCATGGCAGGGCATGACATCAGAGATTATTTACATTTTTCTTTGTTTCCAATTACACATGAAAAATACTACTCATAGCTAAAAAAAAAAAAAAACCTGTTGCACCACAATATATTAGATGACATGAATAATTGTTCACCCACAGAAAATATTCAGCCAAATGCTCTGCAATGAATGAATGCAGAACATAAAATGCATTATAAGAGGATGTTATCTATAATACATCATTTCACCAATTATGCTAAATCTATTTTAAGTATGTTTGTATTCTAATCAATAATAATGATATATGCAATGTGAGAAAATCAACTTAAAATTTCCAACAACATGTAGTTATAAGTTTCACAATGACATTAAAATTATCTTAACTTCAAATACAGTGGATTTGCAATTTCCATGATAGAGATAAAATTCATAAATGAAGGATATAATTCTTAATTCACTTTTAGGCTTATCATTTTATTATTCTAGTGAATATTTTCATGTGCTGATGTTTGCAACATGCAAAACATCAAAGTATTACTTATGTGTATATGAAGTGATGAATACTCACATATTTGAGAAATGCACACTCTCAAATGTCTTATTTCAGAATGACTATATAAGGTATGAATAAAAATATTTTGAGGGTTCAAATCAAATCACGGAGAGTACAAGAATATGGAGATTATTACAATTGCACAAAATCAACCAGGAGACAGGACTTATAATACCAAAGGTTTTTCATTGCTAAAGCAATGAGTATATAAGTGTGATAAATTTATTTTATGATAATCAACTAAATTATATAAAATGCATTACTTAGATTAAGAACACAAAGAAAGTAAAGTTTCTAATATTGGTGAGAGAATATGAGATAATGTATCCTGGTAAGGTACATACTTTTAGAAAACAAAACAAGGCCATACACAAACACAAATGAGGTAGGTATAAACTCTTGAGCATTAACAAGTTTTATGTTTAATCAACTATAAAATTAAATTATAAATCATAGCTCAATATTTAATATCTTATTTAAACCTATCTATGGAGATGCTGGGGAAATGGCCCAGTGGGTAAAGTGTTTCTGGCACAAACATGAGGACCTGGGTTTGATAGCCTGTGTCCTCATGCAAATGTTGGATGTGACCAGAGGTGGTGACACAAGCCTTTAATAAAGTATTCTGGAGCCAGAGATGGGAGGATCACTGTGAGTTGAGGCCAATCTGAAATTACCAAGTGAGTGTCAGGTCAGTCAGCTTTAGAATGATATCCTACCTCAAGACAAAAACAAAATAAAACAAAAATGGATGTGGTAACCTGTGTCACAATCTCACCGCTAGGGAAGCAAAGATTGAGAAGTCTCCAGGACTTAACCTGGTGGCTAGTGTAACATCCTTAATGGTTAGCATCAGGTTCACTAAGAGAGCTTTATTCTTCATGTTATTGTGCTGTATATTTGCAAGTAGAAGAATAGATTAATGGGGATTAAAAGGCCTAAGTGAAGTCAGGGGAAGAGAATGAGTAGAGGAAAGGTGGAGGGAGGGCTAATCAAAATCTAAGAGGATATAAATATGGCATATACAAACCTACTTTTTTGAACAATGGAACACGCAGAAGCCATACACCATTAGTAGAAAAATTTCAGTACCAGGGATGGGGCACCTTTCAGTGAATTGTTGGCTAGGGAGCTCCCTGATACCTCGAAAATATTATGGGCCATTGATGAGACCCTTGGTTTCCCACCAGGAATAGATGGTATGACCCCATTGCTGAAGACTCCACATACTTGGGCTGCAAGGTCACTGAGAAATCCTGCTGGAGCTGAACTGAATACCTCCTCCATGTAGACCAGCTGACAGAAAGCTGTAAAAAGCTATGCTTCATGCAGTTCAATGGGAGAGAGAGAAATCAACAGTGAAGATACTCAACAGTGGATAATGCAAATCTTATATTTGGCCAGCTAAGCCAAATGAGCCAATGGGTGCAATGGTGGCATGTCTCTTATGGTGGAAACCAAACACTCTAATTTGACTGGAGGTCCACTCCCTCGGAGGAAATACATCCCTGATACTGAAAACCTAAAACATGGGTAGTCATGAGCCCTTGGGGTGTAACATCTGTTGCTGCTGTCTGGCTAAATGTATATACTATCCTCAGTAAACTGCCCTGTAAGCACTTCTCTTAATGGTATATCCATATATTAATGCTACTTTCACCTATGGTTAGAGATGCTTTTCATTTCAAATGGCAATGTCCTTGGGATGACCTAGAAGATACCATGGTACTGAGAAGAAGTGACAGAGAAGTGCTCAGCATCAGATTCACTAAGAAATCTTTTCTTTTTATGGGATCATGCTGTATATATGCAAGTAGAAGAATAGATTAATGGGAGTTAAAAGGCCTAAGTGAGGTCAGGGGAAGAGACTGAGTAGAGGAAAAGTGGAGGGATGGTTAATCAAAATCTAAGAGGATATAAATATGTCATATGGAAACCTGAAGTCACAGATTATTACTAGAATATTTTCACACAAAATAATACCTGTGAAAGTTTAAAAAAAATGCAATTGTCTATAGAAAAGAATAGTATTCTAGGAACTACATAAAACTATGAATGCAGTCTTCTAGAACAAACCAAAATGAAATACATATAAATTCCAAATAAATAAAACCTATACCTTTACAAGTTCTATTTGCAATTCTTTTGAAAAGATTGTCAATACTCTCAATTAAGGTATAGAAAATAATAATGTAAAATATTTATTTTATTTATTTATGAGAGAGAGAGAATAAATGGGTATACCAGGGCCTCTAGCCACGGCAAACAACCTCAGACACATGCAAAACCTTGTGTGTCTAGCTTTATATGAGTACTGGGAAATAGAACCTGGGTCTTTTGACTTTGCCAGCAAGTACCTTAACTGCTAAGCCATCTATCCAGCCCCAAAATAATTATTTTCTCTTAAACATTAATGAAAATGTGGAATGTTAGTCAATTATTCAATGTAAAAAGCCGTGTTGCATGGTTGATAGATATTGAGTCTCTTTTATTACATCTGCATTTTGTCCAGAATTATAAATTGTAGCCTTATATTTATTATTGTGTATTTGGAATAATGGAGTATTTTTTTCAAAATGACAATAAAATAAAATTTTAAAACTTCCCGATATTTCACATAGTACATTCCTTTAAGTACATACAATGCTGTGATACATCTTATACTCATGATACAATCCAATTGGAAGGAAAGGGTGGCTCTCATGTTTCATATAACCTATAAGAAGGCCTAGGGCTAGTGGACTATGCACGGTATAATAATAATTCTGAAAGAGACATATTTGAGAACACATATTGCTTAACCATATTATGCAAGTAGTTTTCATTTGCTTACATTATAATTGTCTTCCTATTTTAAATTCTGTTTATCTAATATCTTAGGTGTTATTACAGCAATAAGTTGTGAATTTATCCTTATCAGAAAGTAGAATTAAAGTACAAAGTACTCTCTTAGTTTATGTTAATAAAAATTATTTTGTAAAATTCTACAATTTAAGTTTGAAAAGAGAAAAGGATTCAAAAATACCTTTCTATGCTATATTCACTTTAATTTTTTATATTTATTTTATTTTTATTTTTATTTATTTGAGAGAGAGAGATAATGGATAAGTTAGGGCCTCAGCCACTGAAAATGAACTCCAATGCTTGCACCACCTTGCACATCTGGCTTATGTGGGTCCTGGGGAACTGAACCTGGGGCCTTTGACTTTGCCGGCAGGTGCCTTAACTGCTAATCCATTCCTCCAGCCTTATATTCACTTTTTAAAAGATTATTTAGTGCCCTCTACTCAAGTTTTAAAATTTTATGTCTCCAATATACAAGCATCATAAAAATAAAAAACAGATGATTTTCACTTCACCACCAGAAGTCAAAATGTACGCCTCCCCCTACTGAGCTGAGTCTTTGAAGAGAAAAAGATGTACACACAAGTTACTGAACCATTTTTAGCTGGGGATAGAAAAATTCACACAAAAAAAGAATTAAAATGCCAGTTAATGTCTCTTGCATCTGGCAATAGAATTTCACTCAATGATACAAAATAAATGCATATATAGATGTATTCTTTGTTAATAAAAAACAAGAACTCTTCATAAAGTGTCTAGACATTTTGTTCAAATCTATAAAATTTACATTTTAAAATTATTGAAGGATGTTGACTGCTGGTGGCTTCAATATACAAATCTCCCTCATAGACGTGTGATTGAAAACTGAATCTCTAATTTCACTATTGAAACGGTTGCTGAACATTTATGGGTCAGAGCTTAGGTGAACAGAGTATGTTACTAGGGCAGGCCTTGAAGTTTCAGAGCCTGGCATCCCTCCCTTTTTTTTTTTTTCCTTTCATGCCACAACCACTTTGCAATGTCAAGATGTGACCTCAGGCTGCCTACTGCTTCCACCATTTCCCCACCTTGACGGACATTTCCACTTGCACTTATTAGCGAATATATATATCTCTTACTTCATAACTGCTTCTGGTCAGGCATTTGTGGCAGCACTGAAAAAGTAATGGCTACATTGGGCAATAGATATCAGATAAAATAGTGGTGAATAAGACCAACGAGATCCAGAGCGTAAATTATTCCATACATAACATGTGGCTAAAGTAAAAAAGATTTATTGAATATAAATAAACATTGTAATTATGTATATACATTTTTTGTTTGTGGATATATATTTGAATACACACACACACACACACATATATCCTATATATACATATATATATATCCACATATGCCAAGTTAACCAAATAACCAAATAAATGTTAATAAATGCATTAGTATTTTCCATATTTACTTATTTGAAAGAAAGAGAAGGACATATAGAGAATGGGTGTACCAGAGCTACTTGCCAATGCAAACAAATTCCAGATGTACGTGCCAATTTATGTGACTAGCTTTAGGTGGGTTTTGGGGAATTGAACCTAGGTTACCAGACTTTGCAAGCAAGAACTTTTAACCATTGAACCATGTTCCCATCCCAGAATATAAAAATTTGATATTATAAATAATTGCAAATTTATTTAACAGCATTGAAGAAATAAAAGATAATTAAATATTGTTAAAATTATTGTGACATATTTCTACAATTTTAAGTAGATTTCAGCAAATGTATAAAAAAATTAAAATCTTGTATCCTACTGAGCTTTAATAGCCTATATAAATATAAACATATAAATATGTATTTTCATATGCATTCATACATCCAATATATGCATAAGTGATTTGCATGCATACATGTACAAATCATTATTCATATTTTATTTATTTAATTGCAAGGAGGAGAGAGAGAGAGAATAAGAAAAAGAGTTAATGAATATGCCAGAGCCTTCTACTACTGCAAACGAACTCCAGAGACATGTGCCATTTTGTCAGTTGGGCTTTATGTGGGTGAGGGGGAATGAAACCCAGACTATTAGACGTTGTAAACAAGCATCTCTAACCACTGAAATACCCCTCTAGCCCTTCGCCACATTTCAATATGTAGAAAATAAAATGCAAGCAGCCCATGGGCTGAGAAATACTCCTAGCAAAGGAAAAGGTCTTTCCAAATCAATGGTCCCAGTGTGTGAGCAAGAAATACACTTGCCAGCAGGTTCCAGTCCCTTTGATCTGAAGAAATTCATTCTCTTTCATGATGTTCCTGTCTATAGCCAGAGCCAATTTACTCAAAGGTGAAAACTATAAACTGTGATTCATCCAATCTAGGGGAAATCATTATTTGGGTCCCACAGACAATTTTTATTAGAATATGTGAATTCAATTAAATAACTAGTCATTATGTTAAAGACCCTGAAATTGACTAAGTGAATGATATTGTTGGCCGAACCAGAAGGTAATATTAGATTATAAGAGCAAATGACCTACTGGATATAAATCACCAAGACTGTTCTACTTATATCCTACTTAACTCCCTTATGATTGGGACTCCTTACAAATAAAATGAATCAAAACAATAACTATCCTTTTGCTATATTGTAATGTCTACAGGGGCATTTTTTTTTATATAGTAAACAGTGCTGTATTGTTTTGACAGTAATTTACTAACTGCATTACAAAAGGAGAAAGGACAGATTTCCACCATGTAACTTTCGCAATTAGATATTTCCTGATGTCCTAACAAATTGAAATCAAAGAAACAATGAGGAAGTATTAGACCTAAAATAAGCCACTTTTCCCACATTAAGTTTTAAGTAAGTATCCCATGAAGAAAATGAATCGATTATCTATTTTTGAAATATTTTTATTTGTAACCAGATGGGTAGAGAAGAGAGAGATAGACAGGGAGAGAGAGAATCAGTATAAACAGGTACAACAGGGCCTCTAGCAACTGCAAACAGACTCCAAGTAGCATGTTCCACTTGATGTATTTGGCATTAAATAGGTACTGGTTAATCAAACCTGGGTAGTCAGGCTTTACAAGTAAATGCCCTTAACCTCTGAGCCATCCCTCCAACCCTTCAATTTCTATTTTAAGCTCCTTATAACTTTTTTCCACATTCTTTAGACAGTGTCTCATATGTATGTACAAACACATAAATAAATGTTTATATGCACATATATAAAATATACATGCAAAGCAAATATAATGGAGCATGTAATATGTTTACTTATAATGTGCCACTTTGCAGACAAAAAATATTGTGTATTTTTAAAGAAGGAAGAAGGTCCAGTAGGGATAATAGGGGCAAGCTAACCAACAGGGAAGAAGCTTCTATCACAGCTACAGGCTGGTTTCTAAAACCAAAGAATGATCTTCAGCAACAGGGGCTTTTAGCATCCAGTTTTGGTCTGAATGAGAGCAAATTCAAAAGCCAATATTGTCGGATATGATGGCATATGCTTTTAATCCCAGCACTTAGAAGGCAGCGGTAGGAGAGTCGATATGAGTTTAAGGCCAGCCTGAGACTACAAGGGAATTCCAAGTTAGCCTGGGCTAAATTGAGACCTCACCATGAAAGAAAGAAAAGAAAAAGAAAAAAAAAAAGGAGAAAACATTGTTTCAGTGTCCTCTGTAATCTCCGTGTCCAATAGCTCAGTGGGAGATGTTTCACCCTGGTGTTTAAATTTTCATTCAGTATCTTATGGCTTCTGGAAGTTAACTTACTAAGTTAACTTACCAAGTACTATGTTTCCATTGAGGTTATCCCTATGCTCATAGTTTTGGTTCTTAATATCACCTATTTATTTCCCTCATTTCCCCACCCCATCCCAGATTAAACATTTTCCACCCACTATTACTCCTCTCTATATTTCTGTTACTATTATGTAACTTCCATGTTTTCTAACATCCCCCTATTAAAAATCTCCCCCAATGGTCTTTTCTAGCTATATTAAAACTGTTACAGAGAAGTCAATTAAAAAGTCAATCATTTGTAATCTGCTTTATCATATATATGAAGTAAAACAGTTAATAATCAAGAAAAAAGACTAGTCTTTTTTGTTTACCCTCTGGAAGATATAATCTATACTGATAACCAAAAAAAAAAAAAAAAAACTGATTGTGATAGACAAATAGCAAGAATATTGCTCAAGGAACATAACAAGTATATACACTACAAATAGTTAATTAGGCCTGCATCACAGAGATTATACTAACCAGAAGACAAGCCATTTGATACCATGTTCATGAAAAGTAGACATTATGCTAGAACTAGAAGGTAGTGACATTTTTAAAATGAAGAGAAAAGTAATAAATGAAGTATTAAATTATTCATTTTGTATAGCCAATCTGCATTCACTGTGAAGAAATTGAATGAAGGAGAATTTGACAGCTGAATGAGTAATAACAGACTATTTCAATTATTTAGTGATGACATGAGGTAAATTTAAGGAAAAGTAAATTCACTTTGGTCATTGCCTCAGAATATGAAAAATTCATCCACTATAAATTCCAGTCTTATAAAAATAAATTATGTGAATAACTACACAAAAAATAATGTTGGTTCTTGTAAGGTTCATTGATGATCATCCAAAATTGGAAAAAAATTGATATTTTTCCATGTAAAAGCATAAACAAACATGTGGTATATGAATGCATTGTAACAGTCTGCAGGTACTAATGAAATTTTGACACACACACACACACACACACACACATCCAATCATATAGCTGACTAATGGAAATGTTTATACATACATATAAATATTCTGTTTGTTTTATGTAAATTTCCATAAGTTAGAAATATAACCCCAGAAAGAATGACTGTTGCATTGAAAGAGTGGGGGCAGAAAGCAGAAGAATATCTTTATGATAATCAGTATTATATTCTAATGGGCATTAATAAGTGTTAATCTTATCATATTACAAAATTTAAATATATGAAACTTAGTATTATGTAACGTTTTGCTTTTTTTTTTTTTTTTTTCATTTTGAGGTAACTCCAGGATGATCTGGAACACACACTATATATTAGGTTAGCCTCAGACTTACTAATGTCCTCCTACCTTAATTTCCACATACTGGGATTAAAGGCATACACCAGTAGGCATAACATGTCAAGTTTTTAAAAATATATAATAATTTGCATATATTACAAATCTAAAAAAATTATTCCCCCATTGAAAGATAACTACAATTGGAGAAAAATATTTTCTAAAACATTATGATTATGTTTAAGCAGACATAATATTTCCTGTTAATAATACCCACATCTGTGGCTTTATGAATAAATAAAATATAGCAAATGTTTAGGGACAATAAAACTTCAGCATGTCTCCCTTTCCAAATATTATAACATCATGATGCCATAGTAAGGCTTCCTTATTTTCCTATGTGTAAGTCCTCAGTAGGAATCATCTCCGTACAACTTTCCACCTTAGCAACAAACTTGGCGAAAGATGAACCTTAATGATCTTGAATCTTTGTATCTTTATTTTTTTTTAATATAGATAGACAGACAGACAGACAGACAGATAGATAGACAGACAGATAGATAGATAGATAGATGGAGACAACTTCTATACTTACAGACAATAAACCATGTTATTTCCCTCCCTCACTTTACCCTTCATAACACTGCTCTCCATCATATCCTCTTCCTCTCTCCATTAGTCTCTCTTTCAATTTAATGTCATCATCTATTTCTCCTATTATGAGGGTCTTATGTAGATATTGCTAGGCAGTGCGAGGTCTTGGATATCAAGACAAACTTCTTTCCAGACAGTTGTATGTAAGGAGTGGTGCCCTTCCTTTGGCCTTTACTTTTACTTTTCTTTCCACTGCCTCTTTTGCAATGGACCCTGAGCTTTGGAAGGTGTGAGATGTTTCAAGGCTGGACACACCTCTGTCCCTTCTTCTCAGCACTATGTTGCCTTTTGTGTCATCTCAGCGGTCATCGCCATCTGAAAAGAGAAGTTTCTCTTTTCAGAAGTGAGAGTAGCATTAATATATGAATATGAACATTAAGTATAGTGCTTTCAGGACAATTTGGTGAGAGTAATATATGAATTTATCCAGAGAAGAGCAGGCTTTATACCCCTAAGGCTCACAACCTCCCTGCCATAGGATTTTGATTAGGTTTTCAGTACCTGGCATGCAATCCCTCCCATAGAGTGGGCCTTCAGTACAATTAAATAGCAGTTGGTTTTCATGTTCATTTTTATATATATATATAAAGAGAGAGAGAGAGAGATAAAGGGTCTCAGCTACTGAAATCTAAATCCAGACGCTTGTGCCACCTAGTGGGATTTTATGCCTTCCTCATCTTTATGCATCTGGTTCATGAGGGATCTGGAGAGTAGCACATAGGTCTTTAGACTTTGCTGGCTAGTGTCTTAAATGACAAGCCATCTCTCCAGTACGATCTTGAATCTTTTAGAGAAAACATTGTGATGTTAACATTGACTGTTTCTAGATCTCAATCAACTGACTATATAACTGATATTTTGATATTCTCAGTTAGTAGTTATTGCATGTTAATACATTCATAAATTTGAGGGAAAATCTTATAAATGACATTGTAATTTTTAAGGCTCAATCCTAATGAATAACATTACATTATTTATTATTGGGATGGGGAGAGAGCTTAGCAGTTAAAGACACTACTTGCATTGCCTGATTGCCTGGGTTTGACATCCCAGCACCCAGACACCCCAAATTGAGCATGAGTCTGGAGCTTGTTTGCAGTAGCCCAAGTTCCCTTGTGTTTTATTTTTTGTTCTCTCTCTCTCTCTTTCTCTCTCTGCCTATCTCCTTGAAAATACATGAAAAAAAATTCAAAACAAATTATTATTGCTATTATTTTTCTTGTATCTTACTAAGCTCACCAATCATAGCCTTTTTGTAGGTTTTCTTTGGGTTTGTAAGTAATTGAGTACATGTTCATATCAGCACTCAAGTGCTTTATAGCATTGTGAGGTTTTCTTCCTGGTAAGTGGAAATCAGCATCTTTCCTCCTATAACACTTCAGATAAAGTTCTTCCTCAGGACTGCCTGCCTTCCTTTCCTTCTTTCTTTTGAAATGCTGGTACTGGCTGGTGATCAATGAATACTTCAGAAGTGATTGTGCACATCTGTACAGCCTCCTTCATAATCCCATCTTCGTTATTCTAATAAGGCATACAGCCATTTTCTACATATGGGCCTGAAGTTCTCCAGTAATGTCCTTTCAACTCCAGGAGTTCACTCAGTTATCTCTTGGCCTGTCCTAATCTGCAAACTCTATCCAGTCAGCGAACTTAACAACCAAAACATTCATATGCACTGTTTTTTGTCTTCCTAAGTTCACTATCCTTCATTCCAGGTATTAGAAAGTTGGATTGATTTATTTTATCTGAAATGGTTTTTGTTATTATTTCAAGCAGTGTAGTGTCTAAATTTCTTGGCTGTTCATTTACTTTTTGATACTGAGAAGTGTCTTGCATTGGTTTTTATTATTTGCTTTTCCTTTGTCTTTTCATTTTCAAATATATGTATTTTTTATAACTTCACTTCAAAAGATTTTCTTTTTCTAGTAAGTATATACCACATGCAATCAACAAGCCAGTCCAATGAGCTCAAGATTAAAAAAAAAAAAAAAAAAAAAAAAGCTGAATTTGACAACTTTAAATCAGGTTCTCCAAACATAGCTCAAATCCAACATCATTATCTCTAAAGCATGGAAAACTGTTTACTGGACATTTCTGGCTCCACATTTGGCTCCTTGCACTCAATATAGCATATAGGATGAGAGCCATAAAACATTACATGGCAGATTCTTTGCTCAAAGTTGTACACATAGTTTGCATTATGCTGAGTTTCTCACCCCAGAACATGAATCCTCTCTGATATTAGCCTGCTACAGTGTATTGTTCATATTCCTCCAGTTGTCCCTGTGTACACTTTGTCCTTCAGGCATGCAAGAAGGCTTCTCCCAGAATATAACTTTGTCTGTTACTTTAGATAAAACTCACTGTGATTTTTCATGACTTTTTTTTTTTTTTTTTTTTTTTTTTTGGTTTTTCATGGTAGCATCTTTCTCTAGCCCAGACTGACCTGGAATTCACTATGTAGTCTCAGGGTGGCTGTGAACTGATGGTGATCCCCCTACCTCTGTGTCCTGAGGGCTGGAATTAAAGGCCTGTGCCACATGGCTGGCCATGACTAAAAGTTGTAAGTGAACATTACCATTAATATTCTACATGAGCATATTTTCACTTCATTTTCCCAATTAGCATGTTAAATGTGTATCTACTATCTTACAGTTATTCTATTGGAATGGTGAATCCATACTTCTTAAATTGCATTCCCTAACACAGTTCTAGCAGTCCTCCAAAATGCAGGCACCTATCTATAAAATATTATAGTTAATAAACAAATATGTCTTATGGACAACCCTAGTAATATTATAGTAACCATGATATATGGTCTATGACATTGACATAAAAAGTGAAAATATTAAAAGTGCTTTATTACCAAATTATTAAGTTAAAAAAGCTGAGAATTTAATTCAAAAGACAACAAATTGGTTCCTAATTATATATAACTGTTATGAGGCAGGAAGGAAAACCCTTTATTAAGAGTATGATTATTTTGTATTTAGCAAAGCATCTCCCACTGCTGAATTCAGACTTTCATGCATCCACTAGATCAATAATGGTAAGAGAGATGCTAACATTTTAGTGTATCTATAGATCACTTTGTCTCTTGGTCAATGAAGATGTTCTCTGTGATAGATATCTAAACTGTGAACTTGATTGAATTTAGAGTTATCAATTAGATAGGCATCCCACTGAGAAGATTTACTGAGGAGGAAAGGGTCAGCCTGATGGAGAATAGTACCATTATATGAGATGATTATCAAGAATAAAAGATGAGTGTGGTCATTCATTTGTTTCTGCCTCTTGACTATGGTTGTAATGTGACCAACTGCCCTCTGAATTCCTCTCCATGATGTACTGTATCATCTAGACTATGAACCCAAATAAGTTCTTTCTTATTTCCTTCCTACTTCCTTTCTTCTCTTCCTTCCTTTAGTTGTTTTTGTCTGGTATTTGTCAACATATTAAGAGAAGTCATTGATATATTCTAACATGAATGCCTATTTAAAGATTAGATACATCTGTGTAGTTTTTATATTTTTATTTACATAATAGAAGATAATTTTTAAAAATATGGGAGTTGTGGACTTATTATGCCTTCATTTTTAAAAAATATTTCACATTTTGTAACACCATTATTTTTAATAATAACTCCTTCGCGTTTAGATAGATAGATAGATAGATAGATGATAGATAGATAGATAGATAGAGCAAATGACCTTTTTTGGTTAGTGTTTGCTTGTTTTATGTTTTTTAAAATATTTTATTTATTTATTTGACAGAGAAAGAGGAAGAGAGAGAATGGTGCACCAGGGCCTCCAGCCACTGCAAACAAACTCTAGATGCATGCACACCCTTGTGCATATGGCTAACATGGGTCCTGGGGATTTGAACTAGGGTCCTTTGGCTTTGTGGGCAAACACCTTAATCGCTAAGCCATCGTTCCAGCCCTTGTTTTATCTGTTTAATCACTTGTACTTTCAAAGCTGTGTGTCCACATAATTTAACTTATGTGTTTCCATGTTCATGTGTGTTCAGGTGTACATGCATGGGTGTTTTTGCAGTAGTCTGAACATGCACATGCATGCGGAGGTTACTTGGGATTCTCAGAGCTATCCTTCAGGAATACCATTCGCCTTTTTTTTTTTTTTTTAATTTTATTGATTTATTTATTTGAGAGCGACAGACACAGAGAGAAAGACAGGTAGAGGGAGAGAGAGAGAATGGGCACGCCAGGGCTTCCAGCCTCTGCAAACGAACTCCAGACGCGTGCGCCCCCTTGTGCATCTGGCTAACGTGGGACCTGGGGAACCGAGCCTCAAACCGGGGTCCTTAGGCTTCACAGGCAAGCGCTAACTGCTACGCCATCTCTCCAGCCCACCATTCGCCTTTTTTGAGGTAGTGTCTGCTGTTGGCTTGTAGCTCATCTATTAGGTTAGAATAGTTGGCCAGTAATCATTGTGATTCTCCTGTCTGTGCATCTTCAATGCTAGGATGGTATGCATGTACCACTATGCCTGGCATTTTCACATGTGTACTAAGGGATCAAACTAATATCGATGTTTTCTGAAACACCACTTTACTAGCATACTTTTAGATTATGTACATCACAGCCAAAACTTATTAAAAAATATTTTCATTTAGTTACTAATTTGACAGTGAGAAAGAGGTAGAGGGAGAAAGAGAGAGAGAGAGAGAGAGAGAGATTGAGAGAATGGGAGTGCCAGGGCATCCAGCCACTGAAAATGAACTCCAGATGTGTGTGCCACCTTGTGCATCTGGCTTACATGGGGAGTCAAAGTGAGGTGCTTTGGCTTTGTAAACCTTTAATCACTAAGCCATCTCTCCAACTGCACATCCAAAACTTTTATGCTAATCTAGATTTGCAAAATTTGAAGTGTGTGGTAGTTTGAATATGAACCATCCACCATACCACCGGGTGTTTAAGATTAAGCCACATACTCAATCCCCAGCTACTAGAAGTTTAGGAAGCATCATTTTCCTGGAGAAAGCATGTCACTTGGGGGTAAACCTTGTAGTTGATTGGCCCAGCTCCATGGCCAGTACTCAGACTATGTACAAGTTAGCTTCTTATTGCTGGGACAAAACATCTGATCAAAAGAAGCTTACAGGCAGGACTTAGTTCAGGCTTACAGTTTTGAAGGGAAGCTTCATCAAGGCTGAGGAACCTGCCTGCTTCACCACACTTTCACAATGGAGACAGAGGGAACAAGAGCAAGCTAGCTCTGACAGCTTGATAGGGCTGGAGTCAAGGTCCACTCCTGGTGACACACCTCCCCTAGCAGGACTCCACTTGCTGGTGACTAAGGACGAAGTTTGAACACAGCACCTAAAACTGTGTGGGGAGGGGCGAGCCATTTACGTTCAAATTACTAAAGGACCATTCTACCCACATGATGTGAAGTCCAGCCTCAGCTCTGCTGTGAAGTACTTCCTTCCCTTTGTCACTGCAATTCAAAATCAAGCCTTTCCTTTCATCAACTGCACAGGACAGTTGTAGATACATGCATGTTGCTGGACGAACACCTGACC
Source organism: Jaculus jaculus (assembly GCF_020740685.1). NCBI lineage: Eukaryota > Metazoa > Chordata > Mammalia > Rodentia > Dipodidae > Jaculus > Jaculus jaculus. The sequence continues at coordinate 24,439,922 of NC_059104.1, forward strand.
AGAAATGTAAGGGTTCATTTCAGGCTTACAGAATCCAGGAGATGTCCCACGAGGGCAAAAGGAGTCAGCTCATGGCCATAGATTCATAGCAGAGAGACACCACCACCAACACAGCGGGCAAGCACAGCTAAAGCTCAAAAGTGCTCTGAACATATCTTATGGATGGACTACCAGTTGCACCCTCGGTAACAACCTCCTCATCAGGCTGCTGGAGACTCAGTTACAAGCAAAACTGATAATCAGCTCCAGGGTGAAGGAGACAGACTACTCAATACCTATCAAGGCAGAAATCCAGAGGCTCCTAAGAGCTCATCACCAAAGTAGACTTAAAACTCACCCACCATGACTGAGGGAATTTTGTGAAAGAAGGGACAGAAACATGGTAAGAGCCACAGGTTGAGACATCGTGTCCACAGGCAGTCACTCTCCCTCAATATAACTGACTGCTGCTCCCACAATGCCTAACCCACAACCCCATAGAGAACCCCTGCTACCTTATTGAGGAGTGTCTCCAGCAGAATGGTGGCAGGAACAAGGGAAAAGAAGTTATCAACACATGATGTATCCATATGAAATATGTTGATAATAATAATAATAATAATAATAATAATAATAATAATAATAATAACAAAAAAAAAACAGAAAAATCTCAGGCTATGGGTGTCAGGTATTCAGGTTCAAACTACCACTGGTGTTTGGTCCCAGAAAAGACAAACTGCAATGAATGTTGCTAGGCAAATCCAAGTGGTGAGCTTTAGCTATCTACGAGCATTCTACTTCTCTGTGCATGATGAAGTTTATAGTCTCACATTTGCTCAAAGAGCAATCCTTTAGTGACTTATAATAAAATCTTTAGTGAGAGGCAAATAAGTCAACTGTACCTGTAATTTGAGTCATATTCTATCTGTTCTCACCAAAACACACAAAGTTTTGTTCTCTTAATAAAAGGTATTGAAATTTGATATAAATTAGAGTTCATTTAAAGTAGATACAATATTTGATAAATAATGAATGAATCCAAAGCCTTATTTATAAAAATGATAAAACATATTTTGATAAATATAGTTATAAAAGTAATTTTAATGATTTCCCAGAAATTCAATTTTTCATTAGAGAGCCCCATATCATGAAGAATGCATTAATTGAGTATAGGGCATTAAAGTAATGAAGCCTAATTTATGTTAAGTTGTTTGCTGTATCTATTGAAACTGACATTTGCCTCACAACGCAGTTAAACTCATTCAATTGAAAGTTAAATTTTGAGTCATTTTACAAAAGCACATTTAAAAGACTCTATTACTTCTCTTGTGCAGGTTTTATGGAAAAGTAAAAGATAGTTACTGAATAAAACAGATTTGAAATGTACTAAACAATAATTATACTTTAAGGGAAATGCCTAACATCTAGCTTAATAATGATTTTACATTTTGCTTAAATTAAAATGTAGCATAATACATAAAAGCAATGAAAGATGTACTTTTTAGTTGGAAACACATAGGTCAATTGTGTTCATTATTAATAACATTTATCCTTATATTGGAAACATATATTGGGAAAATATCAAGTATAAATATCTATAGATGTTTTCTAATTCACATATTCCACAAATCTATTATAAAGACCAAATCCCTGATGCAAAAAAATGTATACTCAAACAAAAACTTTGTATATTACTGGCTTTAAAAGTCTTAAAGTCTCTCCACAAGTTTGGCCACTAATACATTGCATATTATGTTTTAAATTATGAAGTTAGTCATCACACTTTTTAAGGCTAATAAATCTAAATAATGGCATAATACTTGCAAACTTGTCAAGAAAAATAAAATTTTAATTATAATGGCTCAAACACAAGTGGTTCATCTGACCTACATAAATGTGGTAGAATCAAAATGAAGGAAAAATCAAATGAAAACAAATGTCATTAGTTGGAATATACAATATAGATAAGAATTTGTCCCCATACTTATTGTTTCTTTAATTTCTTATTTGTACATAATCACAGCTGGCCACAACACCCTTCACGTCCAATTATGGTGCTCTCTTGCTTCTTGTGACCTACTATTGTTCATGTCAGAGTCTGACAGAAAATCCTGTTTCATCCAGCAGTCTTTAAATACAGGATCTCTGTGGTAATATTTATTATGATACTGAAATATAAATTTTATGTTTCTTAGAAAACAAATAATATAAAACAAAAATCAGTCTCTACTTTTTTTTTTCCAAGTAAGCCATTTTTTCCTTCCACCTTCTTTACACATTCCACTGCTGTTCTTCACCATATGAATGGCCCTCTTGTTTTTTACCCATAAGAGAGATAATTGAAGAATTAGGCCTATGGGCATTGGAAAAATCAAAGAAAGTATCAAAATTCATCTTGACCACCATATGTTTATTTGAGAAAAACTGATAAGACATTTTGTTGATAGACAGTGGAAGATAGACTATTCCTTGAGAAATGTTTAGAATAATTGAGTATGTTGCTTCTGATGTTCATTTTTCAAATATTTGAAAAAATAATGCCATACACACACACACACACACACACACACACACACACACACATATATATGCATATATAATAAAATCATAAAACAATAGTTAATCTAGTTAATCACCACTGGTTGAATAGTCTTTGTTATCAATACAAATTAAAATGAATGGTAGTGGATATATCACTTTCAAGGATTAAAGTGAAAATTATTTCAAATTGCTCATTTAAATGTTGGATCCTCAATATTTTTGTTTATAAAATATTGACTCTTTGAGTTCTCAAATTATGAATTTTACATAGTAACCAAGATTCTAAAGTAAAACTTATTTATAATGCATCACAAAGTACCTGGCCTTATGGCAAAGTTGTGGCTACCATGTTTCTGAATTATCTGTGTTTTATTCTTACCACTTTGTATTGTTTTTCAGTGTCAAATTGTCTTGTGTTGAGTTCCACCAGATATTTTTCTGAACCAATATTATATATTAAGTTATAGTAAGTCTCCTCCCCTGGTCTCCATTTCCCTGAGGGTTCTCTTCATTTGGTTTGTTGGTGCTCACTGTGGGGTTATTAGAGCCTTCGTCTTTGTGGGGGTAGGGGTGCCTAAGAGTGTTTCTACCCACCTTGAGGATTTTACAGTCTACCTGCCCCCGCTTCCCTGAGCCTTAGCAGGTGTGTTCTTACTTAACTTTTCTGTAGCCTCTGTATTTCTTTTAGAAGGCATTTCAGCTCACCATGGTGTTTACTTTATTTCTGGATGTGGATGCTGGGATAGCATTAGAAGCATTGTGCTGCTGCTTTGTATGTAGTTTATTCTGGAGCCTGGTGGATGTGACACATCTCTTTGTGATCATTCACAATTTCCTGGGTTGATGGATCTCCTCAGTATTCTGTGCCATCTGTAGATAAAAGAGATTCTCCAACCAAGGTTGAGAGCAGCTTTGATTTAATAGGATATGCCTAGCAGTTTGAGAGACATTTTGACATGGCTACTCACTTGACTTATTTGGGGAATGATGCATGCTTCTTGCTGGGTAATGTGATTTACCTGAGCGTGGGGTGCTGACTTAGTTCCCAAAACCAGTTAATAGTTCTCTCCCACTGAGCAGGCTTCATGTCCAGTTGGAAGGCAGTTGATTACTCATGACAGCTAGGTTTTACTATTGAACAAGTGTGCAGTTCTTGCCCAGCTGCTGGATTGCATGGCTTTAAGGATCTGTTGCACACTCATGCTATTACTGACCATGGTCACAATAGCTCCCATAGTACTCTCTAGCAACATGATGCTTTGCCAAAGGAGGATGGCTTTCCTCTCAGATACCATGTGGTCTATCTGTATTCTGAGATGGCAGCCTAGGGTGTCTTGAGCAATGTGGTCTTATGTTTCAGCTCTGCCAGGTAACTAAGTGCTTGGCATATGCCTGCATTGATTTTGGGGATCAAGTGGATCACCCTGGCCAACTGCTTGTTGTGTGGGTTAACCCAGAGCTGGTCTAGGGAGCCACAAGTCAGAGACCACAAATGAAGAATTAAGGTTTCTTCACCTTTCACTGGGCATATCTGGTCCATCAACCACCCTTAGTTGGGGGTTTTGCCTCGTACACTGGTTTCCAGGAAGAAGGTTTCAATTGAGTTGACTGCTTTAGTCTTTGTTTTTGTGTAGTTTCCCTCCCCATTCTTCCTTTCTTTAATCCCCCACCCACCTTCTCAACCCAGTATTATTTCCTTCTACCGGTTTGTTTTTTATCTCCTCTTTTCTGCCCCCGTCTCAGTTCCTCCTTTTCCTTGTTTTATTCTTGTTATTTTAACAACTGAAAGTTCTTATATTTATTCAGCCATCTATCATTCCTCATGAAGGTTGAACTCAGCATACTTATAGCCAGCTGTCTGCCCCATTTCAACTGTTTTGTAACTAGTTTCTGAAATGGTAATAGACCACAGCTAACTTGTACTATTTTTTTTATAACTGCTTAAATAGTTCTGGCACTAAAAGGAAAAAAAAAAAAAAAAAAAAAGAAAGAAAGAAAAAAAAACTTCCTTTTTCTAGAATTCCCTTTTACATTTGTACTGGTTAGAATCTATTTTCATTTTAGCACAACAAATAACTATGTTGCTTATGAAAAATTTGCTTAAGATAATATTGAAAAGTCTACAGATGGCTCAGCAATTAAGGCACTTGCCTACAAAACCTACTGACCCAGGTGTGATTCTCGAAAACCCATGTAAAGCCAGATGCATAAATTGACACATGACTCTGAAGTTCATTTTTAACAAGTGGAAACCCTGGCATGCCTATCATTCTGTCTGTGTTTCTCTCTCTCTCTCTCTCTCTCTCTCTCTCTCTCTCTCTCTCTTTCTCTCTCTCCATGTGTGTCACTCTGTTTAAAATAAATAAATAATTTAAAATATAATGTTCAAATGAACCTTTCCTCCAGATGATGATCCACAGAGAATCTGCTTGTTTCTAGCAATTAGATTCTCCTACAGCTTCTTCTCTTATTACTTCATTAGACAGACATTCTTGAGAGTGTGTTCTGCATATCAGAAAGCCACATGTAGACTACTTATTGTTTAAAGAACACACATGTTCTCCTGCCACAAGTGTCTACCTGAAACAGTGTTAGTAAACCTAACAGAACAAAGACTTGCTCAACAGCATAATTTACTTTGATAAATGAGAAGTTGGAAGTTTCCTGCTATTTTGACTATTACTGAAGAACGCATTCAGTTGTTTCTTCGCCATTATTTCTGAGTCCAGAATATCTCAGGTGTTATGCTTATAAATATGCATGGAACAACTCCAAGTAAAAATCTGTGAATGCACTTGTCAATGCAGTGCAGCTCATTTTGTAAATTATGTGCGTACTCTAAGATCAAAAGTCAGTTATTTTACATCATACTTATACTGGGGCAGTTTTTTTAAGATAACACGTTTTCATCCATATCATGGTCAACACTAGAATTACTTAGTACCTTCTTACAAAAGCTAACCGTCAAGGTTACATCAACTGTGAGTATCTCTAATTGAGGGTTAAGATAACAGACATGAGGTTTGACATTTTAATGAAATTACATTGCAGACTTTGGGAATAGCTAACTATAATGAAATAGTATAGTATACATGAAGAAAGGTTAAACATGTATTTTGTGGCTGTTACTTTTACTGCAAATACAAAACTATGTAAAATCTGTCACACACAGTTTAAGTACTCTTTCTCTCTCTCTCTCTCTCTCTATATATATATATATATATCTATATCTATATATCTATATATATATAGATATATAGATATAGATATATATATATACACATTGGTATTTTATATATATAATACCAAATAAGACTATGTAAATATTATATATACTATATATATAATATAATTAATATATTATAATATCATACATAGAGAGAGAATAAAATAAAGTATACTAATAAGAACAGATGCTCTTTGCCAAAATGCCAAATGTGAGCTAAATAAAATGCGATCTTAAAAAATGAAATTGATCTAAAAAAAAGAAATATAAAAATAAACATTAATTTGTGATGTACATTTGATATTATTTTTTAATCATTCTAACAGGAATAGCTAAGATTCTACTGATTTTTTCTTGTCTGGATAAAGTAAGAGATGGTCGAAGATATCAAAAAGAATTTATGTATGAAGATAGATCAAATAAATACATAAAATAGCTTCATACTTCAAAGGAAGGCAAAGGTTTGAGAATGTAGTAATACACTTGACAGCGATTTAATATAAACTCAGACTCAATCACGATATGTCAGACATGTCAACAGAGGGCAGGTTTATCTTGAGCTAGCCATTAACTCATTTGTAGAAGATGTCATTTACAAAATGGTAAGACCCTCATAAATAAAGAAGGAGAAAATTTCAAGGCCTATCTTGTGAATAGCAAAGGAGAGAAATGTACTTAAAACTAGGATGAAAACAAAACTAGAGCTAGCATCAAGGTTCCCACAGATGAATTTCACTCAGTACCAATCTCACAGGGCATTGTTTCTGCACTGCCTTCAGAACACAGCAGACTAGGCACAGCAATAAAAACACAGAGCAAAAATAAACAAGAAACCCAGTCTCAACTGCAAACATGCTGGGTGCAGTTGTATGCACAAACTCAATTGTGCTTTTCCTCATTTCAATGTCATTGGTAGTTTGGTACCATTTCAAATAATAGTATGTTTGAGAAAACTACTATTTCTCAGTTTCTCAAAAATATACCTACCATGGGTATTACTTGAAAGCTGGTGATAAACAACAATTGTGAAACAACATGTATTACAAGGTGAGCCATACTCTGTCTTCTAGAAAAGGCTCCTATTATCCCTGATATATATCTAACTGGTGTCAATCAAAATAATAAACCTGCTTCTGGGGATGAGTTTTCATTCTCATCCCTGAAATATATTGAGTTCAGGATTAAAACAAATCTGCACTATTTCCTGGAGTATTTTCTGGATGGCTTACCCCTCATCCATCCTAAGTGGATTTGCTCTTGAGTAGCTAGCTCAGCACTGGGGCTGGATAACAGAATGGGGAAGAGGATGGACCAAAGAATAAGTCCTCTGAGCTAAGACTGGCAAGTGCATAAGGGGAGACCTCACAAAATAATTTTTCTCTCTAAGCCTCAGTTTCCATCAATGTAAAGCTATGTGGATAAAATGCCTCTCACAGATCATATACAAATATAAAATTAAATGTTTTGAAAGTGCTTAACATAATGCCTAACATGAAAATTATATATTGCAGAGTAAATTGTGGATCACAAAAACTCAATAATACCTTAGGTTTTACAAAAGTATTTTTCTATCATGGCTTAGGGAAATTTGTGGAAGAGGGGAGTGGAAAGATTGTTAGAGCCACATGTTGCGTCATTGTGCACAGAGTTGTTGACTCTTCCCCATAACTGATGGCTAACCCACAATGCACCACCACCCACATTCCCCAAGGGGATGAAGAAAGGGGAAGACAGGGAAGAGGCTAATGATGGTGCCAACATGGCTTTATACACATTGTGTACATAAATAATAAAAAAAAATATTTTTCCTATGGCAATGAATTTGCATGAAGGGACAGAAAGTTCTGAACATTTTTTTTTATTAATTAATTTATTTATTTGAGAGCGACAGGCACAGAGAGAAAGACAGATAGAGGGAGAGAGAGAGAATGGGCGCGCCAGGGCTTCCAGCCTCTGCAAACGAACTCCAGACGCGTGCGCCCCCTTGTGCATCTGGCTAACGTGGGACCTGGGGAACCGAGCCTGGAACCGGGGTACTTAGGCTTCACAGGCAAGCGCCTAACCGCTAAGCCATCTCTCCAGCCCAAGTTCTGAACATTTTTTATAGAAGGCTTACGAGGCTTTAGACGTCACTTTGGATTGTAAATTAGATTATGCATTCTTAACAGTCATAGAGACATAGTCTGATTTGAGTGTTTCACCCCAAGTGCTTACAGTGAGTCTATTAAAAAAAAAAATCAGACTCAATGCAAAACTAGCAAAGTAGAAAAGGGAGACTATTTGTAAAAGCCTAACTTTAGTTATTAAATGAGAAACAAGTCTGAGCTTGGCAGATCTCACTTTGAATCGGACTGTGATGGCTAATGGTGCATTGGGAAGCTCAAAACATGATGCCAGGTGGGAAAGTTCCCAGAGTACTTCCTCCCAAAGTACCTCTGACCTGTTATGACCCACTGTTCTTTAATCCGTATGAGTTCTCTCCATGTTGTTGTACATGATATTATTTTTATAAAAGTATGTATGAAGCAGGAAAACACTCATTATTAAAAGATTAACAATAAGAAAATGTGCATATTTTACCTTTTAGGTAATAAGAATGTGAATATTTTAGAAAGCCTTTTCCACATCCTTACACATAAAGAGAAACTGACTAAGAAAAGTGTATTAAATTTGAAAAGTAATTGTTGAAAGGTGACATATTGAGGCTGGCATTTAAAAAAAGATAGATATTTTCATCAGAATATGGAGAATCCATACCAAATTGAACTGATCAGATTGCTTTAAGTTAATATTTACTCATAAAGTAAATAAAAGTTACCTTAAGATCTGTGCAAGCGGGCTGTGCTGAGAGTTCAGCAATAAAATGTTGTTTTGTCAGCCTGAGGATCTGAGTCTTATTCTCAGTACCCATGAAAATCATCAAGTGTGGTGGCACGTGCTTATAGTCCAAGTTCTGGGAAGGAAACAACAGGAGGGTCACTGAGGCTCACTGCTCAGCAGTCTAGCCTGATTTGTGGTGAGCTCTCAGCAAGTAAGAGCTCTGACCGAAAATGCACAATAATAATAAAATAAAATAAAAAGGTGGGTGGCATGATTTTTTAGCTTCTATTAACAACTTCCATTCCTATATACAACGTAGCCTGATTATAATTACCTGCCACCCCCCCTCCCCATTTTGCCCATCCTCTCTAATCTCCTCTCCACAGAAATTCTTCTTTCCAACCAGCACCTCTTTTATTTCTCTTACTAAGTGGATACAGTATATGTTCAAAGTTCCTTCAGTACATAAGTTTAGGCACATAAATTACTGCTGCTCTCACTTCTGGTTAGAGAAGCTTCTTTCAGGTGGTGGTGACCAGCGGGGAGATGCAAAAGTCACCAAAGGACTGAGGAGAAGATACAGTGAGAGGAATTTTTGATGAATGATGGTCCTCTTGTCCTCACTCCCATATCCCAGCATGTTCAAGTGCATCCAAAGCTATGCTTGCACCTGTGAACTCATAAACACACATCCACACAGTACACACAGAGTTGCACACGTAGAGAAACCTATTATAAACTGAAACATGTGAAATACAACTGTGATTTTAATAAAAGTCAAGCATGGTTACTCTCTTACTAATAATGGGAAACAATGGCATTTGAAACAACTGGTCCTTATTTAAACTCAAGGTAGACACTTATCATATGATATTAGTAAGCAACTTGCACTTACTTGTCATATATGTGGGCCCAGTGCAGAAAATTATTCAGAAGATCCCTGCAGTGGCAACAAAATTACTCATTTTAGATACTTAGCTAAGTTACAACTACCAAGATTCTTGATCCAAAATAAGGTTTTGTTCACAGAATTGCACAGGGGCCTATTTTTTAGTAAGCTTCCTTTCATATCAATATCACTCTAAACATTCTGCTAGGGTTTCAGGGTAAATGTGACCCCCACAGGCTCACGTGTGTGGACACATGTTCTCCAGATAATGGCATTGTGTGGGAAAGATGTTGCACTAGTCAGCAGAGCTTGGCTAGAAGTGCATCATTGCTAGAAGGTCCTGACATGTGGTACCCTAGCCCCACTACATATTTGCCCACTGCTTTCTGACTCTGATGAGATGTGATCAACTCTTACTGCTTACCGATGTGATAGTCTGGCTTCTCAGTGCTTATGCATTCTCTGCCAGGACAGACAGTGCCCTCTGGAACTGTAAGCCTGAGTAAAATCTTGACTCCCTTAAGCTGCTTCTTGTAAGATATTTGTTCAGTACAATGAGCAAGTGACAAACACTCTATTTTTTAACTTAGACATGGTATATTTCAAGAAATGCCATAGGTCATCAATCATAAGCTCCCTGTTCCTACTGAATATGTTTGTTTTTACTCAGCATGGCTGATTGAGTTGTTGCCTTTTTCTTCTTAAAACTGTATAGATGTATTATTTCTGTGTTTATTTGTTCACTGATATTTTCCCCTCATCATTCCCTATTTAATTACCGGTATGGTGATTTTTTATAATCCTGTTAATGTTTTTATTTAATGTACTATATAATGAGTTTCACTGCAGAATTTTAATATATATATTATTATACTTGCATCATATTCCTGAACCACTGCTGGAGTAGACAGTTTTAGGTTAGTTGAGATGAACTTTTAGATTAAGCACAATTATGAAAGAAGGGATATTTATTGAAGCTTATATATCTAGGGGAAGTTTTATAATGGCAGAAAAAGCTAACCTGTTTGTACAGATCTAAGCAGAGAGAGGAGTAAGTTCCAAACCAAAATAACTACAGCCATACCATAATCAAATATATTTTAGGAACTTTACATATTTTGTATATTTATAGATTGAAATTTAAATTTACTATTATATATTAGGGTTGGACCTAAGATTTGTATAGTGGCATCTTTTTTTTAGCCAACTAGCTGTGGATTTAAGTTATAAACTAATAAAACATTGAATATATTTGGGGACATTTATTTAAATTACTATTTTTTTTATTTTGGCCCCCAATAAATTTAGAATTGTTTTATATGGCAAATTGTATTTAGTTTAAGTTTAAAGTGCTTATTAACTGAAGATAATTTTAAACTCCCAAATCTCATTTGAGATTAAAGATTGGTTTTTAGTTGTGAGTTTTGTGAAATTAATCAGTTATATATTTTTAACATATAATGGTACAGAGTAAACATTTTTAATTGTTATAAGGCATAGTGAAGACAGAATAGAATAATGTAAATTTAATCATTATTGAGTAAATATCAAACTTTTGAAGTTTAAGTTTGATGTTAAAATCAGTGACTGACAGAATTTTTTTTTTTTAAATTCTGTCCCTCCAGTTTGGCTAAATAGCCATGAAAAACTTGTATTTTTAGTTAAAAATTTTTATGGTAGTTTTGGCATATTTAAAATATTTTTGTGTTTTTATCAAACTATGATTTGTAAAGGTTTTTTTAGGGTTACTATACTCTGTCTGTATGTAATATCTTAGCAGAGGCTGTTAGTGTGTGTAGTTTTGGGTTTATTTTATGTATCCTCTATGCTTTCTTTCTTTCTTTCTTTTTTTTTTTTTTTTTCTGAAGTAAGGTTTCACTCTAGCCCAGGCTGACCTAGAATTCATTATGTAGTCTCAGGTGGACTCGAACTCACAGTGATCATTCCAAGATGTGTAGTGTAAGTCATAGTCATATTTTTAATTTTGTGATAAAATAAATTATGACCTTAAAGAAAAGGTTTTATTTTGAGTTAATTTTTAAAGGAGTTTGCCATTTTTTATTTGTTTACTATAATCCTCCCGTGACTTTACTTTTATTGATTTAATATATAGCAGTTGCATTATCTTTTCTAAGATTGTTAATATGTTGACAATAGCAGCTTTAGTAACTTACAATTAGCTTTAGTGTTTGTAATTTTAATTTTTTTGAGGCTTTTAAACTTAAGATTTTAGACCTTTTAGTCCAATATTTTTAGCTAACCTTTTTAGTTTACTGTAAGTTTAAATGATTCAATTCTCTGGGGCTGGGCAGTAGAATGTAGTCAGTCCTTATGTTAGTAGTCTAGTTTTAACAAAGGTTTTCGTAGTTTCTTTTTAGAAAGTTTATGTTAAGTCTTTAAATATATTTTTTTGCATTTAGTTTTTTAAATAATGTTAGAATAGTTTATAATATGTGACATATTGTTTTAGAAGTTATCTTTAGTTGTAAAGACTAAGTTTATTTATTTTTTAAGACTAAAATCTACATGGTCAGATTTATTTTACCCCACACCTAATGCCAGTTTTTATAATAGACCATTTTTAGTTTGTTAAGATGAACTTTTATATAAGGCACAATTATGGAAGAAGGGATAATTATTGAAGCTTGTACAACTAGGAGAAGTTTTATAATGGCAGAAGAAGCTGTCCTGTTTTTGTAGGTCAAAGAAGAGAGAGAAAAAAGATCCAAGCCAAAAACCCCAAGGTCATACCATAAATAAACACATTTTAGGAACTTAAGGCATTTTGAATATTTTTAGATTGGAATTGTAAATTTACCATTGTATCTTAGGGCTGCATCCTAATATTTGTCTAGTGATGCCTTTTTTTAGCCAGGTAGCTGTAGATGTAAACTTTAAACTAATAAAACATTGACTATATTGGGGGACATTTATTCAAACTACCACAGACACCCTCCCCCTATCTCCTCCCTCTTCCTGTTCATCCAGTTCTCTTCCCTCAAATAATCTCCTCCTTGCATTCATGTCATCAATGTCTGGTATAGTAATTCTTGATTTAATTAAATACATTTTTTAAAGTTTTTTGTTCATCTTTTATTTATGTATTTGAGAGTGACAACCAGAGCAAGAAAGGCAGAGAGAGAGAGGGGGGGGGGGAGAGAGAATGGGCACGCCAGGGCTCCAGCCACTGCAAACGAACTCCAGATATGCCCACCCCCTTGTGCATCTGGCTAATGTGGGTCCTGGGGAATCAAACCTCAAACCGGGATCCTTAGGCTTCACAGGCAAATGCTTAACCGCTAAGCCATCTTTCCAGCCCAAAATACATTTTTCATTTTGATTTTTGAAAACTATTGTATATAATGCAAATAGAAAATAAGCAGGTGTTATTATATTAATATCTCATGAAATGGACTTTAAACCAAAAGTAAACAAAATGGACAAAAAGGCTACTTTTTACTTATCAAAGAAATGATCCAACATGAAAATATCAAAATCATGAATATATATGTGAACCACAGTTTATAAAACAAAACCTACTTGACAACAAAACAGAAATAAACACCAATGCCATCATAGTCAAGAGGCCTCACTACTCCACTATCATCAATGGATAGATCATCCAAGAAGAAAATCAACAGAGAAAAAATAGAGCTCAACAACACCATAGATGAACTAGACCCAACACAGAACTTTCCACCTCAACTTTACAGAATACACATTCCTCTCAGTAGCACACAGACCCTTCTCCAAAATAGACCATATATTAGCCCACAATATGTGCCCCCATAAATTCAGGAAAATTTTAATACCTTCCTGAATCATATCAGATCACAATACTTTAAAGGTAGAAATTAACAAGAGACACATCAAGAACTCCACCAGCCTCTGGAGACTACACAACACACTTTTAAACAATAAATGGATTGTGGTAGAAATCAAAACAGAAATTGTAAAATTCCTAGAATTGAATGATAATGAAGATGCAACCTACAAAAATCTATGGGACACAATGAAGGTAGTTATATGGGGAAAATTCATTATGCTAAATGCCTTCATAACAAAGACAGAGATCCTCAACTAATAAGTTAACAGTCTACCAAAAGTCACTAGAAAAAAAAAAAAAATAAGAAGAAGAAGGATCCAATCTTAAGACCTCTAGATGGAAAGAAATAACCAAGATCAGAGCAGAGATTAATGAATTGGAAACTAAGAAAGAAGTAAAACCAATCAATGAAATGAAGATCTGATTCTTTCAAAAAATAATCAAAATCAATAAGTTCCTGAACAATTTAATTGAACAAAAAAAAAGAGAAGACTCAAATCAGAAATGAAAAAGGAGAGATCACAACAGGCATTTATGAAATTGCAAGAATATCAGGGCATACTTCCAAAACTTCTACTCCACAAAATTTGATAATCTGGAAGAAATGGATGAATTCTTAGACTCATACCACTTACCAAAACCTAACTCAAGTAAGATTAATGTAAACAAATCTGTCATATCCATTGAGATTGAAAATGTAGCCAAAAGCATCCTCCAAAAGAAAAGCTCAAGACTGGATGGATTCTCAGCTGAATTCTATCAAACCTTCCTTGAGAAACTGAAAGCAATTGTTCTCAAATGGTTTTGTGTAATTGGAGACCTTGGGGTCCTCCTTGATTCCTTTTATGAAGCTCACATTTACCCTAATACGAAAACCAGACAGAGATGCAGCAAAAAATAGAGAAAACTATAGGCCTATATACTTGATAAACTTAAATGCAAAGATCCTGAACAAAATCCTCACAAACTGTATTCAACAACACATCAAAAGCATTATCAACCTTGAACAAGTAGGCTTCATCCCAAGGATGCAGGGATGGTTCAACATAGGGAGCTTATAAATAAATAATATTGCTTTTCATTCTGGGATGCAATATTGTTAGAGTCAACTTGATATTGTTAGACATACTTTCAAGAGTTTTTGTTTGTTTGTTTGCTTTTTGTTTTTTTTTTTTTTTTTTTTTATCTTGAGCAATTTTATCCATTATGGAGGTATTAGAGTCTACCTGATTAACAATGAATCATATTTTACTGAATGGTTGATGGAAACATGAACTTCTTCTCCTCTTCTGTCTGTTCTCTATAATAACCCTTTCGATTTTCTGCATGTGATTTTCCTGCTCTATCACAGACTCTCTGTATCCCCTGAACATTATCATAATTCTAAAAATGACAGATCTTGAGGTTCAGGAGTGACCAAGACCACAAAGATGCAAAGATGAAAGCTTCCATTCAGGAAAAGCACAAGCTTCCAGGACTGACTCTCAAGAGCACAACACAGTCAACTTGAGATTCCAGAGAGTGGGCTATATACAGTTCTCTAGTTGGGAGCAGGTGAGGAGTGGAAAACAACTCCTTTGTTCTTTACATTAGCCATTTCAAATAGCTAGGGTGTGAGATCAGAAGTGACCAGGTGACCTGGGAGATAAGAGGCAAGAAACCTAGTCCTGGGGCATTGTTAGGCAAGGAAGGGATGATGGCTGGGTGGTTCCCAGAGGAGTGTGGATGACCCACTTCCTTATGTCTCTGTAGCCCTTCTGCTGACTTTGGTGACTCCATTTTGAGAGCCCACCAACCTAACAAACTGTTAGCACATTTTTATTAATTTGAAGCAAGTAAAATCTTAGAAAACAATTTTAGTATACAAAGAATGAATTTTATCCTGACATTTCTATACATATATCATTGTATTTCTTTTCATATTCACAACCCCAATATCTTCACTTGGCATGTCTCTAACCTCATCATGCAACAGACTGTTCCTCACAAAAGTAAAACTTCTTTGTTCTTAATTCATACACACACACACACACACACACACACACACACACACACACACACAAATATATACATTCCATTTATGAGAGAAAACAAGTAATTTATCGCTCCCTACCTGTACTCAGTACTATTCTCATCCTCCACAGCAGGCCTCCTCTTCCTCCCATAGCCTGCTTTTACTTTAATGTCATATGTACATCTATCTATCTATCTATCTATCTATCTATCTATCTATCTATCTATCCATCCATCCTCCCATCCATCATATATCATCTATGTATTTGACAACTATCTACCTATTACCTATGTATTTATATATCTATCATCTATCTATCTATCAATCATCTATATATTTGTCATCTATCTATTTATCTATCTATTTATCTATAGTTTATCTATCTATCTATCATCTATTTATCTACCTATCTGTCATCTATCCATCATCTATCATCATCACTGTTTATTATTATTATTATATATCATTTTTATCTATCTATCTTAATGTTTAGATACCATATATTGCAGTTACCTTCTCATTGCTGGAAAAAAAAAAAAAGAAGCCACACCACATTAGAAACATCTTTTCAAAACAAAGGGTTAATTTCCGGATTACAGATTCCAGGGGAAGCTTCATCATAAGCGAAAAATCTGGCTCATTTCATCTTCCATCCACAGCAAAGCAGAGACATACATCAACTGGCTCCAGGAGGATGAATGACAATACTCCTTCAGCAGTGCTCCACTTGCTGGAGACTAAGTAGGGTGCTTAATCAAAAATAGATGATGTTGGGCTGGAGAGCTGGCTTAGCGGTTAAGCACTTGCCTGTGAAGCCTAAGGACCCCGGTTCGAGGCTCGGTTCCCCAGGTCCCACGTTAGCCAGATGCACAAGGGGGCACACGCATCTGGAGTTCGTTTGCAGAGGCTGGAAGCCCTGGCGCACCCATTCTCTCTCTCTCCCTCTATCTGTCTTTCTCTCTCTGTGTGTCACTCTCAAATAAATAAATAGATAATTAAAAAAATAGATGATGTTTTATTATTTACATTCAAACTACCATGTCATATATGGCATAAAATATGTAATATATTTTTTCTAAACCTGGTTTATTTCACTTAGCACAATGATCTATATTACCATCCATATCCTAAAAATTACATTATTTAATTCCATTTCACGATTGAGTAAATTCCATTTTGCATTATGCACATACATATTATTTTTATCAGTTCTGCACTGATGAGTACTTACCTTGTTTCCATATCTTGGCTATTGTGGACAGCATAGGTATATGCATGGGTGTGAAAGTGCCTCTATTCAAATGCACAAGGTACTAGTTTAGAAATAAATATAAAAGGTTTATGCATGGAAATAATTAAAAGCTGGCTTTCTAAAAGCAAACAGATCTCAGGAAAAAACAAACCCCTTAGCATGTTAATCTTCAAAGCATTTTAATGTGCCAAGATTAAGGTATTTTGTTATGACAAATTGAGTTATCAAATATCCTAGCCATAGATAGCTTCTGCTTGAAAAGAAAGTCTGCTGAACTCTAGATCTTACTATTTCACCTGTATCCTTTTCTGTACCTTTCCTTTTCAACTTTCCTAGCTTTAAAGTCATTCAATGCCCTACTCCATTTAAAGACATTATTTAGTAAATGTGCATTCTCCTTAGTTCAATCTATAAACAAACTGTACTTCCAGATCTAATTCAAAATAATTATTTTCACAGATAATTATTTCATAGTGCGTTTTCCAAAATGATATATGTTGAAAATACATAAATATACGTGGTGACAGTGAGATTTTGGTGGTGTTCAATCTTTGTACCTCCAAGCTCTGTGTGGCTGTCTTGTAAGTGATAACACAGCAAAATTTCTCTTTTAAATATACAGCTGTGTACTCTTACTATGCAGTCCTAGATATTTTGCTTGCCATAAATTTTGTGTTATTTTTGCCTAGAGAAAAAAAAATATTATGCCAACAATATGAATCAGGATGAAAGTTAAATTTATTGATGTTTATTTCTTTGTTTAAATTGCTATCAGCTATTTGTTTAACAAATTTATTTGCTGCTGTATCCTTACATGTGAATATTTGATTAATTGTCCTGTGTCCTCCCAAGTCTTTAGAACAATATTAGTTAAGTGGGTTTTTTGGCTGACTTTATGCCCTTTAATCATAATGCTATTTATTATATCTTTGCATAGTATAAACTAATGTAACTTTTAAATATGAAATAAGACATAATACATATTTTTGTCAAAGCTTTTTAATTTAATGCAAAGTATTAAGTTTCATTAAGCTTTTTTTTCACCCTGTTTTTTCCTTCTTCTTTTTCATATTTTCTCCACTTCCCCTAAGCCGTCACCCACAACTTTGCCTCATTTTTGCTTTAATTCTACATGTTACTTTATTATTATTATTATTATTATTATTATTATTATTATTTATAAACTTTGAATGGACAGAATATATGTTGGTACCATCTTTTCCCTCCTCTCTGCCCCCACTCCACTGAGGACCCTCCTTAATGGGATTGTTAGTATTCACCATGGAGTTGTTGGTTATGAGTTGTGAGACTGGGCATATACTCTAAAGATTCCACTCTTTAATGCAGAGATTTTTACTCAACCATATTTATAGCTACTCAATTTACAGTGGCTAAGAACTAGAATCAACCCATATGCCCATCATTTGATTATTGGATAATGAAGACGAGGCACATATACATGATGTAATTCTACTCAGCAGTAAGGAAAAATAATGGAATATGTGTTACATTTATCCTTTCTCCTTTTCCCTTTGTGTTCCATTCTCTTGATCATATCTTAAAGCATAGCCCATTCTTGGTCTCAGATCTACAACATTAAAAATTAGGAACTACATATGAGAACATGGGATTCTTGTCATTTTGTGCATGGATTACCTAGCTTAATATATATATTAATATAAATATAAATTATTAATATAATATGTAATATATTATATTATATATTAATATAAATTAATATATAATATAAATATAAATATTTCAATTCCATTCATTTTTCTGGAAATTTTATAACTTCATGTTTGTGTTTAAAGCTGAGTAAAAGTCCATTGTGCATATTAGACCCACACTTCTCAACGTACACAAAGATCATGTGGAAATGAATCACCCCATTAGGCTGTCAACCCAGAAAACAGGCATACACACTAGAGAAGACCCCAATAGCACAGGATATAGTCCAAAGAATCAACAACTAGAAGTACATGCAATTCTTAAAAGCATAGGAAAATATCAGCAGAGCTAACAGGATGGTTGACAATCTTTACAATTATTTTTTTACTCTGTAATCTCTGCAAGTAGTTTCACCCATAGATATTTATGCCATAGAGTGCAATGCTGATGAGGAGCTAGGTTTGTGTGTTTTGCCCACAGCTCCATTCCATGCTCTGCTCTCCCTGGGAGGTCCAATCACCCTGCCTGGCTTTGGGCTTTGTTTTAACTGAAGCCTGGGGCAACACCTGCTAGTGTGCTCTTCTCAGTGACAAATGCTGTTTAGCATAGGTTATGAGGTTCATAGAAGAGGAAGACTATTTCCTCTGTTCTTACCTGGGGAACCCTGTTTGTGTGTCACTTTTAAAAATATATTTTTTACTTATTTATTTGAGAGAGAGAAAGAGAGGGGGAGAGAACGAGAGAGAGAGAAAATGGGAGCACCAGAGTCTCCAGCCACTGTAAATGAATTCCAGATGCATGTGCCTCCTTGTGCATCTGATTTACATGGGTTCTGCAGAAGCAAACAGGGATCCATTGGCTTAGCAGACAAATACCTTAACTGCTAAGCCATCTCTCCAACCCTGGTGTGTCACCTTCTGTGTATGTTTGGTAGATTTCCTCTTAGATTTCCATGGCTTCATCTCCTTTGGGAGACCTCTTTCTCTAGTTTTCTGCCCATCCTGTGATGACTTGAATGATTTTTGGTTTCTAGCTGGTGATGGTTTGGAAATGTTGTGCAGCCTTTGGGAGGTGAAGCCTTCTTGGAGTATGTGTGGCACTGGAGGCAAGCTTTAAGGTAATATCAGCCCAGTGATCAGACTACTTCCTTCCCTGCTGCTTGGACACCCACCTCTCTGGCTATTGTATTTTCTTGGCAGCTGAAATTCCCCCTTTCTTCCCATGAGCTGCTTCTGGTGAAGGGCTTTTTCCAAGTCAAAAGAATGCAATTGTAACCCTATTCCTTTCTTTTCTTATATGGCTTCTAATCTCCAGAAATCACAATGTGTATAGAATGTCCACTTTAAACTCTACAGGGTTATGCTAACTAAACAGCTTAGTTGGTAAAGTGCTTGCCTGTCAAGCATAAGGACATTGGTTCAAAGCCCACTATCAGCGTGTAAAAGCCAGAGAAGAGGGGTATGTGCATTTGCTATCCTGGTGCTAGGGAAGTAGAGAGAGGAAGTTCTCTAAGGCTTCTGGCCAGCCAGTGTTAGTTCCTTGGGATATTCCAGGCCAATAAGTTACTCTGTCTCCAAAAGAAATGGACAAAGTACCTGAGAAATGACAGCCAAGTGTGAACACATGGATACACATTCATTTTGCAGGACACATTGAAAAGAAGCAAAATTATTAAAATAAATTTATTGTGCAGAAATTCTTACAACAGCAATTTATGCTGGAAAAAATCTTCACCAAGATATTATTTTCCATATTATTCTAAGGAAAGAGTAATCTTGATTGTTAAATTATTTAAAAATAATCATTCCAGAACCTCAGTGGGTTCAGGCTTTTCAGGCTCAAGAATAGTTAAATGGTTAATGTAATGCAACTCCATCCAGTGATACTAAGGAGGGCCAAAGTCACCGAGTATTCATCTCCTTATTGAGATGGAATAAGAGAATAATAAAAAATAATTAAATCTTTTTTTTTTTTCAAAATGAGTAGACTGCTGCTAGTTCCAAAAACCAATTTTAAAGGAATTGAAGCTTTAAGCCAGAAGGTCTGTTAGGGTATATCAATTATATGGTGTAGAGAAAGTATCAGAAACACCACTGCATTATGAGAACTAGAAATAACTCTATCATCAGGGAGTGCTACACACACACACACACACACACACACACACACACACACACACAAACACAAACACACACACACATACAAGGCATGCTACCATACACATGATTTGAACCCCAGCACTCCCTTATGAGGCTTACAGGAGGGTAACTTTTTTCACTACAGAATAAGTTCCATGTCAGCCCAGGCTAGTGTGAGATTTTTTCTTAAACTTTGAGTGTATTCTATTGGCACTATTCACATTCTCAGTGTTGTACAACTATCACTATTAAATATTCCCAAAGATTTTTTGTTTTAAATTTATTGTTTTACTAATTAGTTTTGTACTCAGTGAATACAGTAAAGTTGGTATCATTGATAGGCTCATCCATGACCTACTCCCTCCCCCTGTCCCCTCCTTGTTGAGGTATATGGGTCATGCACTGTGGAATTAGCCCACAGTTATGGGTAGGAGAAATATCTCTGTGTGTCATGATCCAACATGTGGCTCTGACATTCTTTCTGCCCTCTCTTCCGCAAAATTTCCCTGAGCCATGTTGGGTTCATTTTTGGTCTGCTTCATTGATGAGGTGTTGGGGGCCTCTGAGTCTCTGGAAAACTGATATTGTAGAAGTTGATTGTTCTCTGTGTCAATCTCCTTCACCCTTGTGCTGGTACCCATTTCACCAAGAGAACAGCAATTGTTCTTAGTGTGAGATCTTAACAAAATGAAAATTTAAAAAATAAAGAAAACAGAACATACAAGTTAGTAATAAGTTTGCAGCTGATGTAGGATGCATGTTTAAAAAATTAACACAAGGGCATAAAATTATATTTTTAGTAAACAAGAGTATAAAGTCCACTTTTCTTCCTATAATAATAAATGTATTTCACAGAATATAACAACCATTTAAGAAGTTACTTGAATTATACATAATTATGTGAAAACCAACTCTTGTAGCCAGATGTTTGCAACTCAATCATATCTTCATTTCACTATGTGTCTGCTTTAAAAATTATGAATCAGATCACAAATGGCATCTTATAGTTTGGCATTTACTAAATGTATATTTGGTGAAAGTTGGAAGATATATTTGATTTTTAATTTATATAACAAATACAAAATAAAAGACGGGTTATCACAAGAATTGTATTTTAGCACTATTTTAGCTACATTTTCTCTCTTATATATGCAGAAGCCCATGGTTTGAAGAAAGTCTGAGAAAAATATGCAAACGTATGTTTACCAAATTAGCATGAATGGCTGATGTTCAATCAGAGTGATCCAGCAGGAAAAATGGCATCCATTCTTTACTTAGAAAATGTACATATTTTCAAATCTACTGTTGTTGAATGTGTTCCAGCTGTCAGGAAGAATGACCATTAATTACGAACTTCAAATACTTCAAGTTCGAAGCAGCTGGAAACATCTTGGTATTCTTGGTAAAATTTGGAAATGACTAATGGTGAAGAATTCTGTTAACTTCCCGAATGTGGTGGTTTAAATAGAATAGATGGCCCCCAATATATTTAGTTGTTTATTTGTTTGTAGTTTGCATTTTGTAACCACCTGGCAGGAGACAATGTCACTGGGTGGATCTTTAGGTGTGGTGGTGGGTTTTAGATTTCAATCTAAAGATATACAAAGTGTACCTAGCTGGAGTTTCTGAAGTGTGCTGTGCTGTGTGGCTTTTTGGCGTTTGGCTTGTACTCCTCTCTCTCTGCTTGGTCCTGTGAAGACAGGCTAGCTTCTTCTGTCATTTATAGAACTTCCCCTGGATCTGTAGGTGTCAATAAATATCCCTTCCTCCATAACTGTGCCTGGTCTGGAAGTTCATCTCAGCGAACCTGAATCTGTCTGCTACAGAACTTGGTACCAGGAGTGGGGTGAGATGTACCTGGCCATGTGGATGCTGATATTGGGGACAGTTTGTTTTGAAGAAATAGGCATGGACTTGGTGCTTGCAACTGAAGATGACTTCTGGACTGGTAAGCCAAGTTTTATGGACTATTCTGACCAGAGTTTGAGAATGCTAAGTGCAAACAGCATTGAACTTCGAGGCTTGGTTTATAAGCTTTCTAAGGGGAAGAAAAGACTGCAGAGGACTTTATTGGAACTGGGCTACAGGCATAAGGGCTGGCTGCATCCTGCTGCCCAGGCCCAGAGAGTTTTATCAAGGTTACGTTTGTTATGGACTAATATGTTTGGCTAAAGATATTGGACTGAGAGATTTAAGATTTTAAGCTGGACAACCTCAAGCAAGTTAAAATTACAGGTACTGAGACTGGTTTTAGGTTACTGAACCTGCTATTGTCAAACTCATTAATAATCTTTAAGGAAGATGGTCCAATAGCTTTCCCTTGGAAAGAATGCCTGAGGAAAGACTATCATAAAAATACAAACACCTTTGGAAAGAGTTGACTGGAGAACAAACCTGCTTTTCAAGGTTATGATTTATTTTGTCTGTGAATAAAGAATATGGCTGTGTCCTACACACCTGGTTTTGGTTGAAAAAGCATAAAAAATTAAGAGGAGTGGTCGTGAATTGCACCTGGTTCCAGGAGCTGCTGCTAAGATGTGGCATGAGGTAGGGCCTAATGCCCTGATAGGTTGAATGAGCCTTTGGAAGATGGACCGTGGTTTGCATAAAAACCTGAAGATGTTTTGTATATACCAAGACAATGCGAGGGCCACCATAAAATACACTCTTGGCCTAAGATAAAAGTGTTCCCTGGCTACTCTCCCCAGCTGGAGGGGCAGAATTGGAAAATCTGGAGACTGTCAGTCCCTGGTTGTATTGTACTTAAACTGCAGAAGGTTGATGTTTGTTTAATGGTGGTTGAGTTTGCATTGTTTTAGTCTCTCCTTGTTATGCCTTATACCAGTTAAAAATGTTTACTCTGTGCCTTTATATGTTAGAAATTTTTAACTGGTTTGATTTTACAGGTCTTAATATCTTAAATTGGTCAAGATTGTGGGGTCCTTTAAAATTAAACTGAGTACAATTTACAATGTGTGATGGTTATAAATCTTTTTGGGGCCAGGGGTAGAAAGAGGAGGTTTAAATAGAATAGATGGCCCCCAATATATTCAGTTTTTTATTTGTTTGTAGTTTGCATTCTGTAGCCACCTGGCTGGAGACAGTCATTGGGTAGACCTTTAGGTGTGGTGGTGGGTTTCAGATTTCAATCTAAAGATGTACAAAGTGTACCTAGCTGGAGTTTCTGAAGTGTGCTATGCTGTGTGGCTTTTGACTTTTAGGCTTGTGCTTCTTTCTGCTTGGTCCTATGAAGGCAGGCCAGCTTCTTAGGTCATTTATGGAACTTCCCCTGGATCTGTAAGCTTCAATAAATACCCCTTCCTCCATAACTGTGCCTGGTCTGGAAGTTCATCTCAGAGAACCTGAAGCTGTCTGCTACACTGACAAACTGCTATCTTGCTATTCCTTTAGAAAAGAGCATCATGGTATGGAGAAGCAGTCTTTTCATTAAATGATTTCCTCACCTAAGCAAGTTTATTTGGATAGATGGTTTGAATGGAGGAAGTACGTCCTTTTTGCCTCAACCCTTTTTCCAGGGTTTTACTATTGTGTCAATCTCTTAACTGAATACTGTGTTATGTTTATAAAGCCCCCTGACTTATGCTATTTGTGTTTTATGTTAAAAAAAAAAGTAAAATAAATTACAATGGAGGTACATTCATAGAATAAGGCCCACCAGTAATAAAGAAGGAAGTTGGACCTCAAAATTACAGAAGTGTTTAAGTGCAATTAAGAAAAGACATGTGGGCTGGAAATACAGCTTAGTTGTTAATGCATTTGCCTGCAAAGCCTAAGGAACCAGGTTCAATTCCCAGTACCAATAGAAGCCAGATACACATTGGTGGTGCATGAATCTGGAGTTCGTTTGCAGTGACTAGAGACCAGGACACAGCCATTCCCTCGCTCTCTGTCTCTCTCTTTCTCCATATCTGTGTCTCTCAATTTCTCTCACTTCCTGCCCCTTTATCTCTCTCTTTTAAATAAATAAATATTTATCAGAGAGCGCTTATGAACAAGTAAAGTCAGTTCTTAAGGTGAGTTCTAAAGTACAAACTGTTTATATTGGACATGGAATACAGACGTGCAACTACACTTATGAAGCAAATTAGAACTGTAGATACAATGTAAAGGGAAAGAACAAATCAATGCCAAAGTTGTCAGACTTAATACAATTCCAGGTGATATCTCAGTTTCCCTAGTTTATGCAGCATGCATGAAAGTATATTAATAGTAAAATATTTGGATATGTGTGGTATAATGTCAGGGTCAAGACTTGAAGTATTATTATAAATATGTTTAAAAGGTTTTTATTTAACCTGATAGAATATTTCTAAAAGTAGAATCCATGTAGCCAAATTGTCTGGAATGTCTATTTCTGCATCCTTTGTATTCCTTAGCAGAAGGATTTAGGATAAAAAAGGATGTCTTGACAGTCTGTGTTACTTAGTACCAAGTTTTTCAAATTACATGCACATGTGATAACCTGGAGGATTATTGATTAAGGAGATATTATTTTTCAGATGCATGACTAAAAAGGGGTTTTTTTTTTCTACAGAACGGTAAAAGAATATTAACTACAGATGAATGAACATTTTTTTGTTTTGTTTTGTGTTTTGGTTTTTCAATCACACTAGCTCAGGGCTGACCTGCAATTCACTATGTAGTCTGAGGGTGGCCTTGAACTCTTGGCAATCCTCCTATCTCTGCATCCCAAATGCTGGGCCAGGCACCACTATGCCTGGCTCTACTTTGAACTTTCTTAGATGTCAGCTCCAAACAGATAAGCAGAGCTATGCCTTGGAGTGTTCTAGCTTTGGAGATTGGATTTATTTTCCTAAACTCTGATTAATCTATCACTGAGTAAATGTTAGGTCTTCATCAATTATTTTTACTTGTTTAGGAGTCATTAAAGCTTAGTCTCTTCCCAACAAGTTTCACTTATTCTAACAAAGAATTGTGAACATGAAGTTTCTATACTTTGATCTCCAGTTGCTTTTGTAATTATAAATACATAACTTAATTACCTTGCTTACCAGCAGTACAAACAGGTCCCAGGGAGCCACAAGACTATCTTCCTGATATTTGTACTTTGTCTTATTTGAACTTTGTTCTTTGACCTCATGAACAAGATGGATATGTTGCTACTTGCTATTTTTCAACAGGATTGTGTACACAGAGCTGGAGGGCTAGGGACATTTCTGTGGCTTTCTGGTAGTTCTCAATAGTTGCCTAGGTTAAAGTGATGCAAAACTGGAACTAGAAAGCTATGAATGTGTAAAATTGGAAGTAACGTGTTGTGAATGAATGCTTATTAAATTTTTTATGCAGATTTTTGTTTTGTTTCTAGAAAGTCTGCCCCACCTATTATAAGAAAACACCAAAACACATGCTACTTCTCTGGGAAGGGAGAGGTCCTACAATAATTACATCATTTTAGTACAAACACATCATAGTCAAATACCTGTGGCTTCTTAAGGTTTCATTGATCAAACGGTACACTATTGTTTCGGATAAGACTAAGCAAACGTATGTTTGGTGTTCGTAAGGTGAAAGTTGCTGCAAAGAAAGACACTGCAATGTCATATATTTCAGAAAACCATATGTCTAAAATACTGAAGTGACATAAAGACATAGGAAGCTGTTTTCATATTTTTCACTAGTTTCACAAGAAGAAACAATGAAACACAATATTATGTTGATAAGACTTGCAAATAGTAATATCAACAATCCCTTGTGATTCTGATGCTTTGGCCACTGGCATTTTAAATGCTGAATACAAAGAAGAGACAGTTCATCTACTGATAGTTTAGCTGAAACACAACATATAATGCATGAGAGGACAGTCCTCTCTTTGCACACATTATTTGCTGCTTCCAATTTGACAATACCTTGGTGAGTTGCTAAAGGAATTAAATTTTCTTGTGAATTTATGTAGCATATAATTTTATGTATTTCCTTTCTATCTGTGGATTTTAAGAAAGTAATTTCTTACTTTAAATGCTAGAGGAAGGTTCAGTTTTTATATGTGTGATTAAATGAATATTTGGCAATGTAAGTCTTTGCTTCAATCATTGAGCATTGATATAATTATCTGCATTTATTTAAGTGTTATATGTTTCTTTCTTAATTGATTTTAAGAGGTACTTTCTTACCTTTGCCATTAATATCCCTATGTATATTTACTGTGTTCCTACATCTATACATTTTTACTTCTTATCATGTTTTTAAATATTTTATTTATTTATTTATTTAAGAGAGAAGAAGAGAGAGCGAGGAGGGGGGAGAGAAAGAAAGAGAGATAGAAAGAGAGAGGAGAGAGAATGAGAGAGAGAGAATGGGCATACCAGACCTCTAGACATTGCAAACAAACTCTAGACACATATGTCACCTTATGCATCTGGCTTATGTGGAAACTGAACCTTGGTCCTTTGGCTCTGCAGGCAAGCAACTAGCCACTAAGCCATCTCTCCAGCCATCCTGATAGTTTTAAATTGCTACCTATAGGAGAGTAGTGTTTCAGTAAGTTCCATAGTACTGCTAAGGAGGCATGAAAATGTTATATAGAGGGAGATTATATATAAATAAACATTTATTAATAATGAAATATTTTATCAGTTATAACTTTGGATTTTAGATTTGCTTTATGTTGGAAAATATTTAGCTAGTTTTGTGTATTTATGTGCGCGCGTGTGTGTGTGTGTGTGTGTGTGTGTGTGTGGTGCGCATGTGCAAAAATGGCCCTCATATGCATTGGTGGGAGAAGACTATCATGCTCCGTCACTCTTTCATGTTTTTTTTGTTTTTTATGTTTTGTTTTGTTTTTTGAGGTAGGGTCTCACTCTAGTCCAGGCTGACCTGGAATTCACTGTATAATCTCAGGCTGGCCACGAACTCATGGCAATCCTCCTACCTCTGCCTCCCATGTGCTGGGATTAAAGGCATGTGCCACCACACCCACCTTCTTCCGTGGTTTTTACTTGAGTTACAGTCTCTTACTGATACCTGAGCTTGCTGGGTTTTGTTGACTGAGGTTACAGGGGTTGTATCCATGCCCAACTGTTTACATGAGATCTGGATATTCATATTCAAGTAGTTTCAGGTGCCTTTGATCCCTCATGTATTTCAGGTAAGCCATGAAACACAACGATATACATTTTAACACAGTACATTACTCATCTGCAACATGATACTTAAAGAAATAATGTCTTTTCTTTAGGTGCTCCAAAGAAATGCACTCTTGATTACATACAAAATAGCATAACAGTTTTTTTTTTTGTTTTGTTTTTTAATTTGAGAGCGACAGACACAGAGAGAAAGACAGATAGAGGGAGAGAGAGAGAGAGAATGGGCGCGCCAGGGCTTCCAGCCTCTGCAAACGAACTCCAGACGCGTGCGCCCCCTTGTGCATCTGGCTAACGTGGGACCTGGGGAACTGAGCCTTGAACCGGGGTCATTAGGCTTCACAGGCAAGCGCTTAACCGCTAAGCCATCTCTCCAGCCCTAGCATAACAGTTTTTAGGTACAATGTGTTTGCATATTATTTGCTATTTATTATTTTGCAATATATTGTTTACAAGTGAATTATGCTCACCAGAAACATTTGTTGATGTTCTAACCCTTTATTCTTATAAATGTGGCCAAATTTGTAAATTGGTTCTTTGCAGATTTAATCAGTGTGTGACTAACTCCTACTAAATGAGAGTGCTCTGGTGATGCCGGAGGGTAAATAAGATCAGAGGGAGTGCTGTGATGCAGTCATGAAAGCAAGATGGTAGGGCTGGTAGAAGCCAATTAACGGCATCTAGAAACTAGGAGATAGGGATGAAGCAGTTGCCCTTCATGTTTACATAAGGAAACCACTCTGCCCACACTTGATTTTCATTTTATATCCATAGTAACTGTGGTGAAATACATTCTGTTTTAAGTCATGCAGAATGAAGCAGTTAGTTATTCCTGACCTGAGAAATTAATATTCATGAAACTAAAATAACTTCATATACAACTGTAACTGAATGAAAAGCCAAATCCGTATTATAATTTGAAAAGAGAAAGAAAAGAAACAAAAATAAATAAATAAAAGAAAAGGCATGGACTTCTGGGGGAATAGGACAAAAATACAGAAGTACAGAAATGTTGACCCAGTGAATAAGCAGTTATTCGTTCTCATGGGAAGACAGACAGTAGCTGAACCATTAGGACTGGGATCTAATTACTAGGAAATAAATATGACATGCTAATTTGAAGAGTATACCACACAGAATTAGTGATACTATAAATCCAAGATTAAAGCTGTGAAATATATTCCATATTTGAAATATACTCTTGTTTTGAAGTACATAAAGAGAAATTGCAACTTGAAATTGCATCAGGATGTTTTGAGGTGGAATAGTTCAACCCCTGTTTTCTGCATCACTTCTCTACATTGGCATTCCACTGGAGCTTGGGTAGGTCAGCGCAGCTTGGGCATTGGATTAGAGTTGTAGGGAGAGGAAGTTTTGGAGCAATCAACACAACTTTTCTGTAAATACTCATCATCTTTTCAGGATTTTTTTATGTGCTACTACCACCATCCTTTATGACTTCTTATAAAAGCCTAAATTTTGAATTCTGTTTCTTGATCTCAAATATGCCTAAAGTTTTGTCTTTTAGTGAATTATACATGCTCACATATGGTGGCTAATTTTTTTAAAACAATAAAATGCACTGACTTGGTTTTATGTAGACAATTCTGAGACACACTGGTATCTTTTCTCCATTAATCTAATTTTCTATGTGCCTAATTCTAGCATTCCATTTTCAGTGAGTAATTTCCTCTTCCTCTCTTAGCTTTAGCTAAGACTAGATAAATCAGTATCTATATAATGACAGAATTAGTTCATAATTTCATGATTATTTCTCTCCATTGAATGGAAATATCCATTTAACTACTTGTCTTGGTTGAATATTTGCAGTTTGGGGAACATTTCTACTGAGAAATTCCATCTAATACATTTCACCAATGTATCATGTATGAAGTAACTTGTAGTTATTTTCAACATTTGTATAATCCTTCTTGTACTGTGAGCATTGAGTATCCATGTTGTGGTGGTTTGATTCAGGTGTCCCCCATAAACTTAGGTGTTCTGAATGCTAGGTTCCCAGCTGATGGAGAATTGGGAGTTAACGCCTACTGGAGGGAGTGTATTGTTGGGGGCAGGCTTATGGGTATTAAAGCCAATTTCCTCTTGCCAGTGTTTGGCACACCCTCCTGTTGCTGTGTTCCACCTTATGATGGCCAGGGTGTGATGTCCACCCTCTGCTCATGCCATCGTTTTCCCCTGCCATCGTGGATCTTCTCCTTGAGCCTGTAAGCCAAAAGAAATCTCTTTTTCCCAGAAGCTGCTCTTGGTTGGGTGATTTCTAACAGCAATGCGAACTGGGCTGCAACAGTAAAGTGGTACCAAGGAGTGGGATTGCTGCTAGACACCCGACTGTGTGGCTTTGGCCTTTTGGAGCTGATTTTCAAGAAGAAGGTGGGAGGATTTGAAACTTTGCCCTAAGAGATGCTTTGTAGTGCTGTAAGTACAGCTTGATGGACTATTCTGGTCTGAGCTGCAAGACCTGAAGGCAGAACTATGGACTATGAGGTTTGGCTTATGAGGGTGAGAAAGAGCTTTGCCTGGACTGGGCTAGCAGTTTGTGTGAGAAGCTTGCTCTTATGCCCGTGTCCTGAGAAGTTGTGCAGGGTTGCTTTGCATAGAAATGAACTGGTGTGAGCAGAGGAATATGGCACAGAAAGAAAAATCTTTGGGTGAACCATTGCCTGTTCAGCTGCAACTGAGAGATTACAACCTATGAGACTGGGCTAGCTGACCTGCGCTGGGGCAACAAGAAGAATGTAGACTCTTCTGAATGGGCCTGAGTGCTCAAGGAGTGTCCTGTTCTTCAAAGTCTGCTTTATTCCCCCCCTGGATTAACAAATTGGCACCCTACCTGGTATCCTGGAGTATAAGAAATGCTGGAAAGAGGGTCATTGAGTTTGCAACACGGTCTTGTGGTTTGGAAATGGCCATGGGCAGTGTGAAGCAGGTTTGCTAGTTGCCTGCATAGAGACCCCATGGGGCCATGAGGATGAACCGTGGGCTGTAGTGGAGACCCAGTGGAGATGCCGGGACCATGAGATGGCTGACAAGGAGCTGCCGGCCCTGATGAAGTTTCCCAGGACTGTGAGTAGCCTAGCTGGAGGGGCGGAATTGGAATGCCAGAGACTTTTTGCTGGTTAGAATTATCGGACTTGAAGATTTGTCACTGGCTAGAGTTGCTGGACTTGAAGCTACAGAGTTTGATGTTTGCCCTGGTTGTTTTAAATCTTGTATTGGTTGAATGTTTCTTTGCTATGCCCAATGCCATCTTTTGCAGTGTGAATATTTGTTCTGTGTCATTATGGGTTTTTTGAGGTTATTTTTGGTATTATGGCTCAGTTAAAAGATCTTGGACTATGGGGATGTATGAACATCATTGGAATTGATAAAAACTATGGGGACTTGTAAAATGCAATGCATTCTTTTAACTTTAAATCATGTATGGTTATCAGTTTATGGGGGCCAGGGGCAGAATGTGGTGGTTTTATTCAGTTGTCCCCCATAAATTTAGGTGTTCTGAATGCTAGGTTCCCAGCTGATGGAGATTTGGGAATTAGTGCCTCCTGGAGGGAATGTATTGTTAGGGGCAGGCTTATGGGTATTAAAGCCAGTTTCCCCTTGCCAGTGTTTGGCACACCCTCCTGTTGCTGTGTTCCACCTTATTTTGGCCAGGGGGTGATGTCCACCCTCTGCTCATGCCATCTTTTTCTCCTGCCATCGTGGAGCTTCCCCTCAAGCCTGTAAGCCAAAATAAATCTCTTTTTCCCAGAAGCTGCTCTTGGTTGGATGATTTCTAACAGCAATGCGAACTGGGCTGCAACACATGTGTTATGAAACAATAAATTGAACTCATAATTGCTTTCTCTACATGTGTATCAGGGTGTGCTACAGTATTTGAAGGATCATAGATTGGTGGTATCATCAGCACCATATATTTTCTTTCTTATTGATATGGAGGCTGGGAGATCCAAGCCTCTATCAAGTAATGTTCAAAGTCAACCTTGGAAAGGCCTCTTCATGAGTAATGGCTAGCAAATTATCTGTTTGGTCACATTAAGAGGCAAATGAGGTCTCTGAGACCTCTCTCTTTTATGATATTTTTAACGACTTTATATTTATTTATTTATTAGAGGTAGAGAGAGGGAGAGAGGGAGAAAGTTAAAATGCGTATGCCAAGGCTTCTAACCACTCTGAAACCTCTCTTCTCAGGTGACTATTATCATTCATGAGAAGTTTACTCTCACCATATAATCACTTCCACAAATACTATATTTTCAATTTTTGATTATGTTGCATTTGTTACATGAGGCCATTTTCATGTAAATATATAGTGTGTGTTAACATATTTCCTTCCATAGCCAATGACACTTCCCTTTCTCCTCCTTTCCACTGTCTCTTTACTCTTAGACAATTTCACTTTCTCTTTTATCTTTTTTGGAAATCCATTGAGTTTACAGATAAACTTGGAGAAATAATTTATGTATTAATAATCTATGTACATAAATATGAAAACACTCCAATTTGTTAAGGAACTTTTAAATTTATTTTCATTATATAGTATTTGCCTGTAAATGCTGGTATATTTCATTATAACTATCTGATATCTTTTATATATTAAAAATTTACATTTAATGTTCTTTGTGTTTTACTAGATAATAATGTTGATTTTATTCTTTGTTATTCAGTAACCTTGACAAGTTCATCAATTAAATATACTAGAATCTTAATTGTTACAACTTTTCTTTGTTAATAGAAATGCAATATATGAGCATATATTAGCATTTACGGGGCGTTCTAAGAATCAAATTCTTGACTCTTACCACAATGAGCAGTCACTCTCCCAATAGTCTGCATCTAGCACAGCAATTGCCCATTTTATAACTTCCATTCTAAATTTTTTTTTTTAAATTTTCTTGTCTTAAATGCTTTCTCAGCCAGTCAGAGGTCACAATTTTTTTTTATATAAATAGACAAAAGTATGTATCTTCTTTTGAATTCATAATTGTTCTATTAAGTATCCTGTCAAAGAAATGTAAAGCCTGACAGAAATAACACACAAATCAATGAATATGGCTCTGTTCTTATATAATACCTTTTTTAGAACATAATGATGTATTATGTTTTTACTGGCATAGTTCACTTTTTTCAGTATAATGATATTATTTTGTGTCAAAATTTTGCAATTTAGTATTGAATGTGTCTGAACACATAGCCATTTTATGCATTGATTGAGATATAAGTTTTATTTTCCTATTATAGTACACTTTCTGAATTATTATAACTCAATATTACAAATAATTTAACCTAATATTTCTGAACATACCCCCACAAATGGATGTCAGCAACCATTGCATTTTTTAAAATATGATAGAATTAATTAAAAAATATTTTCAAATATTGTGGGGACTTACATATTTTATTAGCTTTTCTTCCTTTTAACACTTTTGGCTTGCCTTTTATTAAGATGTATGTTCATAATAAATGAATATTTCCTCTTTACCAACTCCCTAATACTGTAGGATTACATACTGTGTTGTGCTGTAATATGAGGAATTTTCACATTGCGATATGACCTGGTCTGGGAGCTTTCTTGTTGAATCTTTCCTTGTCTCATAGATCCAGTAATTTTTACATTTTGTTTGCTTTCTCCTGTTTGTTTGTTTTTTATGTGTTTTTGAAATCATCAGCCTTAGAGATAGTGAGGTGGCTCTGTGGATAAACTAGGTTACGACATAAGCATACAGAATAGAATGCTGATCCTCAGAACCAAAATAGGTAATGCCAGGAGGGAACAACAGCCCACCTGTAGTCTTAAGACTCTAGAAGTAGAAACTTAGTACCCCTGGTGCAAGATGGCTAGCCAGAAGAGAATGCACAAGGCCTAGGTTCAAATCAGAGTGCCTTCCTCAATAAATAAGGTGGAGAAAGATCTAGAAGTACACCTATACTGACCTTTGGCTTCCAACGCATGCATCCACACATGCACACTCCTGTGCCCATGTGAACATGCATATGCAGGAGCATGCACACACCCCACACACATGCAAGGAACATCATTAAT
This sequence comes from Jaculus jaculus, assembly GCF_020740685.1. Classification (NCBI taxonomy): domain Eukaryota; kingdom Metazoa; phylum Chordata; class Mammalia; order Rodentia; family Dipodidae; genus Jaculus; species Jaculus jaculus. The sequence continues at coordinate 24,473,460 of NC_059104.1, forward strand.
ACGTTGGCAAATAATTTTACTCAAATTAGGTTTTTAATATTTACTATATCTTTTAGTAATCTGTATTTTTGTTCTAATTTTTTTATATTGCTCTTTACTCTTTTTATTTTTATATATATCCCTCTCCTTATCACAGTCATAGTATTCATCATTGCAATAACGCATTTTTTTTTTAATGCTAGAACTGTCACTTTTGAAAGTGTTGGTTAGATTTTACGTAACTTTTTGAAACAAAATTTTAGTGTGCAGCCCATTAGTATTTCACTGGCTCTTAGTCAGGTTAGTAATTTAAAAACCACAGTATTGAGGTCCATACTTTGCACAGTAGGGAACATGTCAATCTCAAAAAAAAAAAAAAAAAAAAAAACAGTGTTGTTTAAAAAGTATACAATCAATAATTACTATGTTGTCATTGTGCATTCAGTTTTTAAAGACTTTGGAATATCTTCTGCTTCCTTAGATTTTTTTTTTTTTGAAATAACCACCATTTTACCCCACTATTTACAAAGATATAATATACAAATGTTCATTTCAATTACACTAGTACATAAGTTACAAGTTGTAAAGACTCAAATCAAAATCTCATTTTTGATATAACAATTAATTTTAATTTACCTTTTATTGATAAGTGACATTTATAAATATATAGGATTCAATTTTCCATTTTGATTTTATGCAGAATATTATTTATCACTCTATTACCATAATCACTTGTTTTGGTTGATAGTGAAATACAATCAAGGGTTTAATTGCTAATAAACAGGGAAATTAACAATGCTATTTTACATCAAATAGCTTCACTATTTATATATTCAACTATTTAGAAATCAGAAAATGAATGATCATCATGAGCCTAGAGTAAATATATTTTTACTCTATTGTAGAGATTATGTATAAAGCAAAATGAGTTTTTATCTTTCTGTTTAACTTTCATCACATATGAGAAGTTTACAGAATTATAAGTCAAATACAAGTGAAATAAAACACAGGTCTACTGTATATAGTGTGATGACATTAAAATTCACATAATTTTGAATATGAAAACCATCATGAAATCTTTTGATAATTGGGAATGTAGCTGATACATTTAAACAAAAGTGTGCATATCTTATGTAAGTAAGTGGAAGTCAACAGCTTGGTAGATATGACTTATAATATTTGAAGTAATCAGAAAATTTTCATGAAGGAAATAATAAAAAAGAGTTAGACAAAAAAATATAGAGAATATGGATTGCCATAAGAAGCCCACAGGTAATTTCTAGTGAGCACATGGGTGCAGTGCAGCAGGTGTGAAATTCAAAGAGGATTTCTTAGATAAGCAGAAAAAGGGGTCAGGATGGGTTTTGCAAGGCAAGTTTGAAAATTAACAACAAAAAATCTTTAAAAGTTGGATAAACTATTTTTGTCACTTACCTAAATAAAATTTCAGACTGAAAGGCATGTATACATGTAAAACATGGGGATCTCAGACCTACATTGATATGAAAATTGAAAATGTCATTAAGAAGTATTCAAAAATCTGAAGCTATTCTATATGACTAATATAGCTAACTTCCTTCTATCATTATCTATCCATCCATGAGTGTGAAGAACTACAAGTCACCTTCTAGTGTTTTCTTCATTTGCTCTATTCAGTGTTTTGTAGATTTCATTGTAAAAGTTCTCCACCACCATGATTACCCTTACTCTCATATTTAAAAAAATATTTTAACTATCGTGAGTAGAATTGTTTTAGTGATTTCTTTCTCAGCTAGTTTGTTACTGGCATATAGGACAAACTATTGCATTTTATTTGTTAATCTTTAAGTGTCAATTTCATTGGTTGAAAAGCACTAATAAAATTACTGAGTCACACCTCTAAATGTAACTATGAAGGCCTTTTCATAGATAATTAGATAAGATCATGAAGTCTGAACTAATGAGTCCTTTCACACACTGATGGAATACAACTTGAATAGGCTGTGTAGAAGGGGTGGTGCTGTGGAATGTGGTACCTGACTGGAGGAGGTAATTCATTGAGACCTTCTTTTAAAGCATGCATCTTTGTTACTTACCTTTCTGTCTTTTCTCTGCCTCTTCACTGCTATATGATCAACAGTTCTACTCTTCCATATTCTTCTGCTACGAATTTCTGCCTCACCACTTTTAAAGAAATGATATACCCACTCAAGCATGGACCAAAACCTGAGAAACTGATTCAAAATACAGCATCCCTCATGTTAGCTCCTTGTTTCTAGCTCTTGTCACAAAGAGGAGTAAATAACACCTATGCAAACACATACACACATATATGTACGTGTATATATATACATATATATATATATATATATAATGCGTACATATATATATGCACATACATATATACATATATACATATATATAATGTATATATATACATTATATATATGTATATATGTATATATATATATATGTATATATATATATATATATATATATATATATATATTCTTGTACACACCTATAGGATTTATTTTCCTTCAGAATCTAGTTTCACAGAGCTGTTCCTCTCTATAAGAAGAATCTGTTTGTACATTCTCATTTATGTAACATTTAGCCTATGAAAGAAAATTTCTTGATTTAATAACTTTATTTCTCATTTACAAATATTTTATTTATATTTTCTCTTTATCATGAACATTTGGTTTTTTTTAGAAAATAAAATGACTCTGCTTGGTCATTTCTATTTGTTAAGAAATAAAATAACTTCTTACATATTGTAATATACAACATTCACAGTTTATTTATTCCCCATAAAAGACTCAAACTTGAGATCTAACCTTAAAATCTTAATAAGTAAAGATTATTTGCTGGTTTTAGCTGCAGACTGAGCTACATAATGAAAATTCATTTTCAAAAAAGGCTAAAATAATTAATAAGAAAAAAGATTATTCCATTAATAATATTATTTAATTATGGAACTAATTTAATAAACAGAATTTTAAAAGAATGATCATTTTGTAATATATTTTATCATCCTAGATGCTATGAAACTGGAAATTACAAATTTATTTGCTATAAAAGACTTATTTCATCAAAGCATTAGGAGGGATATTGATGTCAGAAAGAATAACTTCTTTGAAAAACAGAATGTTGACTTTCCTTTATGGAGGGCAGAGATGATTCCTCTAAGACAACCATTTCTCTAATTTCAGCAGAGGACTTGAGATAACTGAGGAGCAAGTGTTAACTGTTGAAGATGAAGGAGGAACAGTAGCAGTAATTGGCAATCAAATGGGGACTACCAATTGGGTGAGCTGTGAAGATTTTGATGACCACTAATTGTTTATGGCATGCTCATGACTAAAATATGAGGAGAGTTCATTAACACTTCATGGGATCTGTGCAATCACACTAAGTTGATTCTGTTAATCAGAGATTTTAAATAGCCTAACCTGATATAAAATAATCATCATGCCTCATCCAAGGTCTACAGACAAAGTATTCACATAGAGTCTTGAAATAAAATGGAAGTTCTCGTGCATGAGGGAAGCACTCTGAAGAAAATTTACAATTACTGAATATAGTCTTCCTTGTACTATTACTTGGTCACTTAACTACACACTAAGCAAAGAGAAGTGGACAGAAATTTTTCATATGTATATGAACATTAGCCTTGAGCCAAGCAAATAGCTAGACTGAAGAAAGTAACATGAGGTGCTGATCAAAGGTGGAAAATTGGAGAGAGTAATGGGATGAACAGTGTGACCATATATCTATCACTCATGGAAAAATATATTTTACTTGGCATTCCATAATTACTTGAGTAATGCAATATAGATATGCATACCAAAGTTTCTCTAGTGAACATTCTTTTTGAAACACTCAAATTATTTGACACCTTTCCATCCCAGATGTCATTTGAAAATTAATGAAGTATAAGGCTTAAAAGTGTGTAATAGTCAGTGAAGGAGTGATTGCTCAATGGTTAAGCCACTTGCCTACAAATGCTAATGACCCCAGCATTCATATAGAGTCCATCTGCAGCAGCTAGAGGTCCTGGTTGTGGTGGTTTGAATAGAATACGTGGCCCCCAATATATTTAGTTTTTTGTTTGTAGTTTGCATCTGTAGCCACCTGCTGGAGGCAATGTCACTGGGTGATCTTAAGGTGTGGTGGTGGGTTTCAGATTTCAATCTAAAGATATGCAGTGTGCCTAGCTGGAGTTCCTGAAGTGTGCTGTGTGGCTTTTGACCTTTAGGCTTGTACTTCTCTCTCTGTCCGGTTGGTCCTGTGAAGGCAGGCCAGCTTCTTCTGCCATTTATGGAACTTCCCCTGCTTCTGTAAGCTTCAATAAATATCCCTTCCTCCATAACTGTGCCTGGTCTAGAAGTTCATCTCAGCAAACTGGAAGCTGTCTGATACATAGTGTACCCATTTTCTTTGTTTCTTTCTCTTCTGTCTCTCTACTTGAAAATAAATAAAATATATTTTAAGCTATGCAATAGTACAATAATTTAGACTCCTTTTAGGTAGACATAATTTATTACTATTGAAATTATCCAAATTTATCTAGCTATTGGCTTATATTTTCACCCAATAAATATATTGAATTACCTTTCCATTAGTCCATTACAAATTGAAAGCTAACTTCTGTAATTTTCCACCAAGAAGATACTTGTTTTCTTGTTTGTGCTCATACAGGTTATAAGAATTGATTCAATCCTATTCAGTAAAACTTGTCAGTTTTCCTTAGTGTACTTTTTGAGTATATGAACAATATTTTTTTCACTAGTAAGTGTGAGTATGCATGCATATGCATGTAATCTGAGTGTATGTTTTATAGGCTGTAGTGGGTATTTGTGAGTGTGTGTGTGTGTGTGTGTGTGTTTTATATCATTAAACTTCATGATGACTGAATAAAGGGACTTGTGCACATTTCTAAAAAGTGGTTGTCCCAGGGATGCACCAATAAATAGCTGATCTGTCAGTCTTTGAGTATTCTGTAGACCCTGAAAGAAAATTCTACAATCAGTAACTAAGACAATGTAGTATTCAGAGGATGATTTAAAATAGGAAGGCAAGTTGAATGGGGTGGAATATTTTTATTGCTTAAACCTGCAGAGTCTAAGGAAGGAATACAATTCCTGAAAGTCTTCTGCTAAAACTGATGACAAAATGCAAAGTTTGTAATGGAGACTTCCCTGAGAATAATAGCAAGAGACTGTGATGATTCAAGTTATTTAAGTATAATTGCTTTTAACAAGCAGTTCTGTTTTTACTATATATAGTGAACATTTCTACCCAATGTGGGTTGGATGTAAAGCACCATCTTCCTGTGTGAACCTGGGCAATGATGACAGGAAATAGCAGAGGTGTGAACGCTCTGCCCCGCAGGCCTTTCTCTGCCCACATCCTCTCTGAGTGGATCAGCATTCTATCAAGGACACTATGTTCTATAAATCAGAAAGATTAATGACCAGAGAGTAACTAAGTAGCTCTCTGTGTCAAAACTAGGACAGCAGTAAGGAGAGCAGAACAATGGGGACAACTGAAAAATGAGGAAGCCAAGCTGGCATTTGACAGCCTCCATCTAGAATGAAAGCCCGCATTAGTGCAGTCACCACCCCCAGGTACCAAGTGTGTGAAGGGAATTGCTCCCTCAGAGAAAGATGGCATCACGTGTTCTCACCACATCTACTATATGTTAATCAATAAGATTTAATAATTCTCAATGCCTGTGTACTTCAAAATTATTTTAAGATATACATAAATTGAACCAAATAAAAACACTCTTCAACAGGTATAAGCTGGTATCTGAAATACTTAGAAGCATTACCAAATTTGCTTTGAAAAGATTGAGTTTTACAATATTCACTTGTATAATCATGGAAGAAACTATTTTTGCACTTTAAATAGAAAAAAAGAATCTAATTTTGTAACCTCTATAATGGGTTTCTGCCTTGTTCTTGAGTCAGAATTCTTAATGTGAATTTTAAGTTGTTTCCCCATACTGTCTGTTTTCCTTTGAAAACCACTGAAGCAAAGTTAGTCAAGTCCTTTCCCAGTCTGTCTCATTACTAAAACTGCATACAAAACGTTTCAAAATAATATTTCCATACTCTTAAGTTTGAAGGAGTTTATGAAGAAGTAATTGCTTAAACCCAACTAAACTAAATCAACCATGGGAGCTGGGCAGATGGCTCAAAGGTTTAAGGTACTTGGCTGCAAAGCCTGCAGACCATGGGTTCAATTCTCTAGCCACATAAGTAAGTTGGATGCAAGAAGTGGTGCAAGCATCTTTTGTTTGCATTAACAAGAGGCTCTGGTGTGCAAACACACACACACACACACACACACACACACACACACACACAGATGACTTTTATACAATTTAAAAATCAAGATATTTGTGTACTAAAATAATTTGATAATATTTTCTATAGGATTAATAGTTCCTGAGTTTTGTGTGATGTTGATACTTACCCAGACAACAGGAAAAAAAAAAATAACCCATGGAAGTGTATTTCCAACTGATAGCAACATAACCCAAACATCCATTGATCAAAGGGTACAGGTGCAGCAGTGCTTTTTAACCCTATGAACATGTGAACTTTATAAGGTGTCTAGTAATTTAATCATTTAAAGAAAAAGAATAATTTTTAGAATTAATGACTTTGAAATAGTTCTAGTTGAAACAGGAAGCCCATGTAAAACTTCTAAGATAGAAATAATATGTTGTCACTTTACGGTGAAAGTCAAATTATGATCCAACATGTTATAGACGTCTGGAAATTTGAAGATAACCTTATCAAAAAAATCCATAAAACTAAGCAGTACAGTCATGGGCTGCTATGGCAACTGTGATGCAAAATAAATAAATGAGAACTTCAGAAAAGTAAATTATGCAAGACATGCAAAATCATAGCATTATTCGCATAATTTTTTTTTTAAATCCTATTGAAATGTGAACGTTCCTTCTGTTCTTTCAATGTGTCAGGCATCCAAAGGCTTAAAACTATATGTTAAAATTGCAAAATTAAAGAAGCCTGATGTCTGCAAGTCAGAGGGCTTCCACTCAAAAGTGAAATGCGTTCTTTATCTCACAGAAGTTGTAAATCTGGAGATCAGTTATTACAAACACCATTTGCATACATGGCTTCGGAAACTCACATTTTCCTGTTGGCAACAACATGAGTGAGCGTGGAGGGTGACGCTGAGTGAGAGCAGTTCATGGCAGCCGCCAGGAGAGTGCTGGTAAACAGGTCAGGTCGGGCTGTGGGGGAGGTGCTGAGTTTAGGGAATGAGAAAATGTGAGACTAGGTTCACGTAACTTTGGTTGGAAAGAAGAATTCATTTTTGAGAACTATTTGAGAGCACTGCGACTGTAAGTAATAATACTGTCCAGCATGTTACATAATGGCTGGACGACATATATCAAATGCCACATCAGAATAATGTCAAATAAATAAAGCGAAAGATATATTAACTACCATTAATTTTTCTAAATCATAATAGATGAAAACAGCATTAATTCCATGAATATTTATGTTGACATGAAAAAAAATTAAAAATTTTAAAGAAATCTTAAAAAATTCTGAAATTCCTCTCTAGAGTGTATATTTTCTTTGTGTTTCTCACTGGCTGGTTTTTCTTGCTCTCACCATTCTTTCTTAATATTCAATAATTTCATTAATAAGTCCAAGTACAATTCAATGAGTAGAATAAGTCCTAATCACCAGATTAATTAAGGTGACTTATAATATTTTAATTTGCTATAAAGTTTGAGGTCCTGGGCTGGGGACATTGCTCAGTGGTTAAAGGGGCTTTCATGCAAAACCTGCCAGCCCTGGTTCAATTTTCCCATTACCCACATAAATTAAGAAACACCAATTTGTGCATGTGTCTGGAGTTAAATTTGCAGAGGTGCTCTTGCAGTTAGCTGTTCTTTGCTGACAGAAAATACCAAGACAAAGGCTGCTAATGGAAGGAAAGAGTTGATCTTAGTTTACATACCGAAGCATACACTATGTGATGGCAGGGAAAATGTAGCATAAGCAGAGACTGGGCATCTCCTCCTCAACATCGGTTGGACAACAGCAACAAGAACCATGAGAGGCTGGCTTCAACAACCATAGCCCACCCTCAATTGCACACCTCCCCCAGAAGACTCCCATTTCCAAATTGCCAACAGCAAGGGACCCAGTACTCAGAGTTCATGGGGAATACCTAAGTCAAACCAACAGTTTCTATCTCTGTTTCCCATAAATTCATGACTATTCATGATATAGATACATTCAGTCTAGTTAAAAAAAATTTTTTTTTTATCAATCCCAATACTGTTCAAATCTTGTCATAGTCCAAGGTCTCTTCACTGAGCCATAAAACAAAATAAACCAAATAAATCCATAATGGTACAGAATAAACATTCACACTGCAAAAGATTGCATTGGCATAGCAAAGGACGACTGAAACAACACAAGATTTAAAGCAAACATGGAAAACATCAAATTCTGCAATTCCAAGTCTGAAAACTAACCAGTGACAGTTCTCAAATTCTGATATTCTAACTAGTGAAGAGTCTTTGGTGTTCCACCCATGCAGATGGGTTGATGGGTTAAACACACACACACACACACACACACACACAGAGAGAGAGAGAGAGAGAGAGAGAGAGACAGAGAGAGAGAGAGACAGAGAGACAGAGAGAGAAAAGAAAAATAAAGAGACAAAAATCCATATGAGCTGGTGCTCCCTTGGCAGCCTCCCCGTAGTCTTATCCACTGGGTATCCGCTGTAAGCCTTCATTCATCCTCATGACTCAACTGGGCCTCCACTTGGGGTCTTCAGCAAGCCTGCTTCACATTGCCCATGGCTGTGTTAGACAACCAAGGACCCTTTATTTTCCAGAATTTGTTATACTCCATAGTTCAAGATGGGCTACAAAATGTGTTAGTCCTGGGGGGAATAAAACTGACTTTTAAGAGTAGGACACTCCTTTAAACTCTACAGTGCCAATTCTTTCCCTCTTTTCTACTTTATATAAAAAAAATTAAAAATTGAGATCTAGTCATTCTTGAATTTTCCTGCATAATCATAAATATCCTATTGTTTTCATTGTCTCAAGCAAAAAATATTCACAAGAGAAATATACAATGAACTCACCATTTATCCATGTGCCTGTTTTTAATATAAATAATAAAATGAAATTCCAAAACCTGAGTCTCAAGAATATCAAAATATCCATTCAGCATATAAGAAAATACAAATCATAAAGCTTCTTTTTATTATCACATGCAGGTATTTTGGATTAGGTTATGATTTTCCGATTTGTTCATGTTTTATAATCCTAAATGTGCAAGGCATTTTGCATTTATCTCAGATCTCAGCAAGCCAATGTCATAGCATCTGTCACTGGGACCTTGACATGATGCTGCTGAGCCCTGTGATATTTCAGACAAGGCTCAGATGCCACTCTGCTCCCCCGATACTACAGCAGAGAGGCAGTGAGCTACAGAGTGGAGGAGAGCCCGCTCAAGCACCGAGAATAGGTCAAAGTGAGCACTTTCAAGCCATGGGCACATTCCCAACAGAGAGATGAGAAGGAGCCCATGGTCTTGGACTACATTTTAAAATTATTTCTAAATCTCTAAGACAGAGAGCTTCTACTCAGTGGTGTGTTTCTACCCAAGTGATCCAATGCCGTTGTCTTGAGTGCTCTCTTTCTGTCTCTCATATGTATTTTGTCATACTAATAAAAAAAAATATATCTTTTGTCATTTTTTTTTTCTAATGACCCTCATTTGCTTTATGCTGTATGTGGTATCTTTGAGTAGTAGACTGTGTCAACATGTGTTGTATGAAGAGGACTCACTGCCAGGGCACTAACTCAGTGTCCATAGCTACTTGCTTTTCAAGCCTCCTGGTCCTTGTTCAGTTTTGCAGAAGCCATGTAAAGCCAGGTGCAAAAAGGACTACAAACATGGGGAAATCAATTGCTATAACAAATGTACCTGGTACACACACTCACCCCGCCACACACACACTCACATACAAGTACATACTTTTTACAAGAAAAGTCTATAAAATGTATGCTAATATAGGCAGGCTATAGTCATACATTCAACAGGCAGTACATTACCTCAAGATTTTCTATTATTTTGATAAAGCCCAAATAAGAGGTGAATTAAAAAAATAGACTGACCATATAAATAAAAAAAAAATAATAATTGTGCAGTTCATTTTCTCCTGGAAACCTTGCTGATAGAGATGAAATGTTTTTTAACTGATGGAAATACTTGTTTAGGGCATTCAAGATTGTTTTAGAATAAAAGTTTAAAATATTCAGGAGCTTTCAACTTTGAATTATATTTACCCTCATTTACCATGAGAATAGATCAGTGCAGAGAGCACATTCTTTCTTAGATTGAAACATTTTATTTATAGTTGGAAGAAAAAAGTTTCAATATGAATGCAATTGAAATTTCTTCCTCTGAAAGCTCTTGTTTGAAATAATTACAAAACTCTACACAAATTGACTTGAAATTCTTGAATGTTTTGTGAGCTATCTCAAGCAAAATGTAAGAAATACTACTTCGTCTTTCAAAAATACTACTGTGACCTATAATACATTCCTATATATTTGCAGTGTATGAGTATTCTCAAATTCCAGCAATATTTTATGCAGTTTGCTTTAATATATATGTATATATAATATTGAGTTTATTTAATATAATAGTGAGTTTCAAATGAGCAATAAACAAATAAAATTTAATAAATCCAAGAATTAAATATCTCCATTAATTTTATTGTGAGATTCTACTTTCTGGAACAGAAGAATAGACTGTAAGGATGCCAGATTAAAATAGTTGAACATAAAATGTGTCTTTTAAGCAGAATGTGACATAAGCTATATATAGCATCACCATTTTAATAGGTTAGACCCATGCACATCTTTTCGTTTGTAAAACCAATTACATGCTGATTCAAAAGTCACATTTCACAGCTATCCTTGTCAGACTTCCTCAGGATCAAGTCTGGAAATGATTGTTTTCACTTTGCCTGAGCCAATGGCTCCAACTTTGCAGTCAGATGAGTGTGGCAGGGAAACTGAGTGTCCAGCAGTCATCTCCTTCTAGACTTTTTCACAGCTCCTCTTTCCACCAGGACACGGTGACTCCCATTCCTCTCCCTCCTGCTGACTCCTCCTACCCTGACCATGCACATGCTTTGTTGTGATGATTGCCTAACGGTTTTGGAACAATTTCAGGGTTTAGCAAAGAAAGGATGTTTTGCCAATAACTTCCACAAGCACTATTAAAAATACCACTGAGCTTTTCTTTGACAGCACAGAAATAGGGTTTGAGACTTCAATACCTAGGTTCAAGTTTTTGTTTCTTTGTGCAAACTTGGACATGTTCCTGGAAATCTCTTTTTTTCCTCAAAACCACTATTGAATGTTAGTGTGATGATAATAGCAATACTTGTTTGTGGTGTTGTAAGAATTGAGTCAAGTAATATCTTAAAACAAAATAACATCATGGTGCCCATTTGATATCCAGGGCATTATATTACTAATAATATTATTATGTTTTCACATATGCTATTTTAAATCATGTTTTTTTTTATAGCTGTAAGTCCTAGATTTAGAAACCACAACAGACTGTATGCCTTGTAAAGAGATAAGTATTGATTCATAACACAGAAATTGGGTTTATTCAACATGATGAGAAGAGAAACAAATAAGGGGTTCTAGTATCAAGTTTATCTTCAGGTAGTAATAAGAGCTATAGGTTTTGAAAGGGAGTCAGTAATTTTGTGAGACAGTTAGTATGACTGGGTCACTGAAAGTAAGAAGCAAGAATGCCTTTGGGCCTACCTAAACAGACTCCATTTTGCTAGAGATCAAAGTATGGTCTGATTTATTTTCTCTTACCTAGAACTGTTTTTCCACAAACAACCTGGCCCCCTCCTGGGAGGCAGTCTCCCCTAGGATTTAAATCTAGCCCTAACATTGTGGATTGGTCAAGTTCAGCCCCCAGAACTTGGCTACATGGCTTCCTGAGACAGCCCAGCCTAGCCCAATCAGCTATCCCCGAGCTCACCTGCGCTAGAAGGTATGGCCCACCTCCATAAGGTTAACAACAATTTGCAAGGGGAGAACAAAGTCTCTGACTTGCCTGCTGACTTGTAAACCTCTAGCTACAGGTGAGTTTCTCCTTGGCTTCTTCCATCTGGGATGGGCTGAGAGCAATACTTTGCACATGTACTTTCTCCACATGACAGGAACTCTTGGAACTTTCTATTTTATGCCTTTTCTGAAGTTTTTCCAGGTTCACCATGTGGGCTCTCAAGCCATGGGGTGTTTTTCTTGAGTTATGTATTTCCCTAAATAAATATTATAATTTAATAATTATTGTTTTCATATTTTTTTAATTCTTTGATGAAATTTACACATGAACTTAGAGTTTGGGGTTTAAGGACTTTCCTGGACCCTTAATACCTCATTACAGTTTAAATGGAGAAACAATTAGGGCATGGGCAAGAAAGTGTGCAAAGTTAAGTAATCCCTGCAGGGCATAAGTCCACCAAACACTGAGCTCTGTTACTACAAAGTTTATATAAAGTCTATATATATATAGATTAAACGGAAACTACTTGAGTGAATAAAATGTCCACATGCAGAAGGAAGCAGGTGATTCAAAGTAAAGGAAGCAGACGTCAGGCTTCACTTACTTTTATGTATCTCATGGCACAATATGAGTTGAGGGGTTGATGTATTTTTGTTTGTTTTGATATTTAGGAAAACTCTGTAAGCATTTATTAATTATGTGTAACATTTAGACAAATCCGATTTCATTATTATTTTGAAATATACACAGAATCACAATGACTCCATCTTCAGACTGACTGCCATCTCATTGTAACTCTCTTTTGCAAGAGTGACCCAACCACCCCTTCCAATGATCCCATTCCTGGAGTGATCCAGACCACCCATTCCAGGATCACTTTCCTGTAGTGACTTAAGCCCTGGGGCAAGGTGGACAGCTCTGCAACCAAGGAATTCAAATGCCCTTCAACAACTTCAACAATCCAGTCGTTTGCAAGGGAAGGGGCTTCTGACCATGCCTGGTCAGGGCCTTTGACAGGCATTCCTGAATAAAGTCTGTCTCTGCTGTCCATCTGATTTCCTAAGATATCTAGGAAAAACAGACAATGCTCTTTTGTCTTGTCCTCAGAGGAATGCCCTTGGAGCCTCCAGTAAGAAGCAGTTGCCCAGGGATATCTTCTTTCCTCCTTATGCCCTTGTCCTTCTCCAGGAGAAGGTTTCTGGTGTCTGTCTTTGGATCAGGGATGCCTGGTCCTCAAACAGACAAATAGGCACTTCTCACCCTCCATGGCTTTCCAAATTTCCAAAATTTCAGGAGCCTGCTAGATGGGCCCATCCTCTTATTGGTCTTTAAAGTGCTGTAATTTCATTTAATTGAATGGAATTCTTAACACTTATTCACTACCTAAGGTAATTAGATGGCATGTTTTTTTTCCTAACAAAACTGGAATTTGGGGCTGGATAGATGGCTTAGTGGTTAAGCACTTGCCTGTGAAGCCTAAGGACCCTGGTTCAAGGCTCAATTCCCCAGGACCCATGTTAGCCAGATGCACAAGGGGGCGCACACATCTGGAGTTCATTTGCAATGGCTGGAGGCCCTGGCATGCTCATTCTCTCTCTCTCTATCGCTCTCTGTCTCTTTCTGCCTGTTGCTCCCCCCAAAAAATAAATAAATAATTAAAATATTTAAAAAACTGAAATTTGTATGTACATTACATAAGAGAGAAGAGTCCTAGAAGGTTCTATATGCATACATATGATTAGTTGTCAGACCTTTTAAACTGTCTTTATTTTAGCTTTTAGACAAATATTTACATAGTTTTGAGACACATTGGTACAGAATACTTGATGTAATTGTTTAAATCACGTAAATGAGCAAGTCACTAATTAAATAGCTTACATTAATTAAATATGTAATATATGTTATCAGATTTTATGATAGGCAGAAGGATTTCAAAAAAAGCATGTAGGGACAATTACTCTTTGATGAAAAGTGATTGCATTGGACAACTCAAGGGATATAATTACAAAACAAAATGTAAACATTACTCCACCCAAGGCAAAGATGCAGGGATCAGCACAGAAGCATTTCCTCCACAGAGGCAGAGAGGTGCAGCTGTTCTGGGAACTAGGACCTTGGAAATGAAAGAGGAGGCATAAATTACAATCCTAGATTTTGCACTCATTTCTTTAAAAGCCAGTAACAAAAAGGTACTAATCAGTTTTCACAAAAGTATAACAAATGGGATAATTTCACTATAAAATATTTGGCAATTATATGGAAGTTTAGTTAAAATTGACTTTGTACCGCATCTTTTTTTTTTTTTTTTCTTTCGGTTTTTTGAGGTAGGGTCTCACTCTGGCTCAGGCTGACCTAGAATTAACTATGTAGTCTCAGGGTGGCCTTGAACTCATGGCAATCCTACCTCTGCCTCCCTAGTGCTGGGCTTAAAGGTATGTGCCACCAAGCTTGGTTTTGTTCAGCATCTTATGAATAGAATCGTTTTTTAAAAAAATTTTTTCTAGCATGTCCTTGAGGTAATCTACTATCAGAAAATTTTCAAAAAGACATTGTGACTTGTGTAAGTATCTCAAGTCAGGCTTTATTCAGGATGTTTGGAAGAAATAGAAAGGCCATAGTGATGAAATTTCCACTTGGGTAGAGAGAGAATGGCTAGCTCCAAATACAGTATAATGATGTGACAAATTGTACCTACCGTGATTTGAATAAAAATAATCCCATAGATTCCTGTATGTGAATACTTAATCTTCAGCTGGTTGCACTGTTTGCAAAGGCTGTGGAACCTTTAGGAGGTGGACCCATGCTGGAGGAATTGGCAACCTGGGAGAGAGGCTTAGGGGTTTCTAGTCCAACCCAGGTTCCTGTTCACCCCTCCTGCCTGCCTCTTTGAACCCTCCTTTCTGTCCTGCCTTTTTTTCTCTCCACATTAGACTATACCTTCCAGAACTGGAATCCAATTAAAAGCCTTTTTTCTTTTTTTCTGAGAGCTGTTTCTGGTGAGATATTCTGTCCTAGCAATGAGGTAATAATTGGTAACATGATCAAACAGCAAACTGTGTCAGTGGATGCAAAATAGGAAACATCAACATTTAAGGAAATATTGCCTAAGTCACCCTACTTGAATTCTTACTCGATTCAGCCCCAATTAATCAGCCATCATCTGGTGGGTATGGGAAAGGGTGAAGAATTTGGATAGATGTCACAGATTTAGATAGGGATGATAAAGACAGGATTCTTCCTAACTTGATTTAGAGGACATTTAAAAAAAAAAAATGGGATTTACAAACAAGCAGAAAAAATCCACATATAGGCTTAGGGAATGTTTCAGGAACTGACTAAAGTTTGATCAAGCAAAGATATTTGTCAATAGGATGATGTTTGAAATTTATGCACAGAATTGCTTTGAACCGTTGGCCATTTGCTAAATCCTGAACATTACTGCCACACAGCACTGCTCTGTGATCAGCACAATCACAAGAGCCCCCCAGCTAGCCTAAGTATTCTAGGATGACTCTTCCGAAGATCAAGAGGAGCTTTGGTCCCTTGCAAACACAGGAGGAGAAATCACTTTCACTCTAGGACGCTGAAACTAGTACAAGCACTTCTCAGCGCGCACTCAATGCTTCTGGCACGTTTGCGTCTGACTTCTGCCACCTTCTGGTACAAAATCGAACTGAAAAGAGAAAAAATGGATTTTTTTTTTTTTTTGACCAGTCCAACAAACTAGCTTTTTTTTTTTTTTTTCTTTTTCTTTTTAATGAGAGAGAGAGGGAGAGGAAAGGAGAGAGAGAGAGAGAGAGAGAGAGAGAGAGAGAGGAGGAAGAGAATTGGTGCACCAGGACCTGCAGCTACTAAGCAATCGAACTCCAAATGTGTGCAACATTGCATTCTTGCCCACTGGTCTGGCTTAGTGTGACCTGGAGAGTTGAACATGTGCCCTTAGGTGATTTTAATATTCATTTAAGGGAAACTCTTAAAGATAAGATTCAAAAACACATTAATGAAATAGTACGCTATTTACTAACAGTATTTTTCTTAGAATTTATGCTTATTTTAAAAGTTGTACAAATGTACTCAAAAAATAAATTTTGTCAATGTTTGAAGTATAGACCTTTGCCTTCCTTTCTTCTTTCTTCTCATCTTCCCTTCTTTTCTTCCTTACTTACTCCATTCATTTCTTCCCCTCTCTCTTTCTCTTTTTCTTTGTTTGTCCTATAGCTGCTGTAATGACTTGATATTTGAATTAATTTTTCCTTTCCCAGGACTTAGAAAGTTATGCACAACAACAAGGTATTTTCTACAGGGTGTAAAATAAAATTATTTGTATGAATTATGTTTTTTTGGTTTATTCAGCTAATTCACTTTCCATGAAAATGTGGGTAAGGATTTGGGGGCATAGTGCCACAGTCACATGGGAAGAAGCTATGGTACCATTTCTATAAGATGATTTTCTACAGAAACCAGAGGTATATCTGTACTCATACAAGTTATAGGGAGAATCTGATTATGCTTTGTATAACAAGATGTATGGATATAATTTGGATAAATTATTTATTTTTTTACATTTGGGGACAAATCATTGTGTCATGAAAAGACATTCATTTTAATTTTCAGGAGACCATAGACCATTATATACTCAAAGACATAACTGCTACAATACTGATTAAAACCAAAAGATACTCTGAAAAGACCATGTATTAGTGATGATTTTTCCATTATATCAAGAGACTATCTTAGAATAAAACATAAAATTTTAAAATTGGAAATTCTAACAGTGTAGGAACCTAAAATGTTCCATGTTAGCTTGCTCGACTTTGATGCATGGAATGCTAAATCAACAGCATATGATAAAATCAGCATACATTTCTCTACAGAATTGACAGAGGTGTTATGCAATTTTGAAAATAAACAGTTAAGTATAGTTTAAAATATATTCCTTTTCTTCCTTCAATTAACATTAAATTGTTAATTTCCCATTCCAATGTTTTTCAACTCTCTCTGTCTCTTTCTTTCTGGGGAAGGGGAGCATAGAGGTCAGAGGGAAGCCTTGCCATCAACCTGATTATGTCGTTTGCCAACAGTGAAGCCCAAAGATGCACAAGTCTTTGCCCGACTAGGATTACAGACATCCAGGGCCACCCTTAGATTTCATCTGGGTGTTGGAGACTAGAAGTTGGGTGGTGTCAGGCCCTTCTAGTTGCTCAAGTTCAAGGGTCAAGTACGCTTACCCACAGAGACATCTCCCCAACCACATCATTTCCAAATTCTTCACCTAGATACAAACTGAGCCCATATAAAATATGTTAGACTAAGAATAGAATGGATGTAATATGTTCTAACAATATGTGAGCATTAATATAAATAATGCCATGATTTGTTATATAACTTACTAAATAAACAATAAGCAATAACGGAAGAAAAAAGGAATGATCTTTCTATGTTAGAAGACAAGCAAGAGCCTTTAACTACTGAGCCATTTTTCCAGCCAATTGTAGAATTTAAAACATTATTATTATTATTATTATTATTATTATTATCACCATATTTTGCATGGATACATCATGTGTATACATCTTTTTCCTAATTCCTGCCCCCATTCCAATGGGGCCCCTCCTTAGTGGGTTGCAGATTTTCCCCATGGGGCTGTGGGCTATACATTGTGGGAGTAGTAGTCAGTTGTTTACTTGTTTGTGTTTTTTTTTGGGGGGGGTGTTAGAGGAATGTCTCTAGACATGATGTCTCAACCTGTAGCTCTTGCAATCTTTCCAGCCCCACTTTCCTTAAAATTTTCCGAGTCATGGTGGGTGAATTTTAAGTCTACTTCAGTGATGATCTCTTAGAAGCCTCTGGATCTCTGCTTTGGTAAGTGTTGAGTGTCCTCAGGGTATGTTTTCTACATGATGGTGCTGACTAATTGGTTCACCGTGGAAGCAGCACTCTTGCTCATCTTCCCAATTCCTCTGTGTTTTCAGTTGTGGCTTGGCTGAAGTGTGAGGTGTAGTTTATCTCCCCAGGTGCCACTACCTCTTGAAAAAGTAGAACATATTCTCTAACAGAGAGAACTTAGCAGAGTTTAACTTTAAATATATTTATGATGTTATGTTAAAAGTCTTCTAAATGAGGTGAAGGTTCTTGGGTTCAACGCTAATTAAAACCAGACATTTTTATAGCCTCAAGTTAGCAACTACAACACTTAAAGATTACATAAAAGTTTCACTAATTGTCAATATTAACCAACTCTGTGGTTAATATTTATGAAATGAAGTGCTGGTTGTTTGAAAAAATAAACAAAGTTGATAAATCTCTGGCCAATTTGATAGAGAGAGAGAAAAAAAAAATCTCAAATTCATGAGACCAGAAATAAAAAAAGTAAACATCAAAACTGACACCCATGAAATTAGAAGAAACATCAGGAAATCCTTCCAAAACCTGTATCCTAATAAGTTGGATACTAATCTAGAAGAAATAGATAAATTTCAAGTACATATAACTTACCAAAACTAGACCCAGAGATGATAAACTTCCTAAACAACCCTATTACTTCCAATAAGATTGAACATGTAATTAAAAATCTCCCAACTAAAAATAGTATAGGAACTGACCAACTTTCAGCTAAATTCTATCAAACCTTCATTGAAGAACTAAAGGCAATTTAACTCAAGGTTTTTTTTGCACTAATGGTAAGGAGGAAATGCCCTCCAATTCCTTCTATGAAGGGTACACAACAACAATAGCAAATGATAACCAATATCCCTGATGAATCTAGACATAAAACTTCTCAATACAATCTTGCAAACCAAATTCAGGCATACATCAAAAACATTATCCATCTTGATTAAGCAGACTTAATCCCAGGGATTTAGAGTTGTCTCAACATATAGAAATTGATAACTGTAATACACCAAAAAATTAACTTAAACACAGCAACCACACAGTCATTTCAATAGATGTAGAGAAGTTGTTGATAAAATATAACATCACTTCATTAGCAAGATGCTGCAGAAACTATGAATTAAAGAACCATATGTCACCAAACTAAATGAGGGAAAACCTGAAGATCTCCTACTAAGATCAGGAACAAGACAGGGGTGGCCCCTTTCACCTCTGCTCTTCAATATAGTGCTAGAAATCATAGTCCAAGTGATAAGACAAGAGAACGGAGTAAAAAGCTTTCAAATTGGAAAGAAAGACATGAAACTAGCCCTATTTGCAGATGGCATGATTTTATATATGTGACCCTCAAGACTCCATCAAAAACTTCTATGGGTGATAAACTCTTTCAGCAAGTAGCAGGATAAAAAAATAAACACACAAAAATATCAGCAGCTTTCCTTTTGTTAAAGTATGGCTGTCCCATTTCCAATAGCCACACCAAAAAAAAAAAAAAAAAAAATCTCAGAATTTCACTAATAAAGGAAGAGAAAGACTCATACAATAAAAACATTTAAAAACCTGAAGAAAGAAATTGAGGATGATACAGGAAGATGGAAAGACCTCCCATGCTTATATATTGGAAGAAACAACATTGTAAAAACGACCATTCTACCAAAAGCAATTTGCAGATTCAATGCAACTTTCTTCACAGAGACAGAAAAAATAATCCAAAAGTATTAGAGAATTACAGAAGCCCTAAAACCTTCCAAACATATTCTTAGCAAAAGAAACATCAGGAGCTATCACCATACCTGATTTCAAATAATACTACAAAGTCAGGGTAATAAAAATAGCATGGTACTGGCACAAAATCAGACATATAGTTTAATGGAACTGAATGGAAGTGGTAGGCCTTAGTTCAAGAAAATACAGCTACCAGGTCCTTTACAAAGAAACTAGCAATGTACACTGGAAAAAAAAAGACAGCATTTTCAACAAATGGTGCTTGAGAAATTAAATTCCATATGATAAAACTAGACTTACTACTATCACCATGAACAAAAATCAACTCTAAGTGGATTAAGGACCTGGACCTCTAAAACAATTGGTGTGGGGGAGTTAGGATAACTCTACAAGGTGAAAGAATGGGAAAAGACTTTGTGGGGAAAAAACAAAAAACAAAAAACAGTAGCTGGAAAAATTAAGCAAACACTCAAAAAGTGAGATTTCATGAATCTATAAAGCCTTTGTACAGACAAAAATACCAAAAACAGAGCCAAAAGACAACTCACACAATGGTATAAAATCTTTGTCAGCTACACCTTCAACAAAGACCTAATATCTAGCATCTGGAAAGCACACACACACACACACACACACACACACACACACACACACACACAAACACAAACACACACACCAAACAATCTACTCAGAAATGAGGTAGAGAATTAAACAGAGAATTCTGAAAGAGGAAATACAAACAGCCAATACTCATTTAAAATTTTTTCTGCATCCTTCATCATCAGTGAAATGCAGATTAAAACAATTTTGAAATTTCATCTTACTCCAATAAAGATGTTAATCATCAAAACATCAAATCCAGCAAATGCTGCTGATGCTGTGGGGAGATACACCCTTACTCACTGCTGGTGGAAATGCAAACTGGTAAGACCACTACGGATCAATTTGAAGACTTCTGAAAAAGATGAAAATTGATTTACTATTCTTTTTTAATGTATTTCCCCAACTAGACACAGGTGCTTTACTGAAGCTTGCCCGAAGCTGCCTGGCAGGAGGTGGTGTTACTGAGGGAAGATTCTAGAGTCCATCCCTAAGGTATTACTGGGCACAAATATGATTTCCAGGTCAGAGGTAGGAAGAGCAGCTTGATCTCTGCCTGTGGTTTCTGTTCTTTCTTGTTTGCTTTTTGGTGTCCTGACTGGTGGAGATTTCTCTCTGATTGGATTTGTGAAAGGGGAGCAGTTTCTCCTGCCATTATGGAACTTCTCCTGGATCTGTAAGCTCATAAACTATGCCTGTTTTGGAAGTTCATCCCAGCAACATGGAGCTAATTACAACACCCTCTGAAGCATCCCATTCTTCAGTATATACCCTAAAGACTCTACCCCCTACTTCAGAGTTAGTTGCTCAACCATGTTTATCACTTCTCTACTCATAATAGCTAGGAATTGGAATCAACCCAGATGTCCATGGACAGATGAATGGATAACAAAGATGTATTACATTTACACAATTGAATTCTACTCAGAACTAAAGAAAAATAAATTGTAAAATTCACAGGAAAGTGGATGGTCTTGGAAAATATCATCCTAAATGAGTAACACAGACTAAGAAAGCTGAATATCACATGCTTTCTCTCATATGCAGCTCCTAAACTAGACCAGCAGAAGAGGAGTGTAAAAGGGAGTGAGCATTAGGAATATGGGTGTGTAACTCAAATGAGAACAGGTTAAATAGGAACCAGGGAGGAAGGTGAGGAGGGGATACCAGGCAAACCATAGTGGTACCCAACCTAGGTTGGTAACCAATGGCTTTCTGATTGGTGAAGAAATATGCTCAGTGGAAAGAAAGTCATAGTTGGAAATGGGAACCAAGTCAGATTCCTGTGGAGACCAAATTATGGACATAAGGAGAAGTTCCCACTAGTCTTTAACCAAAAGGAGATTTTTTTCTAAATTAATAATGTTTATCCCCTTTAACTTAGTGTGACTTCACTCTCCATTGGAGAATCTGCTTTTCTTTTTCTTTTTTTTAAATTAATTATGGACAGACAATATGGAAACATCATGTATTGGTACCATCCTTTCCCTCATCCTGCCATCTTTTTGAAAGGGGTCCTCCTCATTGGGGTCACAAATTATCCAAGTGGGTATTGTGGCTTTTGTGTTATGGGAATATTAGTCAGTTATTGATGAGTGGCAGTGCCTCTGGGCATGATGTCCCAATTTGTGGCTCTTACAATCTTTCTGCCTCCTCTTCCAAAAAATGCCCTGAGCTATGGTAGGTGTATTATAAGTCTGTTTCAGTGAAGGGCTCTTAAGAGCCTCTGGATCTCTGCTTTTGTAGGTGTTGAATATCCTCAGTGTCTCTCCCCTTCACCCTGGAGCTGATTATCAAGTCTGCCATGGAAGCAGCATTCCTGGTCATCTCTCCAATTCCTCTATGGTTTCAGCTCAGGCTAGGCTGAAGTGTGATGGGTAGGTAATCTCCTCAGGTCATGTTCTCATCTGAAAAAAAAAAAAAAAAGAGAGAGAAGCAGACTCTCCAGGGAAGAGTGAAATCAGCACAGATTAAATGGGATAAGTATTATTAATTTAGAGAGGATATGATGGATGTAGTCCCTCATTTTGCTGACAATGGGGAGCAAATCATTATCTGAATGAGATTCTGACCTGTTTTCCAGTTTCAGACACAGGATCCTTTCCACTGAGCAGATCTCTTAGCTAATCAGAAACCTATCAGTTACCCACCAAGGCTGTGTGCCACTACTGCACTTGTGTGTACATCACTTCCGGCTGTTTCCTTCTGAAACTTCAGGTTGCTAATTTCTAGCTTTACAGCATTGTAATCTGATAGGATGCATGAAATTATGCCAATTTTCCTGAATATATGTAGGCAGGCTTTATGTCCTAACTTATGATGTATTTTGGAGAAGGTTCCATGGGCTGCTGAGAAGAACGTGTACTTCGTAGAGCTGGGGTGAAAAGTTCTGTAGATGTCTGTTAGATCTAGTCGATGTACAGTGCCTTTGAGCTCTCTTACTGCCCTGTTGGTTTTCTGTGTGGATGATCTACCTATTGATGATAGTGGAGTACTGAATCCCCAACTGTGATGGTGTTCGTGTCTATTTCTCTTTTGATGTCAAGTAAATTTTGTCGGAACAGACTCAGTGGTGGTGGGGGGGGTGTTGAAAGAGGGAAGGTGGGGCTTAAGGTCCTCAACAGACACAGTGACAGGTGTAGTGGGGCATTCTGGGAGACTGAGTTAGTGCTGGGGTTACGGTTAAGGTCAGCATGTAACAGAGAAACTGGTTAGGGTGTGTGCCAGCTGAGGCAAGCTGTTGGGGGAAGCTGAAGTTCTTGTGGGCTACACAAGAATGTGGCCATCAGCGAATTCCCAAGCGTGCCCCTCTGTGCCCACCCACTGGAGGTCTGCCAAACCCTACTCACACTAGAGCTGCACAGTTCTTGCCTGGCATTATCCTGAGAGCCGAAGCGTGGTTAGGTGGGTGCTATTTTGGTTGGAAGTGCACAACTTGGACTTTAGTATCATATCCCAGCTGGTATATTGTGTTTATTCTGAATTGTATAGCATTAAGTCCATAAAGATGTATTTAATCTCATGATTGAAACAACTAGTTTCTCTGGGTTGCCCTTTATGAGCCACGAAACAATGAGCATTGTCAGTTGCAAACGTTGTCCACATTTTGTTCAAAGAATTAAATGCAATGTTGGTAGGGGAAGGGGAGGGGCAAACACAAAACTGAACCCAAAATGAATTGGTGCCATAGAAACCTTTATCCTTGAATATAGACTAAAAGTTTGAAATTTCAACCATGGGAGGTGCACCTGAAATGAAGGGACCTGGAAAGTGTGGTATGAAACCTAACCTTATTATTTTTTTTATTATTATTTTGGCTTTGGCCTATAACTCAGAATCGGTTACCACCCACAAGGAGCTGTTGATCAGAGACCTACAAGGTTCCCAAAACAAGACAGGCTTGTGTCAAAACACTTGAGTACCCACCTGAGGTAAATGGTAAGATCCTACTGCTGAAGCACTACAGGCTGCCTGCATGGAACACAGTACGCCTGGCTGGAATCTGGAAGAGAGCCAGTCCCCAGAGAGTCAGCCTGCCTAGTGCTGGAAAGGGCTACATGAGTTATGGGGATAAAGTGTATGTAAGGTATCTAAGCTACTCAGAAACAAACACCCTGAGGAGTTGTATACACACACGTGCAATAGTAGCAAAGAGCCTTGGTGGGTAACCAATAGCTTTCGGATTGGTTAAGATTTCTGCTCAGTGGAAAGCAACCCATTTCCAGAACTGAAAACCAGGTCAGAATCCTATGGAGACAAAGGTTATGCTCTCCAATGTCAAGCTCCCACTAATCATCACCTAACAAAGGTGTTACGTCCATCAAATTCTTCCTAAAGGAAATAATGCTTATCCCATTATATCATCCAGGCTCCAGCTGAAACCACCGAGGAACTGGGGAGATGAACAAGAGTGTTGTTTCCATGCTGAACTTGATAATTAGTGCGAGGGTGAAGTAGACATACTCTGAGGATACTCAACACTTAACCAAAGCAGATCCAGATGCTCCTAAGATCTCATCTCTGAAGTAGATTTGAAACACACCCACCATAGGTCACCCCAGTAACTGCTGCTCCCACAACATCGAACCCACAATTCCATGGGAAATACCATCAAGCCCACTGAGAGTGCCCCATGGAATGGGGACAGTGACAGAGGAAAGGATGGTATGAACACATGATGTATGCATATTAAGTATGTCCATAATTAACAAAATAAAAATAAAAACATGCAAATAACAAACATAAAAGCCAAATGAGGAATCTGGAATCAGTTCATTTCAGTAGTGTTACCAGTACCAAGCTCCATATATTGTTCTAATAATCTCTTCAATACTCCAGTTTATGGTATACATTTCTAACCTGTTCCCTTTAGTCATCAATAGTTCTTTGTGCAACTCTTAACGACTGCTACTTCCAATCACTCCTCCAGAATATAAATGCTTTTGGCTCTTACAAAATAATTATTTCTTCAAACTAGGCTGTATAAAACAATTTGAAAAATATTAAGGCTTTTTGAAGCTAATTTCATTTTTGCCTCATACAAGTTTCACTATTATCTCATTTCTTAATCAAAATTCAAGGACTACAATTCACAGGACTCTATCTCTTCTGGTATTTTCACTTAGCATTTTAATTACTCCATTTAGCTTTAGCATGCATAAGCTCTTGTGTGCTCATAAACCTTCTTTGCTCTACTCAACTTAAGGACTCTTTAGTCCTGTTATATATTTCTTTGAAATATTCCTATTGAAGTTTAAGTAATTCCTACAGAATTCCTTTTCTGAATTTGTTCATACATGTTTTTTTTTTTCCCTGCTCACAAGTATAAGTACAACAAAGTTCAGAAGAGTATTCCATAGACATTTGTGTAACTTTGAGATAGTTAAAGCTAACAAAGTTATGGATGATAATAATAATAATAATTTCAATTACTAAGTTAAAAAGCATACAGAAGCCATTAAAATATACTATTTCAAAGACACATGAAAGAGTAGACATTACTTCAGATTATGCTAAAATTGTTTTTAAAAAAGATCTAATTATTGCAGAGCAAAAAAAAAAAGTAAGGCAATAATTCAACTAAAGAAGGTTAAGATTTAAAATGAGAATGATAAAATATCATTAAAAAATTAAATCATGCCAAAAGAATTTGAAAATATGATGTATATATACTTATTTAATTAATTTTATTGACAAACTGTTGATATTTCTGAAGTTGATAGATTCAATTGGGCAATCAAAATATAGCCTGACTTCGCTGCAGAAACTGAAAGACTGTTTACAAAGTGTACATGGAAATGTTAGGGTATATAAATATTCAAATCAATCCTAAAAAATAATTTTATAAAGTCCACGGGACTCACAAATCTGATATTGAAATCACCTATAAACCTTTAGCGAACTTAGCAGCATAAAGTGGATAGGACAGTATATTGATGAAAACAGAAATACAACTAAACAAAAAACTTTCAGTTAATATTGAGCAGAGTTTTTTTTTTAGTGTCAGAAAAACTGAGTGTAGTAAGTAAGGAATTTTTGACAAATGGTCCTGTCTTCTCTGGCTGTCTATGTGTAGCATAGCAAACAAACATTTTCCTCAAAATTGATCCCATAACACATGTAAAATCTAAAACAATAAAACTAATCAAATAAAATAAGAAAGTTTATCTCTGTGACATTGGCATAGATTATACATAGTTCTTGAGTTAAGACCCCAGAACTGTAAATGCATCCATGTGTGTGTGAATGAATTTAGGAAATACTAGTAATGTTAGGTGTCAACAGACATTACTGAAAAAATAACAAAGGCAATTCAATACATGGAGAGAAAAGTATTTACAAGTGCCGACTTGATTGAACTTTGCTATTTAAATATTGAAGAATAGGCACAGCTGTACAATTTATCAATAACCCTAATAAAATGGGTAAAACCTTTGAAAACGCCTATGTAAAATCTGATTATTCATTGAATGTGGAACATATGGTTACAGGAGAGGTTGGTGAAAGTAAGTCACTAGGGGCAGTCCCCAGTCTTTGTTAATTTCTACTTCCAGGCCTTCTGTACTGTGACTAGGTTTCAAACTGAAATTCCACTGTCATGATCTGAAATGCTTCATTTTGTGAGCTTAAACAAATCTTTCCTTGTTTGTTATTTCTCCCCTGCATTCTGTCACAGCCATAAGAAAGTAATATTAAGAGGATTAAGCCATGTTACAGTTGCCTCCTCATTTCTTACACCAAACACCATACAAGAAGCAGCCTATAGAAAGGAAGGAATTTTTATTTATTGGCTTTGAGTTTCAAGGGGAAGCTTGGTCAAGGTGGAGGAAGCATGGCAGAGTAGGCCATCACATGATGTTCCAGCAGCAAGAAAGTATGATGGAGCTGGCTCTGAATGTACAGTGGTATAGCTTAATAAACCACAAGGTCTGCTTCCAGAGATGTACCTTCTGCAGCAAGAAGGGTTGCCCATCCAAAAGATTCAACAATATTCTCACATTACTACATTACCACCAACTGGGGACCAAGTAGTCACAATACGTCAGCCTAAAGAAGACATTTTACTCAAACCACCACGAGTAATGCCCTTTTGAAGATCAAGAGAAACATGCAGAATTAGAACAAATGAAATGATCAGGAGCTCTCTTTCCTCTTCTAAGTTTAAATTCATGACTGTTTGGGTCTTGTCAGATAAGCCATAATAAATGCAAATTTGAAAATACATTGGAGGGGCTGGAGAGATTTCTTGGTGGTTAAGGTGCTTGCCTGCAATGCCAAAGGAACTTGATTTGATTCCCCAAGACCCATGTAAGCCAGATGCACAAGGTGATACATGCATCTGGAGTTTGTTTACAGTGGCTGGAGGCCCTGGTGAGCCCATGCTATTTCTCTCTATCTCTCTCTCCCTCTTTCCCTGTCTCTCTCTTTCTCTCTCTCTCCTCTCTCTCTCTCCCTCTTTCCCTCTCTCTCTCTTTCTCTCTCTCTCCTCTCTCTCTCTCCCTCTTCCCCTTTCTCAAATAAATAAATAGGCAAATAAATAAAAAAGAAAATCCATTGGAGATTATTTAGATCTTGGATAGTTTTTAAAATTATTGGGGAATGAATGATAACACAGAAAACATGAGATAAAGTACTAAACACCTATACATGTATTAAACATCAGGTATGAATGCTGATATGAGATTACTTCAGATAATGAAACTGCATTATATATTTATTTATTTATTTATTTAGTCATTGTTTTTTCAAGGTAATGTCTCAGTAGCCCATGCTGACCCATGTAGTGTCAGGGTGGCCTCAAACTCATGGTGATCCACCTACCTCTGCTTCCCGAGTACTGGGATTAAAGGTGTGTGCCATCCCGTTCAGCTCATGAAATTACACATTTTAGCCTGAACAGTTGCTTGATCATGTGAAGTCATTTGGGATCAAAATGATGATCAGGATTTTCATGTGCACCCAACATGCCACAAGCACTAACTTCTTTCCCAGCATTAATACTATGAAGGACATAATGGATGGCTTGGAATTGTGCTTTGAAGTATCTCACAGAAACATTATCACAGTTTTCACTCTGTCTGTGAATAACACATGTGAAGCTTGGCAATAGCCACCAGATATTTTGCTCAGTCATTCTTGTGATTCCTGAGATACTTATGTCCATGTGCATTGCAAGGAAATCTGGAGCAATGTAATTTAAATAAATTTTAATGAAAAATTAACATGTAGCATTGATTTTCAGGAAATTTGATTACATGTTAGTAGGATATGTGATTACATAGTTAATTTTAGTCACTTTAAAAAGTTATTAATTTTAAGCCTTGGAATAAAATCTTCCCAAATCAATCTTTCGTGAGAATCAAAAAAATATAATATTACATGAGATACCCCTCTATAACATACATAAAATGTTGGGGGGTATTATTTCCCAGTTAATTGCTTTATATTACCAAACATGCTTTAAAAACTAATATGATGGGCTGAAAAGATTGCACAGTAGTTAAGGTGCTTGCTTGCAAACCCCAATGACCCAGGTTTGATACCCACATAAAGCCAGTTGCACAAATTATTGCATGCATCTGGAATTTGTTTACAGTGGCTGGAGGCCCTGACATACCCATTCTCTGTCTGTCTCTCTTTACTCTATCTCTCTGTTTTATAATTAATTAATTAATTAATTAAAAGTAAGATTCATAAAAAACCTACATAGGAACCCCAGTTCATCTCTTAAAATAAGACTATTGAATGGTGTCACCAGCAGTTAACATAGTTCTTTCTACCTTAATTAAAATAATCAGAGTAATCCCACATAGGCATGCACAGAGCTCACCTCAACAGTCATAGGTGATTCTAGGTACTGTCAGATTAACAATCAATAGAAACCTTCACAGATGGATTCAAAATCCCCACACTGTTAATTCTGTCTCTAGAAGATATAAACATAGGACTATCTCAAATGGTCTATAACTTATGGTGGAGTCATATGTTTTGGGAAGTATAGTTTAGGAAAAGCTAAATAATGTTCTCTCTCTCTTTCTTTCTCAAATAAATAAATGTATTTTGAAATAAAAATAAAATAAAATACCTATTTGAAAAGTACACTACTAAAACATTGTGATATGAAATGAATTTGAAGAATTTAATTGGATTTTCAACTACCACTAAAGAATTTTATGTATCTGATGAGCAGATGCAGATTCATTTTAGAGATCATCATACTGCCAGATAACCAGCTAAGATCGCATTGTGGTCATGAAGCTAAAGTGAAAACAAATTACATCACTGCTGACATTTTCTAACATATTAATGATGAGCAATGAAGCCCTGATGAGGAAAATATAAGAGGAAAACAAAAAGCTAGTGGCATTAGATAGAGAATTTTAATTTTCCAAGGAAAAAGAAATACTTATTCAAGAATTTTTATCAAAATCTAGCCTAGTGTGGTCACTCACACCTTTAATCCCAGAAGGGGGTAGGCGTAGGCAGGTAGGATCACGGTGAGTTTGAAGCTAGTCTTGGCTACAGACTTCCAGGTCAGCCTTTGCTGGAGCAAGACCCTGTCTCAAAAACAAACAAAAGAGAAATTGCACACACTCACAAAGAATTTAATCAGAATCAAAAGGGCATATTTTAAATATAATAAGAATCATATGTGTTTGCTGTTTTGACCCAAATTGACATTCATCTAACAAATTTAGCACATATTCCTTTCACCATTTTCATAGTTCAGGAGTGAAAGGCCTGGCGGGTGAATGGGTTGATGGAGAAGCACCTATGACAGAGGTCAACTTGCCAGTTGCAAGCTCACAAGGCTTCTGGCCAAATTCACTTTCCTCAAAGCTACGGAACCCAGAGAGCAGTTTTGCTTCTGTAAGATCAGTGGCAAAATAATCTTGGGTTCCAGACCCCATTTCAAAGAGCTAACTAGATTATAGGAAACCTGCTAACATGGATAATTTTCTTTCTGTTAGCTTAAAGCCAACATATGTAAAATTTCTTCATCTCTGCAGTATAAGAAAATGAAGTTCAAAGACTGCTATCCCAACTCCTTTGTTGGATTCTGTTGGTTGTGATCAAGTTACAGGTTTCATTTATTGTAAGTGTATAGGAATCATTTTAGAAATTTGTCTATCACACAAAAGGTTGCTGCCTTCAAAATATTTATCTGGAAACTACTGTTCAAGATAACTTCTCAGATATGACTTAGGGAGAAATATTTCTAAATTAAGCTTTCAATATCAATTCTTTTGTATTACTGGGCCTCTTGCCTCTTGCTGCTGCAGCAACCTTGAGACGCACGTACCATTTTGTGCATCTGGCTTTACATGCGTACTGGGGAACTGAACCTGAGTCTGCAGGTTTTACAAGCAAGTGCCTTTCACCACTGAGCCATCTCCAAGCCTCCAAATATTTGAGGAAAGAATACTGATCACTATGTAAAAACATAATGCTGATGTTCAGAAAACAAACATTATGATATGCTTGTGTCTTCTGCATTGTTTTTTAATGTTCATTATTATTATTATTACTATTATTAACCTGTCTCATATGAATATATCATATGTTACCCTTTTTCCCTCTACTTTATCCCCATTCTTGTAGTGGATGCTCTTCAGTGGGGTTTCAGGTATTTCCCATGGGGTTGTGGTTTATGCATTATGGGAGCAGTAGTCAGTTATTTGTGGGGGGAAGGACTGTCTTTGGGCATGATGTCTCAACCTGCTGCTCTTATAATCTTTTTGTTCCCTGTTATGCAAAATTCCCTGAGCCAGGGTGGGTGAGTTTTAATTATGTTTTGGTGATGAACTCTTACGAGCTTCTGGATCTCTGCTTTGGTAGGTGTTGAGTATCCTTAGGGTCTGTCTCCTACACTCTGGTGCCTGTTTATCAGGTTCACCATGGAAGCAGCACTCTTGCTCCTCACTCCAACTCCCCTGTGTTTACAGCTGTGGCTTGGCTAAAATATGAGAGGTAGTTTAATCTGCTCTGGTCTTGCTACCTTTTGAAAAATAAGAGATTCTCCAATGTAGAGTGACGTCAGCATAGTTTAATGAGATAAGCATTGTTAATTTAGGGAGAATTTGATGTATGTAGCCCCTCTTTTAGACAAAGGCTAGTAAAAACTTGACACTGGATAACGTAATCTTTGTCTCCATAGGATTCTGATCTGGTTCCCAATTCCAGATACGAGTTCCTTTTACACTGAGCAGATCGCTTAGCCAATCAGAAAGCTATTGGTTA
This sequence comes from Jaculus jaculus, assembly GCF_020740685.1. NCBI lineage: Eukaryota > Metazoa > Chordata > Mammalia > Rodentia > Dipodidae > Jaculus > Jaculus jaculus. Next base: position 24,504,506 of record NC_059104.1, read on the forward strand.
CCCACTGAGGCTGTGTGCCACCATTGTACTGGCATGTACATCGTGTCAGGGTGTTTGCTTCTGAGTAGCTTAGACCTCTCAGTGCTCAGACTGTTGTTGGCCATTTTTCCCCAGGAGTTTATGACAAGCTTTCAAGCACTAGACAGGCTAACTGGCTAAGGATTGGCTTTCCTCTGAATTCCTGCCAGTTTTTTCTATGCTCTCTGCCAGCATCATATGGTGTCTTGAGCATATAGCTACAGGATCTTAGCTTTTGTCTCAGGTGGGTTAATGCTTTGACAGAAAGCTGTCTTGATTTGGGGACCTGGTAGCTTTCTTTGATCAATGTGGATAGCAACAAATTTCTGGTTCATGGAGTTACATGTCAGACACAGAAAAAAACAATCCTTTTAAATTTAGGCTTCATCTCACCCTCACCAGAGCCCTACATTTCATGTGCACCCCCTTACTCCTTTTGAGGGTTATATGTTTTAGTCTATCTCCAAGGATAAAGGTTTCAATGGTATCATCTCATTTTGGATTGAATTTTATGTTTGTTCCTCATCCTCTCCTTGCCCACCCCCAAACCCTCCACCTCTATTGACTGGGCCTTGACTTGTCTATCAGGTATGTCAGCAACTAGAGCAGGTCCGGGTTAGGAACCACACATAAGTGACACCATGTGGTATTTGTCTTTCTGTGATAGTGTTCACTGAGTATGTTCTGTTTCAAGTCTGCCCATTTTTGTAATCTTGTATATTTTTTTTTCTTAAAAATATGGAATGCTTCATGAATTTATACATCATCTTTGTTAAGGGCCATGCTAATCTTCTCTGAATAATTCAATTTTACTTTCCGTGCTGCTGAAGCGAGTGTGCCTTCCGTATTCTTACCGTGTTCTCTAAGAGTACATTATTGAGGTAAAATATTCAACTTTACCATTCAATATAGTTGAAATAAAATTATTTAAAATGTGTTTATATTTAATGTTTTAATACAATAACATACTGGTAATTGTAGAATTGTGTTTCTTATGTGGAACAATTTTATTCAAGTTCAATACTTATAAAACTCACTTCTTGCAAAGGGTGCCATTCTCTGTTTACTTAACTGTATACTAAGTTAGGCCATTACAAATTTACATTATGCTTCTCTTACATATATCAACTGTATTCTAGGTTAGTATATGCTTCTACATTATAAATTTACAATAAGTACTGGTTGTACATATTACTGGAAGACAGAGTTATAAATAGAAACATACGCCATAGATGATGATTGCATAATTGGGATTTCATGTTTAATGGAGTGAATTTTTAGTTCTCAGGATCAGAGGCACTCTTCATCCACCCTTCTTGGTTTATGATAATACACTGTGTTTTTATTCATCTAAAGAGTCTACTGTTTTGTTTACCTTTGTTTGTCAACAGTCATTCTGATTTCCTTTTAGTGAAAAAGGCACAATTTGTCCTTAAGTTCAAATCTAAGTGAAAGCCATCCCCAAACTGAGTTGTCCTACAGAATTACCAGAATTACTCCGGTATTGATAATTGAAGCTGGAGGCAAATGTATTTTTCACAATTATAATCAAAGGTGCAGCCTGGGACTCAAGGGTAAAGATGGTTCTGGAATATGGAAACTGAGGGTTGAGGAGTGTATGTCCTCCCTGATGTTGTGAGCCCTGAGACGTGTTTGAAACACCTGGCCAAACTAGCAAGCATTGTTTCGTAGCTTAAACTCTGGCAGAGAAGAAGAAAATATTTTATTTTTGTGTTTCATGAAGTATGATGTTCTGATCCAACATTTGAAAATATTTGTTTACACGTGATTGTAACTGTTGCAAAAGAACTGTGTGTATGTACCATTGACAGAACATTCTATTAACACTCATGCAAAACATTCCGGAGACACAGGATCAAGGCGTCTACTGGCACATTACTGTCCCTTTGTTATTTTTTAAACAGTGTCCTTTATATTTTGTGATTCAGTCACTCCTATGACATTAAATTTGATCCTGAACATTTTACCACCTTACAGTGAACTTTCATTTCCTACTTTCTTATCTGTTTGTAGCAGCTCATATTTATCAGATGTTCAATAACATCATAGCCTGAGAGTGATAAGAATTTTGCTAAATTATAGCATATGACAATAAACTGCCCACAAGACAATATAACTGCAATTTGTTCTACAGAAAAAAGTTTCTTTAAAACTGATAATTGATCCCAGCATACAGACATTAATTTAAAAACAATGCAACATAATCAAGGTTAAAAATATTTTACTTATATTTTCTCTGAGGTATGATTCTTTCCCAGTAGCATAATGATCTCTAATGAAAATCAAAAGTCATAAGGACATGGAAACATGATGAATATTTAAATGGAAATAAAAGCTGTAAAATGGGGAAAAGAGAATTAGTTCTTCCAGAGAGAAAGCACAGGCTATGGTAGAAATTAGGCTGTTTTGGAGAATAACGTGGTAAATGCATGACTATCTGGCAACAACTGTTTGCACATGCCATTAATTGATATTTCTTTACTAGGATAGAATTGGAGGGAAAAATGTAGGTGGCTCAATTACATTGGTAGGTAAATTCAGAGATTACTTCATTTAGCTATTTTTAAAGTAAATATAAATATATGTGTATTTCAATATTATTTATACTTTAAATATTCAACCTTCCTATTATTTTCTTATTTTGAAGTAGAGAAAGAGAGATAGAGAGAAGAAAGGCAGAGAGGATGGGTGCCTCAGGGCCTCCAGCCACTGCAAATGAACTCCAGATATATGTGTTACTTTATGCATCTGGTTTCATGTGGGTACTAAAGAATCAAACCTGGTTCTTTGGGCTTTGTAGGCACGCACCTTAACCACTGAGCAATCTATCCAGCCCAATTTTCTTATTTTCCTATACTTTATTGGAGTGCATTGTTGCAATTTTTCAGTGCCCAATATGAATGACTCTTGATGTTATTTACATTTTTCCAGTGCTTTAAAATATAAATCATCTTGAATTATAAAATATATTAATGAGAGTAAGTTAAAAGCAAATTTTGCTCTGTTTGATAAAATATGAATAAAATAGTGTTTCCATATTTTCAGTGAATAAAAGTATGTATTAACAGATGTATCTAAAACATATATATATATATATATATATATATATATATATATATATTACATATCCTTATTAAAGACACTAAAATAAAAGATAATCCTTGACATAAAAAGAGAGATAAAGTACAAAATGACAAAAATACCATGACATATTATATGGTCCTGAATGTATATACCAAAATAATATGGAACATTTTATTTACTATGAACTTTTGTTGAATTAATTGAAAGAAAATAGTACTGGACTGTCACTTTCTAAGAAGTACTGTTATTTTTACCAAACTACAATAACAAAAGCTATATGTAGCTATAGAAAATGAAATGTAGGCTCTTCTGAATACTTTTTTAAAGATGATTTGTATAATCTTTTTTAAAACATGGCCTTTTGATAAAATTTTTGATGTTCTTTGCTGTGTTTGCACTGTGCAAAAATAATTTCAAACATATATGATAGAACTTAGAAATATAACATTTAATTTTTTTTCTTACATAATGAAAATGAAATATAAAGGTTTCTTTTTTATTGTGAATGATACTTCATTTAGTCATCTGTTTACAACTGAATCTCTGGGAATTCAAAATTCACATCTTTGCCTGTGAGCTTCTTATTCAAGTTATTAAATGCATTAATTTTGTCTCCTTGTACTGTATCTCATAAAGAATAAGAATCATTGAGACAGTAAAGCATCAAATAGAAACATATCTTCCTAATCTGTTCTTTGTTATAATGAAGTATATCAAAATATCAGAATTGCACATTTTTTAAATACCATGAATAAATCATTGCACACAGTTCATAAAAAGGGACATTTTAATATTAAAACAAATTAGCATTGGTTGGTTGGTCCAGTGGTTAAAAAATGCAAACAAAAATTACAATTATCTGATTCCTATAGCAGTCAAATAATTAACAATTATAATTATATGTAAAACAGTAAGTAGGTTGTATCTAAACTCTATGCTAATAGTTTAAGCATGGTTTTAGTGCCGTAGTTCCACCTGTCGCAGACTCAATGACCTTGACTTGGTCAGGCTCATCAATACACAGATTAAAGAGCAGACTGAGGACTGGAGAGCTGGCTAAGCAGTTAAGGTGCTTGCTTGTGAAACCTAAAGACCTAAGTTCAATACGTCAGTACCCACTTAAGCCAGATGCACAAGGTGGCACATGCATGTGGGGTTTGTTTGCAGTGGCTAGAGGCGCTGGTGCACCCATTCTCTCTCTTTCTCTCTCAAATAAATAAGTGCAATACTTTTAAACGTGCAGACGGATACAGAACAGGAGAAAAAGAATCTTCAATCAATGTACACTGTGAAGAGGACAGATAAAGATTTCAGAGTTCCAAAATTCTTCCGTGTATTGATACAAGCTTTTTGGGTTAAATAGAGGAAGTATGTGGGCTCAAGGCTAAGAAATATGTGGACTGAATCAATGCAGGTGGAGTTGAGTACTTGTGATCACTGCTATGGGTCCAGTTCTTCACAGCAGCTGTCAGAAATGCTTATCGCTTGAGGAAAAGACGCTTCTCTCCCAAAGCCCATTCCTGCTGCTACGTGCAGTGCTATCATTAGGATGATTGTCCTAATCATGGGCAGTGTTTTTATGTCTACTTAGAGTTTTCTATTCCTTGAATCCAAAGTGACTGCAGGTATAGAATAACAAATGAGATCTTTAAGGCTGACAGTAACATGTCTCCCTCACTTATTTTTCTGCTATTGGCATTGAAGGCAAATTAGATAGACTATGTATTACTTGTTTTTAGATGAACAATTTTGAGGAATTTACATGCTCATATGCAAAGGTAAGTAGCTCACCCAAATGAAAGTAATGATGCCAGGAATTCATCTTCTTAGAGTTCAATTTTGTATCAAGAATTATTTGTATGTACAGGCTGTAATATTAGAAAAGATTGGTCTTATTAAGTATGATACAAGTAGAACATAAGTAAATCTATACTCTGTTCATTCATTCAAAAGACCAGGTATGCATAAAAAGCAAGAATTTGCATATATAGCAAACAGGAATCAAACTATTAAGACATAATTATTACCTAAAGTGCAAGCAATTTAAAAAGTAAAAGCTGTAATTTATTTACATTGTCTAAGTAAGGTTAATAGAGTTATTGTCTTTAAGCTTTACTGTAATTCATCTAACCCATTTCCTCAATCAGCTTCCCATCCCTGACACCCAGAGACTAGATCATTAGCTTCCAGATTTTGAAATAAAGCTCATGTATCTCAGTCCCTGCTATATATAAAAAAAAAAACAACAAATAATATGTCTCTTTGAGACATTATTATCAAGAGAGTGAAATTTGAGTGAACAATGGCAAAGGGGGTCTTTCCTGACAAAATATCGATATTTAGCTCTGGAATTCATTTTATTCAGTTTCACCATCTATAGCTCCTGCAAAAGCGTTTCTAATTTGAGTAAAGTAATCTTTTAATCATTATACATTTTATAGCCACATTTACAATTTTTGGAGGTTAGCTACTAATTGGTTTTCTAATAACACTTTTAGTTTGCCAGCTACTTACCAAAGAATTATTGTCTAATATGTATTGATAGAAATTTATTACAATGCTATTCTTTAACACATAAATACTGACTCACATTCCCAATGAGGCTACTAACTAGATAGTGATTATAATGTTTTCTGGGATAAGCAAAAACATAAGACAATTCAAACAGTTACAACTCCATTCAATGTGAACCCTTCAAAATTTATTTGTAACATTTTACAGTGGACTTAATTAATAAAACTCATTACTAATGAAAATTCCATCTCTTAAGGGTATAATTTGAGGTACTAAAATTTGAAGTGTTTAATTTTTTTCTACCTATAGATTGAGGAATAATTCAGGCATATGTGAGTGTACAAATTTAAGAACATATGTAAATAATGAACATCAGCATAGAGAATAAGAACCTCATTTATCTCTAGGTTTCAATATCAGAGCCTGCTTGGATTACATCTAGGCTTTCTAATGAGACATGCAGAAGGTGACACTGGATACAGGATTTATAATTTGAGAAGCTGTGGAGAAACCTTTCAGTATGTTCAAGTTGAAAACTGAGTCTCTGGTAGTTCTAGGAATCACATCACCTTTTCCTTCCAATTACTAAAGGCTATTGATCTTCCTTGTCTCATGTTCTCCATGCTTGAAGGCCTGTGATAAAACTATCCTGCTCTTATTGACTGCCTCTCAAACATTAGGTTTCTTCTATTAGGCAAAACCCCTTGTACAATCAATGCCCATTCTTATAGAGAACATCTGATCTTTACACTGAAGTGGAGACCCTAACTATGTCTCCTCAATCCTTCCATATCATCATCCAGATTGGGTTTGATGGAATAACTAGGAGGAGGTGTCTGCACACTCTAGGATGACAGCATCTAGGAACTATTTTTGAATACTGTTTTTCCCCAAAATGTAAATTATAGGAAAACAAAGGGATTTTAAACATGTCCCTAAAATATTCTGTACTCTGACCAAATTGCAGGTGGGAATTGATGATATGAAATTGATTTTTGGAGTCTTATTTTTGACATAGGACAAAAGGATTTTGTTACTTTTTCAGAGAAATACTGATTTATTTTCATAAATAAATATTTGTGTAATATATTTATTTACATAAATAAATAAGGTTGCAAAAGATCTAGTTCATGCAGTTGAGAATGTTTTATTAAAGATCACACAGTAGTCTCTCTTTCAAAATTATTCAACTAGTCTTACATGCAAATAAATGGTACTTTACCCCTCCTCATACACATATGGTGCCAAGCTTCAAACTCAGGGCTGTGTTATCAGGGCTAAATTAAAAACATCCATGTACATGAATGCAACCATAGTCTTGTGGCACATATAGTGTGTATGGTCTATAAGTATTAAAAAATATGATATCCTCAGTCCATTATGTTCTAGTAAGATGAGATCTTTTTGTACATTATTTTTTATAATAAGACAATATAATGTAGTGGCCATGTTTTACATCTAAATTTGTGGTAGATATCTGTCCTTGCTATACCACTCAGAGTAAAACTTCCATATTGTGTTATTGATGGCACTTTGAGAACTACTTCTCGCATATCTTCCAAGGTCATTGATTGGTTATTTGACAAATATTCTGTTTCTTTACCCATACATTGGATTCTTTGATATCAACTGTATATTGTCTATATTCTGTATAACCATTTAGTTCCTTATGAACTCTTATTCCTGTTTTATCATTTCAATTGCAAGCTGGATTTCCATGAGGTGGTTCAATGTGATTGATTTTAATATCAAAACAACTAATACCTACTTTTGAATATTCATTCTGAAATTAATATTATCTAAATTATAATATAAAACTGATTAAAATGAAAATCTTAAGGACCAGAGTTTACTTCTTCTGGTAAAAAGAAGTGAAGGATGGTAGCCCTGGTGAAAAATTTCAATTGTAATAATAGTAAATCTTTGAATTAAATAGGAGACTAGAGAAGTGCAATAAATAGAATGAAGTATGCAGGTTAACCTTACCATCATGAAGTCACTGATTATTGTTTTTGTTGATTTAGAACTAATGTTGATTAAACTAAAATATCCTATGTAAGGAGAGTTATGTCATAGGCTGAACAGAGTGATGAATGAGAGTTTCTGCTTATTGTTCACTATTAGGAGTCAATATGTCTCTTAATTCCAAACAGAAGGAAAAGCCATCTAACCATCCTTTGAGAAATGTGGTAATAGAAATATAGGGGACATATTAACAATCAAAAAATTGCTGAGGAAAGATAGATATTGACGGAGTATGTTAATTAAAGCCTTTTAGTAAAGCATCCTGGAAGTATTTCATTGTGAAAGGATGTATATTATCATACCAATAAAAATATGTATTTCCTTAGTTGAAAAAAACTGTTTACTTAGAAAAACAAGTTATATTGTGGTCTAGGCAAATGACAATAAAATAGAACCATGACTGATAGACTTTTCAATGTTTTTAATAACATTTTTATTCTATTTGAGAGGCAGTGCAATTAAGTACTTCAGAAAATCAAGAATATTAGAAGCAAATTATATGCAAATAGAGCATCAAAATAATTCTAAAATAAATGGATAAATTTTTATGCAAATTTTATTAATAAATATGTGAATAAATAGGGAATGCTTTTGAAGAGACAAGAAAAGATCCAAAATGCTAAAAATATTTCTGATGTAAATATTCATGACAAACAGATAATAAAATTTAGGCTGTTTGCCATAAAATTAAATTATACAATTCTCTGTTGACCTTGACTTTGTAATTTAATAATTAATCTGGATTGAATAAAACAAGAAGATAGTAATATAGTTATAGAGTATCATTCTTAAATGATTGAAGAATTGTAAGATATATGTAAGAAAATATAAACTAAATTATGACAGTATTATATCATATATATATATGTATATATATGTGTGTATGTATATATATATATGTATATATATGTGTGTATATATATATATATATATATATATATATATATACACCAAATTAATTAAGACAAAGAAGTAATTTATCAAAATGCAACCATTAACTGATTTACCTTGTGTAAAGGAGCTTGAAAGATAAACAGAAACTGCATGGAAAATGTAACGACATGTAATGCATATGGGAGCAGGAAGGCAGAAGAAGAAATGACAACTTCTGTGTTTTCAAGAATCAAACCCACTACATCTCCTGACTGTTATCTACAATAAGAAGACATGAGCAAGCTCTGCTTGGACATTTTTTATGTCTGGAGGTTACTTGGCTTGGAAACTTGGAGGACAATCTACTCAGTAAAGCTTGGAGAGTGGGCCTAATCCTCAGAGATTTGTCAAAGGTTAGAATCAGATTCTCTGGTTCTGCAAAGAACATACCAAGAAAGTAGAGAAAGGAAAATAGTATACTCTTACCACTCTACAAATGTTGAAAATAATTTGAATTTATCTTTAGTTTTGCCAACACAAATGCACATCCTTGTGACATAGTTGTGTCTAGCTGTGTCATTGCTTTTGGAATACTTTAAAAGTAACTTGCAGAGTGCTGGAGACATCACTCAGCAGGTACCAGTGTCTGTCAGGCATATATGAGCGTCTGTATGAGAGGAACAAATTTGTCTCAAGTTCAATTTTCCATTACCTACAGAAACAATTATGTGAGGCTTTGCTCTCCTCTGACTCCAGTTTTGTGTGGAGAGGAGACTTGATAGTGGATTGCTAGCAGTTACTCTGACCTAAAACTGCAGCTATGGGTTCAGTGAGAAACTTTCTATCAAGAAAATACTGAGATAGACAATTGAGGAAAATACTTATTATTCTCCTGAGACCTCTGCATGCAATGTGAAACACACTACCTCTCTCTCTCTCTCTTTCTCTAACACACAAACCATACACACAAGGAAACACATGTAACTATTGAGCCATCTCTCCAGTGTCCTCACTAATATAATTAAATAATTACAAATGATGACCATAGCAACATTCTATGTTTCAAATTGCAGTATTTTTGAAGCAACAAAAGGTTGAATTGTTCAACCATAAAAAATGTTTAGATTGCAGTAATATTGATCTGCTGAGACATTTTATAGTCAGGTATACATATTTTTCACAATGAAATTCCTCTTTTAACATTTTTTATATTTGTTTATTTTATTTTGTTTACTTATTCAAGAGAGATAAAGAGAGAGGAGGCAGACAATGGGCACTCCAGGGCCTTTATCCACAGCAAATGAACTTCAGAAACATGTACCCACTTGTACATCTGGCTTACGTGGGTACTGGGGAATTGAACCTGGGTCCCTGAGCTTTACAGGAAAGCACCTTAACTGCAAAGGTATCTCTCCAATCTGGTATTATCTTTACAGTACATGTAAAAATCAAGCAAGAGCAGTGGTAGTAGATAAAATTGCATGCATAGTCAGACCCTTTGGTGGCATAGTTGGTTTTGCTCAATAATCATAATGAATAAAACAATATTTCATGATTACTTTAGATACATTAATGGCTCAAAAGCCATTCTTCATGTTCTTTTTTTTTTTCAAAATATTTTTTGTTCATTTTTTATTTATTTATTTGAGAGCGACAGACACAGGGAGAAAGACAGATAGAGAGAGAGAGAGAGAATGGGTGCACCAGGGCTTCCAGCCACTGCAAACGAACTCCAGACATGTGCGCCCCCTTGTGCATCTGGCTAACGTGGGACCTGGGGAACCGAGCCTTGAACCGGGGTCCTTAGGCTTCACAGGCAAGCGCTTAACCGCTAAGCCATCTCTCCAGCCCATTCTTCATGTTCTTTTTGCAGGAAAAGCTAGATAAAGATTGCTTGGGTCCAAGCAACTCATGGTCTAACCTACTTAGCAGCAAATAACCTGTTGTGATTCTCACACAAGTGCAATAGTGGTGCACAGCCATGGTGGGAAACCAACTGCTCTTGATTTGGCTAACCGATCTGCTCAGTGGAACATGCCCCACAGCTGGAGCTGGGAAGCAAGTCAGAATTATATCCAAACATTAGTCTGCTTTCCATTATCAACCTACTACCAATTGTGGGCTATAAGAGGGCCTACACCTATTAAATTCTCTATAAAAAAGTAAGGGTTACCCCATTTGTCTGGTGCTAACTTTACTCTCCATTGGAGAATCTGCTTCTCTTTTTAAGAAAGACACATATCCTAAGGAGAGAATCACCCCATTATACCTCAAAAGGGCTCCAGCTGAAACTAAGAACAATTGGCAAAACAAGCAAGGATACTGTTTTCTTGGTGAGCCAGGTACCAGCAAAGGGTAAAGGAGATCAACACAGAGAACAATCAACTCCTACCAAATTAGATATCCAGAGACACAGAGGCTCTCAACACCTCATCACTGAAGCAGACCAAAAACGAACCCAAAGTGGCTTAGGGAAATTTTGCGAAAGAAGGGGCAGAAAGAATGTCAGAGCCACATGTTGGGTCATGATATGCAGAGACATTTCTCCTACCCATAACTGTGGGCTAACTCCAGAATGCATGACCCATATACTTCAACAAGGAGGGGCCAGAGGGAGAGGGTAGGACGTGGACGTGCCTAACAATGTTACCAATTTGACTGTTTTCACTGAGTATAAAACTAATTAATACAATAGATTTAATTTAATGAAAAACTAGATAAAGCTGTTTCAGTCCATCAGAAACCTAACATCTCGGGGAGCACTATTATCAGACTGTGAAGAGAGAATCATATCTAGAGACACTCACCATCTACTGGCTTAACTGAAGAAAAGTCACTACAGTCACAAATGAGCACTATATTAATAATTTACAAATTTTATGGAGGGTGGATCATCAAGCAATGAGGCAGAGAAGTCTGGAGAAACTTAGAAATTGGCATATCCCAAGGTTTCCTTGAGTGTTACCACTGGGAACTGCAGCATGTTCATATCAACAAACTCTTGGTTGTCACCATGGAAGGAGGAAATACAGAGCATCCTCCTGAAACTCGGTCACCTTCCTAGTGACGAAGTGATTCTCAGGGGAAAGGTTTTGTTGGAATACAGCTCTGAACACAGTACTTCCATTCCCCACTGTGGTGGTTTGATTCACATGCCCCCCCCGCCCCAATAAACTTAGGTGTTCTGAATGTTAGGTTCCCAGCTGATGGAGATTTGGGAATTAACACCTCCTTCACGCTTATGTGTGTTACAGCTAGTTGCCATTACCAGTGTTTGGCACACTCTCCTGTTTCTATTGTCCTTCTTATGTTGGCCAGAGTGTGTTTTTTACCTTTTGCTCATGCCATCATTTTCCCCTGCCATGGTGGAGCTTCTCCTTGAGTCTATAAGCCAAAATAAACCTTTGTTCCCACAAGCTACTCTTCCTTGGGTTGTTTCTGCCAGCTATGTTACATGAATGCAACACCTACTCTCCAGATTTTTCCATCTCACCAAACGAACAGAAGGGGATTATAGTCTATAGTGATGGAAAGTAATTGTGAACTCTGCAGTCAAGCTGAGGCCTGGTAGGCGAGGGTGTGTGTGGTGGAAGATCTATTCACATTGAGAAATGACAAAGTGACTTTTTAAAGCCAGTCACAAGAATCAGTAAGAACAAACACTACATTATTTATTAAACAATAAAATGATGTTCTTTTCATGGGCGTTAACACCATCTGGCTGAGGTCCCTGCTTAGTAATGATGGAATACAGCAGAAAGCATTTCAAAGTGCTGTTTCTTTGTAGAGAAGTGCTTAGCAGAAAAAAAAAAAAAAAAGAAAAAAGAAAGAAAAGAAAAACTAAAGGATGCTTCTTAAAGGATCGAAGCGGGGGCTGGGGATGGAGCTCAGACAACAGAGTGCTTGCTTAGCATTTATGAAGTCCTGGGTTTGATCCCCAGCACACAAAAAACAGGCATGATGGTAAATACCTGTCATTCCAGCCCTCAGGAGCTAGAATCAGGATCATCAAAAGTTCAAGATCATCCTCAGTTAAATAGTGAGTTTGAGACCACATCTGGCCTACAGGAGACCCTGTCTCAAAAAACAAATGATTTAAAAGAAAAGCTAAATAAATAAATAAGTTGCTATTTCTTATATAATAGATATCAAATCTTCTTTTACATATACCTGCAGCAACATTAAACACTCAGCTCCTAGCTAGACAATAATAAATATGTGTTCTACAAGTCTCTTTGCCTCAGTTGCTATACCAGAGGCAATACATAGGTCTTTCTGAAAAATATCATAAGATTAAATTAAAAAGGCTGAAGAGATACAGAGATATTATAAATAGGAGAACAAAACTCTACTGTAGCTATTGTACTCATAGGGTATGAATTTTAAATAGTTATTATCATGTAAAAGGTAGTTAATACATTTGGAGTTATAAAAACAGACAAACAAATCTACCTATGTACACAGAGACATAAATACAATACAAAAGCATCAAAGTAAAGTATAGACATCAACGACTACTTTAATAGAAATAAAGAGTATATTAATGGCCTTATCAGTACCTTGGACACTAGCCAGGAGAGAATTATTGAGCTTGGAGGCAAAAGCAAATTTCACACATTGGAATGTAAAGCAAACAAATGAGAAAGATAACAAAGTTATCCAAGAAATATGCAACAATATTTGCATGACTTTGAACATGAAACAACTGTTTGACAAAGCAATGACAAAAATGAATAATAGACACCAAGCACAGAAAGACGCTGTCACGTAGGATAAGTACTCCCAAACCCCAAACCAGAAATATTATATTCAGACTAGAAAATACAAGATGAAGAAAAAATAGTGAGACATGAAGGATGAAATAAGTAAAATTAAAAATAAAATCTGACAGATAGGAACATGATATGAATTACAATGGACTTCTGATTAGAAACCCTAGAAGCAAGAGAAGTGTAAATACACAACCCTGTAATCACAGTTCTCCAGGGTGGAGGAAGGGTGGTCATTGTGCCCTATTCACCAAATAGTAACAAAAATGAGCAAACAAAAGTAAATGAAGAGAGCATAGAGAAAGTAAAGCAAAATATTTATAGTTCCAAGTAAAGCAAAGTCCAACACAATATTGTAGTTTCTACCAGATTAATATCTTTACCATAAATAAAGTAATAAATGAAGACTTATTCAACTAAAAATTGAGGGAGTTCAAAACCAGCAAACCTTCCCTATAAGAAATGTTAATATGCTGCCTCAAGCAAAACAGAAGTGATTTGGACAGAAAATGTATTCACAAGCATACATAACAAACATAATTGAGTGCATAAATATTTCACAAAGGAAATCAACTATCAGGATCTTTTTCACAGTCTAAACTGCCCGTGCTTTAGGAAATATCTCCCTCTTTTGCTAATCTATAGGCTATGTGCTTATATGTAAGGAGTGTGTTCTTAGTTGGTTATTTCTTCTTCTATAACTTCTTCTTTATTATATATTGGAAAAGAAGTTTTCTCCATTTTTAAATATTCTTATTTTACAACATAATCTTGCAGAAATGTATATAGCCATCAGAGCATATTCCTGTTGCATGCCAGTAGTTGACAGCCACATGAGAAGTCTTTAAAAGCCGAAAAAATTAACCTCCCCATTTTTATATAATTAAAAATAATTTGAGATAATGAAAATATTAATGGAAAAATACACACAAATTAGATGCCAATAGTTAATATTGATACCCAACTAAAGGAAAATTCAGATCTCTCTCTCTCTGTGTGTCTCTCTCACCTATTTCCATTTTTACTTTAGAGACATGGAATGGAAGTAAGAAATTGAAAATCTGACCTCTTTGATATACAGACTACTTTTCTTATTCTGGATGGCCTCCCCACACCACTACTGGATTTTATTCCATTTACTCTCTATTGACAACCAATATCTCTTCTGTTTTCATTCAAAATGTCAGTCAAAACAAGTTCACAGAAATAACAACTAGAGTCTGAATGACTTTTTCAGAGACATTTAGAAAATAAAATAATCTGAAATGTTTGCAAAGTACATTTTAACAACTCTAATAGAAGTTTACCTCGTTTCTAAAAAATAAAAAGAAATCTTAGATATTAGGAATCAAACACATATACAAAATTAAAAAGCCTTGGACTCCACTGTGATGGTTGATCTGTCCTTTTCCACTTGACAAGATTTTGAACCACTGTGAAAACAAATCCCCCATCATGTCTGTGGGGAGTATGTACATGAGATTGTCCGTGGTGGCGGTCAATGGTCCTAAGTAGGTTTTAAGACTGCATGGAAAGGAAGCATTAGCCGTGTATTCAGCATTCCTCCCTGCCAATGAGCACTGACTTTCGGCTCCAGACATGCTTTCTGGGCCATGTTGGATTTCCGCTCAAAACAGAAAGCAAAAGTGAACCTGTTCCTTGCTTAAGCTGCTTCTGGTCAGGTATTTTGTCCAGGTGATGAGAAGGTAACTGAAATACTCACAAACTGAGAACACAGTGCCTCTGCCTCAGCAGTCTCAGGCCTTAGAATCCCTGACATTCAAACCAGCCCGAGCTATATGGTATGACTCTGCCTCAAGAAGAAAAAAAAAAAAAAAAAAAAAAAAATCAGACAAAAAGACTTAGTCAACATTGTTTGTTCATGTTTTGCAATTCATTTATCATTTAATAAAGCAATGACCTCAAATATTCACTTATTGAGAAAATACGCTTCTGAAACTCAATTTGGAAAATGTCATTATTTAAAATTCAATAATTTAGTGTGGGTGATGGGCTTAAAAAATGCCTATCCCCATAGGTAAGAAAGACTATAGTTGTATAACAGAAGGAAAGTCTGGAGTGGAGCTTAAAAGTCTACTGCAAAGGTGTGCATACAATGTTTTATTTGGCTCAATAAAATGTATGTGGTTCCCGAAGTAAGTAACAACAAAGAGAAACAAGACAATTTGACTAGCAGAATTCTAAATGAGTTTAGAATTGTACAACTATATGCTTTGCCATAAGCCTAAGTGCTTGGGGTTGGGAAGTGAGTGATTCTGAAAGACCAGCTCAGACAGTTTGATTGATGTCCTCTTGTCTCATCAAGTCTTGCTGTTTGCTCTTCTGTATCCCAGTGGTGTAAAAATAAACACACCATACAACTGTGAGGACAATGATATCTTTTCATGTTATTGGTCCATGTTTTTAATCTCTCAGTGGAGAGACAAGATGACAGACAATTCATTCTGTTTATGTACTATAATTGGGTGTTTGACAAGTTACGGGATATTAATGAACAGGTTTGGTGCATCCTGGCATCAAATCAATAATGTTAGCAGCCAACTTGTGCAGATAATGAAATGTTTTTAAAATACAATGCAGAAACAGAGATATGAACAACTGTCTTTCTTCTATGAAATTCTGCAATTAAATTGAGTCATTTTAGGCCATGAAGACCATAACTCTTGCTTCAGAAATATAATCCTATGAAAGCCTATACATTTCTTAATTTTTACAAGCCAAATGTCATCCATTTTTCAAGATCTCTTCATATCACTTCAAACATTGGATTTGGGATAGGCTTAATGCATTACTAACACAAAGGTATTAAACTTTATACCAATATGACTAAATAAAAGCTCCCACTTTTTTTTCTTTCCTTTTTTTCTTTTTTTTTTGTTGCTTTTTTAAAGCTGCCACTTTTAATAATTTTGTAATGGAATAATTTTCCTTTTTCCAATTGATAATTGAATAGCCTAGTTTGAAAGATCTAAGATTACTTTACATGAGTGTTTTTCAATGTAATAAAATGCAAATCTGGAAAATAAGTGCATGAGAAGATTTAGTAATATGTTATATTCTACCCAAATTGATAGGAATGCTGTGATTTTCAAAATTGCCTTTCCCCAACATATACAAAAACCGCTATTACACATCTCAAAATGTTCATAAGTACATTTCTTTAAATATTTCTTCACATAATTTCGTTCAAATTCAGGAAAATGAAAATGAGCATGTTATTACCTAAGTTTAAGAATAGAAGAAATTGTAAAGAATAAAAATCAATAAGCTTGTATTAACCTATGACTGGTTCTTCGTATCTCATATGCCCCTTGTAATATGTATGACAATAAATTGAAAGTGAATTATCCTCTCAATTTTTGTCAGAATACAGATTGATTGCTAAAAATAGTAACAGAAAATGTAAAACAGCCAAAAATCTTCCGACTCACACACTTAGTTGTGAGACTGTTACTTCATATAGTGGATGTGAGATAGGAGAGGAAGGGGCTGGAGAAGAAGGCATTAGGAGAAGGAAGTTAAGTAGAGAGAGAGGAGACAGAATAACAATATTCAACAGCTAAAAACCAAAGGGTGAGAGTGAATGTTGAAAAGTTTGTGCTTTTGACCTTGACTTCTTTACAAACATCTGCACAAATTCCGGTCTACTTATGTCTATTTTAAACCTTGCATGGAACTGGGGTGCTATAGGATATCTTTGGAAAGGCTTTGGAATAAAATAAACATTCATGTAAATATAGGCCAAAAAGTCTATAATGTAACATAAGGTGTATTAGATGTACATTCAGTGAAATCATTCAGTGAAATGTTGATGAAGAAAATACTCCTTTCTGATGAGCGAATGCTAATTTGAGAAAACAAATGTTTGGCTAAGAATATATGACACAAGCTGGAACTCAGAGGATCTGTGTGCCAAACTTAAAATGCCTTACACATCCACAATTTGTAAAAAAAAATAAAAATAAATAAATAAAAAATTAGGCCTTAGGAGATGGCTTAGCAGTTAAGGCATTTGCCTGCAAAGTCAAAGGACCTTGGTTCTATTCCCCAGGTCCCACATAAGCCAGATGAACAAGGTGTTGCATGTGCCTGGAATTTTTTGCATTGGCTGGAGAACCTGATGCATTCATTCTCTATCAATCTCTCTCTCTCTCCCTCCCTCTTTCTCTCTCTCTCTCTCTCCCTGTGTCTTTCTCTCAAATAAATAAATATTTAAAAATCAACATGTATGCTTGTAGTCATTTCTGTGTTAATATAATGAAACACCCGAGATGATTAACTCAGCAAGATTTTTTCTTTTTTAAGTTTGTTTCACAATTGCAAAGATTTCCCAGTAAAGATGCAGTAGTTCTGTTGTGCAGGTCCTCTCATAAGACATCGCATGTGATGATGACAGCATGTGATGGAAAAAATCATTCACCTTCATGAGCAAGAAAACAAGAAGACAGAGATAGACAGGAGGGCCCCACATACTCCTCTGATGGGACGTTCACAGATACCTACAAGCTACCCAAAAAGTGATACCTCTTGGACGTCCATAGAAGCTGACAGCAGCACAAGCCTGGAGAGGAGATTTTTAAGATGTGGACATTGTGGGACACAACCAAAACACAGAAGAAAAAGTTAGCAGTTGTCAGTCTACACACTCCAAAGATGGTTTTCTACTTCTGTATCTACTCAGGCAACCCCACTGATATTGTGCCAATGCCTAAGGATTATGTGATAGGCAGTTAGGACAAAGACAAGAATCTGGGCAAGAAAGTCCCTTTTAAATTTCTCATGTGGATTCCAGTGTGAAGCAACATCATGAGTGTGAGAAGAATTTATTGTTACTGTACTGATTCTGATATTATGGCTTCAAATTGCCCAGGGCATGCCTAAGACTTAATTTTCAAACTTTATTATCTTTTAAATAGGCTTGTTTGCTGGACTTGTTTTATTCAGATGAATTTTGTTGAATTCATAAATATTCTGAATGACTTGTTTCGATAGTGCTGTTGTATTAGTGATATGCCCTAGGAGCAAGGTATCTTTTTTTCCTGACAAACAGATGCCTAGGGTCTGGCCCACAGAAACATGGATGCCAACTTGCCTGCTCTGGAAGAACTAAACCTGTGTCTGATCCAGTTTCATCAAAGATGGATGAAAGGAATAACAGCTCTCTGTTTCTTCCCCAGTGTTGTGGGCTTGCCATCGGAGGGTGGGCCTCTCCAGTGTCAGGGTTCCTTTTGGTCCCAACAACCAATCAGTTCCCTCCCTTACACTCCTGTTGCAGGTGATGAAGCTCACTTGAATTGGATGCCAACTAACTTAAGTGGACCGAGGCCACATTGAGAGCTCCTTGGCCTCTTCCTCCCTCCTTCTCAACGTGAGAGGGAGCTTCTAGGTTCCCTACCAAATCAGCTTCAAGGCTTCGCTAGGTAGGAAGAAAATTTCTTTTGGCTTGGACATTTTCCTGTTTTTGTTTCCCTCTATCTCAACTTGCTTAAAACAAATCTCATAGGGCTGGAGAGATGGCTTAGCTTTAAGGCACTTGCCGGTTAAGCCTAAATTTGGACTTCTCGGAACCTACATTAGCCAATACAGCGTGTTCCGTTGCAGGGACTAGAGGCCCTGGCACACATATTTTTCCCTCTCTCTCTCTCTCTCTCTCTCTCTCTCTCTCTCTCTCTCTTTCTCTCTCTCTCTCTCATAAAAATAAATTAAAAATAAAAGACAAATATCATAATTTACCCATCTCAAATGAGTCTGAGTTGTCAATTCTATGCTAAGTGGATGAAAACCTGAAACTCCAGAGTTGCTTCTGTGAAATTTCTAATCCCAGAAAGCTTTTGCTTGCATCATTACTTTGTGAAACAATTTTAGTCAGTGATAATATTTATAAAATTTATGAGAATGGTATAGCTTATTTGTTTATTGTGTTTTTCTAAAGTACTTAAGCATTTTTACAGGAAGAAAGGTAGCCCTGGTGACAGAACTGATCAGAACCAGTAATACCTACATTTGGAGATGTATATTTCTTTATTTTTCTTTCCCTCAGGGGACATTTTTTTTTTTCCCTCAACCATTTAGCTCAATATTTCCTTTGGGAAGACTGTAAGGATAATTGTAGGGTTTTTTTGTTTTATTTTGTTTTGCTTGAGTTGCTGTTTTCTCTTCTTAAAAAGTAGATAAAACTTTTGAAAGAAAAAGCTACAGGATTCTTTTTTGTGTTCACAGTAGGTTCTGACCCCAGGTAGATCAACCCCCTGGAGTGAGCAATTGCTTGGCTGAGGGGAAATGTGGCCTCACAGCCTGAAACCCACATAAAATTCAAAGAGACTTGAAAGTCAAAAAGTTACTGGATTCGTGCATTTTTTTCATTTTCTATCCATTTTTTTCTGCATGAATTCATGATCTGTACAAGGCATTGCATATTCCTTGTGCTTCCTAATATTTCCTTATGTCTAATCAACAATTTCTCAGTGAGCATAGAAACTTCAGTGCTGCTCTCTGTCAACACACAGGGCATTTAACTCAGGGTTTCTGAAATCTTTTGAGTTAAATAGATATTATGAAAGAATTATTGCCTTTTAAAAATTGTGAAATTTAACTCTCTACCTCTGTATTAATGCAAATACATCACAGAAGGAAATATTAAGAAAAATTATTTCCATAATTAAAAACATTCATTTAAAAATAATTATTAGCAAGTTAAATATGGCTATCCTTTACAATATTTCAAGCTATAAAACTAGTATTTACTTCATTTGAATTTATAATGATACCGTGGTCATCATTTTTTAATATGATTTTTAAGTGTGCCTTTCTCTCCTTTCTTTGACCTCTGCTGTTTGAGACTATACTGATGAAATTGAATTGAATGAGCTTTCCTCGCAAATGTCATAACTATGGGATGATTATAATTAGTGAGAATTCCTTTACAACATTCTCCATATTGATGTTTTTTCCTATGAATACCTTAAAGAACAGAAATCAGATGACTTTATATATTTTTTGCATGTGTGTAGGTCCTTGATCTGTAATCTATCTAATGATCTATCTATCTATCTATCTATCTATCTATCTATCTTTCTATCTATCATCTATCTATCTATCTATCAATCATCTATCTATCTATCTATCTATCTATCTATCTATCTATCTATCTATCTATCTATCTATAGATGACAGATAGATGGGTGATAGAGGACCTTTGTATATGGGAATTGATGAGAAGAAATGTCATTGTGTGAATGACCAAGCTTAATTATTTAATGATTATATTTGTAAGTGATTCCCACCTCTAACCTCAAAGAAAACATACACAGAGAAACACAGATATTTGCAAATGACCAGAACAGCACAGACTATGGAGAGTTGGACATATTGTTTGGAGATAAAATAAATAAAGAAAAGACCAAATGCAGAGGTTTGAAGAATCTTTGTAATAAGTAAATCTAGAAAGACATTAGAACATTGAGGAATAAGGAGCACACAGAGTAGGGAATTTTCTAAGGTCTAGGAATATACATATTGGTTCTCACTGGAGAATTGCCACGTAGTGGGTTGATATGGGTTAGAATTTTTTACTTTACCTACTCTCCCTCAATTACCAATGCAAAAAAAGATAAAAGAGAAAAATAAGGCATGAGGGTGACAATGCCATTCATTTATGAGCCAGAAATTCTCATTTACAAATAATAGGGAAAGTAGTGATATTGAATTAACTAACTGGTATTTTGTTTGTGTTGGTAGACCTGTCTATGAAAAATAATTCCATTCAGAACCCTAGCAAAAATAATGTCACCTATAGAATACAAAGTTTGAAAATATATGTGTATCAAATCAAATCATAATTTAAAGTTATGCTATCAGAAGATATAAAATAAACATACATATACTTTATAAATGTGTACTAATATACTGAGCATTTAAACAAAGCTGTTTCTATGATTCACCATTTCTTTTAAGAAGTTTAGTTTCATGTTAATAAATGAAGCTTCACAATATATTTGACACAATAATGAGTTATATATCAGCCAGGTCATTTCTGGCCCATAGTTTTCTAACTTTCATAAAATAAAGTTTTCATGCAATGCCATTTTGTCTCATCAAGTCTATCATTTATCTCTGAAAAAGAAAAGAACTGATGTAATTTGCAGTGGATTTATAATAAAGTACCTTAAAATGTCACCTAGTCCGCCTTAAGCAAAGTATATTTTCAAAAGCACTGAAAGCATTTTGCTACTGACTACCTTTTGTAAGTGATATCCTAGAGTATTCTCTGTTTCATTCTACCATTTTCCACATGAAATTACTGAGAAGATGTGGCCATCTGAAAAAAATATTGAATCTACAGGTATCTTGATTTTGAGATTACAAGGCTCAGAAATTATGGAAAGTATTTCTGTTTTTGAATGCCTTATTTATGGTACTTTATTTTTTAAAATTTTTTGGTTTATTTTTATTTATTTATTTGAGAGTGACAGACAGAGGGAGAAAGAGGCAGATAGAGAGAGAGAGAGAGAGAATGGGCGTGCCAAGGCTTCCAGCCACTGCAAACAAACTCCAAACTTATGTGCCCCCTTATGCATCTGGCTAACTGGGTACTGGGGAATCAAGCCTCGAACCCGGGTCCTTAGTCTTCACAGGCGAGCGCTTAACCACTAAGCCATCTCTCCAGCCCAATTTTAAATATGCCAAATAAAACGTCCTAATTTATTTCCCTTCTTTAAGGAGTAAGACAACAAAAAATCTCTGAATAGCCTATTTCAATATAAGTAAGTTGGTAAACAATTAGATAAAATTTGCACAGTTCAGTATTTCTATTGAATTTGTATAAAGTGTTTTTGTGGGAGTAGAAATCACAGGTATGCAAAGAAATTGCTTTGTACTCATAAATTTGAGTGTCTATATGTATACTGACATGATCCAAAATATGGAATGGTAATAAATTTTATAAATTGTCATAGGGGTGGAATGTTGGCTCAGTGGTTATAGGTACTTGTTTGAAAGTCTGATAGTCTGGGTTCAATTCTCCAATTACCCATGTAAAGGCAAATGTACAAAGTGATACATACATCTGGAGTTTTATAGGGGCAAGAGGTCCTGCCACACCCATTAATTCTCATTTTCATCCTCTCTCCCTCTCTCTTTTGCCTTCTGCTTGCAAATTAATAAATGAAATATTTTTAAAAATAAGATAAGATAAAAATTATCATACATGGTCTGTGTTCTTTTCAATAATACATAAGAATTTATTGTTCTCAAAATTTTTCATTTTTTTTGGGGGGGGTGTGGTATGGTCTTCTGTAGCCCAGGATGATCTAGAGTGCACTATGTAGTTTCAGGCTGGCTTCACACTCACAGTGATTTTCCTATCTTGGCCTCCAAAATTCTTAATTTTGACTATGCATGTATTAGGCAAAATGAATTCAGATATTGTGCCCTTTTATCATTTACATAGGACACATAATACAATGGTAAATTCCTAAAATTTGAGTTTTATTATTTATGTAGATTCCTTATATGGTCAATGTGAATGGAAGTAAATCTTTCAAATTTGCATCATTACTTCCACGGCAAAAGGATAGACATTAAGTATGATGTGGCTTAGAGCTCTTAGGAGCTGGAAACTATTGCCCGGTTTTTCTTCGTCATCTGTAACTACTAGCAGAAAGTCATCTTGGAACACTTCATCTTTGTTCTGCTGAGTTTTTATATGACAACCCTGTTTTATTCCTGAAAAAAGAAGTCAGTTCCCAGGACTTATTTGTACAAGATCAAGAGACCAAAAGCACCTATTGTGTCCAAACTAAAGCAGCTCTTTTTCAAAGTTTTTCTTTTTCTTTTTATTTATTTATTTATTTATTTTTCTTCCTGAAGAGCTGTCCACCCAAAAATGAGTGGGGTAAGCCTGTGTGAAGACCAGACAGCCTCCCAAGGGTCAGGTGCTTTCCTTACCCTCCAACGACCTTTCAGGTCAAATTCATTTGGGTCTTTCTTATACATTCAGAGGCTGGGAGGAAAGAATGGAGGTAAGAACACCTTTTATGAAGTATTGAAGAAGAAACAAGAAAGATAGGTTGTATTAATAAGCAGTCAGCCAGGACAGGGCCCAGGGAGAACAGGGAGACCCCACCTTGCCTGCTCCAGCAAGCCCAGAACCCGCCTCTACGATGGCTACAAACATGTCCTCAGTGAGAGCATTTCCACCTTCCTCAGCCTATTACACCTGGGTGGGCTGGCCCCTTCTAAATCAGCCCCTTGATCCATCAACCAATTAGGTCTCTCCCTTACAGACCTGAGTGTGATGGCAAGGCTCATTTAAATTGGATACCGGACCCACAATAAATGGGTCTGCCACGTGGTTTATCTGCTTCCCGGCACTAGACTCTTCTGATTCCTGCTTTGGTAATTCAGTCCGGGCACTTTCCTGTCTTGGTTTTAGGGACTTTCTCCCTCTCTATTTGTTCTCTTTCTTTTTTTTTTTTTTTTTTTTTTAATTTTTTATTTATTTATTTGAGAGCAACAGACACAGAGAGAAAGACAGATAGAGGAAGAGAGAGAGAATGGGCGCGCCAGGGCTTCCAGCCTCTGCAAACGAACTCCAGACGCGTGCGCCCCCTTGTGCATCTGGCTAACATGGGACCTGGGGAACCGAGCATCGAACCGGGGTTCTTAGGCTTCACAGGCAAGCGCTTAACCGCTAAGCCATCTCTTCAGCCCTTGTTCTCTTTCTTTAAGGCCTGAGTTTTCCTATCCTATTTCTAAGTGTTCCTTGAGCCCTATGTGAGTATAAAGGCTTGCGCTCCCAGCCTCCACTTTCCGTGTGTGTGTGTGTGCATGTCTTCTTCTTCTTTTTTTTTTTTTTTTTTTTTTTTTTTGCCTGAGCCCTCAGTTTTGCCTTCCCCGTTGGCATACACATATGCATGTGTGCTGGAAGCTTTTCTGGTGAGATTACACTGTCAGAACTTCTGTCCACCTTTCCTCCCTGGTTTCTAGCCAAGAAACGGGGGAAATTTTCTTCTGGCTAAAGTCTTTGGCTTTCCACTGGATACTAATTCTCCTTAAAACAAACCTAAAATTCAAAGTGTACACTTCTCAGAGCTCATTGCATCAATTATTTAGTAAAATGGGTCAGAATATAACAGTTGGGATTCAGAATTCTGCCTCCCTCACCCCAAAGTCCTGCACCATTATGAGAGTCTGGTTCTCAATGAGGAGTTGTATAGAGGAGTACATTCCATAGGTCATCCTCTAACAGCTCCTGTAGTGAAGGATGATGCACAGTTTCAGAAAATATAGAATCATTTGCCTAGAGTTTAGGTATGGGATGCTATTGTCATTGAATCTAATGGGCTCAAAAGTGATTTGGATTAAATGGAGGTACAGGATGGAAATTAACTTAATCTAGTTGGAGATTATATATATATATATATGGTAGGGGCTGAGGGTTTACCTGAAATAGCACCATTTGTTGGCATAAGTGCTGAGTCACCGAGAAGCAGAATATATACCACCCTGTCCAGACTTAATATTTTCTCTTTATGAGCCCTTTAAAAAGGATTAACTTTATTTGAACATGCAAAAGTGCTCCAAAAATATCAATTGTTTTTAATCTTTACTTACTTAACATTTTGATTTTTGTAATGGGGAATCCCAAGTAGCCCAGATAGCCTCAAACTGAATAGTGTGGGACAGACATAATACTTTTTTATAAAACTTTTCTTATTGATGATTTACATACATGTACATAATGAGTTTTGATCACAATCCCCTCAGATTACTTTCTTTTGACTCCTCCCTCTCCCATTTCAACCAAATTCCTTCTTCTTTCCAACTAATACCTCTCCTAATTTGACTTTATATTGTTGTTTTTGCCTTAATCATCCATGAAGACATGTTGATGGGCTCAATATTGTGCAGGACTTGTATAGGTAACAACAGTTCCTGTGAGGTCAAAAAAGCAATGGGAAGTAAAAGTAAGACCCAGTGAAGACACCGTATGCTGTTGACAGAGAACATCAAGAGGCCAGGCTGGATGAGAGCCAGTCCTCATTTAGCCTGCCTGCTGTTGGAATGCACTACATGAGCTACTGGGGAAAGTGGCCAACAACAGTGTGAGCAACAAGGGCTCTAAGGTACTCAGAAGCAAGCCCCCTGACAACATGTACACGCCAGTGCAGTGGTGGTGCACAGCCTTGCTAATCAACCAATAGCTTTCTGATTGGAAAGGAACCTCGATGTGGAACTAGCAAGCAGGTCAGATTCCTCTGGAGACAAAGATCGTGCTCTGAAATGATAAGCTTCGCTATTCTTTGGCTAAAAGAGGAGCTATACCTACCAAATTCTCCTTCAATTAATAACGCTTCTCTCATTTAACCTGTGTTGACTTTATTCTCTCTTGGAGAATTTATCTTTTACAGAACATAGAAAGACCTAAAAGAAATAAACCACCCCTCACACTTCAGCCAATGCCCAGTTGAAACCACGGAGAAAGTAGGGAGATGATCAAGAGTGACTCTTCCATGGTGAGCCTGACAATGAGGGCCAGGGTGAAAGAGACAGATGCTGAGGTTACTCAACACGTACCAAAGCAGAAACCCAGAGGCTCCTAGTTGTTAATCACTATGACACAAAGAGGATTTAATGTAAAATAATTTACTGTAATGGAAAAAGCAGATGTAGGAGAGAGGAGATATATACTTGTTAAAATACAGCAAAAAAAAACTGTTATTCATTTATAACAAATGAGTTGGTCACAAGTAATGTAGATTCTAACAGCACAATGTAAACGTGTTGCCTGCTAACACACAATCGAAGTGGAACAGTGACGTCGGGTTCAGACTGACCACTACTGACACAACATCCAGTAAGCAGAGGAGGAAGTGACTGGAAAAACTGCTCTGTCAACTTCAGCAATAATATGTAGTCCTCTGATTCTTTAGCAGTTCTCATATGATTTGCTCATTTAGTGAGGCAGGAGCATTCATGTCATCCTCTGTTTTAATCACGAAACAAAAGCTTCATACTTATTACTTAGTAGTGACATTCTAGTATCTAAGTTGGCATTCCCTAGGGGAAAATAAACCTTTTATTCAAAAATCAGTTATGAAACTCTCACTGTCCAAAAGGTTTGAAGATCAATCACAAATAATCAGGTATGCAAATAAAGCCTACCAAACACATCTGATATCTTTTGACTATCCAGCCCCTGTCCCCCCATCACTATAAATATGGATCTCTAAAGCATGCAAAAGCATCTGAAGAAGTGCCTTGTAGGTAGAAAAGGAACTTTAAAGTTGACTGGAAATCATTTTAGCCCTGGTTGGACATGTGCAGTGCTCTGGGTTAGATCCAAAAGAGGAGAGGTAGTGATGGAGGAAAGTAAAGAAAGAAACAAAGAGGGCTGGAGAGATGGTTTAGTGGTTAAGCACATGCCTGTGAAGCCTAAGGACCCTGGTTCGAGGTTCAGTTCCCCAGGACCCACGTTAGCCAGATGCACAAGGGGGCACATGAGTCTGGTGTTCGTTTTCAGTGGCTGGAGGCCCTGGCGCGCCCATTCTCTCTCTCTCTCTCTCTCTCCCTTTTTGTCTGTCTATTGCTCTCAAGTAAATAAATAAATAAATGAACAAAAAATTAAAACAAAGAAAGAAACAAAGAAAGGAAAAAGAAAAAGGGAAGGAAAAAATAAGGGAGAAGAAAATAAATGGAAAGAGAACAGCATGGAGGGAGAGAAAGAGACAGAAAAGGAGAAAAGGGAAAAAATGAGAAATAAAGAAGTAAAACAAATTAAAAAAAAAAAAAAAGATAACAAAGAACAGCTCTCACCAGACACCTTGATATTGAACTCAAAGTCCTCAGAAATGTGGTGGATTCCCAGTGTTCGGCATGCACTTCAGGAGGGACTCCAGGGTTTTGTTTTAAGCAACACAAGAAGTAATTGAGCAAGGGCACTGAGTTACAGCATAAACAGAGAGAGGTTTATAAGACCGTACATGTCCAACAAGGGGGAAACAGGCAGAGAAGAGCAGAAGTTTAGAAGCCCCAAGGCTGTAGGGTGATGGTATAGAAAGAACTAGAGTTTTCTATACCATTTACATAGTATCCAATGTGTATGCAATGGCATTAATGTCCTTCCTCTCGGTCAATGGGTCTTTCATGTAGTCTAAGTTTTGAGACTTGTAAGGCCTTTCTGAACTCACTCCCCACCCTATTCTCCTGCTTCACCAGTGTTGTGCTTCTTTTCTAGGGAAGACTGGAACAAACATTTATCTTACACAGGGAACTGATGATCAGCCAATCAATTCCAAGCAAATCTAGCTGGGTAGCCAGTAAACTCATAGTACTTAATTGCAGAAGCTTATACTTCTAAATTACAATAGCATGGGTGAGGTTACCTATAGTAGTTTTGTGATTCTAAAAGAAAAAAAAATAAATAAAAATAGCTACATTACTGGACAGCAATAACCAATCCTGGGTGAAGGCCTGACTTCAGTTAACCTTCTTCTTATGATACAGTATAGTCCCTCCAAGGTGATCTGCAACTGAGGAATTGCAGATGAGAGTCCTGTGACTTTCCTCCCCATCTCATTCTATTAGATAGTATTAAAAACTATGACTATTAAGCCATGGATTCTACAGGTCACCTCAGCTTCATGATGTCCTATGATGATAATGTGTCTATTTCCAGACTGACTTCCTTTAACATGATGTCCAGTATGTGGCATATGGTTTGAGCAACACAGAAAATATGTATATATGTATGGGTATATGATGTATATATACATCACAAGAAATTTCTGTGCTGTGTCCTAGAAAGAAATGAGAGAAGGATGTTAAAGAAGATTATAGTTGATGGTATATTGATATTATTCACCTATAAAGCAGATGGACATTGTGCACAAGACTAACAGAGCTTCCTGGAGAGATGTGCACATCAGTTAACAATGTATCTTAGAACTTATAAAGCAAATTTCACTCCTGATGCAACAGAAGTTGTCTTCTTTCTTTCTTTCTTTCTTTCTTTCTTTCTTTCTTTCTTTCTTTCTTTTTTCTTTCTTTTTTTCTTTCTTTCTTCCCTTTTTCTCCATTTTCTTCATTTTTATACATAAATCTAAATAGAATAATGCAATTGAGCCTTAAATGTCAAATTTATCACAGAAAGTCATGCTTTTAATTTAAGGATTAAGTTAGTTATCTTTTTCCTCAATTTCTTAGTGCACACTGACCTGTAACCCCCACTTCCAGCTTGGGCCTACAATCCACAATGAGCTTTTGATCAAAGAAACCTACAAGGTTTCCCAAAACAATGACAGACTTCTGTCAGAGTAATTGATGACCCACCAAAGGCCAGTGGTAAGACCCTATTGCTGAAGACTCCATACGCAGCTGACACGTAAAATGGAATGACATGGCTGGAAGCCAGGAGAGAGTCAGTCCCCAGACAGTCAGCGTGTCTAGTGCCAGAAGGTGCTACATAGGCAACTGGGGGAAGTGACCAAGATCTGTCCAAGCAACACATTGTTTAACCTAAGTAGCAACAACAAGTGCAACAGTGGTACACAGCCATGGTGAGGAATCAATTGCTCTTGATTTGGCTAACTGATCCACTCAGTGGTACTAGACCCTTAGCTGGAGCTGGGAAACAAGTCAGAACCATACCCAAACACAAGCCCACTCTACAATATCAAGCTACCATCAATCACGGGGTATAAGAGGGCCTACACCTATCAAACTGTCTATCAAAAAAGTAAGTGTTATCTCAATTTTCTGGGTGCTAACTCACTCTCCGTTGGAGAATCTGCTTCTCTTTTCCAGATAGATGCAGATCCTAAGAAGAGAGCTGCCCCAACATACCTCAGAAGGGGCCCAACTGAAACTAAGGACAACTGGCGAAATAAGCAAGGGTGATGTTTTCCTGTGAACTGGATACCAGCACAAAGGGGAAGGAGATCAATTCAGAGAAAAATCAACTCCTACCAAATCAGAGATCCAGAGCCTCAGAGGCCCCCAACACCTCAGCACTGAAGCAGACCAAAAATGAACCCAACATGGCTCAGGGAAATCTTGCGGAAGAGGGGGCGGAAAGAATGTCAGAGTTACATGTTGGGTCATGATTTTCAGAGACATTTATCATACTAATAACTGGGGGCTAACTCCACAATGCACGACCCATTTTCAATAATAAGGAGGGTCTTATGGGAGGGGGTAGATCACAGATGAGCCTAAATAATGGTACCAAACTGCCTGTATTTACTGAAAAGAAAACTAATAAATTAAATTAAAAAAAAAAATTAAGGATTAAGGAGAATATTCCAGAATACAAATCATTCAAATTCTTTCTATATAAGTCTACAAAACTTCTAAGGAAAATATATGTCTTTCACAAATGAAACTGCGCAAAGAAAATCTGGAGATTACACACTTTACAAAATACTCTCTGAGTATTCATTTGACTATGAATCACTGGAAAATACATATTGTGCCTATTTAATGGAGTCTCAGTATTAGGTCACTTTTCAGTATTTCACAGCAGCTATATGTTGAGGAACGGTAAACCACAGGCCAAGGTTTAGTTCCGTGTATACACTTGTGATTGGAAAAAAGATGGTGAACCAATATAAAATGGGGTGTTTCAATCAACTCCATATTCTTCAGACAAACGTCCACCCAGACACAGCTTATGGACAAAAGATGTTTTTTTTAAATTTTTATTTATTTATTTGAGAGCAACAGAGAAGAAGAGAGAGAGAGGGGGAGAAAGAGAAAAGGCATGCTGGGGCCTCCAGCCACTGCAAACGAACTCCAGATGCATGTGCCCCCTTGATCCGGCTAACATGGGTCCTGGGGAATTGAGCCTCGAACCGGGATCCTTAGGCTTCACAGGCAAGTGCTTAACTGCTAAGCCATCTCTGAAGCCCAGAAGGTGTTTATTTTAAGCTTACAGAGTCCACAGGAACACCATCAATGGTGGAAGAAGTTCGTTCCCTTCTATAAAGCCAAGCAAAGAGAAACAACTACATTAGGAGCACAGCAACACCTGTAAGCATGGAGCACCAGAGCTCAAATTGACTTGCACTCACGGACTAGAGCTGCACTGAAGACCCGCCCCCGACACCCCTCAGCGCTACACTCCGAGATCCTCCCCCAGTAGGTCTTCCCAAGTAGGGCTCTGCTCACTAGAGATGCAAAAATGAAGCCCGAGTCTACGGGGCTGCACATGCAAAATACCACAGGAGATTCTAATGATTATTACACCATCAGGAGCAGAACCATTTATGACAATATGCATTGCAGTTATTTTTGGTTACCTTTCTAAAAGGAGATCAGAAAAGGAATAAATGACTTCTAATGAATCAATGGGTAATTCCTATATATTCAATGAATCTTAACAGAATGTTCTCTAAAATACTTTTTTTTTTTTCTAGATAATTTGATTCAATTTTTCTGTTACAGCTCTGTAATGAGATTCAGGAATGTAGCATTTACAATTCTAATAGAATATGTAATTATGATTTCTATCATTATGTGTAGCAGCTCCAGTCTACAAATGGAGTCACTGAAGCTTGTAAGTGTACATAATCACCCATGCAACCATTTGACAAACATGGTTAATATCAGTAAAATATGTTGACTTCTAGGTACAGCACACATCTAATGGGTACTATTATGACAGTCTGACCAGGAGTCTTAAGAAAAAAAGAATATGTAAATTAGATAAGTAATTATTTATGAACATATTTATGTTTATATATACTAAATATATCCCTGAATGGAGGTAGAGAGATTATATGTTGATGTGCCTATCTACCTTGAATGTCTCAGGATGTTATCTCAAAAGAATTAGTAATTGTGAGTGGGTGCTTCCATACACATAAAGATAGCTCACAAGTAATTCATAAAGAAAATGACTTTATGCATTACAACCTTCAGAATCTTGACATTTTGTGCCATAGTACATACATACATTCTCTATTTATATAATTTTATCATAAAATCAGACAAATGGGATGTGTAAATATAACCTTCTGAAGATAAACAACTGAGAGTTCAGAATCCATTGAACCTGTTGATTTCTAATGTCACTAATAAGCATCATGCAATAAGTGTCAAAACAGCAATAATGGAATGTGAAATGAGAATTTAAGGATGCATAATTCATTGCACATATGAATTAGATTTTACTTATGCTCCAGGCAATGAAGGTAGCTTTGCTGATATGAACAACAACAAAGAAATGCAATAGCAAGACAAAACTTAGGACTTTCAATCATTTACATTCGTGTATAAAATCCAAACAAATGATGTCATTGACAGAGGATCTGGGCAGATTGCTCAGTGGATAAAGCACTTGTTACTCAAACCTAAATCCCTGAGTTGGAATCCCCAGACCTAGTGTAAAAACTGCATGTTGCAGGGGTCTTCTGTAAGTGTAGCACAGTGATGCTTAAAGCAGGATGGGATAGAAAGACAGGAGCATGTCCAAGAAATTGCAGACCAGTTACTCTGGTGCCCACAGTAGTTACCAACAATAAAGCAGCACAAAAGAGACCCAACTTCAAGTGGGGGAGAAAGATAGGATTGATTCCCAGACATTGTCTTTTCTTCTCCACACATGCACCACAGAGTAAGTGCATCATGAGTCACACACATAAACACATGACCACACACATCATAGACGTCCAGCCAACTGTATAAAAACAAAAATGATGATAAGGATGGTGGTGCTGTTTATTGTCTGAAGGAAGTAACTATACATGACCATAAATGAAACAGAGATATGAGCAAAGGAATTCTGCTAGCTTTTTCACAGTGATTTAGTGGGTGAGAGGAATGTTAACTGTGATTTTGAGTGTCTCACTAATATAATTTGTCTCCCTCTCATTATTCTGGAGGAAATTTATTATCCATTTAGTAAAACTGGATAACCATGATAAAAATACTTAAAACATAAGACATGGTGCACAATTTTAAGTAGAAAACTGTAGGTGAAAAATAGTTATTTAAAATCTTATAATCATGAAAAATTAAGGTAAGGCAAGTTAGTTCTAAATCTAACCTCAGTATTTTCTAGAACAGGCTTTCCCTAGGTTGTGTGGCTGTTATGGATTAGAGTCTGTAAGACATTTTCTTCAAATTAGGGTCTCACTCTGTAGCCCAGGCTGGCCTCAAATATGTGTGGCCTAAGGTGGCCTGAAACTTGCTGTAATCCTCTAGCTACAACCACCAATGCCCTAGCATTACAGGTGAGAGGTATAGAGACCGGTTTATGACACTAATTTTTATATTCAAAACTGTCTGGTGTTGCCTTCTAAGGATTCTGTACTAGAGTTTCTGAGCAGTGCAATGCATAGAAAACTGATTTGGACCCAGGATTGAAAAATGAGGGAAAATAAGAATATTTCTTGATGGTATATAAAATGCAATAAAAATTCTTTAATAAAGATTAGTTTCAACATAAAAATGTGTACAATTTTAATGCTACCAGCTCACTTTGTCAGCTCTTTTGCTCATAAGAAATTCTGCCATGCAATTGTGTAAATGTATGTGGGAAGTGACTCATAAGTCTTACTTGTTTGTTGGACACAACAATCCAAAATATCTTTTCTCCCCCCCCTCTCTCTGTGTGTGTGTGTGTGTGTGTGTGTGTGTGTTTGTAAGGTTGGAAGGAAGGGAATCCTGTCCCATTAAAAAACTCATTTATTTATTCTCTATATATGACATTAGATGACTGTGTGGTAGCAGTATTTTCCTGTTGGATTTATTTCATGTGGACATCATACTATCAATTCTATATCCAATGTTGCATAGTTGCTCAAATTTGTATTATCACTTGGACTATAAGGTTGAAAATGTTTACATTAGAAAAAAAAACATCTAATTTAGTTACAACCATAAAATAATGTCATAAGTGAAAAACTATGGTGCAATTATACTCAGTAATCTATCCATATAGCTCAATAATTTAAACAACATGGCTTAGAAGACAGAAAAATAAATTGTACAGAGTGGTAAAAACCTAGAATTCAGATTTGATATCTGAAATACAAGTGTGGGAGTTTCAGAAGTTTGTCTCAATAGTTGTCTCACTCCTTGCTCTGAGAAATTATCCTTAGATCCTGTAAATTGAAACAAAGCAGCAACTGTAGAGTGACAATCCGCTCCTTCACACTGTGGCCTTGGAGTAATGGAAGGTCAAGACCAGTAATCATTTATCTCCATAATTTCACTAACAATTGACAAATACAATTTAGGAACTGACAAAAATGAAATTGATCTTGTTCTTAGGGAAAATTATATCTATCTGTTTAGATTTCTCTACTGTGGTAGCCTCGCGGGACCGATGACGAGTGCATTTATGTCTATCAGTGAGTTGGAGAGCTGCACTTTGTAAACGGTTTGGTTCAATTCATAGAACAGAAATCCCATTTAAATGATCTATTTCAAGAGATCTGGAATATACTATAATACTGCTGTTTTCTTTTACATTTTCTACATGAATAGGATTTCTGAAACAGGCATAGAAAAGGCTTATTCAATTATAGGAATACTTGATTCTAGTGTGTTTAGCATGTTTGCTTCCCTTGTTAACCAGTGCTGTGCTTTTATTAATATTATAAACATTAACCTATAATTCAAGGATAATGACTGAAAATTTTATGATGTAGGAAACCTCCCTTTAAAATTAAGACTGACCATGTTTTATGCACTAACAAAAATATTAAGCAACTATTTTGGGAAATAGAAAGGTTGCATAACCACAGGAGGATAATTTTAGAAGGTTATACATATGAAAATATTCAAATCTTATTCTGTTAGTAAAAGTATTTTGAAGGCTCCATAGGTATGAAATTTAAATAAGTAGCATTTGATAAATCTGTGCAATAATTATATATACTTACCTATATAAAACCCCAAATAATATAACTTACTTGATACTGTATAAGATCAGAAAAATAAAAATTTTACAAACATGCACTGAAGTTATTTAGAAGCAGTTTTGGATGTAATATTCAAACACATTCACCTCATATTATTCTCAGGTTACAAACATATACATACCTTAAAATGACATGAATAAACACTAGATATTAGTATGAAGAGACAGTTCTTGTGTCTAGTAGAGTGTCTTAGGGTTTTTATATTCAAGACAAACTAAGCTGATTCATATGTATGCGTATACACATGTTGCAGTCAGGTTCACATTGCTGGTAGAAATCAGCATACCAAGAACAGCTTGTGGGGAAAAGAGGTTTATTTTGGCTTAAAGATTTGAGAGCAAGCCCCACGATGGTAGGAAAAAATGATGGCATGATCACAGTGTGGATATCACCCCCTGGCCAACACCAGGTGGATAATAGCAACAGGAGAGTTTTCCAAACACTGGCAAGGGAAAACTGGCTATAATACCCATAAGCCTGCCCCAACAATACACTGCTTGCAAGAGGCTTTAATTTCCAAATCTACATCAGATGGGAACCTAGCATACAAAGCACCTAAGTTTATAGAGGACACCTGAACCAAATTCCACATTCCATTCCTGGTTCCTATAAACTAATAATAATAGTCCATGATGTAAAATGTGGTGCATCCAGCACAACTTTAAGAGTCCCAATAGTTTTTATCATTCCTAATTATGTTCAAACATTCCCATAATCCAAGGTATTTTAACTGAACTATAATACCAAACAATCCCCCAAAATACCATAATGCCACAGAATATACATTCACACTGCAAAAGAATTGGGCATAGCAAAGAAAAATTCAACCAACAGAAGATTTAAACAGGACAAGCATCAAACTCTGTAGCTCCCTGTCCAGCAACTCTAAACAGTGACAAATCTCCAAGTCCAATAATTCTAACCAGCAACAAGTTTCTGGAATACCAATTCCACCACTCCAGTTAGTCTACTCATAGTCCTGGGAAACTTCATCTGCAGCCATCAGTTTTCTTTAGCAGCTGTCTCTTTATCTGGGCATCCCCAGTGGGTCTTCACTGCAACCCATAGTTCATCCTTACAGCTCCATTGGGTCTCCATGCAGGCATCCAGCAAAACTGCTTCACACTGCCCATGGTCATTTTCCAAACACAAGACCATGTTGCAAATTCAATGACTCCCTCTTTTCTACATTTTTTATACTCCATAATACCAGGTAGGGTGCCAATTTTTTAATCCAAGGGGGAATAAAGCAGACTTTGAAGAACAAGGCACTCTTTGACCGCTCATGCCCCTTGAAGAGTCTACATTCTTCCTATTGCCCCAGTACAGGTCAGCTGGCCCAATCTCAAAGGTTGTCATCTCTCATACAATTGCACGTGAACAGGCAGTAGTTTTGGCCTTAAGATTTATTTCTGTGCTATATCCTTCTGCACACACCAATCTGTTTCTATGCAAAGCAAACCTGCACGACTTCTCAGGACACGGCCATAACAGCAAGTCTCTCACACAAACATTCCTCTTGAAAATCTGCTCCAAATGGCTAAAGCCAAATAGTCAGGTGTCTAGCAGCAAAACTGCTCCTTGTTACCAACATTATTATTGTAGTCAGGTTTGTGTTGCTGGTAGAAGTCACCCAACCAAGAGCAGCTTGTGGGGAAAATGAGGTTTATTTTGGCTTACAGACTCAAACGGAAGATCCATGATTGCATAGAAAAATGATGGCATGAGTAGAGGGTGGACATCATCTCTGGCCAACATCAGATGGATAATAACAAGAGGAAAGTGTGCTAAACACTGGCAAGAGGAAACTGGCTATAAAACCCATAAGCCCACCCCTAACAATAAATTGCCTCCAAAAGGCATTAATTCCCAAATTTTTATCAGCTGGGAACCTGGCATTCAGAACACCTAAATTTATGGGGATGCCTGAATGAAACCACCACAACACACACATTTTTTTCTTGCTAGAATTGTTTGCTTGTATACATCTTCATAGAATTGAATCAAATACTCATCTTTATTTCTTCTCTTCTATAGTAACTTCCATTGCATTTGACTCAGGATTACACTTATAACACAGTTGAGTCAGTGTGTTCTGTGAATATTCATGCTGTGGCTAGGATCAACTGCCTCTTTTGCCCAGCTCATTACCTGTTACTCAGAAAACAAAAGAAAAAGTGGAAAACTACTGTTGAACAGAGTATATCATGAACATTTTTCATTTTTTAAAGATTTCTGTCTCAACTTATATTTTATTTTCCACCCAATGTCACTCAGACACTCCTAATATAGACAACACTCACAATCCCACATTACCTGTACAATGATCACAAACCCAGAGTGGAGACCTTGGACTGTGAATGTTAATGTTCCTACTACATGTCACCAACTGGCTGGCCCTAAATTCTACCCATAGTAGAAAGCCCATCTCATCCAACAGAACTTGATTACACCTGAGGTTTTGCAAACTGATTAGTAGAACCTTCTCAGTGCCTGAACTGGTAGTATGCAAGCGGTTCCCTCTCCCCATGGGGATCACATGCACTCTCAGATATAAGCCATGAGATGGGGTTCAGGCCCCAGGAGCTTTCCTGGGCAAGTGATCTAGAACATAACTTTGTGCATATTCTCTCCAATTCTCCTGCTCATCTGTGTAGAACGGGGTGGTATGTGGCAGGAGGAACTGAAGCTGCAGCCAACCAGTTAGCTGAAGGCCAGATAATGAGGCTGATCTTTCCCTTAGGAGCACCAGCAGCTTACCTCACCTTTGGACTTCATGGATACAGAAGAAAAGGGATTGTTGCTGAAATTTAGTTTAAAAATTTCTTCTTACAGACAATTGAAAGCATCCTAACCATAATTTCAGTAGACCCCAATCACTATATTAGCATACTTCATAGCTATTTTTTAATAGATTGATTTTTTACATTATTCTTTCTAATTTCTGAATTGGTTTTCAACATGAGAATTTTTAAATTACTTTAGAATATAAAGCTTTTTAGTTTGTAAGAATTTAAAATTCTTAATTTTGGCAATATCATCATATGCTTTAAAAATTAATGGATACAAATTATACATATTTATGATAGGTTGTGATATTTACATATATGTATGCTTAATATATTAATGAAATTAGATTTTTAGCACATTGCATTCAGCACATCAAATGTTTATTTACATTAAGAACAAACAAAATCACTCCTATAATGAAATACACAATATATTATAGGTAACTTTTTTCAGCATATTGCAGTGTCTGCAGTGTCTTACCATTAGAAGAATGTATTCTCCCAAATACATGAATATGTTGATTAGATTTAAATTTGACTTATTTTAAGGTTCTATTTTCCTAAATTATTTTTTTTTCCTCTTTCATCTCTTATCTATTATTTCATAATTGACTTTGCTATTTTTTTTTTTTTTTGGTCTTTTTTGTTTGTTTTTTTGAGGTAGGGTATCACTTTAGCTCATGATTACCTGGAATTTACTACATACTATCAAGATGGTCTCCCACATAGGACAGTCCTCTTACCTCTGCTTCCTGAGTGCTGGAATGAAAGGTATGAACCACCATGCCCAGATTTAATAATTTTTTTTCTTTGTTTTGTTGAGTTGATATTGGAGGCTCTAAGGAGTCTATTCTAAGCATGAAGACAATTTGATTTATATATAAATTGAAAGTTGTATGGAGCTGGACTGGTTCCTTTTTTCTGATATTAGGTAAGTGTATTTAATATAGCTTACACCATTCTTTTTGGTAATATTACTAACTGTGGATGGTCTATAACTTCTGCAAAGCTACTATGAAAAGTCACTTTGTGATTAAAGTATTTGAATGAGGAAGGAATGTGAACACTCTCTAATGTCCCCAACGACATTAAAGCAGGTAAACTATCTGTAGTAGATAGCTTGGGGTTGCTGAGATGAATTTACAGACCAGGCACAGTTAAGGAGGAAGGGATTTATTGAAGATAGGGGAAGTTCCATAATGGCAGAGGAAGCTGGTCCAAGAAGAGAGAGCAAAGCCACAAGCCACCACCAGCACCACTAACAAGCACATTTCAGAACTCCAGACAGAACTCAGGCATTTTGCATATCTTTAGAATGGAATTCCAAATCTACCCTCCACACCTGAGGGCTAAATCTAAAATCTGTCCAGTGACACATCCTCCAGCGAGGTGGCTGCAGATATAAATTATAAACTTTAATGAAGTCCTGAGCGTAGTCAGGGGCCATTTGTTTAAACTACCATACTATGGACACATTCTTTAAGGTAATTATCAGCATAGTTAAGATTCTCTGAGGCTAACTTGGGTTCTGCTTTCCTGGAATGTTCCTAGTGGTAATATTAGAAACACAATGAAAACAAAGCTGTTACTTTTATTTAATTGTATCTTGGTACTGGAAATTGAACCCAGGAATTTGCATATGTTAGGCAAATAGTAAGCTGTATCTTCTGCCCTATTTTTACTCTTTATTATGAAGCAGGTTCTCACTAAGTTGCCTAGGCTGGCTTTGAACTCACTCTGTAGACCAGACAATCCTGAAATTGTGATCCAACCAAGTATGTGGGATTATAGGCCTGTTCCACCAGGGGTAGCCTGGAGCAGTTTGATTTATACAAGCTAATTACTTTGTTCTAACATAAGAGTCAGCTAAATATGGATGTACACAGGCAGAAATCCCTTCAATAGTAGCAATTTAATATGTCTTTCACATAAAACTGAAACAACAACCCATGGATGTCTCACAAAGGGGCTTATTCAGAATGAACATATGCAGTAGACGACAGCTTATCAAGCAAGTGATCTTTTAATACCACAAGCTCAAAATCCCACCAATAATCACCTTTCCTGAAAAGAAACATAAGGCTGTGAAGAGGCAGGAAAGTTTGTACAAGCTTGCTGTTTCCTTCTTATACATTCTTCCACCATCAACTGACTGGAGCAGAAAAATTAAGCTTATTGGTCTTGGCCTCCATCTGTGAACTACACAATGTAGCCTGTTCGTTTTGTGAACGGTAAGTGACTAGGGACTGGCTTCACTTTACATGCAGCAAACACTGGCTCTGTATCAACATGAAGTTCATAAAAGACTTTGCCTGAAACCCTGACACTGAGATCCCAGTTTTTGTTGGGACTTCCCCAGAAGAATTGTTTCTGCATTGACTGTTCTCTGACCCAGATGCTGGTTATCTGCTTTAATTGGAAATACTATGTCTGCTTTTCTCTCTCTTCCTCCTTGTTCCAATCCCTCTGAAATATACGATCATTTTCATTTGTTTACAGACTATTCATATTGTGTGTGTATTCCTTTACTGAATAGTCTGTTCCTATCTTGATAGTGTCCGTGGAGGCACAAAAGACAACATTCCTGTTGGCTTGATTGACACATTGAACCTTAAACTCTTCAGTGAATTTTAATAATCCATCACATGTCCTTTTATTGTGCATTCCTAAATAAAATAAATTACCCACTCAACAACTGATTGCGTGAATAATTCAGTAATGCATTCTAATTTGTCAAATTTGTCCTAAAACAAGAACAATACACACACTTTTTACCAGTCTTCATTGTTTTTCTGTTATCTACTCTGAAATTCAGAAAATATGTGTACAGATATTTATGGAATATCTTTTTGGATTTTTAATACCTTTGTACTGATGTGCATACAATATCTCACATATATATCATCAAGATATAATTTAATCACATAAAATATAGGTCATAAAATAAGTACACGTTGTTAAAAATATACTATTTCCTCTGATGACTGGATTTTCTAAGTAGGGTATATGAAAATCCTTTACTTATACTAGACAGCAGTGCACTTGATAACACAAGATAGTAGACTTCCACACACAAAATACAATGAAAATATTATATCCTGAATCAAAACTTTTGTTCAAGTTTAATAGCCAGCATAGTATAGGAATAATATTTGAAATAAAGTTAAATAAATACTTCATTTAACCTGTCGTATAACAAGTTCTTCAAAGAAGCATAAAAATAATCTCATATATATAAATATATTGAGCACTAATATATATATATATGATCAATTAGCCCATTTTTCTCTATTTTATTTAAAATAATAATACCTGAACATGCAGTAATTTGGTAACAAACACCTTCCAATACCATATTTTGTCCTTCTATACCCATGATCATTCTATTGAATCCTTCTTCTTAACTGTCCCTAAATTTGTCTTTAATTTTTACTATATTATTCTCATTATTAAGCATTTATCAATGGATCAATATATTATTTACATAGTTTATGTAATGATTCTCTTTGTAAACTAATCAAAAGACAATATTTGTGGTGCCAATGACTGTCAATAAGAAGTGTCCTGAAAATTGATTACCTTCACATCCTCATGTGTGTTAGCATTCTGTCATTCATCACTCGCCCTAGAATGTCATCTTTATCTCAGATTACTGATGCTTCACTAGCCCAAACCTACAAAATCTTTGAAATTTCCCCACTAACACAGTTATCAAGTCCTACAAATCACAGAAATAGCAGTGGGCCCACTTCTCTGTGTTAATTCTCTATATTAGTCATATTAACACTTCCTGTGACCAAATGTGTGACCAGCACAATTTACAGGAGGGTCATAGGAATAAGGGTCACAGGAGTAAGGATGGCAAGAGGAAAGATTTATTTTCCTAAGACTTTGAGGGAAGTCATGCAAAAGGACCCCTTTATGAGTGTTGGATAAGAAGATGTCTCTTTGCTTGTATCTCTGTGAATTAGGAATGAGTTGAAAAGTGGGGTTGGGGGCTGGAAAGATAGCTTAGTGGTTAAGGTGCTTTGCCTGTGAAGCCAAAGGACTCATGTTCAATTCTCCTGATTCCACATAATCTAGACACACAAAGTGAGGTAAGTGCAAAGTCTCACATGTCCACTAGGTGGCACAGCATAGGGAGTTTGGTGACAGAGGTTGAGGCCCTGTCACACCAATTCTCTGTCTGTCTGTCTCTTTCCCTCTCTCTCTCTCTCTTTCTCCCTCTCTCTCTCTCTCTCTCTCTCTCTCTCTCTCTCTCTCTCTCAAAATATCAATAACTAAAAAGCTAATAAAAAGAGGGGCTGTGTTATAAAACATAAAGACCTGCCTCCATAGGCAACTGATTTCAAATAAACCTAAGTCTCCAAAATTCAATACTGTTTAACCAAATTATAAGTCATAAGTTGGTTCGTTACATAAAGCAAAGCTATCAAAGCAAGGCTGATAAAGTAGAAATCTCGATTCAAGAACCTACATAGGGGCTGAGTAGATGGGTTGGCAGGTAATAGAACTTGATTAGGCAAGGGAGCCTGAACTCAACGTCCAGCACTCATGTAAAACACTGGGCATGGCTGCACTCAATGCGCTGAGAAGGGAAGAGACAGACAGAAAGATTACTGTGGCTCACTTGTTAACCAACCTAAGTGAAAAATAACAATCTGCAGGTTCACTGAGACAGTCTGTCTTAAATAATAATAATAATAATAATAATAATAATAATGTCAATAATAATAATAATAATAACATGTAAGAGCAACAGAGAAGCATATCTGACACCATCCTCTGGCCTCTACATGTGATTATATAGTACACATACAACTTTATACACTTGTGCACACACCACCCATGCACACAAACAAATGATTATATACACGTACATACCCATACACATACATTGAAAAAAGAAAGATTTGTGGTGTTCTAGGAGATTATATGGCACTTATAGAATCTCATCACATGCATATATCACTATCACAGTATAACAGCCAACTAAAAATTTGACTTTTTGTTTGCTTTAAAAAGCTTTAGAAAGTATCCATTTGCATTTACCTATGTAATTTTTCCCATTACAAATAGTAGATGCAATGCTTTTCAACCTGAAAATTTTTATGCTTTATGTATTTCATGCAATAAGAAAATTATCCATAAATATATACATAAAGATATATTTAATAATCATATAAATCTACCAAATGTTTGGTGTCCTCTAGAACTGTGACTTGCTTTACATATTTTTATACAAAATATGTTAAATCTTATCATTCCAGTGGTATAAGTTAAATTATTGGATTAGTTTTAAAGTCAGAAAATCCTGTGATTCAAACCAATAACCAGTGGAAAAATGCTACATCTACCCAATGCTATATAAGTCAGAACTATTGAAAACTGAAAAAAAAAAATGATACACCAAACTTTAATATCAATATCTATGTGAAAATGTTATGAATTTTAATCACAGGTAAATCACTGGATACCATCTTTAATAATGAACTTGCCATCCCTAAGCATAGCAAACATAATCACAATAAATTAAATGATTTAGCAAGAAAATCAATATTTGCAAAGAGCACAGTGAAGCCTCTTCTGAAAACAGGAAACTAACTTTTATCTGATCCTTTTAAATATGTCGAGCAGGAGAAAGAGAACAATGAAATTAATAATGTGTTCCTTTGCAGCACGAGAGCCAAGCAGATGATGGATCAGATAGGATGGCAGCCAGTAGATCTGAAAAACGAAACACGTAACACTTAGAAGAGTCCTCCTCAAAGGAAAGCAATGGAAACAAGTGAAAATAATGAGAAGTAAGATAGTGATTTAGGTAACACTGAGAGGCTTATTTTTTAAGAGAAACGAGGGAACAGTGAAGACCTGAGTTTGTTCAAAGTTGAATATAAACTGAATTAGAAAACAAGCAGTGAATCAAAACATTTTTGTTGGCATTGCTTGCACAATTGCAAACCAAGTGCCGATTGCTCTTAAAGTAATGACCTGTGTAGAGTCAAGAAGATCTTACCTCCATAATCATTCTTGATGTTGTCTCAATTAT
This sequence comes from Jaculus jaculus, assembly GCF_020740685.1. Taxonomy (NCBI): domain Eukaryota; kingdom Metazoa; phylum Chordata; class Mammalia; order Rodentia; family Dipodidae; genus Jaculus; species Jaculus jaculus. Next base: position 24,547,596 of record NC_059104.1, read on the forward strand.
CAACATTGTGTTATACTGTGGCCTTTATTGAAGCCAGAATTGAATAATAATGAAAAAATGGACTAAATAATTATCTCAAGTTTTTGTGAATTATCATTTGTGTACAACTTGAACAAAATTTGGCAGGGGTCGGGGGGATTTCATTCTTAAATAAAGGACTTGCTACCAAGCAGAAGATGGGATTCTGTGCCCTTTAGTCCAGAAATATCAGTGGCCCCCACTCTCTTATCTCAGACCTCCCTCAGATGAGGCTAGATCTTCCTCAGTTTACACAATTCGTTTCCACTCATAGCATCTTCCTCATAATTTTAGATGTTAAAGGAGTCACCAAGTCATGGTTTCTTCAAACTCATAACACTTCTACCAAATTCCCATCCTGCCTCTGAGAACTATATAAATTACTCCTCTGTAAAACATCCTGATGAAAGCAATGTACAGAAGGAAGGGTTTATTGGGGCTTACACTTAAAGAGGAAGAGTCCATAGTGAGGAAGGCATGGCCACCAGAGCAGTTTGTCACCTTCAATCCCAGTGAAGGAGCAGAAAGTGATGAATGCTGCTGCCTACCCAGCTCTTTCTATTCAGTCCCAGTGGAAAGTCCATGGAATAGAGCCACCATATTCAAAGCGGGTCCCCTCGCCTTAACTAATGTCATCTGCAAAGTCTGTCACAGACAGGTCCAAAGGATTGCTTCCATTGTGATTCTAAACCCTATCAAATTGACAACCAAGATCAACAGGAATGCGGACAGCTACTGTAATTAAACAGGCCTAAAGCTTCAAAGACTCCTGAGTCATGATTGAGATGTTGTTTCTCCTGTGGGAATTTTGAACATTTTTGTTTTTGTTGTTTTCTAAACTGTAGCTTAGTATTAAGATGGAAAAATACCATGTATTGTGTAGTCTTTGCCTACTAACATTTCTGGTCCTTACCGGAACTCAAAAAAGTATGCCAACTCTGAGCAAATGTCTGCAAAACTGGTGAAGTTGAATTTCCCATTGTAATTTCTGTAGTCGAGGATCTGGATTGCTTAGAGAGATTATGCCCAGTGAAAACCTGCAAGGTGTGCTTCCCCGTTGCTTCTGTGTAAATCATGGGAATCCTAGGGTTGCTGCCAGAGAAGTGAACCACTGCGGAGGGCAGAAGCAGCAGCGAACAAGGAGACACAAGGGAGCGCTTTCTGAACTCTGGCGCAGGCCCTGCAAGGCAGGTCTGCAGGCACGGAGGTGGCAATATGCTGCAGTCGCCGACAGGAATAACCATGTATCCTCCGCAATAAATATAACCACGGGGAGTAGGAGCTGGAACCGAAATAGAAATAAAAATAGGAAAACTTGTTTCGGAATGCTCATGCTGACAATGGTGACTGTGAGCCCAGGGCAGGCACATCCTCCCAGGTGGTGATGTTGCAAAGAAGTGTTTAATGATCCCTTAAGTCCCTCATCATAGACACTGGGAAGAGTCAAGAAATAACACCTGCCGGTGTGCGAGTAAAGCATAATTGTTCCCCTAGGCAACTGATACCAAGATAAACACAGGTGACACAGATGCATTAGATGAAGGCTACTTTAAAGGTTTGTACATTGAGTGGTATGAGACCCTGGTTAAGGTTCAGCGTCATTTAAGGGATATTAGGCAGGAAAAACAAAGACCCTGAATGAAGAACTTTTACCTTGAGAAAGATTCCTTTGATAATGTTCCGGGGTAACAGCGCTGCATCTTACTCCTGTGCACAGCTCGCACACCAATAATTCTGAGATGGAAGGTCCTTGGTGGCTCTGCATATTCATTTTGAGGATAGAAACATGAAACTGGGTGTTGCTGCCTCAAGCTAACAGTGTTAGCAAGGGAGTCTCTGCATGAGTAGCACTGTAATTTCACTGAGGATTGGTGGAGAAAGACTCAGAGAAGGATTGTAGGCAAATATACCTTTAATGAAGCCACATGGAGGAGGCACAAGTGTTAGGCCTAAAATGTGTCAGCGCCCTGAGCAGGGTTCTGATATGCAGCCTGCACTGAGCACTGGAGAGAGCCTGCCTTTACAAAACAGAAAACAATGAGCTGAAATTTCACACCATGCCTTTAGAGTACAGTGACCATTCTTAGGCCCAGAGTGTATTTGAACATTAATTTAGGAATTAAGGTACAATAGACCTCATGTTTCTCCATTGATAAACATATGCATCTGTATAATACAGTAATCCATGTGTGTACTGTGTGTACAGGTTTCTGTACTACACATACCTACATACACACATATTCATTGTCAATGATGCAGCAAACTCAAATTAAACTTACTGATTTACACTCCCACATCAGGGGGATAAAGCAGCATCAAAACAGATGAAATAGTTGGGAAGAAGGGTTTGACAGAAGAGAGAGAGGGAAGGAGAGTAAGTAAAGATAAGGGGAGGTTATTGTAATCAAAACACATTATATACGTGTTAAAATTTTGTTAGTAGCTAAACATATAACTGTCATACTTCCAGGATCTTTACCTTTGTTTTCTGTTTCATGTTAAGAAACTGTCTACTTCTGTGATTGGGTCCTATACTAGCTAGAAGTTAGCATCACTTTTGTCCCTTACCTGCATGGAAAGTCTTAGTTGGAAATTCCATAGTTTGTTAGCATCCTGTATGAGAATCTCGATTCGGCCTCACTGTTTGTGTAAGTGTAGAAAACCAATAGGCTAGAATTAGCATATTGTTTCTTCTTTGCTATGTCACATTTGCTTCATGAACTATTATCTCAAACCTTGTAACTATACAAATAGTAGGTTCTACAAATTGTCTTCTGATTTCTCTTGGAGATTCATTATGGCTTAATAAACATATCCGGTTTGCTCTTCCATTTGTTTTTGTTTTACTCACACTCTCATCAGTAGATCGTGGTTGGGACTACTGGCTTTTGGAAAAACTGTTTTCATCATCGAGGTGGCTACTCCCTCAACCTTATCTCTGAGTGCTTGAATGGGTACTTCAAATGATAAGACAAAAAGACCAATCAGTTTGAGATTTCTCAAACGCATTGTAGCCCTTCTCATTTTGCATAAATTTCACATTCCTTATGAGTGAAGTGTTTTTAATGCTGTGTCTCCTTCCATTGGGAACTGCAAATTATCAATTCAATGATACTTCTGTAATTAACTCTTCTACCCAGCACTTACTGAATGCCTGCCAAATTCCCACTCAAACCTGCATTGAATGCTTATTATTCATGTCTTTCATTACACTCATGATTCTATGAGAATACTCAAAATAGTAATATTGAAATTGCAGTGAAGATTTTTTTTGTAAAAATGTTAATGAATGTGCTATTTTGTTGTGGATCTATATAACATGTTATAAATGTTGGAATGAAATAAGTGGTAAATCTCCTGTGTGTGAGGGTCTGTATAAGCATGTTCTAGTTTTCCTCTACAGAGACCAAGGCATAAAATAGCAATGATTACAGTACGTATTTCAGCCAGGGCCAAAATGGACATCAGAAATAGAATTTATTCTCCCAATATAACCAAACAGAATAGGAAAAGTAATAAAAAGGAAAAATATAAGTGTAAAACAAATTAAATAAAAGCTACCGGGTAACAAAAAACTGTCTTATAAAAATTAAAAACTGGAAGTATTTCATCAATATGAAGTAAACATTACTGTATTCCAAAACTAGACAAATTATTTTAAAGGAAAGAATATATTTTAATATTATAAGCAAAATGATACAATAGAATAAATTACACAATGCAAATGTATATTGATCATGTAAACAATGCCAGCAACAGGTAGCAAAACATTGTTTTAAAATATTTTTATTTACTAGAGAGAGAGAGAGAGACAAAAAAGGAGAGTGGGGGAGGAAGGAAGCAGATAGAGAATGGGTGCGCCTGGGACTCTAGCCACTGTAAACAAACTCCAGATGCATGCATCACCTTGTGTATCTGGCTTATGTGAGTCCTGGGGAATTGAACCTGGATCTTCTGGCTTTGAAGGCAAGCACCTTTACTGCTAAGCTATCTCTCCAGCACAGCAAAACATTTTTAAAATGTTAACATAACATTAGTGTTCAATTTTTAAATTAAATATAATGACAATTAAACCTAGATATGCAAATTCAGTTTTTCCTTCCAAATTTAATGAATGGAATTGACTACATCTCAAAAATGTAATTTTGCCTCTACAGATGTTAAGAAGTGTTTTGAAAAATCAACATACATTTCTGAGAAAATCCTCAGGAAACTATGTAAAAAAAGCATCTTGGGCTGGAGAGATGGCTTAGCGGTTAAGCGCTTGCCTGTGAAGCCTAAGGACCCTGGTTCGAGGCTCAGTTCTCCAGGTCCCACGTTAGCCAGATGCACAAGGGGGCGCACGCATCTGGAGTTCATTTGCAGAGGCTGGAAGCCCTGGCGCGCCCATTCTCTCTCTCTCCCTCTATCTGTCTTTCTCTCTGTGTCTGTTGCTCTCAAATAAATAAATAAATAATTTTAAAAAAATCTTTAAAAAAAGCATCTTCCATCAAATATATGATGTCAAAAATATCACAAGATAGAAATATCAAATTATTTCCTTTAATATTAGGAACAAAGAACATGATTATTTTCACTCAGAACTTAGATTTATACTGAAATTTTTATTAAAAATTATTTGTTTCAGTGATAGAGAGAGAGAGAGAGAGCAAAAGAGAGAGAATTTGAATATGAATATGGGCATGCCAGGGCCTCTAGTGGCTGCAAATGAACTCCAGATGCATGTCACCTTGCACATCTGGCTTATGTGGGTGGTCCTGGGGAATTGAACCCAGGTCCTTTGTCTTTGCAGGTAAACATCTTAACCGCTAAGCCATCTCTACAGCCCTTATCCTGAAACTTTTAACTGATTTATTAAGGTTAGAATGATAAATTCATCCAGACTTGAAAGTGTACAGTAAAATTATATAAGAGGGGTCTATTTATTTATTTGACAGAGAAAGATATATATATATATATATATATATATATATATATAGAGAGAGAGAGAGAGAGAGAGAGAGAGAGAGAGAGAGAGAAAGAGAGAGAGAGAGAGAGAATGGGCACACTAGGGCCTCCAGCCCCTGCAAATGAACTCCAGATGTGTGTACCCGCCCCCCATCCCCCATGCATCCCCCATGCATCTGCCTAATGTGGGTCCTAGGGAATCAAACCTGGATTTGATTGCAGGCAAATGCCTTAACCACTAAGCAATCCCTCCAGCCAAAGAAGGGTCTTATACTTCTGAGTTATTAGAAAACACAAATTAAATATCATTGTATTAACAGTGCATACTTATTTGAATTCAATTAAAATTAAAACATAATAATACAATCTAACGGAGAATATGGGGGACTGAGATTCCCAACATAACTAGTATATTTATAAACATGCAATCTCTTATGATTTGGTTTGTATCTGAAATTTTCTGTCAAAGACCATATGCATATGGCTTACTGATCAGCTAGTGGAGAGAACTCCAATATTGTTATGCCCTTAAATGACATAATGGGGCCTCTATGTCTTTTGCTCCTCCTAATCACAACTGCCAGGGTCTAGAGCACATCAGATGTCTACCTTATGTGATAGGCAACATGTATAGCACAATTTGATGTTTAAAAATTGAACAGTTCAAGTATTAACCATATACTACGGGATAATTTTACACATTTTAGTATGGTCTTTAAAGTTAGGCAGATTTAAAATCACATTTCATTTCTTAAAAATTTGTATTTGTATTTATTTTTCATCAAATTATAGACAATTCTACCTTTCATGAGAGGAAACTTTGAAAACACAGAGTTCAGTTGGCTTAAAAATATTTAACAGGGGCTAGAGAGATGGCTTAGCGGTTAAGCGCTTGCCTGTGAAGCCTAAGGACTCCGGTTCAAGGCTCGGTTCCCCAGGTCCCACGTTAGCCAGATGCACAAGGGGGCACACGCATCTGGAGTTCGTTTGCAGTGGCTGGAAGCCCTGGCACGCCCATTCTCTCTCTCTCCCTCTATCTGTCTTTCTCTCTATGTCTGTCGCTCTCAAATAAATAAAATAAAAAAATGAACAACAGCAACAACAAAATACTTAAATACTTAACAGGAAGAATATTATACAATAGTTTAAAATATGTTTCTTTATACCATTATCATCCCATATAGTGTTTCTTATCAAAAATTAGCTCAATTTTAAATTGTCTTTGAGATTTATCCCAAGTTATTGACTCCAGTTAAAAAGATAAGATTAGTTATCAACAGAAAGTAAGGAAAACAACATGAAACTGTGCAACGATTTCACCAAGAAGCATGTTATCAATTAAAATATAATTATGAAAATTTAAATTGATAAGTATTAACTTCACATCATATTCTATAACAGACGTTTACATCATTATAGTATTTATTTATTTATTTATTTATTTATTTATTTATTTATTGGTTTTTCAAGGTAGGGTCTCACTCTAGCCAGCCTGAGCTGGAATTCACTATGTAGACCCAGGGTGGCCTTGAACTCATGATACTCCTCATACCTCTGCCTCCTAAGCCTGGCTCATTTATTTCATCTATATTTCTGAAGGGCATATTAATATTAGTTGTATAATTATCCACATTCCATGGTGATGAGACTAAAATTTAGAGAGGTTAGGTATATGATTATGTAAGGTAGACTTGAAAGTCAATAATCTTTAAGCAGTGAAACAAAATAGTTTAAATATCTGGTTATGTGGCTGGGGAAAGGGCTCATTAAGTAAGATGCTTGTCATATAAGCAGGAACACCTGAATTTGAATAACCAGCATCCACATAAAAACTAGCCATCGTGATGAATTCACTGCAGTAATCTCAGTGCTGGGAGGATCCCAAGGGATTGCAGTTCATGTATTCTAGTGAAATAGATGAGCTCTTAGTTCAAGAAATGAACCTGTCTCAAAATAGTATGGAGAGCAATTGAGGAAAATAGCCTTCCTCTGGCTTACTTGTGCACGTCAGCACATGCATTCTTATATGCATGTGAACATGTAAACATATATACATGTGCCAAAATACATGATTGTCTGAAGTAACATATTAGAAAATAATAAGATGGAATGTAAGCAGGTCTTACCACTCAAAGACAGGTAAGAGCAGGAAATACAAGTCGTATTAACACTGACATATAATTTTTGTTCTTACACATATAGCCATTAGTGCTTCGGTGAGGAAAAGTCAGGAAAGGAAGCATTTGTTTTACTTACATCTTTATTTTAAAGGCAAGCAAGTAACCTAGCAGTATTAAATTCCTGAAATAACTTTGTCAAAGTGGAGAGAAAAATCCATGAGCTGGGATACAGGCTTATAGATGTAGCTCATGTGTTTTAGCTTCGTTGATGCAGAGTGTCCTTGGACACATTCTGAAGAAGGCCACTAGCTTTTATCTTCATGTCAGAAAACAAGAGGGTCAAGTTCATTCAGATTCTGTGCAAGGAGAGTCCTATTTAATGCTTATTCTATGCTCCATTTATTTACTGCTTTGTGTCTCACTGAAATCTATTTTAACTTTTATATATACTTTTTCAATCAAAAGGTTATAAAATTTCTGTCCTGGATTCTAATGCAGTTTTAAATCTCCATTACTCTCCCAAAAGTTTTTATTTCCCACCTGATGTTAAATATTACTGTATAAGGCCCTTCATATATCCTCTGCCTTAGTAACTTTTCATATAAAGGTTATTACAAGTTACTATTTTATTCAGGTCAAGTGTGTAAAGTGTGACTTCTTGCTCCCACTTCCTCTTCCCTTTCACTCCTTTTATTGTCAAGACAGAATACCCATTCAATTCTAGTGACACACACACACACACACACACACACACACACACACACAATACTATTTTGAACTACTTCTCCAAAATGTGCTAGTTACTGCTGTTCTGATCACAACTTTTATACATCCAGCTATTTGACATTACTTTCTCTCCTTCACCACTCCCTTGCCCTCTGAAGATATGGAAGGCCCATATAGTCCTCAATGCAGAGATGTAGTTTTTTTGTTTTTTTTTTTTTTAATCCACACAGCTAGTGGCATCATTATCTGTAGTAGTCAATTTGCAAGCTGCTGTCCCGATACTTCTTTATTTTTTGATGATTATTTACTAAAGTATAACCAGTGTGTTCTTTTTGGTCATTTTGAAATTCTGCATTCTGAAAACTGTATTTTGTTATAAATGTATTTCAAAGATAACAACTTTATATCTATACACTAAAAATAAGAATTTCAGTATATAACGGTGAAACAAACCAAATAAGTAAACCAGAAAAAAAGGCCTACATGGACTTAATGCCACAAATTAAAAAAACGTATGCTTTAAGCATTCACCACATAGGACATTATACTATGTCACTTCTCTCATGTAAACTGCTCTCTGTGGATGTCATGTGTCTTCTGATATAAATGAACATATATTTCACAATGAAGTATTTCTTTTCTTTTGAATAGATTGAAATTTTATGTGTCTCTGTCAACCAATTTAATTTTACTTAGGATTATGAGTTTATGTTGACCTGTTATATGTTCTATAAATTTCTTTTGATATGTGCTCACAATTTCCAAATAGAATATTCTTTTATCCTGAGATATCAGTGTGCATTATGTAAAAATCAGGACAAGATTATATATGGAAATAGATTCATCATGTTATTCTTGATGTTATTGCATAGTTGATGTTATTGTGAAGAACAACAGAAATAATCCTAATCAGTCTTAGAATAACAAATATCAGTCAAAAGCTTTATTTGTATTAACATATCCATTGTACAAATTCATGTAGTAGATATTGACAAGCATAAATCAATAACACTATGAAAATTATAGGAAGGTGTCAGTAAGCCAAAGAGGTTCCAATATTTATAATGCAGAATTGGCAAAAGTCTGAAACAGAATATTTGTGTTTTTGATAAGTTACACTATACCTTAACAGTATATACCTAGATTATATAGAAATGAAAACACCATCCCACTTCCACATCGGGTAGGCTTCTGAGGAGAGGGATTACAGGGATTTCTCTGCCAATCCCAGCAAACTTTGTGTAGGCTGTTATTCATGTGAGATTTAAATTTATTTAACATCTCTTTCCACTTATATTTCACCAAAATATATTTCAATGAGAATACCTCTCTCCTTTTCACTGGAGAAAGTTTTGAAAAAGGACTTAGTTTTACCAAGCTGCTGACAATGGCAGGATAGAATGTGCATATGTATGTATGTATATATGTATGTATGCCCTGGTTTATGTTGAGAATCTAAATATATGATCTTACCCAGACTTCTCCCAATGTGCAGGATGTGTATTTATTTTAATGAATGCCATAAATCAAATATACAAATTATTATCTCTCTTTTTTTTAACTAAGATTGAATAGATTTCAAATTCTTGGGTTTTCTTCTTCTTCTGTTTTTAAAATATTTTATTTATCTTTTTTATTTGGGAGAGAGAGAGAGAGAATGAATGTGTGTTCCAGGCCATCTAGTCCCTGCAAAACAACACGTCCGGACACATGTGCCACCCTGTGCAGGTACTGCAGAATTGAACCTGGATTTTTAGGCTTTTCAGGCAAGTGCCTTAACCACTAAACCATTTATTCAGCCCAAGTTCTTAGGGTTTCTTATTGGATTATGCAAGGAGAATGTTACTATCTGCCCATATTTTAAATACATATTTATGAGAATGATTGTCAGTTTAGTATTTTATTATTACTATGATATTGCTGATTATAATTTAATAAATGATAAATGTATATTTTATATATTTACAGCATTATTTATAACACATCTTTATTTGTTCATGTGAAATTTTAGTTTTTGAGTAGGAATAACCAAGGGCATGAATGTATGACCATTTCTGAAAACATACACACTTTCTCTCTTAACTTTCTTGTCCTCACAGGCTATAGTCATAATGAATAAACCATTTAAATTAATATTTAAACATGCTAAAATCACTCCAATATTAAAGCACCCAATAAGCACATTTTTATTATTTTTACCTTATTTTCATGAATATAATTTCTTTTGAAAATATTTAAATGTATTATTTCTCCTTTTTTTTTTTTTACTTTTTTCTCTACTTCATTCAAAGAGGCATAATTTTCTCTGTTTTATATCAATTGAAGTAGTAAAAATATCTATGACAATAATTATAAAGTAGAAACAAATGTTTTTTCCTGTCTTAACTATCTTTAAGACATATAATCAGTGGTCAAATATTTTGAATATTTTATCACTTGAAAATATTTAATTATTTGTAAAACTATTTCCTTGGTTTATGCTGTATTAAAATTTTCTCATTGTTTGTAATTTTATGTATCTGTTTTTTTTTCTTTTTTTAAAAATTATTTATTTGTTTATTTGAGAGCGACAGACACAGAGAGAAAGACAGATAGAAGGAGAGAGAGAATGGGCGCGCCAGGGCTTCCAGCCTCTGCAAACGAACTCCAGCCACGTGCGCCCCCTTGTGCATCTGGCTAACGTGGGACCTGGGGAACCGAGCCTCGAACCGGGGTCCTTAGGCTTCACAGGCAAGCGTTTAACCGCTAAGCCATCTCTCCAGCCCCTTTATCTTTTTATTAATTTTTATTTTTTTATTTTTTATGATTAACAACTTCCATGATTTTAAACAATATCCCATGGTAATTTCCTCCCTTCCCCTGCCCATTTCCCCTTTGAAACTCCACTCTTCATCATATCCCCTCCCCCTCTCAATCAGTCTATTATTTTGATGTTATCATCTTTTCCTCCTATTATGATGGTCTTATGTAAGTAGTGTCAGGCGCTGTGAGGTCATTGATATTCAGGCCATTTTGTCTATGGAAGAGCAAGTTGTAGAGTCCTAACATTCTTTTGGTTCTTACATTCTTTTTGCCACCTCTTTCACAATGTACCCTGAGCCTCTGAAGGAGTGATAGTGATGTTTCCACTCGAGTTGTTGATAATGTTTAACCTTTTCTCTCCATTTCCTCAATTTTTTCTTCAAAATTTGACTCACACTATATTCATTCACCTATATTCACTTTATAATTATTTTAGTCATTCACTTGAGAAATGGAAAGTAAAAGGGTATGTGGGGCCCAGGACCTCTTGTCACTGAAAACAAACTCCAGGGGCATGTGGCATGTGCCACTTAGTGCATGGCTGGCTTTCAGTACTTTGGAATCCAACCTAGGTAAGGCAGGCCTTTCCAAGCAAGTGGACTTAATTAATGACTCATCTCCCCATCTGGATTTAATAATTTATTTTTTGTAAATAATACTTTATTGATGGATATTTTTAAAAAAATATTTATTTATTTATTTATTTATTTATTTATTTATTTATTTATTTATTTATTTAATGGAGAGGGAGAGAGAATGGGTGTGCCAGAGCCTCCATTCCCTGCAAACGAACTCCAGGTGCATGTGCCACCTCCTTGTGCATCTGGCATACATGGGTACTGGGGAACTGAACTGAGCCCTTAGAGTTTGCAGGCAAGTGCGTTAACTGCTAAGATAACTCTCTAGCCCAAATGATAGATTTTTTAGGAATCCCCTAATATTCTCATTTTCCTCTTTGGGATGCAAAAATATTATTTTTCCTTTTATTAAGAGTGACGATGCAAATCTCACCATGTAGGGCATGGACAGCCACCTTGTCGTAGCAATCCCAGGGATCCTCCATGAGGATTTCCACTGAGACAGCATTAGTGCAGTCACTGATAAAGAATACCACTACTGAAAGGCATTGTACTGTACCCTGGAGCCCAGGCACTTAGCAAAAGTTCAAGAAATCTGCCTATCTTGTGCCTGACTCTGCTCTGTGTCCTATGGAGAGATCTGAACTCATGCTGTCCCTGTCCCAAGTGTGTTTAGCTGCCACTGGGGAAATAATGGTAGCTCCTTACACACTTCACCTCTACCAGGACCCTCCAAACTGCCCTTTTGCACGTTTCTTAATCTGTATGTGTGTGTGTGTGTGTGTGTGTGTGTGTGTAATATATATACATGTACATATACACATACATATATATTCATATTATATATTATCAGCATGAAAAGAATTAGGTTCATTTTTTTACATTTCCAATTATTTTTGAAGGTCTCTTCATGTTCTCTTTCATTCAATGCAATTCCCAACAAACTTCCAATGAAATTCTTCTTTGAACTAGAAAAAAAAGCCATCCAATAACTCATATGGGGACATAAATTACCACAAATACCCAAAACAAACCCAAACAGAAAACCAGTGCTGAAGGTACTATGATTACTGCCCTAAAAGTCACAAATGAAAGTGACCTCATAGTGACAAACACAGCAGAATCCTGGCACAAAACAGACACCAAGACCATCAGAATAGAATTCAACATTATTCAATCAATATATTTAAATGGGTCTTGCACTCTTCGTTGAATAATTAATGTCATCTTTAATTTCCTGTGTCTTCTCAAAATTTGAATACTGACTCATTTTTCATGCACATTCAGTAGTATTTTGATTAAATGGTTTAAATTCCAAGAAATGTTTATGGGCCTTGTCACCTGTAGAATACTTAATTCAGAATTAATTGTACATTGGAAATTTCAATAAATTCCTAAGTTAAACTTTGATTTATTTCTTCCAACAGTGTTACACCTATTCATTCAGGGTCAATTTTCTCCACCTTTCAACTTAAACACTGTCCCGTCCGGCGGGACCTAGTTATTCATGGGGGCGAGGAGGACCCTAACCTGAAATAAGATGGGTGAGAGAGAGGAAGAGACTCAAGCAAATGTACACTTGTCAAGAGTCCAATTTTATTGAGCCACAGCGGCCTTTTTCAGGGTTAGGGTTAGGGTTAGGGTTTTGGGTGGGGGGGGCGTGGCTGGAGGAGGCAGGTGGTGGAAGTTACAGAATCTTCTTGGCCTTTGGCCTAGGACAGTTTGCGGTTATTCCAAAAATTCACGTAGAGTTCTCAGTCTCTGCCGTTGCCAGGCAGGGTGTTAATTAGTTAGGTGTGGCCGAGTAGGGGGATGGAATCAGTTAGGTGTGGCAGGGTGGGGGATGAGGAAAGGTCAGAAGTTGCTCAGGGCAGAAGTTGCTCAGGACAGAGGTTATCTCAGGGCAAAGGTCTGTTCAGGGCTCATCTCCTCTGTCTCCAACAAAACACACTCTCCATATGTTCCTATCATTACCAATTAATTTGAATTTTATGACATGTTAAAGGAGTTTCTACCCAATCCTCACTCTCTTAGGTAAACTTAAGAATGCTATTTTCTTATCAGTAACTCTGTCAATTCTTCTTCTGGGATGGAAACCACTTATGCTTATAAATGTGTGCCTCGTGTGAGAAGAAGTAACTCATACGGTAAAGAATATATTGTACTTCAGGATTCTGTCCTGGTGCTAAGAATGAAGTGCCAACAGAAAGGAAGCCTAAACTTAGTAAATAAATAAATAACAACATGTTTATAAAAATAAAAGATACTATTTAACTCGAAGAGCAAGAAATTTAGAAAAATCAATATACAAATCTTCTCCCAGATGTTCTGATAAATAATAACTTTGAAAAGTTTCTTAGGTACCTGGTTAGTATGGGAGGAAGTGTGTCAGTCTTATGAAAAGGATTCTTATGGCCATTGTAATAAATTTGTTTCAGGGAGAACTTTAAACAAAGGGTTCCCAAATAAACATAGAAGAATTGCAATTAATGTACAATTCAGTGTGATGATTATTAAAGTCAGACAAATGATATTTGTTATTATTGTGTCAAGTGGTAGTGAACACAGCCCTTTCTTTACCCTCCACAACAGAACATGTACTTTAAACAAAATCCTTCCCCTTTTTCATCATCTCAGCAGTGTAATATCCTCTGACAAGTGAAATAAATCTCGCTTTTAATCATGCCAAGGGTATAAGCTTTCATGCAAATTGTTTGTATTGATATCTTCCTGGAAGCAGTTTATTTACAAATAGCAAGAAAGATAATTGTAAAGTATTTCTAGAAATTATCTAATTTCTTTTGAAACCCTCTTCCTAGGACACTTTGCCATTGTTCCTTGTTTTGATTTTTTTACTTGAAATCTCTGATCATTAACTCAGAAAATGAAGCACTTAATGAGTTAATGAGTCCCACTTGATACGTAAGGATATACACCTCTGTTCTTTCTACAGAAGGGCTATGCACCTAGCTAGTAGCTCTCTATATGCTCTGTCAGGGTTACAAACCTTTCTCAGATTGGTTAGTATTCTGAGTACTATGCAAATTATGTGAGTAATATTCACTTTCTTCTCATGAACTTTAGTTCTATGGGAGGAAGATCTTCAAAAATAATCAGAAGAAACAAAAAAAATGCAACAAAAACAAACAACAGAAAATATGAAAGTTTTGTGATATACTGAAATTGTCTTATCCTATTACTAAATTAGGATACTATTACTTTGCTACTACTGTTTTAAATTTTCCTTGAGTTGTATAAATTTGTTCCTAGTAAAATTAGATCAGGAATATTAAGTGTGGCCTTAGGGAATTTCAACTAGTAGACATATGATTGGAAAACACAGAGTTCAGATGTGAAAAAAAAATGCACGTTTAATTTTTCTGTGCTTTCAGCAATTTTCTCATTATCTCATAATGTTGACTAAATTCTTTTCATATTTATAGCGAGTGTGTGGGAAGGTCCAGTATTTTACCATGGCACAAGTACCTCTTTGGAGTCAACTACCAAACATAAGCTGAGTACTTACTGTCTGATATCTTCCCAGCAGTATCCCAACTTAAAATAGAAATGGTATTTACACATTGGATCCAAGGAAGTCTGAAAAGACACAAACAAATTGCATGAGCAGGTGGCTCAGAGACCCATAATATTTCTACCTGTGGTTCTAAAGAACAGTCCTCAGAACACTATGACAGTCAAAAGAAGAGAAAAAAAAGAAAACTCTGTTTCTTAGCTGAATCAACATGTTAACTGCACTTTTTGGAAATGGTTGCCTGCAAATAAAACAAACAAACAAAACCATTTATGCTATCTTGACATTGAGAAGTGTGTTGTAAAGCAAACTGATAGATTCTATAACAAAGTAAATATGACCACAGTCACGGACATGTACTCAATGAATGAGTAAAGATGTATTGGCTAGTTAGAGCAGTGGGAGATCAATACTAAATATGAGTGACATCCAGCAAAACTCTCTGTGGGTTACATCTGTTTAGAGGGAAACAAAATCTAAGTTTTTGTTTTTCAATATGATTCTAAAGTACATTCAAATGACTCTTAAAAATCACATAGATAAAACATATGCTCCAGTGAATATGTTATGCATATATACTTTTTACCTAAGCTTGTTTAAAGAACATATTTGACCTATGGAAAGCTAACTTTGATTAACTACAATCAGTTAATAACCCTAAATATATTTTGTCACAATCTCATCCTACCTAGTAAGAATCTCCTTAGGTAGGTCTCAGTTAATCAGCCCAAGTAACATAAATATTAATTGGCCTGGGGATGGAATAGTTTAATAGAACACTAATCATGTGTGGCAGTTTGATTGAGGTGTCCCCCTTAAACTTATGTGTTCCAAAATTTATGTCCAAAGCTGGTGTCAAATTGGGAATTGGAGGCTTCAAGGCTTCCCTGTTGGTATTGTAGATTCTATGACTTTTGATAAATTAATAACAACATCTAAAATTATTGTGGTACATTGAAATGCCACACTCTACTAAGAATTCCCCCTGTCCTGATATTCATACCTTCCCCATGCCATCTCTAGAAAGTGAGATTATAATATAGCTTCTATAGATATATATTTTCCATAATATCAAATAATAAAGCTACAGACTACATTGCCTTTTCCTCTTGTCTTATTGGATTTAATCATGCACATGCAATGTTCCTTAGTGTCCTTTCATAGCTTGCTATTTCACTTGATTTTAGCATTGGGTGGTATATCATCATCTCTAGTAACCACAGTTTATCAACTTACCCAATGAATGGCAATATGTTTGCTTCCCGGACTCGATAATTATGAATCACATGGTAGAGTTTTTCTTGGTTTTGTAGATACCACAAAACTGTCTTCCAAAGAGGTTTTGACATCTTATATTCTTGTGGGCAATAATTATCTCATTATTACTAATAGTAGTAGTAGTGGTAGTTGTTGTTTTTATTGTTGCAATAATAAAATTATTTGAGATAGGCTCTGTCACTGAACCTGGCACTCACTGTGTTGGCTAGCATAATTAGCCAGCAAACCCCAGGGATTCACCTGTCTCCTCCCAATGCTGATATTGATGGCTGACATCACCAGCTGGTTTTTAGTGGGTATCCAAACTCAAGTCTTCGTGTTTACATGGTAAACACTTTACAAACTGAACCATCAGTTCGTTTTTCTCATTTTAAATTGGGATACTTATCTTTTCATTACTTAATTATGAGGCATCTTTGTATATTCTACATGTAATCTGCTTATTAAATATATGATTTAAAATAATGAGTGATTTCTGGTATTTGGTTTGTCATGGATGTTAGTTTTAATTTGCATTTCTCTGATGATACCTGAAGTGTAATGTCTTTTCATATAGTAGTATGTCACTTATTTTTGTTCTTTTGTGAGGTGTCTAAAAAGATAGAGTGCCCATTCTTTGATTCCTTTAATATTTGCATTGGTGACATTTTAGAATTCATTGGATCTTCTGAATAAAAGCTATGGATATGATATGCATTTGGCAAATATATTCTGCTAGTCTGTAGCTTCTGTTGTTCTCTTGGCAGTGTCTTTCAAACAACAGTGACTTCAGTTTAATTGGTTTTAGTGTCCACCTTCTTATTGCTGTGAAAAAGCAGTTGATCAAAAGCAGCTCATGGGAAGAAAGTGTTTATTTTGACTTTTAATTTCCAGGGAAAGTTTTATCGTGATAGAGAGAGCATGACAAGCAAACACAGAGTAGAAGCAAGAGAGAATTACTTAGGAAATGGCAGCAGGACTCTATCTGTCCAAAGCTTGACAGCTGAAACAGCTCTGCCGACAAGACTTCCATCTTCCCAACTGCCACCCGCTGGGGGTTGAGTGTGAAGTGCAATCACAAACACGTGAGGCTGTGGGGAACTTCCCAGTTTAAGCTATCTGCTGATTATTATTTCAAATATTTGCCTTTTGTGTTACATCTATAAACATTTTACCAAATATAAACTGTCTATTTTTACTAGCCTGTTATAGATTCATATTTCACATTTCATACTGTGTTCCATTTTGAGTTTATTGTATGAAGGATGTAAGGTCTGTGTCTAGTTTAATTTTGTTGTATCCCAATGAGCAATCTTTCAACACCCTTACATATAAGGTCATCTTGTTTCCCAGCATGTTATTTTTTGTCCATCTATCAAATATAATTTTTCTATATTCATATGAGTCTACTTTTAGGCTCTCTATTCTACTTCAATTATACATTTTTAATATTTGTCACATGTTTCAGTGTTGATTATTAAAATTTTAATATAAATCCTAAGAATTATTGAATTAGTTTCCCAACTTTTTTCTTCTTTGCCAGTATACTGGTGACCCTTCTGGGTCTTTTGCCCTCTCCATGTAGATTTGGGAATGAGTTTTTTGAAATTCATGAAAGAAACTTCCTAGTATCATGATTATGATTAGAATGAGTCTATAGATTGAGTTGAGTCAAGAGTGACATTGTGGTCATATAAAGAGACTATGATCATAAGCTGTTTGTCTATCTCTCTGTCTGTCCATGAGATCCATGCACAAACACTTTTTTTTTTGTTGTTGTATTTCACTAGTTTCCTAATTTTGGTCACATATAAATTTTACAAATTTTGTTAGACATAAAAAAATTCATGTTTATTGTGCTGATATGAGTGATACTGTGTTTTGAGTTTCAGAAGTCAGTTTTTTTTCATTGTTTATATGTAATAGAAAAATTGGAAAATGCACCTTATTATTTCCTGAAATTCTACTGTAATTGCTAATTCACTCCAGTAGTGCGTTTTGTTCATTCTTTTTGGCTGTCAGCATACATTGCAAATATATACAAATCAAGAGAGCTTATTTTTCTTCTTTCACACTCTTTCAATCTTTAATTTCCTTTTCTAATCTCTTTGCATTAGCTTAGGATTCATTATAATGTCATGTCTTCTCTCATTCTAACGGAAATGTTTTGAGATCCTCACTATTTAGTAGGATGCTTCTTGTAGATATTTTGGCTTCTATTCCTATTTATCAATTTGAAAAAGCCCTGTTTCTAGTTTAAATCATTTTTATAATCAGTTGTTATTTAATCTTGTTATTTTTTTCGGTATCTATTAATTTGGTCTCTTCTAAGTTCTTGTGATGGACTGCTAAATGATCCATTACCTCATTGTATCATGTGTACTACTAAATTTAAAATTTATTAGCATTTAATAGACATGAAATTAAAATTTAAAAAGTAATTATCACTGTGCAATTGAAAATGCATAATTAAAAATTAGGTGTTCAGATTTCAACAAGTGAAGGCAAACTATAAACAAACAATAAATAAATAAAACATGAAAAGTAGGAAGACCAAGTAGTAAGAAAACAAACTGTATACTTATTAGCCAAAGTGATTGCTTCTGGGAAGATTAACTCAGATCTACTCAGAGATGTGACAAGAAAGACACAGCTTCAAGCTGGAGAGATAGTACAGGGATTAAAGAGCTTGCCTGCAAAGACTCATGACCCAAGTGGGCTTCTGCAGTACCCGTGTAGAGCCATATGCACAAAGTGGCACACATATCTGGAGTTCATTTACAGTTTCTAGATGACCTGACATGTCCATTCTCTCTCTATCTGCCTTTGTCTCTCTCTGGGGGTGTGCGGAAGTGTATATCTTTAATCCCAGCACTCAGAGGCAGAAGCAGGAGAATAACTGTGAGTTAAAGGCCTGCCTGAGACTACATATTGAATGTCCATCAGCTTAGGCTATAGCCAGACTCTACCTCAATCCCCCGCCCACTCCCATACACACAGAGAAAGACACAGCTCCAAGCTGTGTTTCCATCACTCTCACTCACCATCCTCATTTTTGAAAGAGATTGGCTGTGTATTATCTTCAGCATCTGTGTTTTAGCATTTTGTATTTAGTTGCTGCATCAGAAGTAGCCTGCATTTCCAGTTTATAGAATTTTTTGATTGGTAGTAATTCGAGCAAGCAAACTCTCTTTCTTCCCCTTTCTGTGTGTGTGTATTTGTGTGTGTGTATGTGCTTCCCTTCCCTCTGTCTCTGCACGGTAATAAAGGAATAAATAATATGTTGAAAGTAAAAAGAAATGATGTCCAAGGAAACTCAAGTTGGCATTAACAAATCAAGATGATCAAAACTTGGGAATGTGTACAAGCAGTGGGTATATTTTTAAAGTGAGAATTCTGAAAGTAACCGTGACCCAGAAGTTACACAGAGGTAGTTAACCTATGTTAATTCATAAATGCAGCATATATGGCCATATTCATTTGGATTAGCCTTAGCTCTGTGTAACCAAAGCAAGGTAATAGAAGTTAAAGTCATGTTAATCTACACAATACTTTCAGATTACACTTATGTTTCTTCTGATATTTGTAATACCATGTCAGAAGTGCACACACCTTGAACAATGTTCCTCAACATGAGACTTATCTGTAAGAAAAAAGAGAGGAAGAGGGAGCTATTCTTGCTAATGTACATATCATAGCCGGTCCAGCATAGGTGACAGGCTGATAGGTTAAACCATATTGAACTTCCTGGTTCAGACACCACTCAGCTAAGTTTCTATAGATGAATTAGTAGAGCAGAGGAATGGCTCAGCAAAACACTTCAATAAATATAAAGCTATAAAGCCATTATTAAAAACGGTTCCTGGCAACTCAGAAGTATCATGAAGCTGGAAAGAAGTAACTAGAGTACCAAGTAGCATCTCGATCACACTTTCCAAGGCTCAGGGTCTAATGAGGAAGAGGTGGTGGAAAGAATGTAAGAGCCAAAAGAAGGGTTGGACTCCTTACAAAGTGCTCCCTCCAGACAAAAAATTGGCCTCAACATCCATGACCTCATAGTGCCTGACACTACCTACACAAGACCATCGTAAGAGGAGGGAAGGACCATGGCATCCGAGTAGAGGAGAGATTTATTGAGATGGGTAGTGGATGTGATGGAGAATGGAATTTCAAAGGGAAAGGCGGGGCGGAGAGGGTATTACCATGGGATATTTTTTATAATCATGGAAAATGTTTAATAAAATTGAGAAAAAAAAATGATTCCTGGGCTGGAGAGATGGCTTAGAGGTTAAGACATTTGCCTGCAAAGTCCAAGGATCCTGGTTTAACTTTCTAGGACCCATGTAAGCCAGATGCACAAGGGGATACATGCATCTGGAGATTGTGTTCAGTGGTGGAGTCCCTGGTGTGCCCATTCTCCCCCCCCCCCTCTCTCTCTCTCCTCTTTATCTCTCTCAAATAAATAAATAAAATCTGTTTAAAAATTGTTCCTTTCTATCACTAACATTTGCAGTAATTTTTATTTTTTTAATGTTTCACTAAAACATATCTAGATGTCATCATGTGCTATTAAAACATTTCAAAAATTGTTATGATTTTTATGAAGTACTTTATCAATATGTGTTTGTATGTATATAATCTTATTTGTATTTGTTTAAGAGAGAGTATGAGAAAGAGGCAGAGAGAGAGAGAGAGAGAGAGAGAGAGAGAGAGAGAGAGAGAGAGAGAGAATGTGTGCACCAGGGCCTCCAGCCATTGCAAACAAACTCCAGATGCATGTGCCACCCTGTGCACTTGGCTTATATGGGACCTGGGGAATCAAACCTTTGCCTTAGGTTTCACAGGCAAGTGCCTTAACTGCTAAGCCATCTTTCCAGGCCAAAATGTATATTTTATCACTGAAATTTACTGGATGTTCCATGATTTATCACTTGAGTAAGTGAGTCTTTTGTATGCATTTTTTGTTTTTTGTTTTTGTTTTTGTTTGTTTGTTTGCTTGCTTGTTTTTCAAGGTTGGGTCTCACTCTAGCTCAGACGGACCTGGAATTCACTATGTAGTCTCAGGGTGGCCTTGAACTCTCAGTGATCCTCCTACCTCTGCCTCCTGAGTGCTGGGATTAAAGACATGTGCCACAATGCTCAACTTATATCCATTTTTGAAAGCTTTACTCTTTACTGTTAATTGTAAGGTACATAAAAACATGATCTAATATTGTAAAATTTCAAGAACACAGAAGCTAGACATATTTATAAGACATTAATAACACACACACACACAGAGAGAGAGAGAGAGAGAGAGAGAGAGAGAGAGAGAGAGAGAGACATTGTTTTCATCATCATTAAATGTGAATCAACTTAATATGTGATATATGTCCCATATGATGAGATCCCAAATATAATCAAAATGCAAAACACATAATTTTTTTTTGGTTTTTCGATAATTTTAAGGTGCTGTGTGAGGACACTAATCATATTTTGAAAACCCAGAGGCTTTCCAAACCAATGGTACTTCCAAAGGAAACTGTGTGACTATAGATTAGGAAAAGCCATAACACATTATATTACACAAGTTTTAAGAAATCATAAGTACAAAAAAATCCATGAGTTACAGCAAAGCCTCCAGTTTTCTGAGTGTGTTCTGAGTGAAATCTTAAGCACTGCTTGCTTTTCATACAGCATGACCTCACACTTAGCCTTTACTGCTAGCACTTTAAAAATGCATGCCTGACTACTGCTCTAGATGAACTTAATCATCCTCTTCCCATTACTTATGATTTACCTCATGTTCATGTTCATTACATTGCCATTAATGTTGGAAAGAGCACCATTGCTATAGCAACCAAAGAACTGAGGTGGTGACCTAGTCTTTGAAATCATGCCTTGGCTCTGGATTACTTCAAGACAATGTACAAAGGAATGTGAAATATTTTATGTTTCAATTTTTGTTTTATAGAAATTCTTTGGAAATTTTCCAAATTAAGGCTTCACTAATTCTATCATTATTATTAACTTGCTAAAACATTTTCCTATTTTAATTAAATCTGTATCTTGATGATCTTCATATGAAAACACTCATTTATCTCTGCATGCTGTTCATTCATCAGTATCTGAAACTTATCTGAAAGAAGAAAAGATGCTACACTCATGCATTAAAGTCTTCAATTCATAGAATAAAATGTGCATCTTTTACTTGTAAAGCTATGGTAGGGTACATTCTTTTGAAGATGGTTCTTTAAGCACAGAAATGAATAAAATATATCTCCCAGACAGAAGGAAATGATTCACAGTATATGCTTAATTTTGGATTTTCATTTTATTTGCTGATATATACTGAAGTAAAATGCATTTCTAAAATACATTCAAATGAAAACATGTAAAACGTTGAAATTCTTCTACATAAAAATAACAAGTTTTATTTGGCAACATCCTCTATTAACTTTACAAAGTTTACTTAAAATGTTCTAAAGGAAGTAAATTTCCTCATTTCATTCTTCCTTAAATATAAAAATCATTACCTGTGAAACTATTGTACGTAGTTACATATACTTTATTTAAATAAATCATAAAATATAGATAACATTCATACATTCTAAATATTATTTTATTGTTTTTTTTTTATCTTTTTTAAGGGATAGAAAGAGAGAGAGAAAGAACGGACACAGCACGGCCTCTGGCCACTGCCAATGACCTCTGGACACATGTGTCACCAAGAGCACCTGGCTTGCATGGGTACTGGGACACTCAACCTGGGTCCACAGTCTTCACAGGCAAGTGCCTGAACTGCGAAGCCGTCTTTCCAGCCCACATTTACACACTTCAAATCTAACTATCTTAAATTACATTGAGCACCACAAACTTTCTATTTAGTAGATTAATTAATATTGATTAGAGGGTTAGAGAGAGTGACACTTTACAACCAGTAAGATGGTTAACCCAAATATTGTTATGTCCAAGTCTACACAAACACAGGAAACAAAAAGGTACATTAATATTCCTAACTTCTTTATATGTAAATGTAAAATAGCAATGGTTATTGCTGATACTATACTACCTGGCTATCTTACTACCTGCATAATAGTCATATGCTGTAAGGAAATACATGTACAAATATGCAAGTGTGTGTATACACCTAAAAATTTGATAGATGGGCTTTTTGTTTCATAAATGTTCCATTTTATAAACAAATTTAGGATAAAAATAAATACTAATTAGCAGTAAGATAAATAATTCTGTAGTTTGTTAATTTGCATTCGTATAAATTGCTTTTTTAATACTACCAGTACTACCAGGATCCATTTTTAATACACTTTCTTTTCTTTTCTTTCTTTTTTTTTTAGAGAGGAGGACACAGATTTATTATTTATTTATTTGAGACACATAGAGAAAGAGAGAATATGGGCAGATGCATGTGCCACCTTGTACATCTGGCTTAAGTCGGATCTGCGTAATCAAACCTGGGTCCTTAGGATTCACAGGCACGCACCTTAACCATTAAGCCATCTCTCCAGCCCAACATATGTTTACCTGTTCCTCCATTTTGGACTAAGTCTTCTCACTTAACCTATCTCCACATTGTATACTTGAAACAAATTGAAAGTGAGCCATTGTCACCAACTTATCCACATTTGATGGACTATTAGTTTCTTTCAATATTTTATATTTATTGATTTATTTATTTGACAGAGAAAGAGGGAGAGAGAGAATGGGCACCCCAGGGCCTGCAGCCACTGCAAACAAACTCCAGATGTGTGCACCTCCTTGGGCATCTGGATAAAGTGGGTCTTGGAGAATCAAACCAGGATCCTTTGGCTTTGCAGGTAAACACCTTAACCACTAAGCTATTCCTCCACCCTGAATGATTAGTTTTTAACACTTAGATAAGTCTCAGCATTAAGTATTCAAAAAACCACTAAGTCATAATTTAAGGCTCACAATTAGAAACAATGTAGTTCAGAGGTGTTCTCTGCTTGGATTCCAGTTGAACAATCTGTTCATATGACTTTGACTTCACAAATGTTGAACTGCAAATCCCTATCTTTTGGCAGTACCACGTTTTTCACTATTATTATTTCTTTTAATTAGTTAAAATACTGAAGTAAAAGGCAATCATATTATAGCTTATACAACCTACTGGGTAAGGAAAATTATGCAAAATGGAGAGCCTATAGATTTTCAATAGCTGTCAATCTTGGAAAATCATTTCCTTTCAAGCAATATAGATCCTCTGATGCTTTAGAATGTGCACAATATCATTATTATTGTAAGAATCTGATGGCTGATTGTACTGAATTATTTTGCATATGGAGTATTTTATGTTCACATTCACTTTGAAACTCATTGATTAACACGTCTAATTCATCAACATTTCATTTACAGATTTTTTAAAATTTTTTGGTTTGTTTATTTTTATTTATTTGAGAGCGAAAGAGAGAAAAAGAGAAAGAGGCAGAGGGCGAGAGAGAGAATGGGTGTGCCAGGGATTCCAGCCACTGCAAATGAACTCCAGACACCTGCGGCCCCTTGTGCATCTGGCTAACGTGAGTTCTGGGGGACCCATCCCTGAACCAGGGTCCTTAGGCTTCACAGGCAAGCGCTTAACTGCTAAGCCATCTCTCCAACCCTCATTTACAGTTTTAAACAGCTTTGACCCTATAAAGCTTGTAGCAAATTGGATGGAAACTGTTTCAGATAGGTGTGATGATACCCTAGGTATGACTCACTTCTATAGAAAATAAAAAAATAAAAAAATAAACATGGCAATATAAATTAAATTATGGTCAACCATGGCAATTATAATAAGGAATCCAAAATTAATTTAGCATATTTATGATATTTTCATTTCAATTTTATTAAAGTCTTTTTTGAAAAATACATTATACTTTGAAAAAGCAACACTGAGTATTTTCATAACTCCTGGAAAATATTGACTCAGTCATAAATGGAAAGTTGCTCCTGCAAATATTATATGGTTATGGATAATATATATTTAAGTCTAATTCTGTCCAAAAAATAACTCCAAATGAGAACTTTCAGACCAGTATAATACCTGATGCAGACCTATTGCGGGAATACATTCTCAATTTATTAGTCACATTTCTTCTGTAAGAATTAACAAGTCTTCTAGTATATGACAGTATAACCTGAATCAGTAATATTAATGGTTGCCTTCAAAATATGTGTAAAATAAATTACTCCATTCCATAGACATAAGACGTGATTACCCAGTGTATAATTTGCATTTAAAAATCCCACTTAATACCTACATATTCAATGATGAAATGAACCTAACTATACATGGAGTATATTGCCTTCTCTGAATTTTCTAGTAATTGAACACAGTTTAAGATATTGATTCCTTAGAAAGTATGAGATAACTGCCTCTTATATTATTATTGCCTTTTGGAATTCTTTTCATCAGCCATCTCTTTCTATTTGCTCTCTCTCTCTCTCTCTCTCTCTCTCTCTCTCTCTCTCTCTCTCTCTCTCATTTTTTTTTTAATTTTTTTCCTAAAGAAACTTCGTCATTCAAGTGCAGCTTTGGTAACTAGGACTGTTACTGACATTAAATTTGACTAAAATAACAAATGTATATTACACTTGGCATGTTGAGAACATTTTAATTCACACCCTCAAAAATACTTGCTTGTCTAAGCTATGTTCCTATTGTTATATGTCATTCAGCTTCTCTCTCTTCTAAGCCCAGGCAGCTGTACCTGCCTCATGTTTGCTATGACCTCCTTGGGCACTCACTCTAAAATACACTTAGACTGTGTAAAATTCCCATCATCTATGAAGCTTTTAGTCTTTTCCAAGCTTCCATTACTTCCTACCTGGACTAAAGTGCAACCTTCCCTGTTTTTACCATTTTCTATCAGTGATATTCATTCTTTCTTACTCAGCACCTACTGAGAAATTTCTCCCATGGAAAAGGCATCACTTTGACCAAATGCTGAATCAATTGTTAACAGGAAAAGGACAAAATAATATCTAACTCCAGGGAAACTCACATCACAATGGTCAATACTGGATACATGTTTTCAACTAAAGTATTAGCATCTTCTATATTTTCTTTGAAAAAATATTTAACCATAATCTTTGAATGTCATCTTGCTTATCCACACTTGAGAACTACATTTTTTTTTTAATCCTTAGGCATTTTTACTTGGTATAAATCCTTTCACTTGACCTCTAAAGTGTTTCCAGAGTATGTATTGTTATATATTGAATTTATATTAACAAAGAATTAGATTTCATTGTGTTGCTTTCAACTAATTTTTTTGTTTCTCTCCTCTTTTCTGCTGTCCCTAGCCCCATGGTGGCTCTCATATTATCCTGCTCTTCACTATATTTCATAGTACATGCCCCCTTTAGTTCTACCCACACTGCTTTTCACCTGGTTTTCTGTGCTATGCTCAATCTCTCCTTCCTTTACAAACAAAAATATTAAAAATTGTAATGTGGGCTGAAGATATGGCTTAGCAGTTAAGGTGCTTGCCTGTGATGCCTAAGGACCCAAATTCGATTCCCCAGAACCCATGTAAGTTAGATGCACATGGTGTTGCATGCGTTTGGAGTTTGTGCACAGTGACTAGAGGCCCTGGTGTTGTCATTCTCTATCTAATAAATACACAAATAACATAAAAATTTAAAATATTAAAAATGCTTTAAAAAGTTGGAATCCACATATTTGAGAGAACATGCAGTTTCTGTCTTTCTATGGCCGGGTTACTTCACTTAGTGTATTTTTCCAACTCCATCCATTTTCATAGCTTTATTTTTTTTTTACAAAACAATAAAGGTACATTGTGTATATGCACTACAATTTTATTATCAATCCCTCATTGGATGGACATTAGGGTTGACTCCATTTCCTTGTTATTGTGCATACAGCAGCAATGCGCATAGATAAGCAATGAATTCTGTGTGGTATGATATTGAGTCCTTTTGCGGTATTACCCTCTAAGTGAGCCTGAAATATCTAGCTTCTCGCTATATCTCTCACCTATGCCTGTCACTAACTGAGAATGAATATTCTAAATTCTTATGCTTATCCACACCAAAGTTGGTATATCAATGTATTCCTATTCAAAATTCTTCGTCTGTCTTTATATGCACATATTTACTTATTCAGTTCATATAATTGTATACTCTTCAAATATTTTAAAATAAAACTTTGCTGTGCCACCTTAAAGGAACATCTTTTCTGTGTTTCCCTTATTTCTCCGTGAAATACAGTGATAATTGCAATGTTTTCTAACCTCAATGTATTTAAAAACTCTACAATATGGAAATATCATAGCAATATCTGCAGCATAAGTTATGTGTAAAACATTTGATGACCTAAACTTATCTGGTATATTTTAAAGAAAATAGTATGCATTTCCCATGATTCCATTGTTAATAGCAATGGCCATTTACTTATTTACATTAACATACAACTACATGTAAATAAATCCTTAACTTCCTTTAAAAGCAGTTCTTACACAGATGAAACACTTTTTATTCAACAAATACTATTGCATGTCAACTCATATAAAAGGAGAGCACATAATGTGAAATGATTCTGAGTAAATAGAGAAGAAAAGATACAAACATATAAACAGATCCTGCTGAATGGGAGAGGAAGAGGACTGAAGGATGAGAAATAAGTCACAGTGGATGTAGGAATTTAAAGATGGAGTTTCTAAAACTCAAAAGTAGATTATTTTCTTTGTTGCTATGCAAACTTTCCAAACAAATCCTAGGGTATAAGGCTCATTAAAAACAGGAATTCAATTTCGTCACGTTTTTGTTATATCTTTTGGAAAGTTAAATATACCAAATATCACAATAGGCTAAAATCTAGCTTTTACTCTATGCTAAGTGAGTGACAAAATAAAAAAAAAAAAGATATGTTTTGGAGAACATGCATTTATACAGGAAAGAAAAATGTACCAGAGTTAAAATGGCCATGACAAAAGGAACTATAAGGCACTCATACTTTATATACTTCATATACTTTATGTATTTTATTTAGATACTTTATATAGATATAGCAAAAATAGGTTTAATTAAAACTACATCCAAATTTCAGTTGTCAGAGAAACTCCTGAATCACATGGATGTCTATAACAAGACCATAAGAATATTTTATGTGTAACTCCCATGAAGGAAACAAAGTTTGAAGTAAAATATATTTGAGAACAATTTATGCCATTACATGCAGTGATAGAGGCCAGTGAGATAGCCACTGACAAACACATGATTTGAGTGTAATTCATTTCACTGCCAAACACTAGGAGGATGATTCCACTATGGTCTCATAACAAGTTTTCTGTTAGTGCTATGATTCTGCCCATAGATCACTGATTTAACTCATATAAATTGTGTTTATCTTGAATGATTACTGATACAGAGAAAGGTTTGCTTTCTTATTATTTCCCTGTGCATTGCAGGCATAACTTTTAAAACATGAGACACAAAACAAAATTATGATAAGACTCTTATCATGGCATACAGGTAGGTTTAGCTATATTAAAATATTGATAAAATATTGGCTGTTTATAATGAAATCATAATATCAGTGAATGGGAGAAGTCCCTCTACAGCATCAAGGCTGTTAAACATTACTTGAAATTACAAACATAGTCACTGAGTAGGCAATATTTTGAATCCTTAGTAATGTATGGTAAGTTGTTAAATACATGATTTAAACAAATTGTCATTTTACAACTTGTGATTATGAACTTTGTGATATTGTTACATGGTTTCTATTACTCGGTTAAATGCAAATATACACAAACACATGGGTAGCTGGTATCCTTACTAGCACTGATAATCATAGAACTTGAGGCAGTGATGTTCATGAGTTTGAGGCCAACATGGGCTATGGAGTGAGTTCCAGTTCTGTCTAGGCTACAGTGAGAGCCTCCCTTGAAAAAAAAAAAAAGAAAAAGAAAAAGAAAAAGAAAGAAAGAAAAGAAAAGAGAAAAAGAAAGAAACATGGGCTGGAGAGATTGCTTAATGGGTAACATCACCACTTGTGAAATCAAGTTGGAGCCTGATAGACTGCTCAAACTTGATTCCCAGTACCAACTTCATATGGTCATATGGTTCTGTAACTTCAGTATTATTGGGAGAAGAGATGAATGGATCTAAAGAGATCACACAAGAAAGCAAGACAAGATTCAAGAGAACTAAGAGACTCTGGCTCAAGTAAAACTTGATGGAAGAAAAATTGGGGGAAACCACTTACTTCACTTAGGTCATCACAGGCTCTCCTCCACAGATGAGTGCATAAACACATGCATGTGGGTACACAACATATACCACACACTTAGACTCCACACCATACCACACACACAGTACGTGTCACACCCTCCTATGCTTTCTCTCTAATTCTCCCTCTTTCCACACACACACACACACACACACACACACACACACACACACACACACACAGTTTATGTTGTTTTATTGACATTTTTGATACTTGTAGTAGAATAGTGTTATTACAATTCTTTCTCTAAAACCCTGATGTTCTACTTGATGGCTTACAGAACAAAGAGGAAAAGGAGAAACATTTAGCAATAATACATCAATATTGAAAATTATGACACCTGTCATGTTTGATTATAATGGGATCATGAAATTGGGTGGCATTTTTATTTTCTAATATTTAAATTTTGTATAGTTTAAATTTACAATATTGACAATAAAAAGATGCAATCGCCAAAACTTTTGATGATGAATCCATTTTCAACAGGCAAAATCTCAAGTATGAACTCATTGCAAATGTATTGTGATAGGACTTGATTGTCTCAAATAGTTCTCTATTTCTACATATACTGTATTACTTTTTTAAGTTTCTTTCATATGATTCAGATATACACACATATAAATTCACTGAAAGAGAGAGAATGGAACTTATAGATAGCAGACATAGGATAATTTACAGCTATGTTAATTTATATGTTTATAAAACAACTTTTTTTTTCCTAGCCAAGTGTGAATGATGAAAATAATATTGCAAGTAGGTTTTTCAGGAGAGCTGTTGTCAGTTATTCTGTAGCCACAATGGGATGCTCCTAAACAACAGAAAGTCCTAGTCAATGCCAGCTGTACAGATGCTTATATAGTTCATTTGACAACTAGTAATAGAAATACCAATTATGTCTTCAAAGTTATGATTCCTTATTAATTATTTACCAGAACATGCAGTTTTTAGATATTTCTTTACTTTTCAAGGAAATGATACTTTTACATCATAGGCTGTCACGTTTTGTTTTTAATTTTTTATTCATTTTTATTTACTTCTTTGAGAGTGACAGAGAGAGAAAGAGGCAGAGAGAGAGAGAGAGAAAGAATGGGCACGCCAGGGCTTCCAGCCACTGCAGAACTCCAGATGCGTGCACCCCCTTGTGCATGTGGCTAACGTGGGTCCTGGAGAATCAAGCCTCGAACCGGGGTCCTTAGGCTTCACAGGCAAGTGCTTAACTGCTGAGCCATCTCTCCAGCCCGGCTGTCACGTTTTTGTCTCAATGGTGCTTCCCTATATACCTCAGGTTTAAAATGTGCAGTTGTGTTTATAAGAATCACTCATGAAAGTATCTTAATCGCAAGGGGAGAGGGATCCCCTGTCTCCTTTTGTCTTCTCAATTTCTCTTATTACATTGTCAGCAAAACACAGTAATGTCTGATTATTAACAGGAGTATCTGCATATCGACAAAGTATAAAAGTACATCCAATCATCCAATTGTATTTTTTTGCCAATTATATTTTCATTTTCTCACAACACATTTTTCTGTATCAAAACTGGATTTTGGTTAGCAAGCATTTATATTGCATAGACACTTCAATCACTTGGTTGGAAACTCTTTTATTAATGTTTTGTTTTCTTTCTAATTTCCTACACTATGAAAAGAGAGAATGGACTCTTCACTCTGTAGCTGTGTCCCTTCATTGTTATGGAGCACTGCTGAAGATGCTGCCAGCATTGCCTGTAAGACACTGAGCAGTCAAGCTGGGATGCTGTTGTTCTTGTTATCAGATTACAAAGAGCATTTTCTACTTTGAAATGGAAGGTCTGCTCTACTGGTACAAATTAGTGGTTCTCAGTACCACAGTTCTTCCCGCAAGGAAAAACTAACCACTTCATGAACTGAATATGAAGACCAAAAAAAAAAAAAAAAAAATCTTTCTACTATGTTTCCTAATGATTCTTTGATGATCAAAATTTATTTATAGGGCTGGAGAAATGGTTCGGTGGCTAAGGTGTGTGCACTCAAAGCTTACCTCTGTTCTAGTTCCCAGCACACAGGTAAATAAAGCCATGTGTTCAAACTAGTGCATGCCTTTGAAGTTTGCAGTAGCTGGACTCCTTAGTGTGCCATTCTACCTCTGTCTCTTCCCTCTCTCTCTCTCTCTGTGTGTGTCTGTGCTAATAGATAATCAATAAAAATATTAATAAATCTTTAAACGATTTGTAAGTGAATTAATGTAAAAAGCTAAGAAGTTCATTTGGAGAAAGACTCACATGTAAATATTTTGAAACCTTTGACTATAATACATAAAACATATTGTTATGGATTACTTAGTTGTTTTGGCAGAATGTTTTAAAAGTAATTAATCATAAATAAATACCATATTTGAGAAATTATGTAATGCTACTTTATAAACAATTTAAAAATGAGTTCTAAATTGACACAGATTGAAATACTAGCCAACTTGATTATGATATTAAATATGACTAGTTTTACCAATAAAGTTTTTTTGAAATATAGCCATATTCACCCTCACTTCTCACTTTGACCCCATTCTCTTCCTTTCACTTAACCTCTTCCTCCCTCCAACCAATTCTTCTACTATTTGATGTCTTTATTTTAATTTTAAATTTTACTTTCATTCGTCATCCATAATAACGTGTTGATGGGCCAATAATGTTAAGGTTAGGAGAAAGCTTCTTTGAGTTCAGAGTGCAACAGCCATGTAGTGTCCAGAATAAACGTTTCCAACATTATTTACATGACCCCTTCCCCAATGGTCACATAGATGTGGCAGGTGTGGCAGACATGTCTAATATATTGTGGACTGTTTAACTGTTCCTCTCTTCAGCACTTTGATGAGTTTGAGTCTCCCCAGTAGTTACTCTTATGTAGAAAAGATATGCTAATCAAGACTGAGAGCAGCAATAACACATAAGCATAAAAATGAATATTTAGAGTGTAGATTGATTGACACAACAAACATATCCATTCACTCATGAAAAATAGCAGCTCTCTGGCAAGAGAGCCAATGACCAAAGTATACTGCCAGAATGAAAGCTGGGGATGGAAAAGGTCTAAGTTAGGTAAGTGGAAAGGGTTTGGAAAAATGGGGGGAAGGGAGAAGTCTAACAAAAACTATGGAAGATATGAATATGCTATATGGAAACATACTTCTATGGTAGATAATTCATCATGAAACTTAAATTATAGGTTGTTATGGGAAAATCCCAGTGCCAGAGTGGTCAGTCTGACTCATGAGGCCCCATCTACGATGTAGGCTCTTGCCAGTGCTCTGTGTTCCCAAAAAGAATTAGAATATAATAGCCTATTGCTGAAAGCCCCACATGCATTGCTTCTTAGACACTGAGAACTCAATCTGGAACTGAGTGCAAGCCTCCTTGCTGCTTTTTAGCTGTCATCTTGCTGGAAAATGATATCTAGGAAACTAAGGTGAAAAAAACATAAATATCCTTAACCAGCAGTGAATCCTAAGAAATACACAACTGTTCAGCTAGATAAGAGGTACCCATTAGTGCAATGCAGGCAAGACTGCTATGGGAGGAAACAGCAGTTCTCTGATTGGATTTGAGGTCTGTTCCACAGAAGAGAGTTCATGCCTATTACAATAAATCTAGTAAAAATCCAACAGATGGGAAATAAATGTGATATGGTGCAAATATCACAATTAATTGCATTCTACACATCATCTGATATGGTAAAATGCAAATTCATGAAAGAAATATGATCCCTGGTGACACTCAGTAACTAAATCACAAAGAGTGGAAGAATGAATGGAGAGCTCGAAGTTTGATGAAAGAACACAGAGATATTTATACGTAATATATTTGCATATGAAGGTGTGTATGGTATTGATGTAAGCACTATTTAACTTAACAGAGTAACATCTATAGAAGGCACTTTATAGGGGTGAAACTTTGAAGAGGTTAATCACAGCTACATAGTCTAACCATGTCAGCTGGTAAGTAAAAAATTGAGAAAAGAACTCCATCATTACATTTTAATAATGCACTCAGAATGAAATGTTTAGACATTTTCATCATTTAGCAATTTTCTTAGAGTAAGTCAGCAGGTTAAAAATTAGCATATGTCTTCAATGCAGCCTAGTTTGCCTATTAATTTACATAATTTACTTAACACAAGCCACTTTCAAAAATATATTTTTAATCTTTAATGAAAATCTAATGTCTTAATGACATTATCATAGTCTGTGAACATGACAATTTAGAGAAATTATTTAATACTTTATCTTTTATTCCCTTTAGCAGTCAACAAATTTCTATGGTGATCATTAGAATAGACTTTGTGAGATAAAACATCACGTGAAATAATATAAGATTTCAGATATGGTATTATTACTTTGTCTAAGTGCATATATTTCAAATAGAAAAATAGTTACAAGATTTAAAACAATTAATTGTTTTAATATGCTATAAATCTCTTCTATTTCAGATTATTCTCCATGAATACAAATCATTCATAACATTGTCTGGCTTATTAATATTCTGGATGTTCAAAAATCTCAGTGAATTTTATTTCCATGTTTCTCTGGGAAAATGTTTTCTCTGTCACAATTAAGTTTTGGTTGGCTATCTGAACTCAAACAGTTTACCAAAATCAGTTGATGGTTTTAATTTACAAATTAATAACAGCATATAATAATTACATGTTTTCATATCTTTCCTAAGACCAAGTTTTATTTAAAAAGCCTTTTTTAAATTTTCCAAGGTAGAGTCCCTACTCTAGATCAGACTGACCTGGAATTCACTATGTAGTCTTGGACTAGCCTCAAACTCAAGGTAATCCTCCTACTTCTGCCTCCCAAGTGATGGGATTAAAGGTGTGTGCCACCACACCTGGCTAAATATACTTACTTTAAAATAAGCAATCAGGATAGAGTTAATATTAACTCTTTATCAATGCGTTCTAGACATACTTAAAAAATGCCTGGGTATAAACTACCTAATGTGTAATGAAAAGTAGGATTTTCATTTAATATTTCTGAAGTTCCTATTTATTTGTGTTTTTTGTTTTGTTTTTTTTTTTTTTGTTTTTTCCCTGAGTACTATTTAAAACTAACACTCATAAAATACTGATAACGAAGACAAGATTTAATGGGGAAGAAAAAGGTTGTTAATTAAATGGGAATGGGGAGAAGCAAAGGTAATTAGGGGGAATAACCTCAAAATAAATTAGATACATGTATGAAAATGTCAAAAAGTGGGGAAAATACAGAAAAAAAAGGAATTTAGGAATTCAAGTTGATCCTTGGATCCATTCTAGCTTGAGGACAGTCTGGGATACATGAGAACAATATATATGTGGCATTAAGATTATTTAATTTGGACCTGGAGAGATGACTCATTTCTTAAGATGGTTGCCTGAAAAAACTAATGACTCAGTTTTGAGCCCCAGGAACCCATGTAAAGTCACATGTACAAAATCGTATATGCATCTGGAATGTGTTAGCTGGAGGCCCTAGCGTGCTCATTCTCAATTTCTATCTCTTTGCTTTTCTCATACTTCTTCTATTGTTTCTTCTTTCCTCCTTTTATCTCTCTCCTTTCTTCCTTCTGTATCTTTCATTTTTATTTCTTTCTTCAGGAATCCAGAGAAAAAAGTCAAAGTTCAGCTAAATACCACCTAAAGAAACAGACTTCTAGGACCAGGAATACCAAATACAGCAAAAGTAAAGATTTGACAACAAATAATAGAAACATTACTAAACAAATAAATGCATTTTTTGGAATTATTACCACAATATATAATCTAATGGAAAAAAAAAAAAACAGAACTTTGAGGAGGTATAGATGTTTCCCTTCTAAATTAGCATTTTAATCATATCGTACATTTGAAAATTTTGTTGATATGTGTCTGAGTTGGCCTTGCATGCGAGAGCAGCCATTAGAAGACAACTTCAAGGTCTCTGTGTTCTGCCTTCATCAACCGAGGATTCTTTGATAATGAAAGTAACTTGCCAGAACCTCCCATTGTTGTAAGTGCCTTGGGACCACAGACTCATGAGCCACTATAGCTATTCATATTTAAGAAGATTCTGGCAGATTTAACCTGGCAATTAGGCTTTTGAACCAAGTGCTTTTAACCACTAAGCATCTCCCTGGGCCTAATCCTGCCGTGAAGATGCAGTTCTGCATTAGTTTAGTCAGGGATAAATTACTGTATGACCCTGCAATTTTATTGGTGTGTGTGTGTGTGAGAGGGAGTGAGATTAAATATATATCTAAAACTTGGAAGCAGTTGCTCAGTTGCACATACGCTCACAGTAAACCCTTGTAATATCTAATCTAGACATTCACAAAGGGTAAAAATATAAGTACCTTTGTAAAGCATGACCATATTCAAATATAAAGGGTTTTCTGACATTATAATTTTATTTATTTAGCATGTCTAGTATAAGTAAGTTAATATAGGAAAATATAATTGCTTGAGAGTTAGATAGTGGCTATTTAACAAATATAGCATTGACTTTTATGGTAATGAGAAGTTTTAGGTCTTGAATTAGATGGTCATTATAACATCCTCTGAAGGTAGTAAATGCCATTGAATTGTACATTTTAAACAGTTAATTTCATGCTCTGTGTATTTCATCTAAATAATAATAAGGCTTTTTATTTGAATTTTAAATTTGCCCATGTATCAATATTTCACTTGAAAAAATTTAAATATCTGCCCAACTTATTCCAACTCTGTTTAAAATTAGGCATCGCTGAACCTTTTCAGTCACATTTTTAGTGACTTAGCATGCATGATGACATTTCAATTAATGATTGATCACATATGCTATAGTAAAACCATGTCGTTATCATGAAGCTATATAATCATATTTCCTAGAAATATGTTAGCTATTGTTATTACATTGTAAAGTGTACCACTCATGCATGTGCAATAATATTGATGTTAACCAACCCGAGGTCCTAGTCCCAGTGTAAAAATTTCATAGCACATGCCATTCTGAATGCTGTATAAATCTTGAGAGTAATAAATGGCAAAGTTATTGGCTAATGTAGTAAGTGTAATATATTTTTATTATTATTTTATTGTGGCATGTTTCAAGTAAAAACATTTTCCTCAAAAATATGTATTATTATTATTATTATTATTATTATTATTATTGTGTAAGCCTTATAATTTGTGTGTCTATTGTAGCTAATGACTGTGCAAAAAAGTTGTTTTGATGTATTTTCATGTTGGGCATCCATGCTCCATAATGCTGACATCGATTTAATTGCCTAACACATTTCTTAGAATATGCCTGTTATTAAAGAGCACATATCTATATATTCCATTTTCACATAACAGTCATGCTTATCTTCCTAAACCTCATATCCAGAAAAAAAAAACAGGATAATTAATGTCTATATTTAGGTAAATGTAATCAATAAAATTATGGATGTAATTCATTGATTTTACTTTGTACAATGTTAAAAAAAAATCATTTTCACGGGCTGGATTGATGGTTTATCGGTTAAGGAGCTTGCCTGCAAAGCCTAAGGACTCAGGTTCAACTTTCCAGGTTCCACTTAAACAAGATACACATGGTGGCACATACATCTGGAGTTCATTTGCAGTGGCTAAAGTCCCTGGCACGCCCATTCTCTCTCTCTCTCCCCCTCTCAGTCTCTAATGAATAAGTAAAAATAAAAGCTTTAAAAAAAATCATCTTCACTGCCCTCCTCCTATTCTGTACTTAATACATTATTTCTATTTCCATAGTTATATTCATAGTGTATTTTAACCTATGTTTAAACTAACTATGCATGAACTTTTAAAATTTTGTTATACTTCAAAATAAAATTTTACTTGCATATTTGTTTGTTTTTGTTCTTATTTTTTCTTTATATTTTGTTTATTTATTTATTTGTTTTTTTGAGGTAGGGTCTCACTCTAGCTCAGGCTGACTTGGAATTCACTATGTAGTCTCAGGGTGGCCTTGAACTCACAGCAATCCTCCTATCTCTGCTTCCTTAGTGCTGGGATTAAAGACTTATACCAACACGTCCATCTCTCCTCTCCATTTTTGGTATTGGACAGTAAACCTCCAGCCTTTTACATGCTAGGCAAGTTTCTGCAAGGAAGCCAAAACCACAGCCAAACACAGCTTTCATGAGTGCTATGCCTAGGTTTCCTTTATGTTTCTTGCCCTTTGAGGTATAATACTGCACAGTGCCCTGAGGCATCCACTGGAAAGTGAATGGTGGAGGGAAATTAAAGTTTCAAGAATTTATTTTCATATTCATTTTACTTAATACTAGTAACTTTACAAGCAATCTTTTTAGCCAATTGCATAAGAAATATAGTGGCACTTTCAGTAGATTTCTACTAGGACAAAATTAAGCCTAGGTGGTGGTTTGTGCATGTGAAATAAGATTGGAGCAATGAAATGTTTTATGGATGAGGAGCTGGAGTGAGTCAACAAGCCTCTTAAAGTATGATTTGAAGTGAGGCTTAGTAAGTTTTCCCTGCAATATGATCCCTGAACAGGAAGGCTTTGTGGATCATGATCACATTGTATGCTGTGGAGTCAGGGATCACTGTAAATGAGCACCAGTTTAGCAGAAGCTGTGGTTTAAAAAGAATGCTCTCCCTGAACATAAATGAGAAAGAGATGGGCTCAAGGAGTTGGGGGAAACAAATCATACGGATGATTTCATGTTTGCAAAAACTTTGTCTTTATTTATTTTCCACATTTTTACAATTTCTAGACACAAATTTAGTCTAAATTTGGTATGTTATACTTCCACTAGCATCATGTTAGTGGTGGGAAATACTGCTTTTACCTTTTTATATTCTTCTCAGGCTTTGGTGAAATAGTCAAGAATTAGGCAAATGTCTGTCCTATGGTTTAGTCAGAAAGTCATGTGTTTTTAACATAAATCTTTCTTGTTTGGTCTCTTTTCCAGTACCTGTTTTGAAAATAGTTTTGTCCTTTCAAGCATATATTTGCAAGATTTACAAGGATTTATAAGATCCAAAAGCAATCAGAAGCAAAGTAAAACATTAGTGGCATTGATTTATCTGGAACTTTGGAATCTAATAGAAATGCTATGTATTATAAAAGTCAGGTTATAGAATGTTTCTTAAGCATAATGAATACAATTTATATGTCAATTAAGTTCATGCTCATATGCTACTAATTGTACAGAAGTTACATAGCAATGCTATTCAGAGACTGAAGAAGTATAATATTAAAAACTAAGAAATACAATTTTATCAAATTTTCTGATAAAAAGACTAAAATATTTTAAACATTTATTTAATGTTCCACTCTCATTCTTGAAACAGCAAAAGATAGCTGATGCCACTGTTTAACACAGACACAAAGAAAGAACGCATGCAGAATGATTACAAAATAGGAAGAGCGGGGCTGGAGAGATGGCCGAGCAGTTAAGGCACTTGCCTGCAATGCTTAAGGAATCATGTTTGACTCTCAGGTGACATATAAGCCAGTCACACAAAGGTGACACAAGCTTGGGAGGTCACATATGTGCACAAGGGGCACACACATCTGAAGTTCTATTGCAGTACCTGGAAACACTGATGTGCCAAATTCCTCCTCTCTCACACACTATTGCATGCAGAACAAAACAAAAAAAGCAGTCTGTTGGGTTTGCCTCAAAAATCAAAAAAAAAAAAAAAAAGAAGAATGCAAGCCACTGTAATGGAAAGACAAATGCTGACCAAATGTTCTCTAGAGAGTACAAGGCTGAGATGGGGTTTGAAGAGATGAAAGAATGGCTGGAAGAGCGTGCTCGCAAAGCATGAAGGTCAGGGTTTGGTTCTCCAGTACTCACATTCAATTGCCTAGTTCCCATATAGAGCCAAATGCACAGTCCGAGCATGCTCCTCTCGTTCATTAGCAGTGGAAGCAGTCCCTGACAACACAATCACTGAGGACGGATCCTGAAGTTCATCCCTGAGGTGTCCCTGAGAGTGGATTTTGATTTCCAGCCCAAAGATAAGCAGAGAGGTTTGAGCTTTGCCTGGGGTCCTCGCTGCTGCTGGTTCAAGGTGTGTGCTTGCTTGTGGTGCTGGATCCTCAGTGGTGCCTCTCAGCTTAGATTGAAGAACAGGACTCAACTTCTGCCAAAGATGGAAATTCCTTCTGGATCTGTAAGCTTGAAATAAACCCTTTACTTCCATAAACTGTGCCCGGGTTTGGTGTTAATCAGCAGCAACATGGATTTATCAACAGTTTTGCATTAGACAATTGATAAATGTACTGTACAGAAGGACTTTGTATTACAAAGAGGCTCAGCTAAGAAAATCAACAATTAGAAGTGTAGAAGAGGGCCTAACCACATCTCACCTTGTGGGGAAGGAAAGGCAAGATCTTTGGGGTTCTTCAGGGATTTTAGGGGTTTACATATCCTAGTAGACCTCCAGTGGGAGGGAGCAGAGCAGCAAAGTAAGGAATATGAGATTTCTAGCACTCTCAGGTAGACCCCCAGCCTCCTCATCACCGCAAGCAGCTGTCCCAGCTGCAGTCCAGGCCACTTTCCTTGCTGTGCCCCAACAGGTTCCTCATACACTAGCCACAGGCTAAGTGGACCCAGGTCAGCAGCTAGCATTCCCCCTCCCTAGGCTACCCTGCCACTGGGGACCTCGATGCAAGACTGCCATCCCACCCACCACCCCTCGGTGCACCTCCTCGGGGTGAAAGGGCAGAAAGTTGTGGGGCTCCTTCCTGGGCAGGCAGGTAGTGCCAGGGAAGGACCAGGCCTGCTGTTTCCCCCCTACGGGTTGAGGAGGAGTATGAGCTTCGGATGACCCAGACCTCTCCTGGCCACAGGAGAAAAATCCCACTGAGTCGGGAGTCTTTTCCATGCAGGAACTCGCAGAAACAACTCGCTTTATTACTCTGAGCAGTTGCCTATATCATGTTGGGGATGAAGGCAGGGATTTTGGGATGGGGAAAGAGGTAAGGGCCAATAGTAAACTTTAACTATCGAAATGATAATTACAATTGCCACGCAGAGGTGGCAGGCCAGAAACCATTAGGCGTCTTGCTGAGTCGTAGCTGGCCAGAGACAGGTCGGCAAACTTTAGCTAGGCTCAGGAAGTTCCACTAGGCCTCATGTCTGGGCCTTTCAGAGCCCAACAGAAAGTGATATTTAGGGGAAAATTCATAGCACTAAATGCCTTCATAACAAAGACAGAGAGATCCTAAATCAATAACCTAACCATCCACCCAAGGGCTTTGGGAAAACGGGAAGAATCCAACCCCAAAAGTTCCAGATAGATAGAAATAATTAAGATCAGAGCAGAAAATCAAGGAAATAAGGCAAAAGGAAAAGTAATAATTTTGTTTAAAATATAGCCAATATCAAATTAATTTGTACAGTAGCTTAATAATCACACCTGTGGAATTAACTTCTCAGTGAGTTAATACCAGATATTTTGTTGTTTTTGTCCCTGAAATGCCTAAATATTACCAGAGAAGCATTGTTTTTTCAATTCCTGACTCTTGCAGACTCTACTGAAATATCTCCTGATTTCAAACCTTCTGTGGAATTAGAGGAAGAGGCTAGTGATTTATTGAAAAATCACTGTTTAAGGACCCACTCTTCATTGGGACCAGAGTTTCTGAAACCTGGTCCTGAATCATCATTTTGATGTCACAAACTCAGTTTCATTCCTAATCTCATTATATATCCCTGAAATGTCAGACTGTTTTTTAAGGAAGGACAAATTCAGTGAAATGCTATACATGCTTAAAAGTCTAACAGTAAAACTTTATATTATAGTTCATTCACTGTGCTCGATGTAGAAAACTGAACTTTTGTTGAATTGATCTGGGTTTCTAGCCAGCGTCTCCTACTTTCCACAAAGTTAGTTGGCCTACTGAGATTAGGACCAGGAATTCATCCAGAAAAGTCTCACTTGTATTTCAGGATAACTTCCTCTCTGGCATGTCATTCTATTCCATGTGTCTGATGTGGGACAATTTCAGTACTGAGATGTTATCAATGCTGACACCAGATGTAAGTAGTCAAACTTGAGACATCTTTTATACTAAGATTTCCATATTTCTATAAAGAAGAATGTTCCTCCTCTGCAAAGGCCAGCCTTGCCTTGTAAAGGCTTTCCTGTGAGAAACGGTTTTGTTAAAATAAATGAAAATACATCAGTGGAATAACTTTCTCAGTGTGTGAAATAAGATCTTCCAGGTCTTCACTGTTAGATCAAAAGAGTTAGCTAAATTAGGTTCTTCAGCTCCTTCATTCCCAAAACGATGAAAATACCTACTTCATACCCTTTTTAAAAATTTTTCTTAGAGACTATTTAGGATAAAAATTAGAATATAGTAAGAGCCAAATTAAATCAGTCCTTGTTATCATTGCTGTTCTTAATATTACAAGTTTAGTTATTTGCATTTAATACAAAATATAAAGTTGAAAATTATTCCTTCTGTATTTAATAACAACATCTAAAATTAATCTCCCTAATACTTGAAGAGAGTTACTAGTTGTTGAGGTTTGCATTATAGTTCAACTCCATGAGTGCATTATTACCCCCAATTTCAATGTCAAGGATCACTGAAGGGGAGAGTTCGTTTTACAAACGGATGACAACAGGTGAATCTGAGCATAGTATCAGGGAGATATAACAGGGAGTAGCATTCTGAGTATAAAATATATAAGCAGCCCAACTTAGGTATCATGCTGTAGGCTGAGCTACAAGAAAAGTCTGTGCATGGATAGGTGGATGCATGTGTTTCCAAAGATATTCAGCCTTGCATAATACTTGTTCAACTGCTTAGACTTCTGAAACATAATTTGAAAACATTTTCAAATTTGAAGATTCCTTAAAATTACATACAAAGTAATTCTATGAATGAACTAACTATAAGTTTTCAAATAGCAAATTTACGCACATTAGTAAGTTTCTCAAAACATGTTTGGTCAAAATTACCAATGACCACCTAAAGAAATATGCACTGTCTAACAGAATCTGATGTACTGTGGTTATAGTATTGTCATTTTCTTTACACTTTGCAACACTGAGAGAACAAGAATGTGTAACGATCATCTGCAAATATTTTCTTGAGAAGTTAATATTACCTAAATTATTACTAAACCTAAGTTATGTCTTAAGAAAGCTTTTGAGTCAATATGTGATAGCAGTAATGAAAAATGAAACAATTAGAAAATTTTGAATTAGACATTTATAATTAGTTACATACAAGCCTAATACTGAATATTTATAAAAATACTTAAAATATTATTTTAATTAATGCATATATTAAATGTACAACCTTGAGCATTAATTAGCCTAGCAATTAATTTTATACTGAATTTATTTAGGTCTATGGATGAAATTTTTTTTGAGGTTTATTTTTGTTTCATTGGAATCAACTTTCTAAAAATTGGAAAAAAGAAACAAATATCTGAAATTCAAGTAATTCAGCTGCATAATCTGAAATGTCCATGAGGTAAAATAATTTATATGCATTCCAACAGAATGGTTTGGTGATTTTCTTTACGCTATTGTTATTTTTTAAAGATTATTCATTATTTGTGCATTATTTGTTATAATTCTACATTAAGGTTTAAGGTAACTTTTTCTGATTTTTGCTCAAGGTATGTGGTAAGGCCTGGAACCTGTATTATTACATTCTGTGCTATGTACGTGTTAAGTTTACCAAGATTTTATTTCAAATTATAA
The DNA here is from genome assembly GCF_020740685.1 of Jaculus jaculus. Lineage (NCBI taxonomy): Eukaryota > Metazoa > Chordata > Mammalia > Rodentia > Dipodidae > Jaculus > Jaculus jaculus. The sequence continues at coordinate 24,590,525 of NC_059104.1, forward strand.
AATATTGCCTATATTTGAATGCTCCCTCATCATTAGAGAAGTACATGTCTTTTGTTGCATAAATATTTACTATATGATATTATCTAATCTCCATGATAAAAGCATATTTCCATCTTAAATAAATATGCATGCTAGTATGTTTTCTAGGAATGTTCAATAAGATATTTTCAGGCTCTATTTAAAAGCATAGAGGAATGTTACATCAAACACAATTTATTCTCATGTTCCAAAAAACATTCAGAATAGAAAAAGAGACCAGAGGAAGGGACAGTAGAACATCTTACCTTTCACAGACCCTGTCACTGAGAGGAAGAATTTTATAGTACACAAAGTAACATTGACCATATCCTTCCCATGAGTCTTCAGTCTCTTCAAGTTTAAGTGTGGCTCACACTCCTATGATCTCACACACATCATAATAAGGTTAGACTTACAAGTTATATAAGATATATATATATATATATATATATATATATATACACATATATATATATATATATATATATATACTATTAGAATCTTAGAATCTTATAATACACTCAAAGATACACACACACACACACACACACACACACATATATATATATATATGAATTAGCACACCAGGGGAGTCAAACATGGGTCTCTAGGCTTCACAGGCAAGTGCCATAACCACAAAGCAATCTCTCCAGCTCCAAAGTTATATATTTTGTAAAAGTAAATACTACAAATTTTACAAGGAGACAAAAACAGTGTAATATTCAATGAACTTTATTCATTTACAGGAAATACAGAAAGAAATAAGAGGCAGAAAATAGCAATGCATGAAGAGTCTTTTGTTGCTTAGTGAAAGGTAAATTTTAATGTGTGAATTTCATACAGGTGGCAAGGAGAAGAAAAGTGAGACATTGTATTGTGCTTGGAAACATAAGTGTGTGTCAGAGTAACATTCCACACGTTCTAGGAAATTACTTATCTGGGGAGATCATGTATCGTCAGGAGTTTATTGTATGGAGTCTTTTTTTTTTCTCTCTTTTGACTCTTTATCTTTTTTAACTTTAAAAAGGGTATACATTCTTTTCAGTACAGAGTGACAATCAAAAATAGTAGCATCCTCAAGGAAACTAACATAGGCTTTATAATAGTTACCAAAAACATGGTGAAATTTAAACTCAAACAACACATTACTGCCATTAAATTCTAATTCATAAATTAAAAGACATCAGGTACACATTATAAAACCATGATCATTCATATTTCAAAGAACTTTAATGGTCAATATCAGAGGTAAAGCCAATGTCATTTAACTTCAGTCTAGGAATATCACTGTTCAATCAAGCCATGATTACAATGTCCACATTCAGTATAATCCACATTCAGGAATCTATCTAAGGTAGACAAAATGTTGTATATCTAGTAACCACTAGATGAAAATAAGCAGTTTATTATATTGTGATAGTAATCTTCTCATTCCAATGAGTCTTACAGCCTTTTTAAGGTAAAAGGTGATTAACACTCCCATGATCCTATGCACATGATATTATTGCTATATTCACAAGCTTATCTGCATTTTAATCTTTGCCTCATGTGTCCTCTTGATTATTCATTAATTCATCTGTTCATGGTAGAGTAACTCCCATGACAAAATATCAATACTTAGAAATTGCAGTACAAGACATAATAGTAACATACAGAGCTAACATGACAAAAGAACAGAGAAAACAAGTCCAAATGCTGTCTCTCACATTAATTATTAGAGCAATGCTTAAGGTGCTTTCTCTTTCACACCATTTAGAAGAACATATAAATTCAGCCTATAAAAATAGAATATTTTAGCACTGTTTTTCCTAGAGATTCTCATGTACACTACAGAATAAGAAAAGACTATTTGGAAGAATTAGTACATAATGATGACAGTCTTTCTCATGATGTTTTGGAGGAAGGTAATCATGACTCCATTGTCACAATAACTGTTCGGGTGCTGGCTCTTCCTAAGAGCACAGTGCTCTGTGAGAGGAGTGGGCATATAAATGGCAGACAGCATATGGCTTCAGAGAACTTGAAGCCCAATTGATTTCCTTCCTCTGTCTTCCTGCTGACTCACGTTTCCTGTTATACTAACTACAGCTACCTTTAGGATAAGGGAAATAAGAAGTTTAGTCCAGGAGTTAAGCAGTTGAGAAAAACTAGAGATCATACACAGGTAAGTATTTTATATGTTCTTAATTCATGATTTAAATGTGTTCAGTGTTTTTCTCAGCCCCATCTAATATAGCCATGTTGCTGCTTACCTCCACTCATTGTCTAGGCCTGCAACACTAGAGGATTAGACACTTTATTTATTTGAGATACCTGGAAGAGCTCCTTATTTAACACTGTTTTTAACAAATCCAAATACAAAATAAAATGTCTTTTGTTTTTATCGTTTCTGTAGATTTTGACACAATTTGCCCCCCATAATATTTCTTCATAAAGTGCATAATTATCACACATTTTAAGCATTAATTTTTCAGTTTATTTTCAGTATAAACAAGACACCTGCCATAAATTATTGAAAGTGCATGTTGATTTGGTATATAAAATATTTCTTAAAGAATCACATATTAATTTTAGTTATTAGTTAATTAATTAATTTGCATGTGTGTATATGGTAAGGGGCATGGCGGAGCTCTTTCCCATTCAGACAAACCACAGACATGTGCAACACTTTTTGCATCTGGTTTGTAGCTTTGGAAATGAACCTGGTAGGCTTTTCAAACTAGCAACTTTACCTCCTGAGCCATCTTGTCAGATCAAATAAATTTCCATTGTTGTAAGTTTGATTGGAATTGTTTTTGGCAAGTACATTTACAGTTGTCATTCAAATTTTATAGGAGCAGTATATAATGTTTTTTCCATACTATATGATCAAGAACATATATCTAATCATTATTTTAAATGCTTGTTAAGAGATAGTTTAGCTGTTAAGGTGTTTGCCTGCAAAGACAAAGGGCCCAGGTTCGATTCCCCAGGACTCATGTAAGCCAGATGCACAAGCGGCACATCCATCTGGAGTTCATTTGCAGGGGCTAGAGTCCATGTCATACCCATTCTCTCTCTGTCTGTCTTTCTCTTTCTCTGCTTGCAAATAAATAAAAGTTAAAAATAAATGTTTGTTAAATATTAGATTAAGGACTAGGTAGATGGCACAATGAATCAAGTGCTCGCTGCACAACTGCGAGGAACCGAGTTCAAACCCTGAGTGAAGAATACAAAGAAATGCTGCCTCAAGCAAGATGCAAGGCAAGAACCGACATGGCACGTTGTTCTCATGCACACACAAATTCACACAGACACATACATAGACAAAATTAAAATTAATAAAATAGGAATGTAAACTGAAACTGCAGCATACAATTTAAAACTTGAGGGCTGGAGAGATGGCTTAGCGCTTAAGTGCTTGCCTGTAAAGCCTAAGGACCCCGGTTCAAGGCTCGGTTCCCCAGGACCCACGTTAGCCAGATGCACAAGGGGGCACACGCGTCTGGAGTTCGTTTGCAGAGGCTGGAAGCCCTGGCGCACCCATTCTCTCTCTCTCTCTATCTGCCTCGTCCTCTCTCTGTCTGCTGCTGTCAAATAAATAAATAAAAATAAACAAACAAAAAAAAAACACAATTGAATCAGTCATATATTTAAATGTCCTAATTTAGGTAAAAATAATGTGGCTCAGCAGTTAGGTATGCTTCCTCCAAAACCATGAAGGCTTGAGGAGCTCAGCAAGAGCCAATAATTTCCTAAACCCATGAAAACAGGCCTCCTAGAAATAATATAGGAGACAAAAACCTGAGACTCATCAGAGCTCCCCTGGAATCAGTAAATAGACTATACAGAAGAGCAATATGGAGAGACACTGGTGAGAGACTCCACTGCTGGCGAGCATATGGGGTATCACAAGGGCACATACAACACATGCACACATCACACACACACACTCACACACACACACACACACACACACACCCCTCACAAAATCATTTATGTACATATACATGCACACCACATTACAACATAATTTTAAACAACTACATATCTCTTTCCAAGTTTTCTCCTCAATGCAAACTAAATTGTAAAATATGCCAACCTAAACCATTGAGAGATGTGATAATTAAATAATCTCCACTTTAAGATCAGCCTATAAATTTGATCTGAAATGTGATTTTTGTATCATTGGCATAATATTCCAAAGCCATACACATTATAAATTTAAAGTAAAAATACAAAACTGGTGGTTCAAATTGGTAAATAACTTTTATTGTTCAATGAACCAGTAGTAGCAATTTATTAATACCAATCATATAAATGGGAAATGATAAAATTAACTTAATTGTTTTAAATATCAAGAAAATCACTGTAATGCCTTAAGAAATTACAAGAAAAAAATATTGTCTGTTGTTATGGAATATATGGAATATTTACATTTGTTTTCTAAATATTAGAAAGGAAAGAACATTTATTTTCTCTAATATATTTTATATATTTTTTTAATTATTTATTTATTTGAGAGCAGCAGACACAGAGAGAAAGACAGATAGAGGGAGAGAGAGAGAATGGGCGTGCCAGGGCTTCCAGTCATTGCAAACGAACTCCAGATGTGTGCACCCCCTTGTGCATCTGGCTAACGTGGGACCTGGGGAACCGAGCCTCGAACCGGCGTCCTTAGGCTTCACAGGCAAGCGCTTAACCGCTAAGCCATCTCTCCAGCCCTTTTATTGGGTTTGTAAATGTGGCATCTAGCAGAGTATAAATTGCATTTGTTTCATTATATTTATTCCATCAGGTGTCCCTTATATCTTATTTGAATAGATGTTTTTATTAACATCCTTCTTTGTACTAAAGATATTCATGCATTAGATAATTTACATTCCTCAAAGAATCTGTCAGGTTAAACAGTGATAATGACTGTAATGTCTTTTGACAATGAAATGTCATACCTTAAATGTGTCGCTTAGAATTCTACATTGAATAAGGTCATCTTTGAGAGAGCATTTTTGTTTCTTGTTTTAGAAAATGATCTCATGCATGTCTTCATTTCTATGTTCTGACATCAATAACACATCTTTTTGAAATGTGAACTTTGAGTAGGTCACTCATGAGCAGCGTCACAAATTCAGGACATCACAGCTATAGAGGCCACTGCTTTTCCTGGAGAAAACAATCATCATAAGTACAAAATTATCAGTCAAGAACTTTCAGAGTACGTATGTGTGATACTACCAATTTATATTTTAAAACTACTTATTCAGCCTCCAATATGGTCAATGCAACATTTATATACAGAAGCCTTTTGTGAAACCTATAATAAAAACAAGATTTGTCCAACATCAACATCAACAATAACAAAATGGTCCAAAGAGAAGCAGCATTTTCCCAGAGGTTGCTATGGGAGAGATGCAGTAACTTATCAGGGAAACAATCCTTGAGCAAGCATGAATTATGAATTATGAATAATGAATATAAATTCTGAAATGGAGCAGATGCCATTATGTGTGAAAATCATGAAATAGCACCTAACAATTTCAAAGGTATTGGAGGTCCAAGAATGCCAGGTGCCCAAGGTGACACGTCACATGCGCACAAGGTGGTGAACACATCACATCTTGTGTTCCATTACAGTTCCTGGAGGCTCTGGCATGCCAATTATAAATAATTAACCCAATTTCATCCACGAGGCTGAAAAATTATGTCTTCCACAAAACTTTTAAGAATGGACCACAGGAAGAATTGTTAGCTTATAATTAAGTAAAATTTAATATATTCCAGATTCCTTCTCCATTTTGGTGACATCAGTGGAAAGTTAAAAGAAACCTGGCTTCCTGGAAGGGCTTTAAGCCTATTTTTGAAATTTAATGGAGGTCTATGGAAATAGGTAATGCTTATGTTTATCAGATAATGTTATCTTTTTTGTCAATTGCATGCTTTTAATTTATTGCTTGTTATCTAAGCAGAATTAGGAAAGAAGCCGCTTCTAAATGGCTAGATAGTAGGTTGTGGAAGTCTTCAAAATAATGTGCTGATTATGCCGACTCTATTTAGAGTTAGATTACATTTCTGATAATATAGTTCTCAACCTGAGGGTTCCTTGTTTACTACATATTACTAAAATAAGCTTTCATGGGAAGAAGTTAATGATCCACTACTTGCCAAAGAATGAAAATGTATAACTTCTATCACCAAAAGCAATAGAATTTATTGGATGCTTGGTGCTTTGTGTGAGAAATACAAAGGCAGAGTATAAAACATACAAAGGAAAAATACAGATGCTTGGAAGTCTTACTGGTTAATTCCTCCACACTGTATGTTTCTATAAGTATATTTATATCTATCTATATCTATATTTCTATTGGAAAATAATTACAAAAATTACTAGTAACAAAGCCTTTTTAATTTTTTTTTAGTAACAACTACCATGATTATAAACAATATCCCATCATAATGCCCTCTCTCCCCTTTGAAACTCCGTTCTCCATCATATCTCCTCCCCCTCTCTTTTCTCTCTTTTACTTGATGTCATGATGTTTCCCTTCTCTTATGATGGTCTTGTGTAGGTAGTGTCAGGCACTGTGAGGTCATGAATATCCAGGCCATTTTGTGTCTGGATGGAGCGCATTATAAAGAGTCCTACCCTTCCTTTGTCTCTTACATTCTTTCTGCCACCTCTTCCACAATAGACCCTAAGCCTTGGAAGTTGTGATAGAGATATTACAATGCTGAGCACTCCTGCTATTTCTTCCCAGAACCATGATGCCTTCTGCGTCATCCGTAGGTTACTGCCATCTCAAAAGAGAAGGTTCTGTACCAAAAGTGAGAGTAGCATTAATATATGGATATGAACATTAAGAGAAGTACTTCATGGGCAGTTTAATAAGCATAGTATACACATTTATCCAGACAGCAGCAGACGTTACACCCCAGGGCTCATGACTACCCCTGTTTTAAGTTTTCAGTATCAGGGGTGTATTCCCTCCCATGAAGCAGGCCTCCTGTTCAATTAGAGGGCAGTTTGTTTCCACCATGACAGATGTGCCACTATTGCACCTTTTGGCTCATTTGGCCTGGCTGGCAAAATTTAAGATTTGCAGTGTCCACTGTTGAGTATCTTCACTGGTGATTTCTCTCTCTCTCTCTCTCTCCAATTGAACTGCATTTAGAATGGCTTCTTCCAGCTTTCTGTCAGCTGGTCTACATGGAGGAGCTTATCATCTCAGTTCCAGCAGCATTTCTCTGTGGCCTTGCAGCCCAAGTTTGTGGAGTCTTCAGAAATAGGGGATTACTATCTATTCCTGGAGGGAAACCAAGGGCCTCGGCAATGGCCTATAATGTTTTGGGGGCATCATGGACCTCCCTGGCCAACAACTCTCTGGAAGGTATCCCAACCCTGGCAATGAAAATTTTCTAGCAACAATCTACAGCGCCTGAGTGTTCCATTGTCAAAAAAACAAATAGGTTTCCATATGATTTACTTATGTTCTCTTAGGTTTTGATTAGCCCTCCCCTCACCTTTCCTTTACTCAGTCTCTTACAAAGCCTTTTGTTTTTGTTTTTTGAAGGAGGGTTTTACTCTAGCCTAGGCTAACCTGAAATTCACTATGTATTCTCAGGGTGGCCTTGAACTCACAGTGATCCTCCTACCCCTGCCTCCTGAGTGCTGGGATTAAAGGTGTGTGCCACCATGCCCGGCCCACAAAGCTATTTTTAATGCCTCTGATTCAGTTTATCTGCTCATCAGGAAGAGTAAGAAAGAAGCAGTCTTGGTAATGAGAATTCAGATGGCTTAACTATAGTACCATTAGGAAAGTTCCATTTAAGTAACAGAATATAGAGTTTAGAGTTGCAGCCAACATGTAGTGGAGCTATGCCTGATGCTGTCCACGATCTTAAGGCTAAGTAAAAGATAGGGGCAGACCTGAATACCTCATCAACTGATAAAATGTGGATTTAAGGAGCTGGGAGTATTCATTTAATCCCATCACCTTGGATATGGAGGCAGGAGAATCACTGTGAGTTTGAGACCAGCCCAGGGTTACAGAGGTCCATATCAACCTTGGCTAGAGTAAAACCATATCTCAATATTCAAGACAAAAGACATCAGTAAACCCCTTTGGCTCTGTCTTGGTTCCACTGATAATTATTTGTCCTGTTGATTTGCTCTACATCATTGTTATAATAAATGTCAGACAGCTATATGAATAAATAAAATGAAAATAAATAGATAAAAACACAAAAGACATAGAATTCTGTTTTGTAGCGTGATGAAACATCACCACTACACTACACTTATAGTGTGTTGATACTCATCAGTGTAGGAAGATGAGAATGAATGTTGCTTTCCTGCTGAACCTGATAATCAGCTCCAGGGTGAAGGAGGCATACCCTGAGAATATGTAACACTTACCCAAGCAGAGATCCAGAGGCTCCTAGGAGCTCTTCATTGAAGTAAACATAAAACTTACCTACCGTGGTTCTGGGAATTTTGCAGAAGAGTGGATAGAAAGATTTTAAGAGCCACAGGTTGAGACATCATGCTAAGAGGGATTCTTTACCTCCTCCAAACACTAACTGCTGCTTTGGCAATGCATAACCCACAACTTCATAGGGAATCCCTACAAACCCACTGAGGTATTTCTACAGCAGAATGGGGGTAGGGATGAGGGCAAAAAGGGTACCAACAAGTGATATATCCATACAAAATATGTTGCTAATAATAATAATAATAATAATAGTACATTCTTTAAAAGGAGATAATATAGGATTATCAATATCCCCCCAAAAGTTACATATTCAAAATTCAGAATATGTTTCGTAGTGAATGTTGTAACTACAGCATTGTAAAGTTGAAAACTCCCAAGTAAAACCACCAGAAATGAGCCACTGGGTAGCTAGTGCCTTACTGAGGGATATGGGTTATTCTTTCCCTTTCTCTTGCAATCAATCTCTCTTTTATCCTCCACCATAATTTCAGGCACATTAAGGATAATGATAACTGTAAGTGCTGGAGGAAAACTGAAGCCCATGTATTCTGAGCCTAGCAAACTCAAGAATTTCAAGAAGAGACAGACTCTAGCACATAGTCACATTGTAAATGAACAGTCTGATCAGGGACATGAACGGAACAGGTAATATTCAGCTCCCAGGGTTTTTGCGAGTAGTATTCATGAGCAGGGGTGTGAATTTAGGAAGAAAGGGAGGGTAGAGCCATTTGGTCCAGTTCTGTGGACTGTTTTGTTGTTGTTGTTGTTGTTGTTGTTGTTTTGTTTTTCTAGTTTCCAGCTAGGTTGGATATGAGAACCTTCCCGTTCTATTACTGCTAAATGGAAACTTCCTGATAGGAAGACACACATGTAGTCACATTCTAGTATGACATAAATTTCTTCCCAGTGGTCTTCCTGTCCTCATTCAGTCACTGCAACAAAATGTGATAGCATCCAAGAGCAATTAAGTAAATTGCCAGCCTTGCTTAAGGACTTAAATATGCAGAGACATATTAAGATGAGAACTCCACTTTGTTATCAAGTCTACAAAGAGGTCAGGTCTTAAAGAAGATGATCTGCCAATTTCATGCTTTTCACATGCTTGGCTGTAACATACATTCAAAATGTAACTGAGTTCACAGACTAAAGGCACTTGGCATTTTAGATATCACCAATTGCTTCTTAGCCATTATAGCCAAGAATGAAAACCAGTTTGCATTTACTTGATGAGACTTCCAATTTAGTCATAACACATCTTTATTCACTACTATTACTGGCTGGCAGTGACTCCATTTTGAAGTTTAAGTTCTCTAACTGAAAAATAGGTTGCTGAATTGTGAAAATGCTTGAATATATTTTTGCTATTACTTCCATGACTGAATGTGGCTCAGAAATATCACTTTTATTGTATGTACTTATCCATCTTTCTAGAGAAATGGTGGGTTGAACAAGGAGCAGTATTGTACATTAGGCAAGAGTACCATCCCATATTTATGTTAGACCCATCAGTGCTATCTTTAGTGTAGATTATTTTCCTTACTAGTCTCGCATTTTAGTAAGTAAAAACCTGCAATACATGAGGGAAATTCAATTAGCTAAAGAGAAAACATGTAACTCCAAATATATATAATATTTATATAATATTTAAAACTCACTATATATGTATTGATATACATATATTACATATTATATATATATACATATATATATATATAATGTGTGTGTTTGTGTGTGCATGCATATTATTTATTTGAGAGAGAGAGAATAAGCATGCCAGGCCTCCAACAACTACAAACAAATTTCATATGCAGGTTACACCTTGGGCATCTGATTTATGTGGGTACTGGGAAATCATACCTCATTTCACAAGCAAGTACCTTATCTGCTAAGCCATCTTGCTAGCACAAATATATATATATATATATATATATATATATATATATATATATACACACATATATATATATATGATGTGCATATATATGTAATGTGCATATATATGTACTGTGTATATACATATATATGAATATATATATATATATATATATATATATATATATATATATATATCCCAGTGATATATCAGTCATAATGGGGTCTAAATGTAAACTGAGATAACAACAATTTCTCTTTTGACAAAATCATGTGGTTTTCTTGAAAAAAAATAATTTTGTTGTGAAAATATTTCCCACATAGCAAGGTAATAGACAAAAATACTAACCAACTGAATTAATAATAATGATCTTTGGGATACTTTTAGATGAAAATATGAATAAAAGGGCAACAAAAGAATGAAGCATGTAAGAGAAGATTATGAATTTAACAATGTGTTGTGAAGTCTATGTAAGTGCTGAAACTTACTCCATGCTTTTGTTGATTTCTGCATGGGAAATGTTTTGTCTTATTATTCATACTGTGAATTGAGGAGGAGAAAGGGCTAAGGGAAGCAAAGCTTACCTTAACAATGGAGAGAAAAGAAAAAAGAAAAATACTTCTTCATTGGAAAAGAATTTACTCTAATTACAAATGAGTTAGGAGTTCTCCATGACAGGAAAAAGTCCAGGCTTTTAAACTGCTTTTAGGAGCCAAATGGTCATTGTATCACTAATATCTTGTACAAAGTTTTTGTTGCTGTTGTTCTTTGTTTTATTTATTTATTTAAATTATTCTATAAATAAAATTACTGTCTAATTTACAGTCTTAATTGGATACTGTGGAAACAATCTTTCTCTTAAAATAATAACTAAAGTATCTGTATGTGTGTATTTATGTGTGTTTGTATAACATACATATTGGTATGTATGACCTCTTATGTCTCTTACTTTTAAGAAACACAATACAGTACACAATTTATGTTTGTTACCTGATTACATTTGAACAATAAATATGCTGATAAGCAACTGTAATTAATACCACTTTAGAGATGAATTACTTAGCAAATATTCATAAAAATATTTTTGATATGCTTTTTTGCTTCTTGAAACAGGATTCTTAATCATCACATAATGTCTTAACTAGAGAAGTTTTGCAAACACAGCTGCAATATTTACTTGTAGAGTCATGTTATAGTGAAATTGATATGGAGCTGTTTGTCACTACCTCACTGTGTGATAACACACACACACACACACACACACACACTCACAAACATAATCATATCATAGTTTAAGGGAAACACAAAGGCCCAGAGGTTGTTAGATAACCTGACATAAATATAAGCAAGGGCTACTGGAGAAGCTGATCTGGGCTAGAATAAGTCATCAAAGTATACATACTATAAAAATAAAAGCTTACTTTTTTTTTTTTTTTAGTAGAGTTCCATGGCTGGGGGAAGCTTACATAAGGATTGTGATGTCTTGCCAATTTTGTTATGGCTGGAAAAAAAGTATCCAGTGAGCTCTGGTGTAGACAGTAGGTATTCCTGAATGAAGTATATTGTAGCAGTTCTCGCCTAGAATAAAGCATGTTATATTACCACAGTGTAAGGGGAAATTCTTCAAGCACGTTGCATACTGCATCTTGAGGTTTCCCACACCCAGTTGTTTGCCAGGCTAATCAACTCAAATTTAATCTGTTATCCCACAGAATATCAGGGCTGTTGTAGTAGTTTTCTACACAGTATTCTAGGTACAAAGGTGACAACTTTTAAGTGTGGTGCGTAAATAAATTAGACATTGGTTTATTCCTTCTCCTCCAGAATGGTATTTAACTACAAAGTTCAACAACAAAATAATTTATTTAGTAGGCTAGACAAATTTTCTCTGCTTCCTGTTCTTTGAAGCAAGGTCTCTTGCCACTGAAACCTGTCAGAGTTGCTTTTCACGAATCCTGGGTTTTTGAACTCAGGCCAGCAAGCTTTATAAACAAGCAATCTCACCAGACCAGATAATATTTTTTTTAGTGTTTGAATTTTGATCTACCTGCCTCCCCTTCTGACATTCTGGGATTACAGGTGAACAAGAACACATGTGCTTTTATGTTAAGCTGAGTGTGGATCCCAGGGCTTAGTGGTTGCTAAGCAAGCCTTCTGCTCACGGAGAAATACTCATTCGTCTATGAATCATAATGTCTTATAAATTATATTTACTAAAACCCAATTTACCAATATTTCATTGCTTTGGTTATTTTTTAAATATCTGCTGAGAAAAAAATAATTAAATCTAATGAAGTCTTTAATGGAAGATTTAATGCAGAGAGATTCATTTAAGTATCAGGTGATATGAGTTGTCAATACCAAGTTTTTTTTAATTTTTTTTATAATTTATTTATTTTTGTTAATTCATATTGCACTCAGTGAATACAATCAAGTTGGTACCATTGTTAGGCTCGTCCATGTCCTACCCCCTCCCCTGGCCCCTCCTTGTTGATATATATATGGGTCATGAATTGTGGAGTTAGTCCAGTTATGGGTAGGAGAAATGTTTAGATCCTGTTCTTGGGATATTCTATTTTTTGCCCCCCCCCGCCGACACATAGACATATGGTCAGAGACAAACATGTACACACAGATAATTGACAGTCATGTGTGACCTTAAAAGCTCATATGAAATTTATATAGTTGCATTTTGTTTTGTTCATTTTTTCATTTTGTCCTATAATTTGAAATAGTCTCTAAAACATTTTATCCTGGGCTGGAGGGATGCTTTAGTAATTAAGGTATTTGCCTGCAAAAGCCAAAGAACCCTGGATCAATTCCCCAGGACCCATGTTAGCCAGATGCAAAAGGGGGCACATGCATCTGGAGTTCATTTGCAGTGGCTGGAGGTCCTGGCATGCCCATTCTTTCTCTTTCTCTCTCTCTCTCTTTATCTGTCAAATAAACAAAAAATATAAAAATTATTATATCCTTAATTAAACAATAACAAAAACAAATACAAGGATGTATTAGGAGCTTGAAATATTAGAATATATTGATAGTGGTGAATTGTGTATTATATGTGATGATAAAAAGATACAATGGAGAAAGAAAAAAAAACAAGTTTTTAATTTATAAATATCTTCCATTTATTGTCCTCAAATGTTCATATAATGGTAATCTAGAAGAATATTTTAAGTAAAATTCTCTTTTAAATTATTTATTATTATTTATTTGTTTTTTGACAGAAAAAGGGGGAGAGAGAGAATGGTTGCACCACTGAAAACAAACTCCAGATGTGTGCACCCCATTGTGCATCTGGCTAATGTGTGTCCTGAGGGAATCGAACCTAGGTCCTTTGGCTTTGCAGGCAAACATCTTAACTGCTAAGCCATCCCTCCAGCCCTTAAGTAAAATTCTTAAGGGTGCTTTGTAATTACAAAATATACTTCATCTTATTGCATAAGTGATTGTCATATAAACAGAACTATATGATATTCTTTACCCAGTCAACCTTAAAAATTAAATCAAGAAGTATAAAATCATTCTTTTAAAGTTTATGCATTAAAACTTTGTCAAAGAGAAATATGAATAAAAATCATAATTTATTGGCTATTAATTGTCTTAATCCTTAAAGCAGGCCACTTAACTTTTGCTAGTAATAAATTTTATCTGAATGAGCATTTTGAGGTTAAAGAGCAAGCAGTAAGGACTCATTGTTCTGAGACTGTAACAAGGACAGTGTTAAGGTAATTGTGATCCTCTCTTGTCACACAGGACCTGGTACTGTCTGATAAAATTAGCCAAAATCATTTGTTTCCCTCACTTTCTCTTGCCTGAAAAATCCATCCCCAGTGACATCTCTTCCAGTTAGGCTGTTTTAGACCCAATTTAAATTCTCAATTCTTAATCAAAAACACCCGAGTCTTTGAGGCCATATATTCAAACAACCACATTAAGCTCATGGCCCCATAAACTCTTGACCTTTTTACAATGCAGATTGTAAACAGTAAAACTTCAAATGTCCCATAAGCTTTCCCAATTTTAAGACTGTTCCAAAGTACCATGTCTCATGTGAAATTCAAGACTGTTTCTTAACTGTGAATCCAGAACTATCAAAATAAGTTACATATTTCCAACACATGACACAGAGTAATAATTTCCACTATAAAAAATGCTTAACAAGAGAGACTGTAGCTGGGCATGGTGGCACACACCTTTAATCCCAGCACTTGGGAGGCAGAGGTAAGAGAGGAGGATTGCTGTGAGCTCAAGGCCACCCTGAGACTCCATAGTGAATTCCAGGAGAGCCTGGGCTAGAGTGAGACCCTATCTCAAAAAAATAAAAAATAAAAAAGAGACTGTGCCAGTGTAAAATCAATAACCATCAGGTAAGCATCAAAAATCTGCATTGAAGTTTGACATTCCTAACTAGTGGCAACAGTCTCTGGATGTCTTAATTTGGCCCCTATAGCTGGGTTGAGTTACCCAGGAAAACTTTCATCCCCAGCCAACAGTACTCCGTGGTAGCCATTGTAGAGTCCTAGTATATCCAAAATATCTTCAGGTCTCTACTGCAAACCATGGTCCATACTCATAGTTTCATACTATAGGCCTTTTTGTCCTCTAATACAAGGATTCCAACAACCCTGTTTCATATATGCATCTCAGCAGTGGCTCCTGATACCGTGTGCACTATATGACTGGTTTTTGTGTGCATTTTTCAGGCTACCAAAACCAATGCCAGGTGTGCAGCAGTACAGCTAATTTGTCAACCCAAAGGTGAAAGAAATCTTGATCTTGAAGGGCTATATATGTGTTCAGAACACTTCCTTTAAGCATGTGCATTCCTACTCCTTTTCTGTGTGAATTTCACTCTGAGGCATCTATTGTCCAGTTTCAATGCAAAGCAGTTATTGGACCCTCAATAATGGTAACCTGTTTAACAATTGCAAAAAACAGTCTCTGTTCCTGTAACATTAAGATTGCTTGTTTCTTTTTTTCTTCCTGCCCCCCACCCACCCTCACAGTTTTTTATTATCTTTGTAAAGTACACAAGTCCAGTACTTTTAAATTCAGCCTTAGTAAATTTTTGTGGGAATGGACAGAATAACTCAGCCAGCCTTTGTGCCTATATCTCAATTCCAAAAAAAAAAAAAAAAGAGTTTTCTCTTCTTGTCCTTTGAAAGTGTTGGAGAATGGAATGTCAAGGGGAAAGTGTATGTGGGGGGGGGGAGGGAAGGTATTACCATGGGATTTTTTTTTATAATCATGGAAAATGTTAATAAAACTTAAATTTTAAAAAAAAAGAAAGTTCATAAGCCAATCTTCCAAAATCCCCGATACTCTTGGCATTAAGCAGTTTCAAACTCTCACTAGAATATCCCATAAAATGCGGTTTACTGTACTGTGAGCCTTCTCCATTCCCAAGTACCCAGTCCTTCTACATTCCTCCAAAACACAAGTTATAAAAGACCAAAATCCACATGTCTAGCTTCATCACAGTAATGGCCCTACTTATCAGTACTAAATCACTGTTGCTGTCAGCCTCTCATTGCTGGACCAGCAGCAGACCAAAACCAGCTTACGGAAGGAAAGAGTCTAGTTCAGGCTACCAGATTCAGGCTCACTCCATCAGGCATCACAGTAGAGATCAAAGCCAACACCAGCAAATACAATCTCACCAGAGCTCACATTGCTCTTTACAGACCTACTAGGGCTGGACTCAGATTCATCCTCAAACACACATTAGGACTGGACTCCAAAACCCACCCACAGTGACTGGACCCCTATAGCAGGGATCTGCCGGGCAAGGCTCAAGTTTCAATTCAAGCTTAATGAAACACTGGAGTCTATGGGGCTATTCCTTCAAACTGTCCCATTCAAACTACCACATAGGCAAAATGATAAGACAGACTCTGTTTCAAACCAGAGGGAAGGTGAGGAAAACACCTCATGTATGGTCTCTGACCTCCAAACCTGTGATGAAGCATGAAAATACCCGTAAACACACACACACATGAACACATACCATATACACATTTGCAGACATATCCACATTCCAAACACATGTATCATGACATGTAAATACTTATAACTTATACGTATACACATGAATGAAAGTATGCATGTGTGGGTTTTGCCTCAGTATTTTTAGCAAATCTTTTCTCTTTTTTTTGAGCACAATGGCTCTACATTTCCTTTTTGTTCCTGGTCTTATACAACATAAAACTGGTATTTGTAAGAGCATAGATATCCTAGGAAAAGATAATTCTTAAAGTAATACTTAACTTTACATGTAGTCCTTTTCAGATTTCTATGAGCTTCCTATATACCTTTCATTTGAAATGCCACAGTATTTCAATAGGCTAAGTATACAATTCTATTTTGATTGAATTTGCAGACATTGTAATCCTGGAAAAATGTAACACTCTTTCCATTTTTAGATGAGGGAAACAATCAGTGCATATCAAATAAACACATTATCCAGTGTCCTCAATGCCATGAAACAAGAACATGTGACTAGGTCTGATCAGGTGCTATGACAATCACACTGTGCTTTGACTGCATATGATTTGAATAAGTGTTGAAAAAATGAAAACATCACATGATCCTCTTTCTTTGAGAAACTTGAATGTTCCGAGTATTTGAAAAATTTTCAAAACATTTGATATTGAAATGAGAAGCATTCTGCTTATTCAAAAAAATGAAATAACAGATTTATACATGGAAATAAAGCACACAACAAGAACAAAATTAGAAGGAAAGCACACAGTTGTGGGTCAATATGTAAGAGAACATTTGAAACTTTACTTCCTTGGACATGCATTGATTAATTATTCCTGAATAAAAAGACAACTTAATGTCATCTGTTTATGTAATTTAGTTCATATACTGACAAAGATTATCCACATTTATAACAAGCGATTCCACTAATTTCATCATTCCTCTTTGTTCTCCCCAACACACATAAAATCAGCTAAGTTTTCATGTGTACTTAAAATTTTGCTTCTGATTCAATTTGTCAAAGTATTCAAAGAAATTTCTATGGCAAGTATATTTTGACTGTGAATTATACTTTCCACATGAAGAATGTGACCTCTTTTTGTCCTTTTCCAGGACCCTTTCTTTCCAGGATTTACTGAAAATCTTACACAAGTCCTTAACATTATTTCTGGGGAAGAGGCGGGGGTGTGCAATTGGTCGTCTTTATGTTTATGTGAAGTTGAAATTAGAATAAAATCATTAGAAGAAGAACAAACATATTTCAAAATGCCAGAGTATTTTGTGAATGCTGGGCACAATTATTACCCAAATTAGATATTCTGAAATGAAAATTATAAACTGTAGTTTAAGAATAATAAGGGCTTTTATGAAAGAAAATACAAAATTTAAAAATAATTTTGGCATAACCATGCCTGTGTGAAATGTATCAATTAAGGTATATAGAGCTTTCCAACCATCCCCTTCTTTCTCATCAGAGTAGTCATTTCATACTTACTACTAATCTAACAGTTTCAAAACTAGCAAAAATTTTGAATAATGAAGAGCCATTATTTTGGGATCACAAGTTTAGTGACTGCTTGTTATTTACTCTTTCTCCACTGTGGACAGACTTCAGAGATTGATTAGTCACTCAGTCTAAACTAAACAGTATCCAGGATAATAGTAAGTATCCAATCTGATTTTTTTTCAAAATTATCCAGAACATTCAAATGATAGAGCAATAATCATTCATCACTGTATTTTCATCATATGAGGACAAAGGATATACAACAGATTTTTTTTTAAATTTTTATTTATTTATTTATTTATTTGAGAGCGACAGACACAGAAAGAAAGACAGATAGAGGGAGAGAGAAAGAATGGGCGTGCCAGGGCTTCCAGCCTCTGCAAACGAACTCCAGACGCGTGCGCCCCCTTGTGCATCTGGCTAATGTGGGACCTGGGGAACCGAGCCTCGAACTGGGGTCCTTAGGCTTCACAGGCAAGCGCTTAACCACTAAGCCATCTCTCCAGCCCAACAAACAGATTTTGCAGTGAATGAGGCAACTGAATTCAACTGTGTTGAGCCCATGTCACAACTTCTCAGTTCAGGTCTGATCTGAGATCAGGTGAATGCTGGGCAGATGACGAATATATGAAAGGTTTCACAATGCAAAAGGTCACCTGAATGGACCGTATTCAAAACCTTAGTAATGGTTGCTGGAAGACTTAGGAATGTGCAGTTTACTAGAAGAAGGCTGTGGTTTGAACAGAGAGAGAAACAACTATTGAAAAATGATTATGTCAACAATGGAAGAGAAAATGTAATTCCTGAGGACACATGAATCAACTAACACAATAAAAAGTAAACTCTTGGGCTGGAGAGATGGCTTAGTGGTTAAGCGCTTGCCTGTGAAGCCTGAGGACCCCAGTTCAAGGCTCGATTCCCTAGGACCCACGTTAGCTAGACGCACAAGGGGGCACACACGTCTGGAGTTCATTTGCAGTGGCTTGAGGCCCTGGAAGGCCCATTTTCTCTCTCTCTCTCTCTCTGTCCCTATTTCTCTCTGTCTGTTGCTCTCAAATACATACATAAAAATTAAAAAAAAAATACACTCTTCCTACTTGTGTATTTCACATAATTAAGTTTGGTTTCTTGTTTTGATCAAATGCTATAGTGTGTTGGTAAAGGGAAATTATAATTTCCCAATATTATCTGGTTGATTTAGACTATTCTCATTAAAAATTAAATGTGGTGAAAAAACATGATTGCTTTATGTTTGTATTACTGATTTAGCCTCAAAAATACAATTAAAATACAATTTAATGAAGAAAACTATGATGTGATAAAATGAATTTTGCATTCATTCATTCACACTTATTTGAACACAGAAAACTAGGCACAATGAGAGTAAAAAAGTGAAATTAGAAAGGACATATAACCATAATCTATGATTTTCTTTTACATACTAATTCTGAGTAATCTAATTTTAATGATGCTTCATGAATTAAAATTGCATTAACTCACTGAAGCAAAATGTATGGATACACATAAAAATTGACCATTAGTATTTATAAAGAATATTAAAATTTATGTCTTCTCTGAAACAACTGAAATGCAGTTAGAAAATAAATAAATATAGGAACAATTTTAGCAGACAGTGTTTGTCTTTCTATATGAATTATGTTATGTAATATAGGGCCCAGTTTTTGAAAAATTGCTTGTTATTTATATAACAAGACCAAATTCTTAGTACACATTAATAAAACATGATGTATTTCATAATTACATACTAATGACTAAATATATATATATATATATGTATATATATATATGTATGTAATATAAAATTAGTCTTGTTGAGGAATATATTAGATAAGATGTCTTTAAAAATACATCTACATGATATATAAATTTTTAATTTATTTATTTATTTTTTTTTTTTTGGTGTTTTGAGGTATGGTCTCACTTTAGCTGAGGCTGACCTGGAATTCACTTATGTAGTCTCAGGGTGGCCGAGAACTCAGCGATCCAGCGCCCTCTGCTTCCCGAATGCTGGGATTAAAGGTGTATGCCACCATGCCTGGAAATTTTTAATTTCTTAATTTTCTAGTCCATCCTAGGGATTAGGCTTCTGTCCCTGATGAATTTACTAGGTAAGAGCTCTTACAGTGATCTACATCATTAACATTTTTTCCTTTAAAAAAAATCAGGTAATTTTTCTTTAAGTTGCAGATGCAGGTAAACACACACTCAGACAGTTAACTAATGAGATACAATTTGTGACTTTTCAGTAGTGCTCTAAGAAATGTTATCTTCAGATGGAGAATCTCATTCAAAACACTGCTGCTTCAGATATACTGTACCCAAATTTTACTTTACAGGAGAACAAACTTAGGCCTTATGAAGCTAAATAGCTTCTAGCAGTTCATGTGTAAATAGAAGCTCACATTGGAATGTAGAAACATGATCTCAAAAGCCTTTTTTGTTATCATTCAATGCCAATAATTAAACTTTCATATGTCTATCAATGCATAAAATGGTGTATTGGAAGAAAAACATCATTCAATATATCAGCTACATTAGGATTTAATTAAATAAAATATTTTAACATGTAATACTTTTCTTTAAATACATGCCTTACAATGACATAAGCCTTATGAAATATTAGTAACTGAAAACAGGTTGACACTCTTACTGCTGTTTTCAGCAGATAAGAAAGCAGAAAGTCCATTCTACAAGGGTGAGGTTGGATGGAGTCCAGGGGCAACTGCAAAAGGCTATATTTTGCTATGAGAAATCTACCCTAGTAATGATTTGTGTTTTTTTTTTTTTTGTAATTTTTTATTTGAGAGCGACAGACACAGAGAGAAAGACAGATAGAGCGAGAGAGAGAATGGGCACACCAGGGGTTCCAGCCTCTGCAAACGAACTCCAGATGTGTGCGCCCTCTTGTGCATCTGGCTAACGTGGGACCTGGGGAACCGAGCCTCGAACCGGGGTACTTAGGCTTCACAGGCAAGCACTTAACCGCTAAGCCATCTCTCCAGCCCAGGTCTTTGTTTTGCAATAGTCTGGGAAGCCATTATTACCCACAGTTCAGCTACTTACAGTTAATTGCATTACACAGAATCTATTTTGTTTATATTTTTTGTTCATTTATTTATTTATTTATTTGAGAGCGACAGATACAAAGAGAAAGACACATAGAGGGAGAGAGAGAGAATGGGTGCGCCAGGGCTTCCAGCCACTGCAAATGAACTCCAGACGTGTGCGCCCCCTTGTGCATCTGGCTAACATGGGACCTGGGGAACTGAGCCTCGAACCAGGGTCCTCAGGCTTCACAGGCAAATGTTTAACCGCTAAGCCATCTCTCCAGCCCTACACAGAATCTTAAATGACAATTTTTACTGAAATGTCAGCAGACAACAGTGGACTATGCTTCAAAATTCAAAATGTATTAAATTTTCAGAGTTCTACAGTTAGTCCTTCACCTTCTAATACCTCATCAAGACCTTGAACACCAGAGCAACAATAAGAAAACATCACAAAGTAAAAAAGAAAAAGAAAAAAAAACTCACTGTAGCTCTCTTGGCTTTGGGTGTAAGATTAATCATTATGATCCCTTATCAGAAAATTCTTGAAAACATAGCTTATTCTTCAGGCACAAACATTTTACCAGGGCCCTATCTGACAGATCCTAGGATATTTTCTCATTCTACCTTCAAGTGAGCACTACGATTTCTATTCTTTCTGCCGCCATTCGGCTGAGGGCCCCCCTCAGTGTGACTTCTGGTATTCCCCCTAGGTGTGAGGTTATATGTGGGATAGCATCAATCAGTTTTTTGTTTCCAGTTTAAGACCTAATCAAATAGGGCTCCAGTCTAGCAATACATTAGATTCTTCCATACTCTACATTTTCCCTTGATTATATTGCAAAGAGTAAAATTAATGCTGTGCCAATAATACTAAAATTTAATGTGCATGTCTAATATTTGGTCAGATATATTTTGTTCCTTATTTCAAAGAAATGAGTTTGGAATAAACACACATATCTTAATATAATAACAATTAACACTGATTATACATCGAAAGCACACTATCAATAACAAGGAGGCAAAAGTATTCATTACAATGGCATTGTTCTTTCTGTGTAATTCAAAAGGTGATTTTAAATACTAATAAACTGGGCTGGATAGATAGCTTAGCGGTTAAGTGCTTGCCTGTGAAGTCCAAGTACCCCAGTTCTAGGCTCGATTCCCCAGGACCCACGTTAGCCAGATGCACAAGGGGGCGCACACGTCTGGAGTTCATTTGCAGTGGCTGGAAGCCCTGGCGTGCCCATTCTCTCTCTCTCTCTCTCTCTCTCTCTCTCTCTCTCTCTCTCTCTCTCTCTCTCTCTCCTCCTCCTCCTCTTTTCTGTCACCTTGAAATAAATAAAAACAAAAGAAAATAAAAAAATAGTAATAAACTTAGGAAATAAATTCTATTCTCATGCCTTCTTTCAGATTGCATGTACTGCTCATGTGGAAATGGAAGGCTATTTTCCAAAAACAAATTGTGTTAACTTTTCAGAAAAGTTGGTCTTTTAGGTGTTATAAAAAGCCTTACTTATATAAAAGAACATTTTTACACAGTAATGCTTAAAGCAGGTTGATTACCAGACAACTGGAGCATAAGAGAAATCGTGGTATTTCTTGATTGGATCAATTTCACAACTTTTAGTACATTAAGAGTTGTTTTTTTTTTTTTTTTTAATCTACATAGGTGTGGTGGTTTGATTCAGGTGTCCCCCATAAATGTAGGTGCTAGGTTCCCAGCTGATGGATATTTGGGAATGAATGCCTCCTGGTAGCAGTGTATTGTTGGGGTCAAGTTTATGGGTGTTAGAGCCAGCTCCCCCTTTGCTAGTGTTTGGCACACTCTCCTGTTGCTTTGGTTCAACTTAATGTGGGCCAGAGGTTGATGTCCACCCTCTGCTCATGCCATTGTTTTTCCCTACTGTCAAGGAGCTTCCTCTTGAGACAAAATAAGCCTCTTCCTACAAGCTTCTCTTAGTTGGGTGATTTCTATCAGCAATGCGAACCTGACTGCAAAAATAGGTTAAAAGAATGTAGATGGGTTAAATGTTGCTTCAACACTCATGTATTTACTTATAGGATTAAAATCCTGAGGAATCCTGTCAGCCACAATGTAATATCCTTGAATAAAAGAAAAAAAAATTCTTGCGTTTTGAAGAATTTCCTATTGTTGAATATCTATTCAAAAACAACATATAGACCATGCTGGAAATTTTAGGAAATACTAAAAGCTCACACACTTTAGTTTGAAGCAACAAAATGTGACAAAGGGAACAGAAATTTGTGCTTGTCTGGGATTCAACTCATCATGTAGTGTCAAAGATTTATACCTCAGAAACAACACAATAGAACAAAATTGTTATCTGTAAATATTTTAGAGAATTGAAACTGTAGCATGCGCCAGATCTCAACTCTCATTTCCAACTGGGTAAAGGTCTTATTTTTCTTGAAGATATGTAGAAATGCTAGACTGAATTCAATTTTTCAACTTATCTTGATCTTTTCCGAGTTCAAGTATAATAAAAAGAAGCGATTGAGAGAGATGAAATCAGACCCAGAAAAGAGAAATAATTTCATATTCAATTTATACCAGTCATTGTGACTCACACAAAAATATAGTTTCTAGTATCTCAGTAAAAGCTGGTGAAAACGTTCATTACAAACGAAAATAAATGTGAGAACATGACATGAGATTTTTTTTTCTTTAATCTGGAGTTTAATATATACATTAGTGGCTTTCCTAAAGTAAATATTCAGTATATTATTATAGATAACTAACAACGTATTCAAAGTAATGAAGCAGAATCAACTTCATTAACAATGCAACTAAATATATAAAACTACTGCAATGTTTTTAAATGGCTTTATGCTCCTATCAAATTTAGTGTTGTATTGTTTTCAACATTTATGTCTAATTATTTTAGTTTAATTTCTATAACATATACTAATGATTCAAAATATGAGATTTCATTCATGGCAATGTATTTATATGTTTTAGCAATAATTTTGGAGGTCTTTAGATATTATTTTTATAAAATTCTTTTCTTAAATTTATTTATGCATTTACTATATAAATAGTTTCAAGATTTGCATTGTCTAGAATTACCAATAATTCTTAGTACTACAACTAATTTGCAATGAGAAAGATAATGAAAATAAGAAGCGCACAGAACATCTGATTAAAATAGATCACCTTGAGTATTATTGTGTTTTACTTATTACTTTTCTGTAAAAGTGTCACTGGGATTTTGATAGAGATTACATTAGATCTATAGATCACATTGGATTATATGGACATTTGAGCAATAATAAGTATTCTAATCCATGAAAAAAATAGTAATTAGTAAACACTTCAATAACTTGCTTACCATAACACTTAATGTAATATCAATCAGAATTATGAATAAGTGAATACAGCTATACAATGATATAATTATCTCAGGAAGCACTATAGAAATGGTAAAAAAATGTTTGGATCTCAACATATTTTTAGTCAATACCTTGACTTACCTACAAAAATACAAAGAAGAAGATATATAAGAGAATTATTCTATTTCAGATATATTATGATGTGAGAGCCATATCAAATGATACACAGGCAAATATTAGAGAGATCCAAGTAACACGCTATTGCATACAACATTCGGTTTTCTAGGTTAGGAATAATTGCTCTGACCATTCCAATCAAGTGGATTTATTTCAAAGATTTTCCTATTAAGTCAATGAAATCTCAAGAGAAATGAACACATACAAGTAGCAAATTTAAACATATGATTCATGTCTATGCATTTTATTAAAACAAAAATGTCCATATTGCTTTATCTATAGGAAAAAAAAGTTGTTTGCAAAATATGCATATCTCATGACTCCTAGTAAACCCCAGCCTTAAAACCGCCAATGTTCCTTAGTTAATTTTTTTAAAAAATATTTTTACTTATTTACTTGAGAAAGACACAGGGATATGTATATATATACCTTGCAGCCTAATTATGTGGAGTCTTCAGCAATAGGGTCTTACCATCTATTTCTGGTGGGAAACCAAGAGCCTTGGCAATGCCCTGTAATGTTTTGGGGGTATCAGGGAACTTCCTGGCCAACAACTCCCTGGAAGCTATCCCATCCATGGCACTGAAAATTTTCTAGTAACAGTCCATAGCTTCTGAGTGTTCAATTGTCCAAAACAGTAGGTTTCCATACGCCTTGTTTATATCTTCTTAGATTTAGATTACCACTCCCTCCGCCTTTCCTTTACTCAGTCCCTTGCCCTGACCTTACTTAGGCCTGTACACCACCATTAATCTGTCCTTCGACTTACATCTAAACAATGCCATCCTATTTGGCATTGAATTCATGACTTTTCACTGTGAATTACAACTTCACAGAAGATATTTGTATTCCTAAATGGTAAAATGATTCATACTAGTTACAATAACAGATGCCTTAAATAGTACTTGTGAAAAGTTTGGGTCTTCATGAAAATAAGAAATTATACCTCATTTTGCAGAACATTTGTAATAATATTTCTGAACATGCATGTCATGTTCTCAAAAATATAAATCATTTTCAATCTAATCATAAAAAACAGTACACAAGTGAGAGAGGCTGTTGCATATAAAATCAAATAAGAACTTTTAAATTTATTTTTGTTTATTTATGAATTAACAAGGTAAGAAGAGAGAGCAAGAGGAGAGAAGTGGAGGAGACTGTTGCAGTCATGTTTGCATTGCTGTCAGAAAACACCCCACCAAGAGCAGCTTGTGGGAACAAAAGGTTTGTTTTGTCTTACAGTCTCAAGAGGAAGCTCCACGATGGCAGGGTGAAATTATATTGCTATCACAAACAGAGAGTGGAAATCACCTCCTGGCCAACATCAGATAGACAAGAGCAATAGGAGAGTGTGCCAAACACTGGCAAGAGGAAGCTGGCTATAACACCCATACCCCCTCCCCAATGATATATATCACCTCCCTTAACCTTTAGTTCCCAAATTGCTATCAGCTGGGGACCTAGAATTAAGAGCAACTAAGTTTATGGTGGACACCTGGATCAAGCCACCACAGAGTGGAAGGGACTGAATGCACCAGGGACTCTTGCCACACTACAAAACAAAACAAAACAACAACAACAACAACAACAAAAACCCCCCTAGATTCACATACCATTTTGTGCATTTGGATTTACATGTGTACTGGGTAATCTAACTCAGGCCATCAGTCTTTGAAAGCAAGTTCTTTTCTCCCCTGAGCCATTTCCCCAGTCCAAACTTGCGAATATTTGTCATATATATAAAATGTGCATATATTATATAATATGCATATTTGTTTGGGTTTTACGTTTTACTAAAATATAAAAGAGGAGATGTAAGTTTGAAATTTAAAACTTGCAAGCATTCAGGTGGTACGGAAAAAAAAAAAAAAAAAAAAAAGCCAGACCTGAAACTGAAAGGCACCTGTAGCTATAACATTCTAAGTTGTGTAGATAACTGAAATGCACAGGGATGTGAAACTGTGTCCTCTCAGATCAGATCTCCAACCTTGGCTCTGCTGATGCCAACCTTCTGTTTGATGAATATGCAACTTCTGCATTCCTGCATGCAGTGATTTTCCTGGTTTTGGACATATTCCACGAAGATCTGTCACCGTCGACTTTTGCTTGTTACAGAGAAAATGGCATGTACGATTACTACGCGTAAAAAATGTAGATGTAATTTTGTTAAAGCAACCAAATATGACCCTAGTCAGTAGCAATTTAGTGTGTTTAAATTCTGCTTTGGATTTTCTCTTCTATAAAAATTTTGCTACCCATCCCTAGGTAGGTACCCATTCCTAGAATTCTTTTAGCTTAGTTGCAGAAGCATTTTGTCGTCATTAAGTATTTGGTGGGTTAATTCAACTGCTGTGAATTGAAATCATTCCTGTTTAGAACTTCTGTTAGCTCTCCTGCTCTCAGCTCAGATGATATTCACAACTGAGGGGCATTTTCCAAACCCGGCTTCAGAAAGTGTTACATGGCAAGAGTTTGATATATAAACGATGAAAGGAATAAAGAATGATGTTAAAGTGTTGCAAATCAAAAATTCCTTTAAGATTCTTTTATGTTAAATAATATTTTAAGTAATTTTAGGTTGTGTAGGATTTTCTCACATATTTTTTCTGATTTTTTTCCCTAAAGTATCTTTTTAAAATATCGCCTTGGGCTGGAGAGATGGCTTAGCAGTTAAGCGCTTGTCTGTGAAGCCTAAGGACTCTGGTTCAAGGCTCGATTTCCCAGGACCCACGTTCGCCAGATGCACAAGGGGGCGCATGCATCTGAAGTTTGTTTGTAGTGGCTGGAGGCCCTGGCACACCCATTCTCTCTCTCTCTCTGCCTCTTTCTCTCTCTGTCTGTCGCTATCAAATAAAAATAAACAAAATTTTATATATATATATATATATATATATATATATATATATATTGCCTTCAGACCTAAGCCTAGAGTTATAAATATGGAAAAATGATCCTTCTTAATTTTTAGCCAACTGCTCCTTTGAATATACTTCATCATTTTATCACTAAACATTTTCAGACATTTATTCTTCTTCTTTGAACATAAAAGAGCTTATTAAGCATTTCTATTTTCATTTATTATATATGGTTTTTAGCTCTCAGGAGAAGTATACTTTCCATTGAAAATTGATATATTGTGAAAATATATAAATACATTTTGTATTTATAAATAGTGTCAATACATACAATTAAAATAGTTTAAATACCTCCACAAAACTTAATCTATACTACTATTGGTGGCTCTATGTAGATAGGAAGTATGTTTTATAAAATACAATGTTTTCTTATATCATTAACATTTAAGCATGCCTTTATTTTAGTTTGCTAAAGCTTGAAACAAACAGTACCAAAATTTTGGCATAAGGATCTACCTAAATTGGATCATAATAGTCTCATGCATTATATGTATATTTATACATATGCTTTAATGCACATACACACACACACACACACACACACAAAGATATACATACACACACACACACACACACACACACACACACACACATATATATATATATATATCCTACACATATACATAGTATGTATCCCAAATATATAATACATACATTTATCAAACATATGTATATCACTATACATTTAATACATTATGACTAAAGAGACATATCTAGTCTCTAAAACTACCAGATGTGAGAACATTTGCCACATATGAATTTTGTTGAGATTATGGTAATATTGATCACGATATTAAGTGATGATAAATTACATAATATTATTGGGATTGAAGAAGATTTTCTTGGTACCAATACAAATTGTATTAAATGATGACAAAAGCACTGTACCTATTTGCTACATATAAATTCTATTTTATGTTGAAAAATGAGTGAAAGAATAGAACAAAATTCTTGCTATGGGAAATACCAATGACATTATATGGCATAAATATTAGCTGCCTCAATAATTGTCAAATGATATACCCATGGCATTTCAGGAAGAAATATATACATGAAAATCAATAGCAATGTCATTACAAAATAAATTAATTTTCTAAAAAATATCTACCTAAAAGATGAATTATCTTTTGGAAAATCACCATCAGCTTTCTTTACATTGAATTATTTCTTCATAATTTAACAACTTTCATAAGCACATAGAGCAACACTTGCTGTGAGAAGTAATGATATACAGTCTCCTAGAAGTTCCATAATCCTTTCAACCAATGTTTACAAATCTCCAAAAATGCACCTGAGCTATATAAAACCTCATGTTTAGCAAGAAATCAAGCTTGAATATTATTATGTGTTGAAAATAATTAGTAACTTTTTAAAATTTGGTGTTTCAATATTTGAAATTATCTTCTGAAACATATTTCAAAACCAGCATTTCATGTAATTACTTTTGTAATACCTGAGAATCTGAGTCAAATAGAGAACATATTAAAAGGGATAATGCTAAAAGTAGAAAATTTCCCAGAAAATATCAAAATCTTGACTTTGATTGACAAGTATGGCTTTGCCTTATAATGTTAAAAAAAAATGTATGCAACTATTTACAGAAGTTTCTGAAGAGCAATTGATGCCAATTATACTTGGACTTGGGACCAGGAGTGAGGGCCAATACAAGATGCTTATTTTCAGTGAAATTTCAAGTATAAAAATTTGGAACTGCTCCTGATTTGGCTAAGTGATCTGCTCAGTGGACTGGAACGCATACCTGGAGTTCAGAAACAAGCCACCATATCCACAAATGAGCCTGCTCTCCATTATCAAGCTCCTACCAATAGTGGGCTACAAGTGGGCCTACACCTATTAAACTGTCTCTAAAAAAATGATGGTTATCGCATTTATGTGGTGCTAACTTTACTCTCCCCTGGAGAATCTGTTTCTCTTTCTCAGATAGAAGCAGATCCTAAGCAGAGAACCTCCCCATCACACATCAAAAGGGCCCCCGGCTGAAACTAAGAATAAGTGCGGAAACATGCAAGAATGTTGTTGTCTTGGCAAAAGAACTGGAAACAAGCACAATGGTGAAAGAGATAATCACAGAGAACAATCAACTCCTACCAAACCAGATATCCAGAGACACAGAGGCTCCCATAATCTCAACACTGAAGCAATCCTAAAATGAACCTAACATGGCTCAGGGAAATGAGCGGAAGAGGGGGTTGAAAGAATGTCAAAGCCATGTGTCGGGTCATGATATGCAGAGACATTGCCTTTTACCTAAAACTAAAGGCTAACCCCATAATACCCGACCCATATACCCCAACAAGGAGGGTCCCTAAGGAGGAGGGAGGATAGGGAGAAGGCTAACAATGGTACCAACTTGACTGTATTCACTGAGTACAAAAATTTAAACAAAGAAAATTGGAATCATCCCTAATCCTTGCTGAAAACCCAATAATAGAACTGATACAAAAGTAAATTTTCTTTTTTGGGGTAGTGGGATACCTCTTTTAAAGGTTCCCTTTTGAAACTGAAGTCAAAAACAAATTAAATCAACCACATTTTCAAAGTCATAGCATTTTCATGAAAGAAAATAAAAGTCATCTCAAGATAAATGTCATGTGTGAGAAAAATGAAGGTAAGAGTTTGGAATTTATATATACTATATATGTGCATAGTTCTATAGAGACTGCATTCTTTTATTATAGGTTAAATGAGTCCACATCTATATAAAATAAATAATACAAAACTAAGATTATATAAAAAGGAAATATCATTCCAAAACTTGAGTTTCTGTTTCCTAATCCTTATTTTTTAGCCTGTTGCTGAGATTGAACTCTTTCTCGAGTAAATATTACTGACTGGCTCATAGGTATTCATGAAGGAGAAACAAGGAAAATTCCTCTAATCTGGTCTGAATCCTGAAATTCAGAAATAAATAAAGCCAAAATGTGTGAGCAATGTGGAACACTGGAAGAAATTGTGTCTTGCAGTGCATTTTTTTATTCACTGTCTGTATATGCCAAATCTAAACACAATGTTTCTATCTGAAAATAACGTGTACATTTATGCTGCTGTGTGGCTTTCTGAATTTCTCTGAGGGAAGAATGAGTCCAGACAGAAGTTGACCTCCATTTCCTGCTAGCATAAATTGCTTCGGAAGTATTGCCTTATGAGTCAGAATTACTGTGAGAAATAGTTGATGTGTGCTTTTCCTGAACGCCAGTAGAGCAGCATAGGAAGTAAGTTCTTTCAGAAACAGTATGGCAGAGAGGTAGCCTGGCGATAGTCTCAGCTTCATAAGAGCCACAGAGAACCAGGTTAAGACCATTGAGAAAACAACAGCATGATGCGAAGAAAACACTTCATTTTAAAGGGCCCATTTTGTATGCAAAAATACTATTTTGCAAACACTCACTTGATTCTTATTGTCAATTATGTTTCTCATAAGAACTTTTGGGAAAGAATATGGATAAAATGAAAATCACAACTTTTCAGCATATAATCTCTTGGAAATACTTTGGTAAAAAAAAAAAATTCTTCTAATTATTTTTCTCTGCTCCTGTTTATTGATTTTATGTTATCTCTGTTATCACCTTTGCTAATAACAGCAAATTATTGAATTATTGAATTATATTCCAAATGGTGTGTATAGGTTGACAGCAGTTAAATAATTCATTGTGCTAATAATGTGCCATGCATCAAACCTCAAACATTTTGTATACTATCAAAATAACAGGATTGTTATTTTCCAAATTACCATTTAATGATTTGATCTTCAATATATATTGCGCAATATATATTGAGAGTAAGAATTTGAAATAGAAATAAATAATATATGTGTGTATAAATAAATAATTTATAAATAATAATAAATAATCTACACCAGTTACTTAGTCTAAATTTTTTTTTAATTTATTTATTTATTTGAGACCGACAGACACAGAGAGAAAGACAGATAGAGGGAGAGAGAGAGAATGGGCGCGCCAGGGCTTCCAGCCTCTGCAAACGAACTCCAGACGCGTGCGCTCCCTTGTGCATCTGACTAACGTGGGACCTGGGGAACCGAGCCTCGAACCGGGGTCCTTAGGCTTCACAGGCAAGCGCTTAACCGCTAAGCCATCTCTCCAGCCCTTCAACTAGTTTTTATTTATTTATTTTTTGCAAACTTAAAAGGGATTTATTTGTGAATTCCTATATATTTAGCTTGTAAATACAATACTGTAAATGTATTAAGAGACAATTTCTGTTAAAAGTTTTCATTGTGTTTCACTTCAAGTACTGCATAAGTTAAAATCTGGTAAAGGATTTACATTTGATTATCTGAAACTCCCCATCTCAGACTTTTATTTTAATGTGGTGGGTGACTTCATTTTTTTTTTTTCTTATGTTATTGTTATGTCATTTTTTGGAAGAGGCATATGACCTGGGGGCAGGGAGGGTTTATTTGAAGTTTCAGGTTACAGTCCATGATAGTGGGAAGCGCACAGCAGCAGCTGCTCAGGCTGGTCCCACTGTGAGGAAACAGACACAGATGAACGCCCAGGCTCAGCCAGCTCTCGACTTGCGTGCAGTTCAGGAACCCAGCACAAGGAGTGGTGTTTCCCACAATTAACGCAGGTTTTCCCAGTACTCTCTCTTTTTTTTTTTTTTAAAGTAAATATGGTATTTATTGAGGAAAATTTGTAAAATAGAGAAAAAGCATCGTGCAAAACAAAACAAATCCTAGGTCTTAGGAGTGTAGAGGGAACGCTGTGAACAAATACATTCCAGCCCAAATGCTAGGTTCTCCTAGGGGAGTGTGTGTGTGTGTGTGTGTGTGTGTTTGTGTATACTTTCCCAGTTCTTTAAATCTAATCAAGATAGTTTTCTAGGAGGCTCTGAGTCCTCTAATGTTGAAACCTAAACCCTCACAGTCCTTTTAATTCCATCTGAGATGCCAGTGGATGAAATGGTGCCAACCTCAGTGTGGGTCTCGTCACCTCAATTAACCTAATGTAAATTTCCTCCACAAACACTGTCATGACATTAAAGTGAGAGAGAGATGGAGAAGATAAAAATACGAATATTAAAACGAAATGTAACTATTGATGTTTATTTGCTAAGCATAAAAAGTATGCCTTTTTGAAAAATATTTATTTATTTATTTAGGGTTTGGGTGCACCAGGACCTCTAGTCACTGCAAACAAACATCAGATGCATGCTCTTCCATACACATCTGGCCTCTGTGGTCCTCAGGTGTGGAACCTGAATTAGGCTTTGCAGGCAAGATCCTAAACTGCTAAGCCATCTCTCCAGTCCAAGTATGTCCATTTAAAAAAAGTTAATATTGACCAAAATTTTAATTGTACACTATGATACATATTATGGATTAGATACAGTTAGATAACTCCTGATAAAACATTTTAGGTGTCCATATTGCATGCTATCATTTAACTTGCCTACACACTTGGCACCAGATATATTTTATGCAAAGATATATATATATATATATATATATATATATATATATATATATATATATGTATATATATATATAATGCTGATATATATTTTAATATACAGATGAAACATGCTGATAAATCATATAGCATATATTTTATATTAAGTATAATTTTTATAGTTAGAAGAAATGCATTTTAGTACATCTTTAAACGTGGAATGTCCTCATAATATTTGTAAATGCAAGCACATCCACACACACATATATGCATACATGTTTTCATTTGTATCATAAGTTTGAACTTGCTTTACATAATGTGGTCTCCACAAAGACAAAAATGAAACAAGCTGTTTTTAACATTGAATGAAAAAATAATTGTTGGTCTTAAAAAATATTTAAGTATAAATACATAAATACTAGAAATAACAAGACAATTCAAAAATATAGGAAATGACCCTCAAGCCCCAGACATCTTCATGTCTCAGACCTTGTCAGAATTGGGGTCAAAACATGTGGGCCCATGCCTCTTTTTCATGAATGCTGGAGATTAAACTCAGGGAATGCTGGCCCCTTGTGCTTTATTGCATACACTTACACCCACAGGGTCATCTCCACAGCCCAACTATGGTAACTAATATACATTTGCTCCAGCTCATAAATTCTTTTGGGAGTGTACATGTATTAGCACCACCTAGTTTGTATGCATGCATGTGTATGTGTATCTTCATGTGTGCAGAGGTCACAGGACAGTGTTGGTTTTTGGTCCTCAGAAATATTGTCCACTTTTTACTGAGAGAGTTCACCACATAGGCTGGCCTGGCTGGCCAGCAAGGCTCTGGAATCTGTCGACAGGGCTCTACTCCCTCAGCACTGGCATTACATGTCTTTGCAACTACATCAAGAGTTTTTGTTTTTTTTTTCTTTTTACATAGGCTCTGAGAACTGAACTCAAATTTTTATGTCACAAGGAAACACATTATTGATTGAGCTACCTTCACTGCACTGAAGCTTATAAACTGCTTTGACTTTTTTCTATGTTTTTGCCTATATATGCATATGTGTATGTGTTGAATGTGTGCATACATACTTGTACGTTTGTAGGGACAATTATATGTACAGGTTGACTTGCACAAGTTTGTGTGTGAGTGTGTGCGTGTGCATGCCAGAGATCAATATCAAGTACTGTCTTCAATATCAAGTACTGTCTTCAATCACCCCCCACTTTGTTCTTTGACTCAAGGTCTCTCACTGAACCTAGACGTCACTACTTTGATTATACTTGCTATCCACTGATTCCCATGGATTCCTGGTTTACTCTGCCCTCACCTCATGCTAAAATTAGAGGCATGAACTACTATGTTCAGTATTTTTAGAGGGTTTTTGAACTGAGGTATGATGCTTGTATGTTACTCCCCCCCACTTAGTTATGTCATTAGTTCCATCAAGATTGATTTTATTTATTTATTTATTTATTTATTTATTTATTTATTTATTTATTTATTACAAAGAGAGAGAGGGAGAGGGAGAGAGAGCAAGAGGGAGACAAGTGTGCATGTGTGTGAGAGAGAGAGAGAGAGAGAGAGAATGGGCACACCAGAACCTCCAGTCACTGCAAATGAACTCAACACCAGAAGCACATACCACCTTGTGCATCTGGCTTATGTTTGTCTTGAGGAATCAGACTTGGGTCCTTAGATATTTCAGGAAAGCGCTGTAACCACTAAGCCATTTTTCCAGCCCTCCATCAAGTTTTAAAACTGAATTTTCATAAATTTTCTCTAATCACTGTGTGGGGATTTTTATATTTTGTGTTTAATTTTGTAAGGGGGGAACCATTATCTGTCATACAAAAAGTTTATAGCATCAGAATTATACATAAAGGAATAGGAATGCTTGTATCCACAGAGAAAAGTGAATTTGTGTGTCTATAGCAAATGACTCAGTAGTATGTGGGGAATTGCACCTCTCTTAAATTCCCAATCAGACGTAGGAGTTCTAATGTGTATGTAGTAATCTGGGGAAATAAAGTGAATTATACAAAGTATAAAAAGGCATGAGTTTTATACATTTGAACACAGAAAACAAAAGGCAGGGACCTGGTAAGTTTTCCTAGAGAAAGTTTGTGACATAAAAAAACTCAGTCAGAAGAGGCTCTCAAGGAACATATTATAACATATGGATTCACTGCCTAATGCAGTCTGCTCTAGTCCCACAGTGAACACATGTAATTTGACAAGGCACATGGGAGAAAAGAGTATGGTCAATAATTTACCTGGTGCTTCAACTGCCACAGCTGTTATTTATAATATTCTTAGTGCTCATCTACTAGTAAGACACTGTTGTCAGCTTAGCATTGCTGGCAGAATCCACCGAAGCAAAGGGCAGCTTGTGGGAGGTAAGGGTATATATTGGCTTACAGACTCAAGGTGGTGCTCCATGATGACAGGAGAGAATGATGGCATGAAAGAGGATGGACATCACCTCTTGGCCAACATCAGGTGGACAGCAGAATCAAGAGTGCATGCCAGACACTGGCAAGGGGAAGCTGCCTATAACAACAATATGCTTGTCCCAAATAATACATCACCTCCAGGAAAATTCAATTTCCAAATTTCCTCCAGCTGGGGACCCAGAAATTCATAAAATGTAAGTTTATGGGGGATACTTGAATCAAACCATCACATTCTGACCCTGGACCCATAAACTGATAACTTTCCATAATGTAAAATGGAATGCATTCATTCCATAGTTTATAGCAATCTCAATGACATCCCCAAAGTCCAAGGTTTTTTTTTTTTTTAACTGAGCCATAATACCAATACCAACAACAACAACAATAATAATAGTAATAATAATAATAATAATAATAATAATAATAATAGAACACAATAAACATTCACACTGCAAGAGATGGCATTAGATATAGCAAAGAAAAATATTCAACCAATACAAAATTTAAAAAAAAAAGAGCAAACATCAAACTCTGTAGCTCCAAGTCTGACAACTCTAACCAATGCTAACCCATGATAAGTCTCCATATTTAATAATTCTAAACAGTGAAGAGTCTCTGGAGTTCCAATTATGCCCTTCCAGGTAAGTTTACTCAGAGTCCCCAAAACTTTATCTGGTGCAGGAAACTTTCTTTGGATTTGTCCCATAGTCCTGGCATCTCCACTGGGTCTCCACTCTCCACTGGAACCCACTACACATCGTCATCACTCTGTTGAGTCTCTATGCAAGTAATTCTACAAGTATGCTTTGCACTGCACATGGCTATTAAAGAAAAAGAAAAGAAAAACAAGAACAACAACAAACAAACAAAAAAAAAAGAAAGAAACAAAGAAAACAGCTACAACTAAACCATGCTGAAAATACAATAACCCTCCCTTTCCTGCATTCGTTATACTCCATAGTAACAGATGGGCTGCCCACTTGATAATCTGTGGGAGAAGAAAGCTGAATTTGAAGAACAGGACACTGCTTCAGCATTCAGCCCCAGTCATAAAAGTCTGCATTCTTCCTGTTGTCCCAGTGCAAATCAGCTGGCCCAATGTCAATGGTTTTAGTCTCTCAGACAATTGTAGCTGAATGGGCAGCAGTTTCAATCCAAAGATTTCATCTCTTCTGGTGCCATATCCATCTGCTCACACCAGTCCATTTTTATGAAATGCAACCCTGCACAACTTATCAGGACAGGGGCATAACAGCAAGTCTCTCCCATAAACTACCTTCAGCCCAGTTTGGATAATTCCCCTTCTTCTCCTATGAGGCAAACCTCAGAGCCCATAGTTCTTTTTGCATTCAGGTCATTCAACTGTGACCATAAATATCCATCAAACTGTACTTATATCACTGTAAGTTGTCTCTGAGGCTAACGGTTTAAATTCTTTCATATTCCTCTCTCAAATCAGCTCCAAAAGGCCAAAAACCACACAGATTTGTAGCAGCAAAAGCCTTACTGTAGGTGCCAATTTTGATGTCACAGTCAGCTTAGCATTTCTGGAAGAAAACACACAACCAAGAACAGCTTGTGTGTGGAAATGGTTTATTTTGTATTACACAGTCAAGGGGAAGCTCCATGTGGGAAGGGGAAAATCATGGCATGAGTAGAGGGTGGACATCACCTCATGGCAAAAATCAGGAGGACAGAAAAAGCAGAAAAGTATGCCAAACACTGGCAAGAGAAAGCTGAGTATAACATCCATAAGCCAATGCTCAAAAATAGGCCAAAACCAGGAGACTCCAAGTCCCAAATTGCCACCAGCTGGGGACCTAGAATTCTGAACATGTAAGTTTATGGGGGACACCTGAATCAAACCACCAGCCACCAAGAAAGTAGTAGCAACTGTGTAAATAAATATAGCAATATGAGAAACAATGATAGATAACATAGGTATGGAGTAAATCTAACTATGCAAGTTTTTCAGGAATGGAAAATTTAACAAAAAAATTAATGGATGAAAATACATAGCCTCAAGCCAGGCATGGTGGTGCATGTCTTTAGTCCCAGCACTCAGGAAGCAGAGGTAAGAAGATTGCTGTGAGTTCGAGGCCACCCTGAGACTCGATAGTGAATCCCAGGGCAGCCTGGGCTAGAGTGAGACCCTACCTCAAAAAACCACAAAAAAAAAAAAAGTACATAGCCTCACCTAATTTTATAAAAACATGCTAGATTTTGTCCCAAATATACATTTTGTAGGTCCTAAAAGTTAACATAATTGAATAATTATCCACATTAGGAATCAGAACTGTCGGTTAATATCCAGGATAATAATAACAGAAAACCTTCGCTCATCAAGTTGAACTATAGTAAAATAAATATGTGTAGAAAAATACAGAGTTAGTATGCTTTGCTTGGAGTAGAAATCAGCAATTTAGACAGAAAGAAATGTGTTAACAAATTGTTTCGCTAGTTACACCTGGACAAAATAAATAAATAAAACAGTTGATCATATCACACTAAATGTCATGCATTTCTTGTGTTAAAAGTTTGTTATTTTTCATGTCTTCCATGGTCAGTTTCATTATGAGGGGACATATCTTTTCAAAGCAACTATTTCAATTAGCAGGAAATAGTGTCTTCAAAGAACTTAAATATTCCCCAAAGGGATTCCATCCTGAGGGAGTTAAAAGAACTCCCTGAAACATGCTGGTAACCTTCTGCTTGAAACAGAAGGACTGTGTGCATGAGGCCTTCCTGGAAAAAGCTTATTGAATACACTTGGAATTAATTGAGCTATGTGGTGAAAGCGGCATGAAAACATGTTATTCTTTTCCAATATTTCCTATAATTTACTTGTTCTTTCAATTTGCTTCTCTCAGAACGAAAAATCACGATTTCTAGATTATAAGTATGCTTTTTTAGTAATAAAATATAGTGCAAACATTGTTTAATTTTCTTGAAACCAAAGGTTATCCATATCCAGAAAAACTACAGTGGGGAGGAGGAACATGTTGGACCTTTGATTTTCTATTACACTATCCTCTTCTCTGTTCTAATATTGTTTGGGGGTTTACTACATTGTAAACAGGATGACAGACACATAAGAGTCAAAGTGACAGAGGGATTTATTATAAACTAGTCATTTCTGTTTATAGAATATTCCAAATGCAGGCCCTTTCTGTTTGTGAAACATTTCTTTTAGGTTCTTTGGACAATTCTTACCAAATAGACCAGGTCTAGCTAACACTGGCTCTGACTGATGGAATGTCTTTCCTCTATGTGACATCTCCTCTTGTCTCAGTTCATCTGTCAGCCACAATCAACACATATCATCACTCACATAATTGAAGCAATTGCCTGCCATCGTCAGTGTAGTCACATATCTTCTGTTGATTGTGCTCTCAGTGGCTTATGCTGAAACTAAGCCTTCACAAAGCCTTTATGCCCTTGCCAGCTGCCCCAGAAGGATAAGATATTGGGTAAGGTCTGTGAACTCCATGCCCATGTGGTAATGAATGCATTGTTTTTGCATGGAAGTTTGATGCTTGTTCATAAATAAGCGCCCATGGAACACTGTATTACCTGTGTTATTTCACTTCAATAAAAAAACCTAATGGTCATTGCTATTATCCCACCATATGTTATCTCATTGGTCACCTCTGGAACAATGTCCAGGATGGGTCTTTTCAGCTAGCATACTGACCATATAAAAAAATGAGCTATGGCCACATCACGTGTGGTAACATGAAATGTATACATGCTTCTGATCAAGGCATGACACTAGCCATCATTGTGGCTATTTTCTCTATGACAAATGGCATGGTGGCCACAGAAAAATGATCACAGGAATCCACATAATTATTGGCACATGTGAATCTTTTTTGAAAGCTTCATTAACACACACACCTAAATCTTCTACATCTTTCCTCCCTCCCTCTCCCCCTCTCCCTTCTTTCTCTCTCCTCTCTAACTCTTGTATATTTGTTTTGTTTTTTTCCTCAATTTCTTAGTAGACACTGACCTGTAACCCCCACTTCCAGCTTGGGCCTACCATCCACAATGAGCTTTTGATCAGAGAAACCTACAAGGTTTCCCAAAACAATGACAGACTGCTGTCAGAGTAGTTGATGACCCACCAAAGGCCAGTGGTAAGACCCTATTGCTGAAGACTCCATATGCAGCTGACACGTAAAATGGAATGACATGGCTGGAAGCCAGGAGAGAGTCAGTCCCCAGACAGTCAGCGTGTCTAGTGGCAGAAGGTGCTAAATGGGAGACTGGGGGAAATGACCAAGATCTGTCCAAGCAACTGATTGTCTAACCTAATTAGCAACAAATAACCTGATGTGATGCCCACACAAGTGCAATAGTGGCACACAGCCATGGTGAGGAACCAACTGCTCTTGATTTGGCTAACTGATCCACTCAGTGGTACTAGACAGATAGCTGGAGCTGGGAAACAAGTCAGAACCATACCCAAACACAAGCCCACTCTCCAATATCAAGCTACCATCAATCATGGGGTACAAGAGGGCCTACACCTATTAAACTCTCTATCAAAAAAGTAAGTGTTATCTCAATTTTCCAGGTGCTAACTTACTCTCTGTTGGAGAATCTGCTTCTCTTTTTCAGATAGATGCAGATCCTAAGGAGAGAGCTGCCCCAATATACCTCAAAAGGGGCCCCGGCTGAAACTAAGAAAAATTGGCGAAA
This sequence comes from Jaculus jaculus, assembly GCF_020740685.1. Classification (NCBI taxonomy): domain Eukaryota; kingdom Metazoa; phylum Chordata; class Mammalia; order Rodentia; family Dipodidae; genus Jaculus; species Jaculus jaculus. The sequence goes on from NC_059104.1 coordinate 24,630,483, forward strand.
CAAGCAAGGGTGATGCTTTCCTGTGAACCGGATACCAGCACAAAGGGGAAGGAGATCAACACAGAGAAAAATCAACTCCTACCAAATCAGAGAGCCAGAGCCTCAGAGGCCCCCAACACCTCAGCACTGAAGCAGACCAAAAATGAACCCAACATGGCTCAGGGAAATTTTGCGGAAGAGGGGGTGGAAAGAATGTCAGAGTCACATGTTGGGTCATGATTTGCAGAGACATTTATCATACCAATAACTGGGGGCTAACTCCACAATGCACGACCCATTTACATCAACAAGGAGGGTCTAATGGGAGGGGGTAGATCATAGATGAGCCTAAGCAATGGTGCCAAACTGCCTGTATTTGCTGAAAAGAAAACTAATAAATCAAATTAAAAAAAAAAAAAAAGGAATGAGAACTAGAAAAGTGTAGTCCAGAAAAGAAGACAACATGGATTTGAATAAAAAAGAAAACCAAAAACAATTTCTTCTAGGGAGGTCCATCCACATACTTTCCTAAGTGTCATTGTCATCAACTTTTTAATCTAGATATTCCAGCTTTACCATTAGTATAAATCAGCAAAATTGGCAAGAGCAGAGAACAAGCAAAGTGGGAATGAACATGGAAAAATTTGTTGTATTCATGCTTGAAATTGTCGAAAAAAAAAAAAAAAAGTTTGGCTAACTGATCTTCCCAAGAAAGGGCATAGATAGATTTACTATTTAAAGGTCTGTGCCCAAGAGTGACTTCTTTGATGTCCTTCAAAACTTAAGGAACTAATATGACCTTTATGTCCATTTCAAGTCTGAGAAAACTACTGAATGTCACTAGGAAGAAATATAATAAAATGATTAAGCAGATCTAAAATATGATATGCATATTTACTTTAAAAATGTTTTCATTATAAATTTCTAATTTGTTTGAGATATGTAAATATATGGGTACCAGTAAAATACAGAGGGTAGCAAAAATTTATTATTTTTAAGAATGTGCTTTTAATTTACATAGCTATTTTCACATTCTTTGCTCAAGGCCCTAACTCATTAATTTGAATGCTGGGTTATTTTTTTCTGTTTTTAAATAGTGTAATGTTTTGCATCAACCACTCTACTTCTAGAACCTGCATGTTATGTGTAAACTATAAACTACACATTATATTTCCCCTTCTAACAATATCTCTTGGAATATACAAAATATATACATTTTATTCTTTCTGTTTGAGAAATGCTTAAGAAAAAAGAACCAATTCCTTTTGATGCAATGGTTCTTCAATACTTTGTTTTTTGCATTTCTTCATTGCCAGGTTTCAGAGTCAACAAGCATAGCCTTGGAATTAAAGGATGATTAATGACTCATCTAGTTCGGGAGTGAGAGATTATGTATTTCTCTTTGGGGATGTGAAAATTTGTCTCTATAAAGCCATTTGTTCCAGCTCAAATGTCTGTAGAAAAGTTACCGATTTTATTGTCTCACCAGAGAGAATCGAGTTTACATCCCAGATTACGGGTAGGTGACTCTTCAGAGGCAAGGGGATGACATGCCGGCTGCCCCGCTGAGGCTCTGGTTTTCATCCTTCACAGACGTGTTTCAGGTAGTTCAACACTCCTGCACACCCAGGCAACCCCCGGCTCACCTCACACTCTACCGGCTCACCTCACACTCCACCGCTACAGCAAGCAGTCAGGACAGGAAGCTGGCGCTGCTGCTGTCATAAAATATGCTGATCACACACAGATTCCCACTGATTTTGCATGCACATGTTGCTATTTACATTCATCTGCATTTCCTTTTACTCCTCAGTCTGCTAATGTTTCTATGATAAATTACACAAAATAACTTAAAAAATTTATTATAACACACTTCTTTTAGACTGCAGGCCTATATGTCACTTGACTCCATAAATATCTAAAAAATGAATTCAAACCTCTCTGGCTGCTGGATTAAAAAAAAAAAAAAATTCTATATAGGCCTTAGCTAACTTTCATGTCTTCCTCTAGAAGATCACTGACTCTCTAAATCAGATTTGTTTTAAAAACATTCTTAAAACATTATTTTAAAAATTGTTTCATATTAAAGGATGATGTGTATATTTCATCTGATCTTTTTAACCTAAAACAATAAAAAGTAAAGAACCAACAGTACTTGGTATTTCATCTCAGGGGGAAAAAAAAAAAGTACTGAATTCCCAAAACACAGATAACTTTCAGGAATGTAAGTTGGTTTGCATGTTCATTATATAAATTCCTTCATTCAATACTATATAGGTTTGGTGATATTTTCCTCTGAGCTCACTAAAACCACAAAAATTGAGGACTTTATTAAGAAAGGGAATAAAGATAATTAATAACCTAAAATATACAATAATGATTTGGTAAATTATATTTACTTGCAGATCTAATGATTAGCTGAATAAATATGAGTTCAACAACTAGTTTTTCTAGTCTTGTAAAATCACAATAATATGTTTATTTTTAGTTAAATGATATGTAAATAAATCAGTCAACTGGTATATTTGTTAATTCATCTCATCCACATTATTTTAGTAATTATTTCTTATTACCTAGTTATGTTTATTTATATAGATATGTATTCTTATACTCACTAGCTTGGATTAACAAAGTTAGATTATTTTTTCAAAATACTTCCAATTTGACATTTTGCATATTGCAATTGAATTCTACAATATCTCTTAATTTGTCCTATTATGTATGATGTAATGTTTCCCTAATGTCTTTATTTTTATGTGTATGTAAATATGCTACTATTAACCCATTTTGGGAGAGGACCCTACCTTTTGTCACTCTATCTTGTTTCTTTATGTAACTGATATTTTACTTATTTATTCACTTTTTGAGAGAGACAGAGAGACAGGAAAAGGATGAAGCAGATGTATAGAGAGCATGGTTGCTCCAGAGACTATAGTCACTGCAAATGTACTCCAGGTGCAAGCACCACCTTGTGCATCTGGCTGACATGGGGACTGGAGAGTCAAACCTGGGTCCCTAGACTTCACAGGCAAGTGCCTTAACCATTAAGACATCTCTCCAACTTTATAACTGATATTTTATCTCTGTGTATATACTTTGATTTGAAGTTTGTATTTTTTTTTCTTTTTATAGACAATATATAAAAAGAAAATTTCTTTTATTTTTCCTAAATAATAAATAAAACTGTGCCAATCAACATGGATCTCTACGTATGTTTTGACCATGAAAGAGTATTGTCTTAGTGATATCTGCCATAGTTTTTTTTTTTCTTTTTTTTTTTTTTTGGAGCGTGTAACAAACTTTCTTAGCAAATTTGCCAGTCAGTACAGCACACGTTTCTTTGTGACATGTCCCAGTAGTCTTTATGCTCCAGTTTATGGTGCATGCCCACCTATCTTGCCAACTATTGCAGATGTTTCCCATATTTTTTATCCTTCTTCTGAAAATTGCTCCTAAACTAGAAATATCATGACGTTAAACCAAATTAAACTTGAAACCTCATAGATTGTATTTTGGAAAGGAACTAAGTGATAAATTACAAATTTGATAATTGTTTATTGCATGTATATTAAAAATAAAGGAAAATATATTGAAATAAAATCATATTAGGATAAACTTAAATCTGGAAAATATTGTACTGTTTCATTTTAAATACCTGTATTTTCTAAAGATATGATCTCTTGGTCCAATGACTTTAAAAGAATATTAATTTTCATCTTTATTAAAGCATGAGAACATTCCTAAATAATTCTTTCTAGTCTAGTTTAAACTAATTTGGACAATAATAAGATATCAAAGTAGCTAAAGACATTATAAGGAACATTAATATATATAATTATAAAAAGGTGAATCTCCCCCTCAACATTTTAAGTCACTAAATGACAATGACTCACCATGATGTTTTACATTGCAATACCAAATATACTACATCAATTGTGGATAGACACTTTTGCAAAATTTTATTTCTCAGTTTTAGATACTAAATCAAGATAGGAAAATTAAGATTACTATATTTTCTTTATATGTAAAGTATGCAAATTATCTCATTGGAAACTATCACTGTATTCTCAAATATATTCATATATTTCATATCAGTAAATGTATACTAGAAGTCATTCAACTGTGCATTCTTTTAAATTTGTAATGGATCCTAGTTGTCCTATACATTGTCCGGTGATTTTTACTTATTTAGTGGCCATAGACCACCATAAGCACAATACCCCTTATGTTACTATTTTTAGAATAAGCATGTAGTATTGGAAGAGTGAAAGTATACTGTGTTTTCCTATGAAGGTGTGATACACCTTCATTATTGTCTTACTAAAGAAACAATAAGTGATTTTCTTCATGCCATTGTTAACTGGAATATACCATAATATAACATAGTGAAAGATATTACTTGCAATGCTTATAGGCATTGTTTTATACAGCTTTGATATCACAAAATTATTAAGTGTCTGTGCTCATGTAGCCTTAGTTAGGAAACCAATATTTATCCATAGGCCCTCAAATCATCCATGTAGAAATCTTTATGACTCAGTATGGTGTGGGTGTTGTATAGGTTATAACAGTCATTTCATTAATTAATTCATTTTTTTCTAAAGAGTTATTTTAATTAGAGATAGAGAAAGGGAGAAAGAGAGATATATACAGAGAGAATGAGCACACTAGGGCCTCTAGCCACAGCAATCTAACTCCAGACACATGCACCACCTTGTACATCTCACTGCCTTGGGACCTGGAGAATTGAACCAGGGTGCTTAATCTTCATAGGCAAGTGCCTTAAACACTAAACCACCTCTCCAGCACCTAAATTTATTTTTATTACATACATACTTATTATGGATACATCATGTGTTCATATCAGCCTTTCCCTTTTCCCTGCACTCATTCAGTAGCGGCTCCTTCTAAGTGGGGTTGCTAGTATTTTCGATGGGGTTGAAAGTTACACATTTTGACAGAAGCAGTTCTTTAAAAAAAATATTTAGTTATTTACAAACAGACAGAAGAGAGACAGACAGGGAGAAAGGGCATGACAGAGCCTCCAGTCATTGCTCAAAACAGCCATGCCAGGCGTGAATGATGTGTTCCACAGCACTCATGCCCTTCCTCTGGTCTGTCACATTCTTTACACTCCCTCAAAGAAGGGGAGGACATAGAATACCCCAGTTATTCTTTACTCTTAATACACAGTTTTAGCATATCCAAACATATCCTCAGCAAAAGAAATATCTCTGGTGGCATCACCATACCTGATCTAAAGCTATATTACAAAGCCATAGTAATAAAAACAGCATGGTACTGGTATAAAAACAGGAGTATAGACCAATGGAATAGACTGGAGGACCCAGACTTGGGTCAAGCAACTATAGCTACTTGATGTTTGACAAAGGCCTGAACAATATAGGCTGGAAAAAAGACAGCATCTTCAACAAATGGTGCTGGACAAACTGGATAACCATATGCAGGAAACTGAAATTTGATGCACACATTTCTCCATGCACTACACTCAAGTCCAAATGGATCAAAGACCTCAATATGAGACCAGAAACTCGAATACTACTGGAAGAAAATTTAGGAAGTACTTTCCATGATATAGGAATGGGCAAAGACTTCCTGAACAAAATCCCAGTAGCTCACAATCTTAAACAGTCACTCAACCAATGGGATCACAGGAAGCTGAAGAATTACTTTACAGACAACCATACAATAAGCAAAGCCAACAGATTACCCACAGAATGGGAGAAAATATTTGCAGGTTATCCTACTGATAGAGGCCTAATCTCTAGAATCTACAAAGAACTCAAAAATCTAAACAGTAAGAAGTCAAACACCCCACTCACAAAATGGGGCAAAGAGCTGAACAGGAAGTTCCCAGAGCAAGAACTACAAATGGCAAACACACACTTAAGAAAATATTCATCATCCCTAATCATCAGAGAAATCAAATTAAAACAACTATGAGATTCCACCTTACCCTAATAAGGATAGCAAATATCAAAAAATCAAATGAAAATAAATGCTGGGGAGGATGTGGAGAAGTAGGAACACTGATCCACTGTGGGTGGGAATGTAAGATGGTACAACCACTTTGGAAAGCAATATGGAGACTCCTGAAAATGCTGACTATAGAGATACCAACAGATCCAGTGATTGATTCCCTTACTCGGTATCTACCCTAAAACCTTTATTAGTATTCAAACATATTTCCTTATTCAGTTTTCAAGTTGTTTGTTTCCTTCCCTGTCTTTTTTACCCTAATGCTTACCTCTTCCATACCCTATCCAAGCCATTTCTTCATTGTTACTTTAGTGTTTCAAGAGTCCTTGACCCACCTCTCCTTTTCTTAATATCTCTTGTTTGTCTTTGGTTATACACATGCCTATACAAAAACACCTTCCATTCACTCTTACATCCTCTAACTACAAACATATCTGGGAGAAAATATTTGCCAAATGTACCTTACACAGGGAGTATATATAAAGAATATAAAAAAAAAGTGAAAAAATTAAAATTTCCAAACAATAAGTGGCTACTGAACAGCATTTCCATTACAGCTCAGCCAGTACTTCCATGGGATATTGGCTCACTTCTGCTCTTTAAAGATACATATTTGGGGTCTGGAGAGATGGCTTAGCGGTTAAGCGCTTGCCTGTGAAGCCTAAGGACCGGGTTCAAGGCTCGGTTCCCCAGGTCCCACGTGAGCCAGATGCACAAGGGGGCGCACGCGTCTGGAGTTCGTTTGCGGAGGCTGGAAGCCCTGGTGCGCCCATTCTCTCTCTCTCCCTCTATCTGTCTTTCTCTCTGTGTCTGTCGCTCTCAAATAAATAAATAAAATATTTTTTTAAAACAGATACATATTTCGGCTAGGGAGTTTGCTCAGTGGTCAAGGCATTTGGGGGCAAAGCCTAAGGACTCAGGTTTGGATCCCCAGTACCAACATAAGCCAGATGCACAAGGTGGCACATGTGTCCAGAGATTATTTGCAGTGGCTAAAGACTCTGACACCCCTGCTTTTCTCTCATACAAGTAAATAAATAAAACCTATTGTTTAAAGAAAATAAAGTGTTCCCTCCTAAAATTAAATTCTGCAGAATCCAGAAATTGCATAAAATGTAATTGCATCACAACTACTGACTAGATAAACTTCTCACATGATATTTCACATAGCTTTCCATTATATGAGAGTCCTAACTCATAAATATAACAACAGTTTCACATCTTGAGTATATTATCTTCAGTATATTGGAACATTCTTGATTCAACATTTTATATTAAGTGTTTCAGTCATATTTTATACCAAAATCTGTTAGTTAATAATTAGCAAATTCATAATATGCTAATAGAAATATGCTAAAATAGGATAGAATAAATAATAAAGTGGACATAAAACAGATACTTCAACGAAAAATTATAAAATCTGAATAAATTCTGTATAAAATTTAAAAACATTTTATTGGCTATAGAGGTATAGCTTAAAACAAAAATTAAATATCTGGGCTAGAGAGAGGGCTTAGCAGTTAAGCACTTGCCTGTGAAGGCTAAGGACCCAGTTTGAGGCTTGATTCTCCAGGACCCAGGTTAGCCAGATGCACAAGGGGGCTCACGTGTCTGGAGTACATTTGCAGTGGCTACAAGCCCTGGCGCACCCATTCTCTCTCTGTCTCTTCCTGTCTCTGTCTGTCACTGTCAAATAAATAAGTAAAAATAAACAAAAAATTAAATATCTAAATTAATATTTTATATATATATATTTATTTAAACTTTTTAGAAACATATTTATCAGGAATGTAAAATAGAAGTATTTCTGGAATATACTTTCAGTTTACTTGGCCTAACATTCTCAATGTGATATACCATATTGTTTTCTGAATTTGGAGTATAACTTTCTAGATGTTTTTCACATGCCTATTTATATTCTTGTAAAAATGAAAGAAATATTGCTGGGCCTGGTGGCGCACACCTTTAGTCCCAGCACTTGGGAGGCAGAGGTAGGAGGATTGCCATGAGTTTGAGGCCAGCCTGAGACTGTATAGTGAATTCCAGGTCAGCCTGGGCCAGAGTGAGACCCTGCCTCGAAAAACAAAATAAAACATGATAAAAACAAACACACACACACACACACACACACACACACACACACACAAAGAAAGATGACAAAGATAAAACACAAACAAAAACATGGAAAGAAATAAGGGAGAGAAACAAGAAAGATAGGACGGAATAACAGAGGGAAGAAAGGAAAGAAGGAAGAAAGGCAAGAACAAAAATAATTAATTAATTAATTAGAGAGAACATGTGCCAGAACCTCCAGCAATTGCAAATGAACTGAAGATGAGTATATAACCTTGTGCATCTGGCTTATGTGGGAACCAAGGAATCGATCCTGTGTACTTAGGCATCACAGGCAAATGCCATCTTTCTAAGCCATCTGTGCATAAAGGTTTTTGAATGAGAAAGTTAATTAAAATAGAACTTATTTTCTGCAGTGGGGTAACCATTGTAAAATTACATGTGAACTGATAAATAATTCCATATCCATGTTCATATAGGCTACCCTCATTAAAATCAGTAGGTCACATAACTTTCCAAGGAAAAAAAAAATAAACCTAAAATCATCATAGTAGACAATACAGTCGAACTAGGCAATTTTCTTGCAGAATCCATGGTACTCAGTTTTCTCCAACATGACATAATTAATCTGATAAGCCTTACTTTAGAAAATAGTTTTATAGTTACATTTATATAATAAAGAAACCACCAGATATAAATGGTTTTCATAGTAAATTTGAGATGAAATTTACCAAAGCAAGGGCAAAGTGAGTGCACTCACTTCACCTGCCACTTACAGCTCTACGTCGATGCACATTAAGGATTCATGTACAAAACACACTTTAGCCCAGGAGAGTGCGCAAAGGAGTGCTAGGTTTCTGACAGCTCTCATTTTCTTAATTCTTACTATTTTCCTAATTTTATTTTCAACTCTTTTGTCCTTCAATTTTTTTTTTCCCTTTTTGTTTTTATTTGTATTTATTTATTTGGTTTTGGTATTTTGATGTAGGGTCTTACTTTAATCCAAACTGACCTGGGATTCACTATGTAGTCTCAGGACAGCCATGAATTCATCAACATTTTCCTTCTTAAAAGAATACTAGGGCTGGAGAGATGGCTTAGCAGTTGAGCACTTGCCTGTGAAGCCTATGAATGCTGGTTTGAGGCTCGGTTCCCCAGGACCCACGTTAGCCAGATCACAAGGGGGCGCATGTGTCTGGAATTAGTTTGCAGTGGCTGGAGGCCCTGATGTGCCTTTTCTCTCTCCCTCTCTCTCTCTCTCTCTCTCTCTCTCTCTCTCTCTCTCTCTCTCTCTCTCTCTCTCTCTCTCTCTCTCTTCCTCTCTATACCTTTGCCTGTTGCTCTCAAATAAATAAATAAAAATGAACAAAAAATAATACTAATGTGTCTTATTATTTGATATTTTGAATAATTTTATCATCTTTTTGACTTGCCTAGTATTTGGTCCTTTCTCTTTTTATATGTCTCACTTGTAATTTTATATTATTTTTGCCATCTGATTATCAAATTTTCTTATTAGTCGTAGACAATAGGGCTTCAATCTCAGATATGTGTCTTGATTAAAAAAAAAAAAAATAACCTAACCCAGATGTGTTGATAAAATTGTCAAACAACAAAAAAAGCAAGGAAGAGAAAGACATAATGGAATATTGAGAAATGTCAATTCAGTGTATAACCCCTGTATTTTCAAGTGTTCTGTTTTGGGTGATATTTTGCATGAATAACATTTTCCACAACCTAATAAAAAGGTAAAAGGATGAGAAAATAGTACAGTAACTGTCCATTTCAAAGAGACTATTATAAATTTTACATAAACTGGATGTCTTATTTATGTGATTTGTGATTTATGTAAATTTAGTTGTATTAGCATTACATTTTTTTTTCAATTTGATGATTTTTTTTAAAAAAAATGTTTTATCTATTTATTTGAGAGAGGGAAAAAGACAGAGAGAGAGGAGAAAGAGAGAATGAAAATGGGCACACCAGGGCTTCCAGCCACTGCAAAGGAACTCCAGATGTATGTGCAAACTTGTGCATCTGGCTTATGTGGTTATGTGGGTACTGGGGAATGGAACCAAGGTCCTTTGGCTTTGTAGGCAGGCATCTTAAATGCTAAGCCATTTCTCCAGCCCTTGATGATTTTTTAATCATTGATATTCTTGAAAGTCAGTAATTACTGAAAACACAGGCTATTTCCCCTTATTTCTTGATTAAAGAACACTGTGTGTTTGGGGACAGGTGAAAATCTCAGCTCTATTTACTCAGAACATCTTTCTGTTCTTAATTATGCAGGTCATAACTTTCATATGTCTCCTAAGGTTCTACTTTGCCTGAGTGGATAAACAATTCAAGACACATTCTGTAATAAATGTTAAAACCATGAAAATATGACATGACAAGACTTTCTAAACAACTGAGGCTTAGGAAATTAACTCCGGGAGTTTTCAGTTTGCTAACTCATGACAACTCCAGATGACTAACATGTCAAAAATGGGTGATGGCTGATCCCGGGAGTCTTACATTTAACAACCAAAGATATGTAATCATCTCCCTAATGTGAAGATTTGTGCAGTTTGTTTTATCTGATTGCTCTAACAGTTTTACACAATTGCAGGGTGTAGCTTACCCATTTCTCAAGAGCCAAATTTAAAACAAAATTTTGGTTTATAAGAACAGGAAAAATAACAGTAAAATGCATATTTTCTATGTGACCTGTTATTTTTAAAATCATTTTAGTTTTACTTAGAGAAAGAGAGGCAGGTAGAGAGAGAGAGAGAGAGAGACAGAATGGGTACACCAGGGCCTCCAGTTGCTGCAAATGAACTCCAGACAATTATTGCAGTTTGTGTATCTGGCTTATGTGGGTACTGGGGAATCGAACCTGGGTCCATGGGCTTCACAGGCACGTGCCTTAACCACTAACCCATCTCTCCAGCCTTATGTGAAATATTATTAATAAAATAAGGTAATCAAAACAGTAGAGTTTTGAAATGCAAACACACATGTTGACAATCAATTTTTCTTGATTGTCTAAGAGATTAAAACTTTTAACAATCAATTTATTATTGTATCCTGTTACCATAGAATAAGCATCATTATAAGCTAATAAACTGTTAATATGACTTCTTATGTTCACATATTTTATAAAATATAGACTCAAGATGATTGTTTTACAGATAAATTCACTTATAGTACTAGAAATATACATTTTTGTATTGTGAGTGCAAAATTTATTGATATAATATTACATATATATTTCTGTATTTTGAAAATTACATTTCTAAAATCCTAGCTTTATCTAAGTATTGAATTGAGAATTATGTCATTTATAAGATGAATTTTCCTTTCCATGTTATTTATTTATATTTTTATTTTTCTTTTTTAAATACATTGTTTATGTATTTATGTGACAGAGGAAAAGAGGCAAGGAGAGGGAGAGAATGGGTGCAGCAGGGCTTTCAACCACTGCAAACAAACTCCAGATACATACTCCGCCTTGTGCATCTGGCATACATGGGTACTGGGGAATGGAACTGAGGTCCTTTGGCTTTGCAGGCAAACGCCTTAACTGCTAAGCCATCTCTAAAGCTCCCAATTTCTGTTTCTTTATATACCATATAAAAAGGCCAAGTTCAAGGTTGCCAGGTGGAAAATATTAAGTGAGACTTCCTTTCTTACTTACTTGCTTTATTTTTTGCTGCAATTTATTTTTTACTTTTTTATTAGCTTTGTATTCAGTGAATACAATCAAGTTGGTACGATTGTTAGCCTCCTCCCTGACCGCACCCCTCTGCAGGGATCCTCCTTGTAGTGGAATATGGGTCATGCATTGTGGGGTTAGCGGTCAGTTATAAGTAGAGGCAATGTCTCCGCGCATCATGACCCAATGTGTGGCTCTGACATTATTTCTGCCCCCTCTTCCACAAATTTCCCTGAGGCATGTTGGGTTCATTTTAGGCCTGCTTCAGTGAGGAGGTCTGTGTCCCTGGATATTTTTGGTTGGGTAGGAGTTGCTTGTTCTCTGTGTCTATCTTCTTCACCCTTGTGCTGGTACCAGGTTCATGAAGAAATCAGCAATCTTGCTTGTTTCCCCAGTTATTCTTACTTTCAGCTGGGACCATTTTGAGGTATGAAGGGATGGTTCTCTCCTTAGGATCTGCGTAAATCTGAAAAGGAGAAGCAGATTCTCCAGCAGAGAGTAAAGTTAACACCAGATAAATGGAATAACCTTTGTTTATTAAAGAGAATTTAGTAGGTGTAGGCCCTCTTATAGTCCAGGATTGGTGGGAGTTTGATAATGGAGAGTAGGCTTATTTATGGATATAATTCTGATTTGTTTCCTAGCTCCAGCCATGCATTTCCTTCCACTGAGCAAATCAGTTGGCCAAATCAAGCACAGCTGGTTTCCCACAATGGCTGTGTAGTCAATCCCCGGACAGTTAGGGGGTTCTAGTGCGAGAAGGTGCTACATGAGCGACTGGGGAAGCATGACCAATACATTTCCATGCAACTCATGGTCTAGTCTACTCAGCAGCAAACAACCTGACATCAATCTTCCCTTTCATTTTAAATCCCCTCCTTCCCTCTCAGTTTTCTATCTTTTACTCTAGTCTCCTTCCCTCTTCTCTCTTCTTGCTCCTCTTTTCTTCATTTTTCTCCCCCTCATAGCTTTGCTTCTCTCTTCTTTCTTTGTCCCTCTCTCTCTCTCCAAGCCCCCATGTGCTGTATTTGTACCACCACTATGCACAATCTACACAAGCAACATCTTCAAGCTGCATTCCCAGAGTACGTGCTGAATTTGTTGTAGTTCTCCCCAGATACATTATTATTTTTAAAATGCACCAGGCAACACAGTTAGTTAAGAAAGTCTTGACTCAGCACTAATGCACCATCACACAGGCAAAGGAATGCCAATTGAACTTAAATCAGTGGGAAAAAAGATTACTCGCCTTTGGATTTCAAACCTAGCAAACCCATTGCTGGGTCACTGTGTCCAACAATAAAATGGTCATGTGACAAGGGTGTTATAAAACTCAGCTTTCTTTCACCACAGCATATTGGACTTTTAAACATGTTAATATTCTCAGTTTACCTACCACAAAAAATAAATCTTAGTTCGTGGTATGACACCATTCCCAAGGGTGATAAGGTATCTCATGACTTCCAGTTCTATACTCAGATGTGGGTTCTCTGTCATCCCTGGCATTTTTCACATGTTGAAATCGCTTTGTTGTTACCAAAACAACACATAACATTAGTTATTTACTTCTCATTCCCAATATTTGCATTTCCCTGATGGGCAAAAGTGCTGGGCATGATTTCCATATACTTATTGACCGGTTGATCGTCTTCATGTGTGAAGTGTCTATTTATACATTTGCCCATTTGTTGATTGGTTTATTGGACATTTCATGTCGAATTCTTTTCAATTCTTTATTTTGAATTTTAATTTCATGCTATCAGAAGAGAAGGGAGCAAGCTTTAAAAAGTTAAAGTGCTGATTATAGCTCCTATTTTTTTCTAATAAGTTCTTAGAATATATGGGTATCAGCAATGGTATTTCATATATTTAATCCTTCAAATTTAGCTTAAAACCTTTGAATTATCTCTTGTCTGGATTTTAGCTTAAATATCTTCTAAAATTAATTGAGATTTTCAGAAACAAAATGGGCAAAAAGATTTCTGAAGGGAGTTTGTGAATGTATTTATTTTTCTATCTAATTCATACCAAATACAATTTCTGATTCCCATAAAACAGTGAATATCTGTGAGTAACCAGTATTTATGTCTACAAAAGAAAAAAATTCAGTGCTAATATATTTAATTTTAGGGAACTATGAAGAAATTTTTTTTCAGGAAGAGATTTCAGGATTGCATAAGAAAAAGTAACACATTAAGAATGAATACTTTATAAGGATTAAATATGAAATATTTATTAATTATATATATTTGTGTTAAGACCAAGCAGAATGTAGAGCAATATGTTGCCATCAATAATAAAAATAATTAAAACAATTAGAAAAACTACCCCTTAATATAGTAATTCTATAAGATAGATGCCAGGAACATTTCTCCAAGTCATAGTATATCTATTGAATTATCAGTTTAAAACCTTTTTGCTTTATGACATCCCAGTGCATTAAATTATTATAGGAGACTTCCAGCCAAGATGGCGACCGCCTAGCTGTGCTGTAAATCCCAGAGAAAGAAAGGCAAGACGCTAAGGGTTTTCTGGGTCTTCTTATCAGTGGGAGGGCACACGGGGGGGGGGGGGCGGGGGGACAGGGAATCATGGATCCCCTAGCAGGTGGGTAGACCACCCCTATCACCAAATAGCCATCAGCCTGACTTGCCTCCGCCGCCGCCGCCACACCCGCATAAGCACTCTGATCACATGCTGATCCCTGCATGCCGAACCTTAAACTGCTCTGCACACTTGGCCACATTACTCTTCAGTGAGCCCAGTCCCACAGCAACTGCAACACAAGCCCAGACTGTGTCTCTCACTTGCGCCAGCTCAGGTACCCTCCCCTACCTGTCTGCAGCACCCCCAACCCACAATCTCCTGTGGGGGGGGGAGCGCAGACTGTTTCTGGGTCCCAGTGTTCCCAGCTAGAGTTTGGGCTGCTTCAGGGCTTGGTACCTCAGAAGCCCTCCAAGCTGTAATGCAGGCAGCTTTGGCACATTACTGCTTGAGAATTCAGGCAATGTTGGTGCCCCTGTCAGGCAATAGATAGGTGGCTTTAGCAAGTGGGAGCCAAAGTCCAGGCTACTTGCCAACTGCCCCAGGCTGCCTCAGATTCCCATTGTGCTAGAGCCCAGGTTGATCCACCCACCTAGCTGCCCATACAGTCATGGGCAGACCACAGCACAAAAGAAATAACATGAAAAATCAATGCAAGAAAACCCAGTTAGACCACCCAGTCCTACAATGAATGCATTGAACCAAAACATAGAAGAGTTATTAGGATCAGAATATCAAATTAAAGCTATGAGCAATGCAACCCTGACCAACCTACTGTTACAACTTGCAGGAAAGCAACAAAGGACCAATAATTATGTGGATGTTACCACCTATAAGCTATAATAATTTGATAAGAGACTTAAAGGAGTGAAAAGAGAGTTAATAGTTTTGAGGAAGAGTGAAAAAAAAGAGGACCTTCAAAATCAGCTGGCCATATTAAATGAAGACATAAAGAAATGCAAGGATGAATTACAAGAATCATCAAGAAAATATGAAGATGATGTGAAAAGGGAGCTTGGCAGAGTGATGGAAATGATACATAGAAAAGTAGTAGAAAATGCAAACTTAATTGAACAAGTCCAAAACTCTCTAAAGGCTCTCAAGAATAGAGTTAGCAAAGTGGAGGATAGAAACTCTGATCTGGAAGACAAGATGGAACAAACAGTTGGGGAGTTCAAAAACTTCAGTAAGTTCAAAAGTTCCTGTGAACAGAACAGGAGTGAAATGTGGGATACACTTAAACATCCTACTATCATAATCATTGGAATACCAGAAGGAGAAGAATTTCAGACCAAAGGCATGGAGAACTTATTTAACAAAATAATTGAAGAAAACTTCTCCAGTCTCCTAAAAGAAAGGCCCATCATGATACAAGAAGCCAACAGAACTCCAAACAGACTGGACCAAAGGATAAACTCTCCAAGACATATTATCATTAAGACTTCAAACATTGACACCAAAAAGAAAATCCTAAAAGCAGCTAGGGAAAAACAGCGCACCATTTTCAAAGGTAACCCCATCAGAATGACTTCAGATTTCTCAATGGAAACCCTGAAAGCTAGAAGGGCCTGGAGTGAAACTCTCCAAAGACTAAGAACCAATGGATTACCACCCAAACTACTCTACCTGGCAAAAGTATCCCTCATAATAGATGGTGAAAGAAAAACTTTCCATGACAAAACTCAGCTTTACAATTATATGAATACAAAACCAACCCTACAGAGAGTATTTCAGGAAATTCTCCACAGAAAAGAAACAAATTACCAAACTCAAATGCCTACAAGAAGCAGATCATAACAACCAAACCCAGAGTAGGCACAAGAAACTTCAAAGCCCATGAAAACACCAATACACATCTACCACCACAATATGGCAGGGATCAAATCAAATCTTACAGTCATTACCCTAAATATTAATGGCCTTAATTCACCCATCAAGAGACACAAGCTAACAGGATGGATCAAAAAATTAGACCCCTCAATCTGTTGCCTTCAAGAAACCCACCTCACCACTACAGACAGACACCTCCTCAGGGTAAAGGGGTGGAAGACAATATTCCAAGCAAATGGGAATAAGAAACAAGCAGGCGTAGCTATATTGATATTGGATAAAGTACACTTCAAATCAAAAATAATCAAAAAAGACAAAGACAGCTCCTTCCCACCCATCAAGTGAACAATCCATCAAGAGGATATTACAATCATAAATTTGTATGCACCAAGCACCGTGGTACCATAAAACAAAACCTACTTGACAATAAAACAGAAATAACCACCAACACCATCATACCTGGGAACTTCAATACACCATTATCAGTAATAGACAGATCATTCAAACAGAAACATAACAGGGAAGTAAGAGAACTCAAAAAACCATAAAGCACTTAGACCTAATGGACATCTACAGAACTTTCCATCCCAAATCCACACATTACATATTCTTCTCAGCAGCCCATGGAACATTCTCTAAAATAGACCATATACTGGGTCACAAAGACTGCCTCCACATATTTAGGAAAATTGATATTATTCCCTGCATGATATCAGATCACAATGCTATATTACTAGTACTCAGCAACAAAAGGCTAAGAATCCCAATGGCACCTGGAAACTGAACAGCACACTTTTAAACAACAAATGGATAGTGGATGAAATAAAAAAGGAAATTGCAAAATTTCTGGAATTAAATGACAATGAGAACACATCATACCAAAACCTGTGGGACACAATGAAGGCAGTCCTCAGGGAAAAATTCATAGCACTCAATGCTTTCATAAAAAAGACAGAAAGATCCCAAATCAATAACCTAACCATCCACCTAAAGGCACCGGAAAAAACAAGAAAAATCCAACCCAAAGATCACCAGGAGTAAAGAAATAATTAAAATTAGAACAGAAATTAATGAATTGGAAACCAAGGAAACAATTAAGGCAATTGACAAAACAAAGAGCTGGTCCTTTGAAAAAATAAACAAGCTTAACAAAATGTTGGCCAATTTGATCAAGCAAAAAATGGAGCAGCTTCAAATTAACAAAATTCAAAATGAAAAATGAGAGATCACAGACATAAGTGAAATTGGGTAAATCATCAGGACTTATTTCAAAAACCTCTACTTCACAAAACTGGAAAATGTGGAGGAGATGGATAAATTCCTGGACACATACCATCTATCAAAGCTAAACTCAGAACAGATTAATCACCTCAATGAACCCATCACATTCATGGAGATTAAAAAAGTAATAAAAAAAACCTCCCCAAAATGAAGAGCCCAGGACCAGATGGCTTCTGAGCTGAATTCTACCAAAACTTCATGGAAGAATTCAAACCAATTTTCCTAAAACTGTGCCACACAATTGAAGAACAGGGAAAGCTACCCAACTCCTTTTATGAAGGTAGTATCACCCTAATTCCAAAACCAGGCAGAGATGCCACAAGAAAAGAAAACTACCAGCCTATTTCCCTAACGAACTTAGATGCAAAGATCCTGAACAAAATCCTTGCAAACCAAATCCAACAACTCATCAAAAGCATTATCCACATTGACCAACTGGGATTCATCCCAGGAACACAAGGGTGGTTGAACATACGGAAATCTGTCAATGTCATACAACACATAAACAAGATTAAACATAAAAACCACATGATCATTGTGATAGATGCAGAAAAGGCCTTTGACAAGATACAACATCACTTCATGATCAAAACATTGGAGAGAATTGGCATGGTTGGTTCATATCTTAACATAATAAAGGCAATATACAATGCTTCGAAGGCCCAAATAATACTTAATGGAGAGAAACTGGAGGAATTCCCTTTAAGACCAGGAACAAGACAGGTTTGTCCTCTCTCACCTCTGCTTTTTAATATAGTGCTGGAAGTCCTATTTCAAGCAATAAGATAGGAGAAGGAATAAAAGGGATACAATTTGGAAAGGAAGAAGTTAAGTTAGCTCTATTCACTGATGACATGATTGTATGTGTAAGAGACCTGAGAGACTCCACTCCAAAACTCCTGAAGGTGATTAACTCCTATAGCAAAGTTGCAGGATACAAAATCAATGCACAAAAATCAGTAGTATTTATATATGCAAATGACAAAGATACAGAGAAAAAATAAGGGACATAGTTCCATTTTCAATAGCAACAAAAAAATAAATAAATAAAATAAAATACCTTGGAATAATGTTAACCAAAGAAGTGAAAGATCTATACAACAAAAACATAAAAACACTCAAAAAAGAAATTGAGGAGGACTTGAGAAAATGGAAAGACCTCCCATGCTCCTGGATAGGCAGAATTAACATTGTGAAGATGACAATCCTACCAAAGGCAATATATGGATTTAATGAAATCCCAATTAAAACCCCTACAGTGTTTTTCACAGAGATTAAAAAAAAAAAAAAAAAGATCTCCAATTTCCAATGGAAAGGCAGAAGACCTTGCATATCAAAACATATCCTCAGCAAAAGAAATACCTCTGGTGGCATCACCATACCTGATCTAAAGCTATATTACAAAGCCATAGTAATAAAAACCGCATGGTACTGGCATAAAAACAGGAGTATAGACCAATGGAATAGACTTGAGGACCCAAGCTTTGGATCAAGCAACTATAGCTACTTGATGTTTGACAAAGGCCTGAACAATATAGGCTGGAAAAAAGATAGTATCTTCAACAAATGGTGCTGGACAAAATGGATAACCACATGCAGGAAACTGAAACTTAATCCATACATTTCACCATGAACTACACTCAAATCCAAATGGATCAAAGACCTCAATATGAGACCAGAAACTCGAATACTACTGGAAGAAAATTTAGGAAGTATTTTCCATGATATAGGAATGGGAAAAGACTTCCTGAACAAAAGTCCAGTAGCTCAGGATCTTAAACAGTCACTTAACCAATGGGATCACATGAAGCTGAAGAGTTTCTTTACAGACAAGCATACAATAAGCAAAGCCAACAGATTACCCACAGAATGGGAGAAAATATTTTCAGGTTATCCTACTGATAGAGGCCTAATCTCTAGAATCTACAAAGAACTCAAAAATCCAAACAGTAAGAAGTCAAACACCCCACTCACAAAATGGGGCAAAGAGCTGAACAGGCAGTTCACAGAGGAAAAAACACAAATGGCAAACACACATACTTCAGAAAATGTTCATCATCCCTAATCATCAGAGAAATGCAAATTAAAACAACTATGAGATTCCACCTTACCCCAATAAGGATACCAAACATAAAATATCAAACGAAAATAAATGCTGGTGAGGATGTGGAGAAGTAGGAACACTCATCTACTGTTGGTGGGACTGTAGGATGGTGCAACCACTTTGGAAAGCAATATGGAGACTCCTGAAAAAACTGACTAATGAGATACCAACAGAGCCAGTTATTCCCTTACTGGGCATCTACCCTAAAACCTTCAAACCACAGGCCAGAGATTTGCTGAACCATGTTTGTAGCAGCTCAATTTGTAATAGTTAAGAGCTGGAATCAATCCAGTTGTCCATCACTAGAAGATTGGTTAAGTAAGATGTGGTATATATACACAATGGAATTCTATACAGCAGTAAGAAAAATTGACACAAAGAAATTTGAGGAAAAATGGGTGAACCTGGAAGAGATCATTCTCAGTGAACTTACCCAATCACAGAAAAAAAGATTGCCACATAGTCTCACTCATCTACAGCACCTAACATGAATCTACCCAAGATACCTTACATACTCAGGAAGCATCTCATGGACTAGACACTAGGATGGATGGGGAGGGAGAAGAGGGCATCAAAGGGGTGGGAAACACTAATCTAGACCCAAATGGCATTGGTACCATAAAATTCTACTTCCTAAAATTCAAACGAAATGTTTGAACCTTTACCAGGCCCTTACAGGAAACCCCTGAACCACAAGACACTGGAGAGGGTAGGATCAATTCTAACCAAAACCTTCTACATCTTCCCTCCCTCCCTCTCCCTCTCCCCGCCCCTTCTCTAGCTCTTGTATATTAGTTATATTTTCTGCATTTTCTTAGTGGGCAGTGACCTGTAACTCCCAGTACCAGCATGGGGCTATCATCCACAATGAGCTTTTGATCAGAGAAACTTCCAAGGTTTACTAAAAGAATGACAGACTTCTGTCAGAGTACTTGATGACCCACCAAAGGTTAGTGGTAAGTCCCTATTCCTGAAGACACCATATGCAGATGAAATGTAAAATGGAATGACATGGCTGGAGGCCAGGAGAGATTCAGTCCCCAGTCAGCATGTCTAGTGCCAGAAGGTGCTACATGGGAGACTGGGGGAAATGACCAAGATCTGTCCAAGCAACTCATGGTTTAACCTACTTAGCAGCAAATAACCTGATGTGATGCCCACACAAGTGCAATAGTGGCACACAGCCATGGTGGGAACCAACTGCTCTTGATTTGGCTAACTGATCCTCTCAGTGTTACAGGACCCATAGCTGGAGCTGGGAAACAAGTCAGAATCATATCCAAACATAAGCCCTCTCTCCAATATCAAGCTACCATCAATCATGGGCTACAACAGGGCCTACACCTATTAAACTCTATATAAAAAAAAAAGAAAGAGAAAAAAGTAAGGGTTATTTCATTTGTCCTGGAGCTAACTTATTCTCCGTTGGATAATCTGCTTTTCTTTTTCAGATAGATGCAGATCCTAAGGGAAGACCCACCCCATCATACCTCAAAAGGGCCCCTGCTGAAACTAGGGAAAATTGGTGAAACAAGCAAGGGTGCTGTTTTCTTGATGAACCAGATACCAGCACAAGGGGGAAGGAGACCAACACAGAGAAAAATCAACTCCTACCAAATCAGAGATGTAGAGACTCAGAGGCCCCCAACAACTCATCACTGAAGCAGACCAAAAATGAACCCAACATGGCTCAGGGAAATTTTGGGGAAGGGGGTGCGGAAAGAATGTCACAGCCACATGTTTGGTCAGGATATTCAGAGACATTTATCATACCAATAACTGTGGTCTAACTCCACAATGCATGACCCATATACCTCAACCAGGAGTGGCCAATGAGGAGGGGTAGGTCAAAGATGAGCCTAATAATGGTACCAAATCTGCCTGTATTTGCTGAATAGAAAACTAATGAAAAATATATAAATTAAAAAAATTATTATAGGAAATGAATTTGAATAACACAATGTGATATCATGTTTCCTTATTTGGAATGAAAGATTTGTCAGAATTTCTATTGTTGTAGGAAAGCATTCTTACTCAATATGCAATAATAATTAAAATAGATTTTGCACATGGTTGTGAAAATCCTCCTTGAAAAATTATTCATCTTTAACATCTGTTTTTTCTCTTTGATGAGAATGTGAGAATAATGTTTGACATCTTGCTAGTCACAAGACATTATATTAATGTTGATTGAGACATGAACATGAGTCATATACTACCCAATTTATTAGATTATTAATAGATATATGAATATGAATATGTATAGAGAAAACGAATATATTTCCAAAATTCAATAACTTTAGAATCTGAATATCTATCTATATAAACCACAATTAAAATGGTATTAAATATATATTTTTATAATTTCATTATTATTTCAATAATATATAAATCATAATTCAAATTATGCATGTACAATAAGACTTAAGTATGCAATATGCAATGATTTAAATTAGCTTTTCAAAGTTTCATTAATATTTAAAAAAATGTACTGAGGTGATGGATCTTCAGTTCAAGGTGCTTGCTTGAAAAGCCTGTTAGGTTACTTTAACTCCCTAGTGTCCACTTAAAGTCCGATGCAAAAAGTGACACATATATCTGGAGTCTATTTTCAGTGTCAAGTGGCCCAGGTACACAAATACATTCACTCTCTCTATCTTTATTTCTCTTTACCTTTCTATCTCTCTTGCAAATAAAAAATATTTTTAAATTATATAAAAGACTCATTTTTCTAATGTCTGCCTATTTGCACACTACTTTACTAACCTTTATAAAGAAAATATTTTGAGAATCCTAATTACCTTCATGAGTCTGTTTAGATACTCATAAGTTTTCAGACTTTTTAATGATATCATGAAATATCCCTCCCACTCTCACCTTGATGTTTAAAAACCTGAAATGTTTGTCGTTAATGAGCATCTAAGAGTATGAATGTTTATACTGCATATTTTAAACTTACCTACTTTTATTTCCAATCCACAAATATCACATACTTCATATTCATGATTCCTGTATTTGAGATTGTGAATCACTCTGGATTATAAAACAATTGGCTCTCACTGCTATACTTCAGTAAAATAGCAATATTTACAGATGTTTTGAAGTACTTTTAGTATTATTCCTTTTGTGTATCTGAAATATGGAGCTTATTTTACTTTTTGCTTTGTCTGTGGCTTTTCATTCCTTCTAAGCAAAATTACACACACACACACACACACACACACACACACAAAAAGTTCTGACAAATATCGCCCCTTTTTTTTTCTGAGGTAGGGTTTCATTCTATCCCTGGCTGACCTGGAATTCACTATGTAATCTAAGGGTGGTCTTTAACTCATGGGAATCCTCTGACCTCTGTCTCTCAAGGGCTTAAAGGGATTAAAGGCATGTACCACCACACCTACCTCCAAATGTTACTCTTAAATAAAACTTCTGGGATGGGAAGATTGCTTAATAGCTAAGAAAAAAAGCCTTCCTGAAAATTTCATGTGCCAGGGTTTAATTCCCAGAACTCATGCAAAGCTATACATACAAAGCTGCACATGCAGCACGAGTTGGTCTATAGTGTCAAGAGTTCCTGTTGTGTCTGTACCCACTCTCCTCTCTCAAACTCACTATCTCTCTCTTATGAAATATTTAAATAAAACTTTCTAATCTCAGTCAGCCTTCCCAGATTGTGTCTCAGATATAACAATAGGTAATAAAATGATTCAGAACACCATGGCTTAAATGGTTGTTGACTCCCAGTAAGATGATTTTAGGGAATATTTTATACATTTACAGTCTAGTATGAGGTAAAGCAAGTGTACCCTTAAGGCAGAACTGAGTTGGAAGACCCAGATAAAAAGTGTCTCTATTGTTCACCCCCATGTCCAGCGCATTTGAGGATGGCCATAACAGCTGCAGAAGCCCCTTCTATCTCTTCTCAGACTCCTAGTTCCTCCTTGTCTCTCCATACAGTATTATCAATCTGCTACTAACAATTATGAAAGTAAAAAATAGTTCAGACTGTATAAAGACACAGATTGCTCTCATATGCACCCAGATTTCCCTAACAGTTCTCTCACTATTTTTAACAACTGCAAGTTAGTATGGAACAGTCACAGTTAATTAGCCAACTCAGGCACATTGTTCATAAGAAATCTACATTTTACATGAAGAATCACTATTTATGTTGTATAGTTCTATGACTCTTGGAGAAAATGGAGTCACTCAACTATTAAAATAGTGTATAGAACAGTTTGGCAAATAAAAAAAAAGAAAGCCTAATGTTTCGGCTATTCATCTGTCTTTCCTATCAATGTATTATGAAAACCAAGTTTTGATAATTTATTATGACTGTACTTGTGGGTAATTTCTTCATGAATTATAATATGATATTTGGATCAATGCTTTTAATGTAGAATAATTGCATCAAGCTAATTAGCAAATCTAGTTCTTCAGGTATTTTTTGTGTGGAAAGAACAATTAAAATAAATGGTATCCAAACTTAGCAATATACAAATGATTTTCAGCACTGGCTTTGTTCAATACTTTATTAAAACTCAATCCCCATTCTATCTACATTGAAACTTGGCATGCTTGACCAACATCTCCCTTTTCCTTACCCACCCAAGTCCCCCAGCCCATTGCAAGCACCATTTCAAACTCTACATCTGGGATTAGACTAGCTTTAGAGTCTTCATTTAAATGAGAAGATATAGGATTTGTTTGCTGTGGATGGATCATATTACCTGTTAAAACACCCTCCATGTTGACAAAATTTCAGGTTATCCTTCATCTGAATGGTTTGTCTTCACTGTAGTGGAATGCTGGTCTTTCTTATTGACTTTAGAGCCTAAGTTTTAATGCATTTCTTCACTCATTATCCTTTTTTTTTTTTGCTGAAGTCTTCAGTGTTTTCTGTATAAAGATCTTGCCATCATACTTCTTCCTTTCAGAGTTTCAGGACAGATTTCTTTATTCATTTTTCTGTACAAAACTTTGAAAACTATGTCGAGGAAACATGAAAAGAAAGAATTTGATCCCACAGTGTGGAAAAAACTTGCAATTTTTCACCATGACATATAAGGATTTTAATCTGAGGAGATGCATGTTTTCTATGAATAATTTATTGAACATTATGATGGAGAAATATAGGACATAGATAGACAGAGAGATATTAAACAAAATACTAGCAAGCCAATTCAATAGCACATTAAAAGGATAATTCCTTGTGATCACTCGGAACGTATCCCAGAATGCAAGAACAGCACAGAATTACCAAGTTAATGTGATCTTAAAAGAATTGAGGACAAGAATCATCTGAAGATACCCACACTTGCAGAAAATTATTTGACAAATTTTAAGCTATAAGGCAATTGAGTACATTTGCGTTTTAACTCATATACCAATGATTAAAGTATATAAACGCAACATACTGTAGTAAAGTATTCTTTTAGTAAATTATTTTATTTGCTTATTTGCTAATGGAGAGCAAGAGTGTGAGAGGAGAGAGGGAAAGAGGATGAGAGACAGACAGTGGGCATACCAGAGCTTCTTCCACTGCAAAGGGATTCCAGGTGGTCAAGCTACTTCCTGCATCTTGCTTCCTGTGGGTCCTGGGGAATCAAACCAAGGCCTTGAAAAAAGCTTTGCAAACAAACTTCTGTAACTGCTGAGCCATTTATACAGCCAGAAAATATTTTTCATGTGATTATATATTTACATTTGCCAGTGAGTTTTATACATAAGTATGTTTTAATGCTTTTTATTCATTATGCATACCTTTCAATTCTAAGAACTTCTATTAGTCTTTGTTACACTAAAGGTCAAGGACAGTGATCTTTCTTAGCTTTCATTTGTGTTAGAATATTCTGATCTCACCATTATTTTAAAAGGACATATTTGCAGAGAATAGTATTCTTTGGGGCAGTATTTTTTCTGTTGTTTTAACACTTTGAAAAAAGCATGATATTTTTCTTATTGTGCAAAATGCCTGCTGAAAAGTTTACAAACAGTGTTGGCATTTCCCTAGCTTGTGATAAGTTGCTTCTTTCTCCCTCCTGTCAATATTCTATTTAAAAATACTTTATTAATTTATTTATTTGAGAGAGAGAGTGAGAGAAAGAGAGGCTGATAGAGAGAAAAGAATGGGTGCATCAGGGCCTTTAGCCATTGCAAACGAACTCCAGATGCATCTGGCTTACATGGGTCCTGGGGAATCGAACCGGGGTCCTTAGGATTCACAGGCAAACACCTTAACCTCTAAGCCATTTCATCAGCCCTATATATTATTTTTTATATTTCAGTTTTAACAATTGGACAATAATGCATCTCACAGTATTAACTTTTCACGTAGGTATACTGGGTATCCTTTGAGCTGCCTGAATATGTGCCTTAAGCCCTCTCAATATATGGAATTTTTTTTTTCACATCATATCTTTAAGTGAGCTTCACCCATTTTTGTCTACATATTTACTTTTGTTTGCTACTGGTACAATGGGTATATTCATATATTGATATTCCCCAGAACAATCTATTTCTATTTGTTCTTATGATTTGTTTTATTCAAATGTCCTGTCTTGGGTTCACATGGCTGGCATGGTGATGACAGTCTCCTTCATGGTTACAGCCAGAGGGCATGCAGCAGAGTGTGCTAGCTGATGCAGTTCCCAGCACATCTCTGCAACATCTCAGATCAGATTGGACACTGGATAAAGATAAGTCCCTGGGCTGAGACCATTCTACACTGTTTCTTGAGTGGGACTGAAATAGAGACACAGGCTTTTTCAGGGTTATAGCCAAGGACAAAATCTCCAGCATTAAGTGTCTTGAACAGTGGATAGAAATACCTTATAATAGGAAAGACAGGGACAAATTTATAGGTCTGTTTGAAAAACCTCATTGGGATTTATATCAGGAAGTCACTTTGCAGAGCCACTGTTCCCTTCCTCCCTCCCTCTCTCTCTCTCTCTCTCTCTCTTTCTCTCTCTCTCTCCTTTTATCTCTCTTCCTTCATCCTCAGACAGGCACAACTACTTCCATTTCATGGTCTAGAACCATGATGTAGGGCCACGGGGGTATCCGACCAGAAGAGCTAAGCATCCTGACACTGTGACTTCAATAGGCATGTATCCATTCAGCATGTCAACTGGGAAGAACTACTCCTCGATTTTACGTGAGATTTACTAACAATCTAAGTCTTGGTGCTAACTCAGAATTTTCCATGGACCAGAGTCACCAATCCTGATCTTGGGGCCCTGATTTGTGCTCTAAGTGTTGGTTCATTTATTGAAACTTACTTGAAAAAATTGCTTTCACACTGAATGTGAGCTCCTATGATTACATCTTTCCCAGAATTTAATTAGTGAGAAATGTGATCAAATAAATATATGAATTTTCAAATTCACTCAACTTGTCTGGGTATCTGTTATTTTTGCAAAAGTGGTACATGCTTAAAAAGTTATTATATATATTAAAAGAGAGAGAAACAGAGAGAGTGAATGGGCATGCTAGGGCCTTCAGCCACTGCTGATGAACTCTAAACATGTGTTCCTCCTTGTGTACATCTGGAACACAGCATGCTTATGCCTGGCTACTTAGGACCTGAAGATTAGAACACTAAGCCATCTCTCCAAGCCAGTACCAGCTTTTTGATAACTCCAAGGTATCAGAACTTTAGGATAATAGTAGGAACTCATATAGTTTAAAAAGTTAACTAAAAGGTTAAAAGAAATTCAAGTACTTTATTTGTGTATGATAGATCATTATATTTCAGATCCCAGAATTGTTACTTTTTACCTCATAGTTTATTCCATTACCACATACTTAATCTGTGACATTTGATTTTATGTGCTAATTATGTGTTCTTAATAGTCAATTGAAAAATGCCAAGATAGCCTGACACATGGTGGCACACGCCTTTAATCCCAATACCTGGGTGGCAGAGGTACAAGATCACCATGAGTTCGAGGCCACCCTGAAACTATATAGTTAATTCTAGGACAACCTGGGCCAGTGTGAGACTTGACCTCAAAAAAACAAACAAACAAACAAAAAATGCTAAGAGGGTTGGATGTGATGGTTCATACCTTTAATCCCAGCACCTGGGA
This sequence comes from Jaculus jaculus, assembly GCF_020740685.1. Taxonomy (NCBI): domain Eukaryota; kingdom Metazoa; phylum Chordata; class Mammalia; order Rodentia; family Dipodidae; genus Jaculus; species Jaculus jaculus. The sequence goes on from NC_059104.1 coordinate 24,658,087, forward strand.
GGCAGAGGTAGGAGGAACACTGTGAGTTCAATGCCAATCCTGCACTACATAGTAAATTTCAAGTCAACTTGGGCTGGAGTAAGAAACTACCTGGAAAAAAAAATCTGCTAAGAGAAGTTGATCCTATAAGAAATAGATTGCTTTTAATGTTAAAATGGAAACTTAGTGTGATTAAAAACTGAGGTTGAAGGCTGGAGAGATAGCATAGTGGTTAAGGTGTTTGCCTGTGAAGCCAAAATACCAGGTTTGAATCCTTAGGACCTACATAATCCAGATGTACAAGGTGCCACATGTGTGTGGATTTCATTTACAATGGATGGAGGCCCAGGTATACTCTCTCTCTCTCTCTTTGCCTTTTTTTCTATCTCTCTTTTCCTCTCTGTCTCTCTCTCAAATAAATAAAATGTAATAAAAATCTGAGGTTGATATTGAAATGGCAGCATGATTTCTTGAGATCCTATTTGTTCTTTCAGCAGCGGAGAGGTCATTCTCAGAGCAGAAACAAACACACTCTGCAGGGAAACCTATGAACACAGAACATCTTGAAATCAAATTGATTTAAGCTACTCTAGATCACCCACAGGCATCCCAATTATCTGGAATTACTGTTCCGATTAAGCACCTGGCTGTACAGTTGAGTGTTATTAGGTTCAATTTGATAAGAAGGGAAAGTCCCAATTAAGAGGACTCCCTAATTAAGCATGGTTTGATTAAGTGGAATAGCCTGATTACCCAAGAAATTGATGTTTCCTGCCTTCTTTTGACAGGATCCTATTCCATTCCTTATCGTATTGCTTCTGTGTAAGTTTATCTTCAATATTTAAAAAAAAAAGAAAAAAAATAATGAATGTATAAAAAATGTGGAGGAGAAAACTCTTAAGGGAGAAATACTTTTTATATTACTACTGGTTAAAAGAAAACCAAATATAATATAGACATATCATTACATTTTCTGATATGTTAACTTTTATTTAAATTTATTTTGGTATTTCCATATAATAGAGTACAGCTAGACTCACAATAATGAAATTTGTATATTTTTTCTCATATGTGAATCTTATCTTTTAATATTATGTGTATTAAATGAATGAATGTAACTTGAGTTTAGACCATGAAACTAGACAGAAGGATATGACAAAGAAAAGAAGAGATATTAAGATTAGGGCAGAAAATAATGAAATAGAAATGAAAAATACAATCCAAAGATTCAGTGAAACAGATAGTTGGTTCTTTAAAAGGATAATCAAGACTGATAAACCTAATAGCAAATCTCCCCAGAAGAAAGGGACATGAGATAAAATTAATAAAATTAGAGATGAAAATGACACCATTGCAACAGTTACCATAGAAATTCAGCATATTAAGCATATTATAAGGACACCCTTTAAGAATACATATGCCTCTAAGTTTGAAAATCTGAAATAAATGGATAATTTCATTGATTCATATAACCTACCAAAATTAAACCAAGATGCAATAAATCAACTAAGTAGGCATATTATAAGTATGGAGATCCAACCAGTTATAAAAAGTCTCCCAACTACAAAATGTCCAGGCCCAGATGGATTCACTGGTGAATTTTACCAGACCTTCATGGAAGAACTAACACCACTATTTCTCAAACTTTTCCACAGAATAGGAAAGGAAGGAATTCTACCAAACTCCTTCTACAAAGCTAACATCACCCTGTTACCAAAACCAGACAAAGACAGAACAAAACAATAAAATTACAGAAAAATCTCTCTCATGAACAGACATGCAAAATTGTCAACAAAATATTGGCAAACAGAATACAAGAATATATCAGAAAGATCATTCACCCTACCCATGTAGGCTTCCAGAGATGCGGAGATCATCCAAAATATGCAAATTGATAATTGTAATACACTATATAAATGGACTAAAGGTCATCTCAATAGATGGAGAAAAGGTATTGAACAAAATCCAACATCCCTTCATGGTAAAAGTTCTACAGAAACTGGGGATAGAAGGAACATACCTCTACATAATAAAGGTTATATATGACAAACCTACAGCCTTCATAATACTAAGTGGGAAAAATCTTGAAGCTTTTCCACTAAATTTAGGAACAAGACAAGAGTGTCCACTATCCCCACCATTATTTAATATAGTACTGGAAGTCTTAGGTATAACAATAAGGCAAGAGACACTCATAAAGGGGATACAATTTGGAAAGGAAGATATCAAATTATCATTATTTGCAAATGATATGACTCTATACATAAATGACCCTAAATATTACCAGCAAAATGTTAGAGCTAATAAAGTACTTCTAATAATGTGGCAGGTTACAAAATAAACACAGAAATCAGTAGCTTTCCTATATACTAACACTAATCAGGTGGAGGATGAAATCTGGGAATCTCTGTCATTCACAATAGCCTCAAAAAAAAAAAAATACAAAAAGAAAAGAAAAGAAAGAAAGAACAAACAAACCTTGGAATAAACCTAACAAAGGAAGTGAATGATCTCTACAATGAGAACTTTAAAACACTCAATTGAAAAATTGCAGAAGATGGAAAGACATCCTATGTTCTTGGATTGGAAAAAATAAATATTGTAGAAATGTCAATCTTACCAAAAGCAATCTACACATTTCATGCAATAGCCATTAAAATCCCAAAGGCCCTCTTCACAGAAATAGAAAAACAATACTAAAATTCATTTGGAAACACAAATCTCTGAATAGCCAAAACAATTCTGAGCAACAAAGTAAGGCTTGTGGTTTGACCATACCCAGTTTTAAGCTATATTACAAAGTCATAGTAATAAAAACAGCATGGTAGTGTCAAAGGCCAGACATGTAGATCAATGGAATAGATTTGAAGACCCAGATCTTAATCCAGGCAGCTACAGCCATCTTATTTTTGACAAAAAAATGCTAAAAATATTCATTGGAGAAAAGACAACTGCTTCAACAAGTGGTGCTGGGAAAACTGGATATCTACATGTAGAAATATGAAAATACATACTTGTCTTTCTCAATGCACCAAAAAAAAAAAAATCAAGTCCTAATGGATCAGGGACCTTAATATCAGACCTGAAACTCTGAAATTACTAAAAGAAAAGGTAGGGGAAACCTTTTAACATGTTGTCATAGGTAATGACTTTCTGACTATAACCCCAATTGCTCAGGAAATAAAACCACTATTCAACCACTGTGATCTCATGAAATTACAAAGCTTTTTTATGGCAAAGGACATTGTGAATACAATAAAGAGACGACTTACAGAATGGGACAAAATCTTTGCCAGCTATACATCTGACAGAGGATTAATATCCAGGATATAAACACAACTCAAAAAACAAAACAATAGAATGGGCTATGGAAATAAATAGAGAGTTCTCACTGGAAGAAATACAGTTGGCATATAAACATCTAAAAAAATGTTCTACATCATTAACCTTCAGGGAAATGAAAATTAAAACTACGTTAAGACTCCATATCTCTCCTGTCAGAATGTCTACCATTAAGAAAACTAGTGATAATAAATGTTGGTGAGGATATGGTAAAAGGGCAACCCTTCTACACTGTTAGTGGGAATGCAATCTGGTACAACCATTGTAAAAATCATGTGGAAATGCTTGAGACAGCTAAAAACATAATTACCTTGTGACCTCACTATAGAAATGATAGAATTATAGAAATTATGGTATTTTCTGGGAAATGGATGGATCTTGAAAGGATTATATTATGTGAGGTAACCCAGATCCAGAAAGCCAAACATCGCATGTGCTCTCTCATATGTGGATTCTAGCTACAATTGTTTAGACTTGTGCATGTAGCACAGGTCAGTAATCTGGAAAAGGCTATAATGGAGGGAGGAGAAAGAAGAACTTCAGGGGATGGTATAACATATTTGCAAGTAGAAGAACAGATAACAGGGAATGGAATGACCTGAGGGAGGCCAGGGGAAGATATTGAGTAAGAGAAGTGTAGGGAAAGGGCTATCCAAACCTCAAGATATTCTGAATAAGACATATGAAAGCATACTTCTTTGGATCATGGTACACCCAAAAGCCATATATTGCTACTTGTCAGGTATATCTGCCAGTGAGTTGTTGGCCAGAGAGTTCCCTGCTGCCTCCAAAACATCACAGGCTTTTGCCAAGGCCCTCAGTTTCCCATGAGTAACAGATGGTAAGACTCTATTGCTGGTGAGTTCACATGTGTGGGAGGCAAGATGACTGAGAAATAAAGCTGGTGCTGAGCTGAAAACCTTCTTCCTGTAGACTAGTCAAATGTAAGCTGCAAAAAGCTCACCTAATGCACCTCTATGGGAGACTGAAGTCACCAGCAGTGAAAACAGTGGACACTGGAAACCTGAAGTTTGGCTAGTCAGGCCAAATGACTGAGTGCAATAGTGCCATGTCTCCTCTGGTGGAAACCAGCTCCTGTCTCATTGGAATGGAGGCTGGCTTTAAGGGAGGGAGTACATGCCAGGTACTGGAAATCTAATCAAAAGCCTATGGTGGAGGAAGTCATGTGCCTTACAGGTATAAAGCCTGCTCTTGTCTGGCTAAATGCATATATTATTTTCACCAAACTGCCCCGAAAGCACTGCACTTAATGTTCATATTCGGATATTAATGCTACTCTCACTTTTGGTTAGAGAAGCTTTTCTTTGCAGATGGTGGAGAACACTGGGATGACCCAAAAGTCTACAAAGTGCTGAGAAGAAGTAACAAAGAAGTGCTTAGCACTGAAACATCTCTATCACACCCTCCAAGGTTCAGGGTCCATTGCAGAAGAGGTGGAGGGAAGACTGTAAGAACCAAAGAATGGGAGCTACTCCTTACAATGTAACTGCCCAGACAGAAATTGGCCTTGATATCCATGACCTCATAGTGCCCAGACATACCTACAAAAGACCCTCATAATAGGAGAAAAAGATGATGACATCAAAATAAAAGAGAGACTAAAGAAGAGAGGTAGGGGACATGACAGAGATCGGAGTTGTACAGGGGAAAATGGGGGAGCGGAGGGAAATATCTTGATATATTGTCTGTTAGTATACAAGTTCTCAATACAAAAAGAAGAAAAAGGCAGATTTCACCTATTTTGGGGAGAGAGCATGGGGGTGACAAGTTGTGGCGTAAAAGAGATGGTAGGTAAAATAATTTGACCAGTTCCATAACTAAAATAAGCTCATTGCGTCTTGATGATTTTTTTTTTGTTTATTCTTTACAAATGACATCGATAACATAACGACTTGGGACTTGTATGTTGCCATTATCTTTTTTAGGGTTTCTTTGCCATTGCAGCTGTACTGTTCTTCTAGCCCTGTCGCTGTCCATGGTATATTTTGCAACTTATAAAATGTTTAGTAAAACTTCATAGAACTGAGATTTAAAATTTATAGGGTTACAATTGATTTGAAGAAGTAAAGCCATAGCTAAATGAAGTGACCTGTATCATTAAAGGTAATAAAATATTAAAATGATCATCTCTGGGGACCTCTCCTCTACAGTATCAGTACAAAATTATTTTCTACAGCTTAAAAATTTTATAAATTAGATATTAGATATCTACTCTTGAATAAAACATCTTCTTAAACACAATTCTTTGTCTTCTTTTATTCTGTGTCTCTCCATCTTTCACTCTCTATCTTGACAGTTTGACTTGGCTCTTTGTAGACCAGTCTTGCCTCAATCTTCCCATTCCTCCATCTGGAGAACTTATTTTGCAGCATGTTTGACTCAAAAGATAATATACTGAAGCATAAATAAGTTTTATAATTTTACACATTTCCTGAGACTTAAGAAATTTTGAATTGATAAGTAAAGGAATTATAATTAGATGATTAAATTAAATTAGATTGTATATAATCTACTATGGCATACCATACTTATTTCATGTTGAAAAATAAGAGTACATGTATTTTGTCATATGCTTTGAAATTTATAAATATTGTAAAATGACTAAACTAAGGAAACTAGCAAATGCATTATCTGATACAGTTTTTTGGGGGGTAAGAACACTTAAAACTGACTCTTACAGATTTAAAAAAATACAACATATTATTAATATTGACTATTGTCAATATGATCTGCCAAATTTGGAATGCTGTAATGATATAGTCTCATATTATGTTGGCAACACAGGGATATTCAGCCTTGCTGCAGTTTAGTAATTAACTCAGCATATAAATTCCAGCAGGTAAGCATACCTGGGACCTTCTATGAGGATTCTGCCTCTTTTAATACTTTAATGCTTTATTCACTAACCTAAGCTCTTTTGAAACACTGAAAAATATAATTTTTTATCTCTATTGTTGATTTTGTGATTTTTTTTGAGATGTATTTTATCCACATTTTCATTATTTTGTATCTTTGTTTATTTTTAATTTATTTATGCATGCATGTATGGGGATTTGTGTGCCGTGATATATATGTGGATTTCAGAAGACAACTTCAGCATCAGTCCTCTCCTCCCATCTTTCTTTCTTTCTTTCTTTCTTTCTTTCTTTCTTTCTTTCTTTCTTTCTTTCTTTCTTCCTTCCTTCCTTCCTTCCTTCCTTCCTTCCTTCCTTCCTCCCTTCCTTCTTTCTCTCTCCCTCTCTCTCTCTCTCTCTTTCTTTCTTTTGTCCTCTCTCCATCCCTCTCTCTCTTTCTTTTCGATAGATCTCTCTTTTTAGTTCTGAGAATGTCAGGCTAGCTGATCAGGAGCATCAAGATCCTCTTGGCTCCACTTCCCATTGCGAGTGAACTTACAGATGTGTATACTGGTTAGTCCAGCTGTAGATGGGTGCTGAGAATAGAGGTCAGAAGGCTTGCAGAGGAAACACCTTAAATTGCTGAGCCATCTCCTCCTCTCCTAATTTACTGTATGTAAAATGGAAATTATAATACTATTTATAATGGTCTCCAGAAAAATACAGAAACACATGAAAAGCAATTACTAACAGGCTAAGATGCAAAGATATATGATTGTTATTTTGGCCTTAATATTAAGAGTAAAGAATTTATGCATACTTAATTAGCAGCAAATACTTGAAACTTGTCTGATCATAATATATTATCATACTATTGGTCATAAATAGACTTGTTGTTCAGTGTAATGGAGCTAATATTTTATATCTGTTTACTGAAATTGTAGTATTATTGTCACTACAAAACAAAATTTATTAAATGATTAAGGAAATTGTTTTTTTTTAATATTTTTATCTCTATTTATTTATTTGAGAGAGAAAGAGGCAAATTCATATGAGAGAGAAGAATGGGCATGACAGGACCTCCAGCCACTGCAAATGAACTCCAGATGCATGTGCCCCCTTGTGCATCTCGCTTATGTGGGTCCTGAGGAATTGAAACAAGGAGGCCCTTTGGCTTTGCAAGCAAACGCTTTAACCACTAAGCCATCTCTCCAGCCTAGAAAATATTTTGATTATACAATCAATAATGTATATATTTTTCTGTTACCTGTGCATCATTATGGTTGGAAAAATAAATTATTATATGTAAAATAAAGTATTTTTTAATCAACTGAAGTATTCAAATGCATCTGAGAATGATACAAAGTAAATATATATATCTAGCCAAAGCACAGGCTTATGCATATAAATGATAATTAAAATTGGAATTGCATCATCTCAAAAATCCTTAGGGATTGTTATTTTTCTGTAAAGTAAGCAACGTTTATAATTTAAATTCACATATAATGTTATAATAAATGTGGAAGTATGCTAATTTCTTGGCAATTCTGAGATTAGTAGTTCCAATGACCCTGGCAAAATTGAACTCTGCATTCTATCAGTGAAAGACTATTTTATTGTAACAGCTTTTAGACCTCAGCATCTATCACAAAAGATGAAGAATATTTTTCCTTACAGATTTACCTTGCATTAATTATACAATTTGCAGATAAAAATGGCCCTGAATGTACCAACCTAGCTGTTCAGAAGTTGAAAACTAGTACATGAGAATAACATTTCCAAGCCATGCATGGTGACACATTGCTATAATCCCAGTACATGGGAGGTGTGAGCAAGAGGATCAAGATTTCTAGAACAGTCTCAGCAACGTAGTGAGTTTGAGGCTTAATGAAACTACCTGAAACTTTGTGTGAAATAAATAAGCAACAAGCAACAACAACAAATACAGGGCAGCACTCCCTATGGAAACAAAAATAATCATGTACAAAGATGTACACACATGCATTGGCCAACCTATAACTCAGAACTTTCTCCTGGTTTCCAAAGTGAGGTAGACTAAGTCTTAGGTACTGTTAAATAAAGAAAAAGATCTACCAATGATAATAAGCAGCATTGTTACACACTTATATGACTATTCCTTTACCTGTTTTCTTCAATGTTATCAAACCCATCCTATAATATATCGGTAGGATTCCAATCGCTGAAGACTGTGTATTCCACTATATGGATCTTTACCTGGCACAGAACTTATCTGTACACATTAGCCAATAGCAAATTATAGACATAGATTGGACTTGAAAATAGATATATCTCCAGTAACATGAACATGATTAATCATTACAAAGTAGAGGCATGAGGGAATGGAAACTTGGCTCAGTGGTTACAGGCACTTTCTTACAAAGTCTGACGTTCTGGGTTAGATCCCCAGGATCCACATAAAGCCAGATGCGCAAAGTAGCCCATAAATCTGGAGTTTTTTGCAGTGGCAAGTGGCCCTAGTTCAACCATACTGTCATTCTCTCTTTCACACACACAAATAAATAAATAATTTTTTATAGTTATATTTTTATTTACACCTTTGAGAGAGAGAAAGAGGCAGAGAGAGGAAAAGAGAGGGAGAATGGGCATACCAGGGCATCCAGTCTCTGCAAACGAACTCCAGATGTGTGCACCACCTTGTGAATCTGGCTTACATGGTTCCTGGGGAATTAAAACTTGGTCATTTGTCTTTGCAGGTAAGAGCCTTAACCACTAAGCAAACTCTCCAGCCCAATAAATGATTATTAGAAAGTAGAAAGCATGACTTTCACTCAACAAATGTAAGAATAATTTAATGCTAACAACAAACATACAGTGGATGAATCAGAGAATCACTCCCATTCACAATTGCATCAAAGAAAATAAAGTACATTGGAATAAACCTAACCAAGAAAGTAAAGGATCTCTACAATGAGAACTTTAAAACACTCAAACGAGAAATTGCAGAAGACACTAGAGAGTGGAGAAACATCCCTTGTTCCTGGATTGGAAGAATTAATATTGTGAAAATGGCAATCTTACCAAAAGCTACACATTTAATGCAATCCCCATCAAAATTCCAAAGGCAGGCTTCACAGAAATAGAAAAAAATAATCCAAACATTCATTTGGAATCACAAAAATCACTAGAATATCTAAAATAATACTGAGCAACAAAAATAACTCAGGAGGTATCACCATACCTGATTTTAACTTATACTACAGAGCCATAGTAACAAAAACAGCATGGTACTGGCACTTAAGCAGCTATATAGATCAATAGAACAGTATAGAGGACCCAGATATAAGTCCAGGTAGCTATAGCCACCTGATATTCTATAAAAATGCCAAAAATTCTCATTGGAGAAAAGACAGCCTCTTCAGAAAATGGCACTGGGAAAACTAGATATGTATCTGTAGAAGGATGGAAATAGATTCTTCTCTCTGTCCATGCACAAGAATTAAATCCAAATGGACTAAATACCTTAACATCAGACCTGAAACTCTGAAATTGTTAGATGAAAAAGTAGGGGAAACCCTTCAACATATTGGTCTTGGCAAAGACTTTCTGAATATAACCCCAATTGCTCAGGCAATAAAACCACAGATTAACCACTGGGACCTCATGAAATTACAAAGATTTTGTAAACCAAAGGACACTGTGAATAAATTAAAGAGTTAACCTACAGAATAGGAAAAAAGTCTTTGCAAGCTATATATCTGATAGAGGATTAATATCTAAGATATACAAAGAACCCAAAAAGTTAAATAATAAGAAGTCAAACAAGTCAATTAAAAAACTGGCTATGAAGCTAAATAGAAAGTTCTCAAAAGAAGAAATACGAATGGCATATAACCATCTTAAAAAAAAATGTTCTACATCCCTAGTCATCAGGGAAATGGAGATTAAAACTACATTGAGATTCCATCTCACTCCTGTCAGATTGACTACCATCATAAAAACAAATGATCATAAATGCTGGTGGGGATTAGGAAAAAGAGGAACCCTTCTACACTGTTGGTGGGAATGCAATCTGGTCCAGCCATTGTGGAAATCATTGTGGAGGTTCCTAAGACAGCTAAAAATTGGTCTATCATATGACCCAGCTATAGCTCTCCTAGGCATATATCCTAAGGACTCATCCCATTTCCTTAGAAGTACATGCTCAAACATGTTCATTGCTTCTCAATCCATAATAGCTGGGAAAAGGAACCAGCCTAGATGTCCCTCAACTGATGAGTGGATAATGAAGATACGACACATTTATACAATGGAGTTCTACTCAGCGGTAAAGAAAAATGAGGTTATGAAATTTTCAGGAAAATGGATGGATCTGGAAAGGATTATACTAAGTTAGGTAACCCAGGCCCAGAAAGCCAAGAGCCACATGTTCTCCCTCATATGTGGATCCTAGCTACCGATGATTGGGCTTCTGTGTGAGAAGGAAGAAAACTCAGGAGCACAGGCCAGCAAGTTAAAAAGGAGATATAAAGGGAAGAGAAAGGAAGGGAGGAGGGTACTTAATAGGTTGGTATTGTATATATGTAAGTAGAAGAATAGATTAATGGGGGTGAAAAGGTCCAAAGTGAGGTCATGGGAAGAGATTGAGTAAAGGAAAGGAGGAGGGAGGGCTAATCAATATCTAAGAGGATGCAAATAAATCATACGGAATCCTCTGGTTTCAACAATGGAACAGTCAGGAGCCATAGATCATTTTAGAAAATTTTCAGTGCCATGAATGGGACACCTCCAGTGAGTTGTTGGCCAGGGAGGTCCCTGATGCCCCCAAAACATTATAAGCCATTGCTGAGGCCCTTGTTTTCCCACCAGGAATTGATGGTAAGACCCTATTGCTGAAGACTCCACATACTTGGGCTGCAAGGCCACTGAGAAATCCTGCTGGATCTGAATTGATAACTTCCTCCATGTAGATCAGCTGACAGAAAGCTGGAAGGAGCCATTCTACATGTAGTTTAATGGGAGAAAGAGATACCACCAGTGAAGATGTTCATCAGTGGGCACTGCAAACCTTATAATTGGCCAGTCAGGCCAAATGAGCCAACGGGTGCAATAGTGGCATGTTTGTCATGGTGGAAACCAACTGCCCTCCAATTGGACTACAGGCCTGCTCCATGGTGGAAAACACATCCCTGATACTGAAAACTTAAAACAGGGGTAGTCATGATCCCTAGGGGTGTAACATCTGCTGATGTCTGGAAAAATGTATATTCTATGCTTATCAAACTGCCCAGTAAGCACTTCTCTTAATATTTATACCTTTATATTAACGCTATTCTCACTTTGGGTAGAGAATCTTCTCTTTTCAGATGGCAGTGACTTTGGCATGACTCAGAAGGTATCATGGTGCTGGAAAGGAGTGACTGGAGTACTGAGAAATATCTCAATCACACCTTCCAAGGCTTAGGGTCTAATGTGGAAGACGTGGCGGAAGGAATGTAAGAGCCAAAGGAAGGGTAGGACTCCTTACAACGTGGTTCCTCCAGACATAAAATGGCCTGGATATCCATAACCTCATAGTGCCTGACACTACCTACACAATACCATCATAAGAGGAGGAAAAGATCATGACATCAAAATAAAAGAGAGACTGATTGAGCTGGGGAGGGGATATGATGGAGAATGGAATTTCAAAGGGGAAAGTGGGGGGAAGGGAGAGTATTACCATGGGGTACTTTTTATAATAATGGAAAATGTTAATAAAAATTGAGGACAAAAGACTGGTCAAAAACCACAAAGCTGTAAATGATTATATATTTCTTCTCTAGTGTGAAGTACGTCAGAAAGCTATTTGGAGAAGGTTATATCAAGCAACCATATCCATAATAAACTGCCAATACGACTCAAGACATTGAGCATTTCACCAACAGCATCTCAGTTTACATCAAAAATTTGTCAGACCCAGAAAATTCCAAAGATTCACAGTGCATGTCATAATATTTTTTAAGTGGTAGATAAGAACCGTGAAAATCATGCAATGGGCTATGTAGTAATTATAACATCAAGATTTATTATATGCTCCAAGGCAACAATACTGCACATCATATTTAATACAATATTTAAATCAACTATGTGATAAAAATATTCCTATCATCACCAAAATATATCTAGTAGGTTAGTATAACATACCTTCCCCTAAGAAATAGAAGCACATCATTTACCAGAGATTGAATTTTTGTTTGAACCATGCACTTTGCAAGAATAAATAGGACAAATACAATAAAACAATGAAAAATATACTTTATCTAACTGTATAAATAATTTCATTTAAATAGTCCAATATAAAATATTATAGTGGTAGGTTTCAATTACAATATTGATGAACAAAAATGAAACAATTTGTGTATTAATTTATTTGGTACTATGAATTGGTGCTATGGATTTATTATTAAAAGTATATGTGTTAGAAGTACAAGGGCATATTTTTATAAACTAGTATTAGATGATTATATATCTTAGTTTCAACAAGATAAGCCTGAAAAACAAAAGAAGCTTTTATACATGAAAAAAATATTTCCTAGAAACTATGCACAAAGCTTTCAATTTGAAACTGTTCAAATTCTTTCTTTGTAATGAGATCACATTAGGACACATACTAATTACTACAGCTCACTTAACCACCTCTCTAAATTCACTACAATGTAACTTGATTGGAAATTAAACTATAATAGATTAAAATGTGTGAAATATCTCCATTATCACAAGTTAATACTTAAACATGATTTTTGGTAGACACAATTTATCTTTTGGAATGTGTTTATCACTAATCTATGATTCCTTGGAGAGCTAAAATCTCTTCATTTAGGAAATGATGAATGAGCTATAAAGGACTGTAAGATAAAATCTAGTATTCTTAAGAAGGCATATGCTTCCTTTCTACCATCAGTATCAAACAATATTGAGATATTTTATGAAATTGCTAGACATAATGTTGATTATGAGATTCTAATATCTAATAATAGCAGATAAAAGGCAAAGTAAGATGAATATTACGTCCATAAAGCTCACCAATGTTGTAGTTACATCAGTGTGCATTCTCTGAAGATAGCTCTCAGGTAACTTGGCACTCTGATGTGGGCAGGAGGATTAGAAAAGGTGATCAGAAGCCCCTGAAATGCTAACGAACACTGCTTCACAGGGCAGCACAACCTGAGAGCTCTCCCGGTGATTGAAGTGGGGGGTGGACCTCTGGAGGAAGAATTGGCTGATGTCATGATATGTGTCCCAGACTTTGTTCCAATAGTGGCCTTTTCATTTGCCAGCATGACTGTGCAGCAGAGAAAGGATAGAGAGCCTGGACAGGAAATGTGCAAAAGTTCCTTATGACCCCTAAAACAAGAAGGCCAAATAAGGCTCTTCCGGTCAAGATGGCGACTGCCTAGCTGCACTACAAACAACAAGGGGAAAAAAAGGTAAGTATTCAAGGGAAATTAGGAACATTTTGAAGAGGGAGGGCACAGATCAGGGTAAAAGAAGGAAGCACACACCCCCGCCACCCCGCCCTCCGCGAATTGCTGCATCGGGTGCGGCCAGGCGCCCCAGCGGCCTGGAGCCCCGCGCGCACCAAGCCCCACGCGCCCCACAACCCCTGCGCCCCACAACCCCTGCGCCCCATGCCCGTGCAACCCCGTCCCCCCAGCGCGCCCCACACTCCCTATCCACAGGCGGAGGCGCAGCCGGAGCAAACCGAAGCTTCCCACGCCCAGGGCACCCAGGCCTGCCCCGCGCCCCATACCCCCCAGAGCGCCCCAGACCCCCGCGCCCCACGCTCCCTACCCACACACAGCAGGCGCGCTCCAAGTGTCCCGCAGCATCCCACGCCCGGGCGCCCAGGTGTGCCCTGCGACCCCCATGTGCCCTGAGACCCCCGCGCTCCTGGAGCCGCCCCCACCGTGGGCACCACCCCCGTGCTCCACGGCGTCCTGCAGCATCCCGCGCTCCATCTTACCTCAGCGTGCTCCACACCCCCTCCACGCCCCACGCCCCACGCATGACCCCCACAACCCCCCCCGCAAGCCCCGCCCCCCCACGCATCCAGAGCACCCTGCGGCATCCCTTGGCATCCCGCACCCCGGTGTGCCCCGTGCCCCATCTCCCCACGCGCACCCCGCGCATCCCCTACGTGCCCTGTGCCCCCAGCCCCCCGCGCACCCCGCACTCCCCCCCCCCGCTCCCCCCAGGTACCCCGCACCCCCTCCACGCCCCGCACACCCCCCCTGCATGCGCATCCCCCCCACACCAATAGCGCGCCCTTCGCCCCCTAACTGATCAGAGCGCCCCACGCCCCACGCCCCTCCAGGGCACCCCACCCCGCACCCCCTGAGCCCTGCCACCTCCCGCATACCCCACCCTGACTGCCCGGTGCCCTGGTGCACCCCGACCTCCCCCCTGCCGTGTGCCCCACTCGCTCTATACACACCATTGCACCCTGCACCCCCTTCCGCCCACCCGCCCACGCACCCTCTGCACATCCCGCATGGCTGTGCTCTGATCGGGCACCCACCAGTCATGCCTGCCAGCCTGCTGCACTGAAGCTGAGACCTCCTACCTCTCCCTTGTTCTCTGATCCTGCGAGTAGACCAGCCACATGGTGCTCAGTTGGCAGGCCTGTGGGGGCCACCCCTGCTGTGAATAGGTGGCTGCCAGATCCCCTGCTGCTGTGCTCACATCACTTGCTGCCGGTCAGCTTTTGCTGTGTCCTGATTACGTACCCACATCATCTGCCTCTGCACTACAATTGCAGGTGCAGCGGGCCCACCCCACAGCAAGAGCCACATAAGTCCACACTGAGTCACTAGCGCCAGCACAGCTATCATCCCCTACCTGTACATCGCCACCCATCCCCACTCCCCTGAGGCAGAAGAGCACAGACTGTTTACAGACCCCCAGTGTACCCAGCCAGAATCTAGGCACCTTCAGGGCTTGCTACCTCAGTCCCCTTTCAAGCTCAAAGGCAGGCAGCTTAGGTGCATTACTGGGTGAGAATTCAGGCAACTTTGGTGCCCCTGTCAGGCTATAGGTAGGCGGCTTTAGCAAGAGTGAGCAAAAACCCAGGCTGCTTACAACTGCCCCAGGCTGCCTTGGATTCGCATTAAGCTAGATCCCAGGCTGCTCCACCCACCTACCTGCCCATACACTGACATGGGTAGACCACAGTGCAAAAGAAATAACGCGAAAAATAAAATGGAAGAAAATCCAGACAAATCACCCAGTCCAACAAGGATCACAACTAACCAAAACATAGAAAAGTGTTTAGGATCAGAACATCAAGTGGAAGCAATGAACAATGCAACCCTGACCAAACTACTGCTAGAACTGACAGGAAAGCTACAAAGGATAGATAATCATATGGATGCTACCATCACTAAGCTAGAGCAATATGATAAGACACTGGAAGGAATTCAAAGAAAGCTAAGAAAGTTGAGGGAGAGTGAAAAAAAAAGAGGACCTTAAAAATCAGCTGGCCACACTAAATGAAAACATAAAGAAATGCAAGGATGATTTCTAACAATCAGCAAGAAAATCAGAAAATGAGACGAAAAGGGAGCTGTACAAAGCGATGGAAGTGATACATAGGAAAGTAGTAGAAAATGCAAACTTAATTGAACAAGTCCAAAACACACTAGAGGCTCTCAAGAATAGAGTCAGTGAAGTGGAAGATAGAAATTCTGATCTGGAAGACAGGATGGAAGAAACAGTTCAAGAGTCCAAAAATTTCAGTAAGTTCAAAAGTTCCTGTGAACAGAACATGAGAGAATTGTGGGATACACTTAAACGTCCTAATATCAGAATCATTGGAATCCCAGAAGGAGAAGAATTTCAGACCAAAGGCATGGAGAACTTATTTAACACAATAATTGAAGAAAACTTCCCCCGTCTCTTAAAAGAAAGGCCCATCAAGATTCAAGAAGCAAACAGAACTCCTAACCGACTAGACCAAAGGAGAAACTCCCCAAGGCATATTATCATTAAGACTCTAAACATTGACACCAAGGAAAAAATCCTAAAAGCAGCTAGGGAAAAACAGCACACCACTTTCAAAGGAAACCCCATCAGAATTACTTCAGACTTCTCAATGGAAACCCTGAAAGATAGAAGGGCCTGTAATGATACTTTCCAAACTCTAAGAAACTATGGCTTCTAACCCAAACCTACTCTACCCGGCAAAAGTCTCCCTTATAATAGATGGTGAAAGGAAAACTTTACATGACAAAACTCAGCTTTACAATTATATGAACACAAAACCAAACCTACAGAAAGTACTCCAGGAAATTCTCCACAGAGAAGAAACAAATAACCAAACACAAATGCCTACAAGAAGCAGATCACAGCAACCAAACCCAGAGTAGATAGAGAAAAAAAAAAAAAAATTAAATTCCATGAAAATGCCAACACACCTCTATCACCACAACATGACAGGGATCAAATCAAATCTCACAGTCATCACCCTAAACATTAATGGCCTTAATTCACCCATCAAGAGACACAGGCTAACAGGGTGGATCAAAAAATTAGACCCCTCAATCTGCTGCCTTCAAGAAACCCACCTTACCACTAAAGACAGAAACCTCCTCAGGGTGAAAGGGTGGAAAACAATATTCCAAGCAAATGGGAATAAGAAACAAACAGGTGTAGCTATATTAATATCAGATAAAGTTGACTTCAAACCAAAAACAATCAAAAAAGACAAAGAAGGCTACTTCCTACTTGTAAAGGGAACAATCCATCAAGAGGATATTACAATCATAAATCTGTATGCACCAAACACAGGGGCACCGCAGTTCATAAAACAAAACCTACTTGACAATAAAACAGAAATAACCACCAACACCATCATAGCTGGGGACTTTAACACACCATTATCAGTAATAGACAGATCATCCAAACAGAAGCTCAACAGGGAAGTAAGAGAGCTCAACAAAACCATAGAGCACTTAGACCTAACAGACATCTACAGAACTTTCCATCCCAAATCCACAGACTACACATTCTTCTCAGCAGCCCATGGAACATTCTCTAAAATAGACCATATACTGAGTCACAAAGATAGCTTCCACATATTTAGGAAAATCGACATAATTCCCTGCATGATATCAGATCATAATGCTATAGTCCTAGAAATCAACAACAAAAAAACCAACAAGAGCCCCAACGGCAACTGGAAACTGAATAGCACACTCTTTAACAATAAATGGATAGTGGATGAAATAAAACATGAAATTGCAGAATTCCTGGAATTGAATGACAATGAGAACACATCATACCAAAACTTGTGGGACAAAATGAAGGCAGTCCTTAGGGGAAAATTCATAGCACTCAATGCCTTCATAAACAAGACAGAAAGATCCCAAATCAATAGCCTAACCATCCACCTAAAAGCATTGGAAAAACAAGAAAAATCCAACCCAAAGAGCTCCAGAAGGAAAGAAATAATTAAAATCAGAGCAGAAATTAATGAATTGGAAACCAAGGAAACAAGGCAATTGACAAAACAAAGAGCTGGTTCTTTGAAAAAATAAACAAGGTTGACAAACCTCTGGCCAATTTGATCAAGCAAAAAAAAAGAGAGACTCCAAATTAACAAAATTCAAAATGAAAAAGGAGAGATCACAACAGACATCAGTGAAATTGGCAGAATCATCAGGACTTATTTCAAAAACCTCTACTCCACAAAACTGGAAAATGTGGAGGAGATGGATAAATTCCTGGATACATATCATCTACCAAAGCTAAACTCAGAGCAGATCAACCACCTCAATGAACCCATAACGCTCATGGAGATTGAAAAAGTAATAAAAAACCTCCCAAAAAAGAAGAGTCCAGGACCAGATGGATTCCCAGCCGAATTTTATCAAACCTTCATGGAAGAACTCAAACCAATCTTCCTAAAACTGTGCCACACAATTGAAGAACAGGGAAAACTACCCAACTCCTTCTATGAAGCTAGTATCACCCTAATCCCAAAACCAGGCAGAGATGCCACAAGAAAAGAAAACTATCGGCTTATTTCCCTAATGAACATAGACGCAAAGATCCTCAACAAAATTCTCACAAACCAAATCCAACAACACATCAAAAGCATTATCCACCTTGACCAAGTGGGATTTATCCCAGGAACACAAGGGTGGTTCAACATACGAAAATCTGTCAATGTAATACACCACATAAACAAGCTTAAACATAAAAATCACATGATCATTTCGATAGATGCAGAAAAGGCCTTCAACAAGATACAACATCACTTCATGATCAAAACATTGGAGAGAATCAGCATGGCTGGTTCACATCTAAAGGCAAAATACAAAGCTCCAAAGACCCAAATAATACTTAATGGAGAGAGACTGGAGGAATTCCCATTGAGATCAGGAACAAGACAGGGATGTCCTCTCTCACCTCTGCTTTTCAATATAGTTCTTGAAGACCTAGCCCAAGCAATAAGGCAGGAGAAGGGAATAAAAGGGATACAATTTGGAAAGGAATAAGTTAAGTTAGCACTATTCGCTGATGACATGATTGTATATGTAAGAGACCCGAGAGACTCCATCCCAAAACTCCTGAAGGTGATTAACTCTTATAGCAAAGTAGCAGGATACAAAATCAATGCACAAAAATCGGAAGCATTTCTGTATGCAAATGACAAAGACACAGAAAAAGAAATAAAGGACATAGTCCCATTTTCAATAGCAACAACAACAAAAAAAATACCTTGGAATAACGTTAACCAAGGAAGTAAAAGATCTATACAATGAAAATATAAAAACTCTCAAAAAAGAAATTGAGGAGGACTTGAAATGATGGAAAGACCTCCCATGCTCCTGGATAGGCAGAATTAACATTGTGAAGATGACAATCCTACCAAAGGCAATATATAGATTTAACGCAATTCCAATTAAAATCCCTACAGTGTTCTTCACAGACATAGAAAAAATGATCTCAAATTTCATATGGAAAGGCAGAAGGCCTCGCATATCCAAACATATCCTCAGCAAAAGAAATACCTCTGGTGGCATCACCATACCTGATATAAAGTTATACTACAAAGCCATAGTAATAAAAACAGCATGGTACTGGCATAAAAACAGGAGTATAGACCAATGGAATAGACTTGAGGACCTGGATTCTGGGCCAAGCAACTATAGCTACTTGATATTCGACAAAGGCCCAAACAATACAGACTGGAAAAAAGATAGCATCTTCAATAAATGGTGCTGGACAAACTGGATAACCACATGCAGGAAACTAAAACTTGATCCACACATTTCACCATGCACAACACTCAAATCCAAATGGATCAAAGACCTCAAAATAAGACCAGAAACTCGAAAACTACTGGAAGAAAATTTAGGAAGTACCTTCCATGATATAGGAATGGAAAAAGACTTCCTGAATAAAACCCCAGTGGCTCAAGTTCTTAAACAGTCACTCAACCATTGGGATCATATGAAGCTGAAGAGTTTCTTTACAGACAAGCATATAATAAGCAAAGCCAATAGAATACCAACAGAATGGGAGAAAATATTTGCAGGTTATCCAACTGATAGAGGCCTTATCTCTAGAATTTACAAAGAACTCAAAAGTCTAAACAAGAAGAAGACAAATACCCCACTCACAAAATGGGGCACAGAGTTAAACAGGCAATTCGCAGAGGAAGAGATACAAATGGCAAACACACACCTAAGAAAATGTTCATCATCCCTAATCAGCAGAGAAATGCAAATTAAAACAACTATGAGATTCCACCTTACCCCAATAAGGATGGCCAACATCAAAAGGTCAAATGAAAATAAATGCTGGCGAGGATGTGGAGAAGCAGGGACACTCATTCACTGTTGGTGGGAATGCAGGATGGTACAACCACTTTGGAAAGCAATATGGAGACTCCTGAAAAAGCTGACTATAGAAATACCAACAGACCCAGTTATACCATTACTGGGCATGTACCCTAAAACCTTCAAACCAAAAGCCAGAGAGATTTGCTCAACCATGTTTGTAGCAGCTCAATTCGTAATAGCTAAAAGCTGGAATCAACCCAGATGTCCATCATTAGAAGAATGGATAACAAAGATGTGGTATATCTACACAATGGAATTCTATACAGCAGTAAGAAAAAATGACATAAAGAAATTTGAGGAAAAATGGTTGAACCTGGAACAGATCATTCTCAGCGAACTTACCCAATCACAGAAAAAAAATCGACACATAGTCTCACTCATCTGCAACACCTAACCTGAATCTGCCCGAAATGCCTTACATACCCAGCAAGTACCTCATGGACTAGACAATAAGGTGGATGGGAGGGCGGGGAGGGAATCAAAGGGTGGAAAACAGTAATCCGGACCCAAACGGCAATGGTACCATAAAATTCTACTTCCTAAAAGACAGACCAAATGGCTGAACCTTCACTAGACCCTTACAGGAAACACCTGAACCACAAGACACTGGAGAGGGTAGGATCAAGACTGACCTAAATCTCCTACATCTTCCCTCCCTCCCTCTCCCCTTCTCCCCTCTATCTCTTTCCTCTCTAACTCTTGTATATTAATTATCTTTTTCCTCAATTTCTTAGTGGACACTGACCTGTAACCCCCACTTCCAGCTTGGGGCTACCATCCACAATGAGCTTTTGATCAGAGAAACCTACAAGGTTTCCCAAAACAATGACAGACTTCTGTCAGAGTACTTGCTGACCCACCAAAGGCCAGTGATAAGACCCTATTACTGAAGACTCCATACACAGCTGACGCGTAAAATGGAATGACATGGCTGGAAGCCAGGAGAGAGTCAGTCCCCAGACAGTCAGCGTGTCTAGTGCCAGAAGGTGCTACATGGGAGACTGGGGGAAATGACCAAGATCTGTCCAAGCAACTGATTGTCTAACCTAATTAGCAACAAATAACCTGATGTGATGCCCACACAAGTGCAATAGTGGCACACAGCCATGGTGAGGAACCAACTGCTCTTGATTTGGCTAACTGATCCACTCAGTGGTACTAGACCCATGGTCAGAACCATACCCAAACACAAACCCACTCTACAATATCAAGCTACTATCAATCACGGGGTATAAGAGGGCCTACACCTATCAAACTGTCTATCAAAAAAGTAAGTGTTATCTCAATTTTCCGGGTGCTAACTTACTCTCCGTTGGAGAATCTGCTTCTCTTTTCCAGATAGATGCAGATCCTAAGAAGAGAGCTGCCCCAACAGACCTCAAAAGGGGTCCAACTGAAACTAAGGACAACTGGCGAAATAAGCAAGGGTGATGTTTTCCTGTGAACCGGATACCAGCACAAAGGGGAAGGAGATCAACGCAGAGAAAAATCAACTCCTACCAAATCAGAGAGCCAAAGCCTCAGAGGCCCCCAACACCTCAGCACTGAAGCAGACCAAAAATGAACCCAACATGGCTCAGGGAAATCTTTCGGAAGAGGGGGCGGAAAGAATGTCAGAGTTACATGTTGGGTCTTGATTTGCAGAGACGTTTATCATACTAATAACTGGGGGCTAACTCCACAATGCACGACCCATTTTCATTAACAAGGAGGGTCTAATGGGAGGGGGTAGATCACAGATGAGCCTAAATAATGGTACCAAACTGCCTGTATTCACTGAAAAGAAAACTAATAAATTAAATTAAAAAAATAAAATAAAATAAAACTTGAAAAAAAAAAGAAGGCCAAATAAACATTGCTTGATATGTTGATCTTGCAAGATAGCAGATGTGTCTACAAGCACTTTTCATTTTCCCAGTATATAGTTGGGAGAAATATAAGCTTAACCAAAGAAAGATTGAAGGAAGCATAATTTTGCCTCCCATATGGGACTTCTGTGCTATGAATAACTAGGCAAAAATTCTTACTAACACTGGCAAAAAATAGTATATACAAAGGAAACACACACACACACATTGTGCAAAGAATTACAGAGAAACCATGACATAAAATTTAAAATTCAAAGTTTTTTTTTTAAATTTCTTGTTTTAATTCTTTACATGAACACATATAAAAAAGAGTAGTCCCATATTATTAAGTATAGCAGCACTGCGATGTTGTGCCAGATGTTTCATTTTTCTTAAAGTAGATCAATACCCTACAATTTACATGCAGCTCATAGTTTTGTGAGCACTGCTTTTCTTAATACCCTTAGCAAGAAGAATGGAAGGCATTTGATCTTTATCAGCTACTCTGGGACTGCATTCTTAGGGTCTTTCTGCAAACCATGTTTACTTTTATGCTTTGGGTCACCTGTAATCTGCTGGCTTCCTGATTATACCAAAGTCTTGAATGCCTTTGTGATTTCCCTTGTGTCTGTGATATGCTACTTTTAGTTACAGTGGGTAGGAAGTAGGTGCAGGATTTTAGTTAATCAAGTTATACCTTCCATTGTTTAACTCCTTCTGTTCCAAAAATAGAAAATGGCTTCTACAAGTGAGATGTTGGGTTCTTCTGTGCCTGTTTGGTGGTAAAATGTGCCTTCAGTAGCTTCTTTTACAAGCAACTGGAAGTTCTGCTACTTTTGGATGCAGAAAAGAAAAAGAGAGTTACTTGCATCAGGTTCAGCCACAGAAAGGACAATGAATCCATTAATGTGACATAAATAGCTGTAGTTAATTTGAAAGCCCCTGTGGACTATGTATAATGAGCCATATGAACAGGGATTCACAAGTATTCAGAATTGTGTGGCAATGCCCTATCCTATATTTCACAGAATCGATATCATTATTGGGTTTTGGAAGAGATGGCATGCTTTATTATAGCACCCAGTTATACAATGTAATATAGGCTCCTTATATTTTTATTTGTGTTATTAAATATTCTGATTTATATGTCGTGGCAAATTTATATGTTGTGGATATATAATATTGTGAAAGTATTGGATATGGGAATGCTTTAGGAAAGTTGTATGAAATGGACTCAGATTCCCAAGTCAATTACTGATTTTTTGTAAGATCTGTCACTCAATTCTCAATTATTACCAAATAATATACTTAGTTATAAGGCAAATTCACAGGGAAAGAACATTTGGACTTTGCTCACATATACTTAATAAGGCAGACTATTGAAAGCACAGAATGGATGCCACATATGTCAAATAATTTCATTTAAGTCCAGAATAACTTTAATGAAGCAAAGAGTATCTATTCTGTCAGTACTACTTTTTATTAATGTACTTAATTGTCACACAAAGATTGGAAAAAGAAGAAATCCAACACTTTGTTTATCACCAGGAGGTGACACAAGAAAAAATAATGACTTGAATTGAATAGCATGGTACTAGTCTAGCACCCTGTCACAATTCTAGAAAGTGTGTGTGTGTGTGTGTGTGTGTGTGTGTGTGTGTGTAAAAGGAGTAAAGAGTGACCAATAACAATTGAAACAAATATGTAACCTTTGTGTCTGCCTTTAACGTCTACCAATTAATACCATGCATATGTCGATATGAAATAGACACAACTGTTTTGTGGATGGCAATGGGTCTCTCTTCACAGGTAAAGGGTGACATTGATCCTCACTGTGGCCTAGTAGCAACACACTTTAAAAGTGTAGAGCCCTTTACCTGTTTTACTGAACAAAGCTCTAGTAAAGACTCATCTCTAAGCACTACTGTTCCTGAGCCCAAAGCAAGGTGCTATTTTACTGAAGATAGTTTGAAATGCCTTCAAAAGTATGGCAATCTGAGAAATCATAGTGACTTCTTAAGATACAGAGACACATTTTGCCTTAAAGATGATTAGCAATGGAACCAAAATTATGGCATTATATACCAAATTACTATGCATGATAATAGTAGCTAAGCAGGGCTATCAAGCCTATGACTACATAACGGTCCATAACAGAAGGAATGCCTTGAAAATTTTGTAAACTGCCCTACATACTTAAATATATGTTTTAAAGCATGTAACATGATTATATACAAGGTACTAAATTTACATATATATATATGTATATATGTATATACATATATATATATATATTGGAGAGAGAGATTTATGCAAATTTATATATTTTATTTATATTATATATTATATATTATATTACACATTATAATATTTATAAATTTAAATATATGCATTACAATGTTTGGTCCTAATAGTATGGCTTCTGAAAATTTTAGTCTTTCACCATTATAGTGAAAGACTGTGAAAACAAGCAATGCAAACATTTATTGGTTAGATATCTTGTTCCCTTTCATGGGATAGAACATTTCTGTGCATGATAAAGTTCTGCTTCCATTGAAGCAGAGGTGAAGCTAGAGTGACTAATGTGGCTTCACCACGTCAGTGGCAACCTCTTTATGCTTGTTAACATTCAGTCTGATTTCCCTAAAGAGCCAGAATATCTGTTATATAATGGACAAAATGAGAGTATGTATCAAAGTAAGGAAATAAATTGGGGCATGACATTGAGTTTTTATGTTAAGAAATAATATGGGTAGACAATACTATAGCTTCCATTGTCTGGTCACAGACAAGCTTCAATGGGTCAACCCCCTCAGGCAAGCCAATAATATATTTGGGATTCCATGTTATGTAGAAGGAAACTTTAAATTCATAGTAGAATAGAGGAATGATGAATAACAATTAAGTTCTTAAAATCTCCTCCAGTGGACCACCAACATTTTTTGCTATTCTGTATTAATCAGGCCTGTTGCGGTGTGGTTCACATTGTTGGCAAAAATCACCTGACCAAGAGCAGCTTTTAGGAAAAAAATCAAAACAAAACAGGATTTATTTTGGCCTATAGCCTTGAGGAGAAGCTCAATGATGGCAGAGGAAAAAAAAAAAAAAAAAAAAACATGACATGGGCAGAGGGTAGAAATCATCCCCTGGCCAACATAAAGTGGACAATAGAAACAGAAGAGTGTGCCAAACACTGGCTAGTAAGAGAAAACTGGCTATATTACCCATAAGCTAGTCCCCAATAATACACTGCCTACAAGAGACATTAATTGCCTAATCTTTATCATCTGGAAACCTTGTTGATGTAAATAGGTCATGCATTGTGGAATTAGCCCACAGGTGCTAACTTACTCTCTGTTGGAGAATCTGCTTCTCTTTTTCAGATAGATGCAGATCCTAAGGAGAGAGCTGCCCCAACGTACCTCAAAAGGGGCCCGACTGAAACTATGGACAATTTGCGAAACAAGCAAGGGTGATGTTTTCCTGTGAACCGACAGGAGCACAAAGGGGAAGGAGACCAACACAGAGAAAAATTAACTCCTACCAAATCAGAGAGAGAGCCAGAGCCTTAGAAAACCTGTTTTTAATATTCCCCCTCCCAAGACAGTTCTATAAAAAGTAAGAACCCCAAGATCAGGCTTATTGCAACAATAGCCACACTCATATTTTATTAAGTAGAAACTTTGTATGGAAACATATGTTGGTACTATTTCCTGCCTCCTTACTCCCAGTATACTGAAGTCTGTCCTCAATGTGGTTGCTGGTGTTCACCATGGGTTTTTGGGTTATTAGTTGTGAGAGCAACAGTCATTATGTGTTGAGGGGGTGGGCAATACCTCTAGATATTCCCTTCTACCCTGTGGCTCTTGCATTCTTTCTGTCCCATCTTTCTCAAAATTCCCTGGGCCGTGGTGGATATGTTTTAAGTATGCTTTAGTGTTGAGGTTTCAGCAACTTGTCAAATTCTGCTTTGGTACATTTTGAGTATCCTCGGTGTCTATTGTCATTGTCCTGGCACAGGTCTTCCGTCATCACCATGGAAGCAGGACTCATCTCAGGAGTTCCTCTGTGGTTTCATCTGGGCCCTGACTGATTTGTGAGCCATGACTCATCTCATGACTGGGAGTCAGACACACTTCTTAGTATCAATTTGCTGTGGATTTTCTTCTTACTGTTGAACTAAAATAGCAAACCTTAAGCTGCTTGAGAAGCAAAAATACACATTCTTCAGCTTAAACTTCCATGGGGAAGTCCAACATGATGGGCACACACATGGCAGGGGCAGGGAGTTTCCATCAGCATCACGTCAGCAGAGAGCAAGTAGAACAGAGCAGAGGGTGCTGAGTACTAAGCTATCTCTCTTATTTTAATAAAGCATACGAACAAAGCCCCATGTTAGGGTGGGTCCTCCTACCTCAACTTTCTATTCAAGAAAATCCTCACAGATATGAGCAGAGATATGTTTTCATGGTGATTGTAATCATGCCAAGTTGCCAACCAGAGATTAACCACTCCATATTCCATTTTAATTATTTCTGTAATCTTTCAATTGATCACTACACTGAAAAATTGGAATTTACTTGTGCAATCATGAGATGATAGCTAGCTAGCTAGCTAGCTAGATAGATAGATAGATAGATTGATAGATAGATGATAGATAGATAGAAAGATAGATAGATCTATCTAAAAGCCTCAGAATATCATACACATGACAAATGTTATAAGAACATGGTATTTTTATTGCCTATGCTAGCTACATTGGGCTCAATTTGTGATTTTTCTCTATCCATTGAGCACTTTAAATATTCCTTATATATTATAATAAGAAACAGGTCTCCTCTTTCCATCTTGACTTAATTTTTTTCTTTTTTAAACCCAGTAGAAGAGTGAGTAGAGGTCAATATGGTATAGCGTCTGTCTTGCAAACTGTGGATCTGGAGAAGTTACCTTACCTCAGTCTAGCTACAACTTCTGCTACTGCCTGACCTACAACAACCTACCGCTTCTAATATCAGAAGGCAGGTATCTCAAGTGAGCAGCATGACTAATCAAAGGAGCTCTCAGAAAGGATGGAAATACCTCAGAAATATCCTCACCTCATACTTCAATGAAATACTTTATGAAAGGTTTTAGCAAAAAAGATTTTATAAAGAACTTTATAGAAGGTTTTATAACAAATTTTTATAAAAAGTTAAAATTCCAGTCTCTTTTAATCTCCTGTGCATATTGTTCAATGTCAAAGTAGTTCATTCTAGAGGTATTAATAAATGCCTAAGGGAATGGCTGTATTTTATGTGACTGTGTACAGGATGGTTACATAGCAACCCTGATATATTTAAATTTTTCAATCATTGTTTCTTGATGAGATTGCTTTATATAAAAATGAGCCAGTAATATTTCCATATACAAAGTTTATATTCTGGAGTCCAGGACAAGCAAAGATGATTACATAATATAGTTTAGTCCCAAACATGGATGGCTGTGTAGTTATTAACATGTGCTTTTGAACCCTTATCACAGTTTATATGCTTTTACACATACTTCATTACCAGAACAACTAGGATTGCAGTTTATTAGTACACAGAAAGACACATTTTCACACAATTAATACTATTTGAATCCTGAGAATTAAGCTACCTTCACAGTTGTGTGTAATTAACCCAATGGTTATCACTGTTACAACTTTTTAGGATGTGTGGAATCCTGTTAAGGAATATAATCATGTCTCAGGGGTGCAGTTCCAAAGTCTTTTTGAATTTTAAGCAGCATATACTTCCACATACTCGGTGTACTTCCTCCACCCTCCAAATAGCTGTGCCTCATAGAGCAATGTAACCTTTAACTTCAATGGCACCTAAAATAAACATTCCCTGTGTGCTTGTCTATTCCATTTGGCTAAGAAAATATAATGCTTGGTAAATGAAGGATACAACTTAGTTATTATAGTTCTGGAAGTTGAGTTGTACCAAATGATTAGAGTGGAAAAATATTTTGTTTTCTAGTGAAGGTTAGTTTTCCTGGAATATAGATATTATAGATGTTATATGGCTAATAGAGCAGGAGAACATCATTTCATTCTTCATGGAAAAAATGCACCCAATCATGGGTGCTCTGACCTTGTGATATAACTGCCCCCCCAAAATGTGTACATGTTCATAGCATCACTTTGGGTGGAAATTTAGCCTGTGCAGTGAGGACCACTGTCATTCAGAACATACGTATTCATTGTACATGTCAGTAATTTAATAACTATAAGATGTTGTACCAAGTCAGAACAGTTATATTTAGATTCTTTTATAAGGAAATGTAGAATGAAATTCCACAAATCAAACAAATAGTACTTGGCAAAAAGTATAAAATACAAAATGTAAAAAGGTAAAGTATACAAATTTTTCAGGGCAAATGATCTTTCTGATGTTCTCCTGGATTCTGTTTTCCAGTATTTTGCCAAGATTTTTCGCATCTGTGTTCATGAGAGGGAGATTGGTCCTCCTCTGAAGGTTTGGTAGAATTCACCAGTGAATGCATGGGGGCTCACATTTTTTTTTAGTTGAGAGATTTTTGGTTTTATGACTGCTTTGATCTCTTTGCTTGTTATAGGTCTGTTTAAATAATTTATCTCGTCTTGCTTAAATTTGGTATATCATATATCTAGAAATTTATCCCATTTCTTCCATATTTTCAAATTTTACAGAACATACGTTGTAAGGCATGGTCTTTTGATTTCTAAATTTCATCAGTATCTGTTGTAATGATTCCCTTTTCTTCTCTGTTTATTTATTTATTGAATTTGAGTCTCTCTTTTCTTTTTTTTTTTTTTGGATCAGTTTTGCTAAGTAGTGTTTATCAATCATTTATTTATTTATTTATCTTTACTTACACAAAGCCAAGTTTTTGTTTGTCTTTTTGTTTTTTTCATTTTTGGTTTTTCAAAGTAGGGTCTCACTCCAGTTGAGCCAGACCTTGAATTCACTGTGTAGTCTCAGGATGGCCTTGAACTTTCAGCGATCCTCCTCCCTGTGCCTCCAAAGTGCTGACATTAAAGGCGTGTGCCACCACACGTGGCTCACAAAACCAACTCTTTGTTTCAGTTATTCTTTGATTTTTTTTTTTTTTTTTTTTTTTTTTTTTTGGTTTCTATTTCATGAGTAGTCTGTTGTTATCCTGACTGTCTTGCCAGGTGACTAGATGGTTTTTCTCTTACTGCTTTTAATATGTTTTGTTTGGTCTGTATTAATTTTAATATGGTCAGGAGAGCAGTTCATTTCTGGTCTTGTCTGTTTGCTGTTCTAAATGCCTTCTATATCTGTATTGGTACCTCTTCATATTTTGGGGGAATTTTTTTCTATGATATTGTTAAAAATATATACTATCCCTTTAAGCTGAGTTTTTTTTTTCTTTCCTCTGTATCCTGAATCTCTTAAGTAAGAGCTCTTCACAGTGTTCCAATTACCTTGAACTCCCCACTCATGACTTCTGTGGTAGTTTGAAGACTTTTCCTCTGTAGACTTAGATGTTTTAGTAAAGCCTGTAACTTGGGTCATAATTTTGATAGAAATATGTAAAAGCTTTCTTTCTTTGCCTAACCACAACAAACTTATTGGAAAATGGGACCCCCCATAGTGACAAATAATGCTCAAATGATTTTTAACCATAGGCAGTTGGCCATGGTAATAAATGTCCTCAACACCCAAGTTGTTACCGGGTAATGGAGAAATGGATGGCATTCTGGAAGCACACTGGCACAAAAAATCCTGCTATTATTTTTGAAACCATGACTTAGCTTGATTCATACTGACGTCTGATTAGAACGAAGGGCGCTTACAACACTGCAGAAATGTTTCTCCAAGGATATAGGATCTGAAGACTGATGAATCAGTTACAAGTTCACATTTGCACTCACCACATGGTGTATTAAACATTTGCTTTCTAAATTACTGAGGGACCTGACTTTCCTTCTATGAATATCACTTACTCCAGAGAAGAAGAAGATATGTATATGTCAGTAATAAGCCTTTTGTAACACAGATATGGAGAAGCACTGAACTCAGTTATTAATATTAAAGATAAGACCAAATAAGAATGTTTTATAATATTCTGTGTCAGTAAAATATTTAGGCTTATTTTGTGATTGTTGTAGAATTATTTTAATTACTTTTTGAAAAAATATAGAATTTTCCATAAATTTGAATGTAGAATGAATTATTAATGCATTAATTCACTACTATGAAATATGCAATTCTTGGTTCATAGTTTCATTAAATACACATTGTTTGAAATTCAAACCTAAGGATCATGTAATTAATTTATCAATTGTATATAGACTGGAAATGGCACACAGAGAAACCACCACCAGCCAAAAGACACACACAAACACATGTGTACACAAACACACACACACACACACACACACACACACATAGAGGGAGAGAGAGAGAGATTGAGTGTGCCATTTCCCCACTGATGAAACTTATCCTGGATCTGTAAGCTTGAAATAAATTCTATCCCTTCCCTAAACGTTTAACTTCATTCCATTTTGGATAGAAATAATAGTTTGTCTAAATTAGCATCTATTTTTTAAAAATATTTTGAGAATTATTTTTGGCCTCACAACAGGCTAGGCTTGGGTCATGTCCCTTGTTTCCTTCCTTCCTTGCTTCCTTGCTTCCTTCCTTCCTTCCTTTCTTTCTTTTTGACAAAGACTGGTGTGCTTTTCATAGGCAGAATGCTTTCTAGATAGATGGAAGCTCATTCCTGCAGGTGCATTGTATCAGGTTTTGCTTCCTTCCTCTTCAGTCTGGGGTGCCTACTGGTTATTGTTGGTAGGATGGTTTAGAACTGCTCCTGATGCTCCTGAACTCTATAAATTTTTACTTCATATATGTTGATGTGGTGCAACTAATCAGTAAGTGTTTGTCATTGCATCTTCTTACTGTGCTTGAACTAGTGTTTTGGATATTACTTTTCCTTGTCTTTGATAACTTTTTCAATAAAGACCATTTTGTCTTATATTAGCTACTCTAAATTTGTTTGTTATATATATTTCCAAACTTTCAGTTTTAATTCATTTTGTCTTTGAATCTAAAGTCATCTTGTTTAGACTGCATGTAATTAGGTCATGTTTTATCCTCTACTCCAGTTTTTGAAGATTGTAATAATTTATATTTAAGAAGAGCAATGATTTGAAGGGACTAACTTTTCTAGGTGTGTTATGCCATTTTTTTTCTACAATTCCTGCATCCTGGCCTACAGTTTTGTTAAATTGACATATTTTAATAAAATATGTTTCTTTGTCACACTTCTTTTGGGAATATTCTATAGCTATATTCACATTGTTAACACGAATGATATATTTCCAACATCAAAGTGTAACACTATAATTTACAATTCTTTAAATTCAGTAACATGTCAAGGATTTCACTCAGTTTAAAGATTCCTAGTTTGTTGGTGTGGAAAAAAAATCAAACCATGCATTGTACGTCATAAACAATAAATTCATAATTACGTTAAGTGAAATATTACTTAAATTATATAGGAACTAAAGTGAGATTGTAAGAATCATACTTACAGATTTTAGTTTTGAACTCACCAATTTCTTAAGTGTTATAATAAACAGAAATGAGGCTACACGCTATGGTACACTGTCTATAGGTTTGTATTAGCCAAGCATTTGCTTTAATTGAACTCTTTACTTGTATTTGTGGCATGGAGTGGCCACCGTATGCTGTGCTCTTGTATCAGCCGCAGGTTTTGAAACTTCTATTCTAGTATTTGTATCCATTTTTTTTTTTCCCATCAGCTTCAGAAGAATGATGACTCATACTGGAGAACTATTTGACTGTAAAATATAAAA